>NC_134039.1:73162354-73780479 GCF_965140245.1 Athene noctua
CTATTTATAATACCAACATGAAAGCAAAGCATTTATGCATTAGAAGTGCATTTACTTTGGAGAAAAGCACCAAAAAAACAGCAATATGATCACACATAAACTACTGAGGGAACTGAAGCTGGTCAGAAGTAATCTGTGCTCTTTTGTAATCACTCTTGAAACTTTCAGAGCGTTGTTAATCCAAAGGTCTCAAAGCACTTCAGAGATGTGTAATAGGTAGACAGACTGCAATCAAAAGCTGTGGCAGAACTCATACTGATTTTTGTAGACTTTGGGTAAAATTAACAAGTAATGCGTAACAGGCAGCTGGAGGTCAGGAACTGTTGCTCCCAGCCACTCTGCTTGAACCACCAAGCACCTTTCTTCCTCTTCTAGTCTCAGTTTATTGGTGTCATCACTCTAAAATAAATGGCACCAAGGTTCACACCTTGTAACTGTATGCACAGAGACTTACAGAGCTGTTGAAGACCAGAGAAGCTGTTTCCGTCATCTAGTCTGACCCTCTGCAGTGCACAGCAGCCATTCTTGACTTCTGAAGTCTTCAAATGATGGAAAGGCCTCACAGTCTTAGCTAATCGTTCCAATCATTAAATGCTTTCATTGTCCAGAGCCTGCACTTAATCCTTGCTCTCAGTCCATCTAGTGGCAGTTTTCAACACTGAATCTGTGTTCTCATAGACACTTCTGAGTGAAAAAAGCATAAAAGCTGGTTTAGCAATTAGATGAGTTTTCTAACATTTAAAGCTGTACTGCACAGTGTAAGAAATATAATCTATATTTTATGAAACAATGTAGATACGTTTCTTTTACATATATTCCAAGTATCTTTTAATATATTGTTCCATAGAATGTGCAGTAAGTGTACATCTAGGTCAGTCAGTTCTGCCTTATCTGCTTTTGCTCTACCAAAGACAGGGCAAAGAAATTAATAGCTGTGCTTTGGATCAGTGAGACCTGAATTTATTCTTTGTTCCTTCACAGGGAGGAAAGCCAGTAGTAGTAGGGGCAGCTGATAGGAAAATTGTGCTGCTTTTGCATAAAGCTGATGCTCCAGTAAAGCCATGTTGTTCCTTGATTTTGTAGATCCCGAGCAAGGAAAGTAGTTTTGTGCATGGCCAAAGTAAGATCTTACAGTGAAGATCAGGATGAAGAATTAGTTGAAGCTGGAGATCAGCATTGCACATACTGAAGCAACAGTGTAAGGAAGGACGTAGCTGTTCTTTATGGTCAGCACACTTGTTTCCCCATGCAGCATGTTGCATGGGACTCACAAGGTGCCTTATCTTGTCTGATTCTGCCCCCCAAAAGGCTGAGTACACCAGTTAAACTCACCTTAATTGGACAGAAGCATCCTGGGCAGTGTTAGCTCTTAGATCTGGCAGCTCTTACATCCTTGGCGCCTCTTTGTAGAGCTGTCACTTGTTCTGAGGTTAGAGTATGTGAGCATCACTGCAAGGATAGTTGCTTTTCACCCAGCTGTTGGCCAGCTGTGGGAGACTACAGCACCAGCAATGTTGGCCGTGGCAATGTGTTTCCATACATGGATGTTCAGAGCATGCTGGGATACTGTGCTATGCTGCTGTTGTGGTTTGGTTGTTTTTTTTTTTTTCCCCAAGAAGGAAGGAAAGAAATTTATGCAGTTCAGCAGCAAGAACAGTAGTAAAGAAAGATGAGTCTCCATTCATCTCTTCCCAGGCTTCCTGGCTGAAACCACAGACTGTTTTTACCTCCCCTTAAAAAAAGGTAATTACTTCTTAATCACAAAAGTAGGAGAGAAATTAAGGAAACAAAGCGGCTGCCTCAGAGAAATGCCCAGGAAAATAAATACAAAAGCCTGTGTGTCTTCTTGTCATGAACACAATGAAGTTAACTTCTTCAGGTAACAAAGATTTAACATTTGTAGGTGCCAGGCATGCTTGTGGGTAGCTTGGTGTCAGAGTGATAGAAAGATCAAAGTTACAGCAGTACTACCAGTCACCACAGAATTTCTCTGTGTCACTGGAAAACCATCTGCATAGAAATTGAATATATTGTATTTACAGCAAACAAATGCAAACAGTAGTGGGTTGGAGCTCTGAACGTGTGGCTAGCCCTGTTGGTGCTGGAGGGTCAAACAACACTATGACAACCACCGCAGACACAGTAAACTGATAACATGCTCAGAGAGTGTAAATCACTCTTTCTAATCTCTGTCATTGCGGTGTTCATGACATGCTGGGTTTCTGAATCCACAATGAAATGGCATTTGACTGAATATGTTTGGTGTTTGCAAGGGAAGTTGTTTCTGAGCCAAGCCACTCCTTCAGAGCACAGCAAAGAGTTGCAGCACTGTGATGGGTGGTTTTGTAAAGCATAGGATCCTTGGTGAAACCACCTTGGGCCTCCCCATCAGGCCCTCTGTTGTATGGCAAAAAACAACATATGTGACAGATTGGATAAAATCTTCATTGACTGTCCCTGCTCAACTTAAACTGAGTATTTTATTTTGCCACATGATATCAGTCACTTGCTGCCAAAAAAAAATTTTTGTAATCAGGAAAGAAGAGAAGCCAAGACGTGGAGTATTAAGTCATCATTTATAATTCATTTTCTCCAGATTAAAATAATTTTCTGAAACTTGTAGGATTAGCTTGTTTTATATCAGGTTCTTAGACAGCACTTACATTATACATGCCCACACTTGGAAAAGATTATTTCACCCCATGTCATTATTCTTTTAAGTGTATTCCACTTGATTCTGTAAAACATGAAATATGCCAGAGGAAATACCAAAGGTGAAGATATTGAATGTTGCTAGTGTTACAAAAGATAAATAAACTGAAAGTGTTGACATGACAGCCTGAGATACCATAACAAGCTGTGGGTTTTCTCCACTCCAAAACTGCTTTCAAGCCTTGGTCTTTCCTACAGCAGGATGGGAGGGTGGGAAGGGCTGAAATAAAACACTGAATGAAAATAAAGTATTTTTAGCTTTTACCAGCAAACTTTTCAGCCCTGATGTGCTTTTCACCTATTCTGCTGCTTAGCAGGAACAGGAGACCCCATTCACCAGTAAGAAAGCATGTCTGCGTGTACACTGCCCTCCCCAAAGGCACTCAGAGGATGTGGCTGTGTCAGTCGGGGGGCGCAGAGCTCTTCTAGGAGGAAACTGCCAGTGGCTGTAGCCCAGAGGGCAGTGGCCAGCAGATGCTTCTGTCCATGACTCTGCTTTCATTTCCTCTTCTCCCTCTTTCATGTCCTCCCCTTCTCTCCCACTCTTGCCAGCACCTACTGAAGGTAAATCAAGCTTCATCCTGCCTTTGGGACCAGTTTACACAGGAATGGCCACCTTATGTTTTGCAGCTGAGATACATAGAGAGAAAATCACATCTGATTCTTTGGCTATTCAGAGTGTGGGTCATTTGGGGGGAGCCTTGAAATTTCATGCACTCTGCTTTAAGCTTGGCTTAATGGCAAGTCAGTGTTCATTTTGGGAGAGGAGGTCAGTATCTGCCTTGGGGGGCTGTTGAAGATAACCCCCTGTCCTCAGACTCCTCTTTCCGCTTTCATAATCTCAGCCCACCTTGTCCCTGGCCAAGCGCTTGGCGGCTGGTTTTGTCTCTGCAGTCAGCTCTTTCCTCTTCTCTGAAGGCCCATTTTTGCTTGGTGCTTCTGCTCTGTCTGTCCCTTGGTCATTATCATCTGTGGCACTGGACATTACCTGCATGGCTGGCACTGACTGAAGGGGCTCGTTGCTCTTCTTCCACCTCCGGGCCCCTGACCATGTATTGAATTCATACATTTTGCCAGTAACTTGCAAAGGAGAAAAGACAAACAATTAAATTCATTCCTGCTTTAGTAGATTAAGACAATGCAATTCTCTTCAGGATGGGGTTGAAATGAGAAACATGAAACACCTGGAAAATCAGCTGAGTTGGGGAGGTAAAGCCTCATTTCCACAAGCAAGTGTGGGGACCTGGGCATTATGGTACCCTGGGCTCTGCAGTTCAGGAAATAGGAATATTCAAAACATTCCTATTTGGAAAAAAAAGGATCTTATCATCCTATACCTCTACCCAAGTTACAGCTACCATAGATTAACAGGAACAGTGCAACAAACACATCCATAGTCCTTAGTTGTTAGGACTAACTCTCCCAAAACTTTTACCTTTGGCCATTCTGAGCAAGGCCATTGTATATGTCTGTGCCTATTTTTTCTGCTACCTCAGGTAGCAGAACCTGCTAGGAGCACAATATGCTACATATGTCTTCCATACCATGTCAGGTGATCTTGGTTGACTCAGGATTTGGAGATCTGGAATCCCCGAGTTCTGACTGTACGCAATGCCTCTCCATTTGCACAGCATGCTTTCCTCCAGACTTGCTGTGCACATTGTTATTCATACAGTGAAATACTATGTATTTTCTGTTTGTGCAAGTACATTCTTTCTTCATATATATAAAAAATAATATTAAATTTGGGTTGTTTAGCACACATGGCTACCTTTCCTTGTTAGAAAGATTTCTGGCCCTCTTCAGATTTTATGGGTAATTTCTACTCGTACATTAAAAGCAAGTATCTTCTCCTTCAGTGCATTTACTACCTATAGATAGGTGGGAAAATTGCCATGTGTCCAGTGTGTTTGCCTCACAGTCTAAATCACTGTCTCTCGCTAAACAGCGAGGAGCTATAGTGGCACTTCTTATAATTAAACATTATTAATATGAGACCAAAAAAAAGACCATTACAGACTGGAAAGAAACTGTGGTTACATGTTACTACATGTTACGGTTTGTATCAGAATTAATGGTTTCTGACACATTAACACAATTTGAGCAATTAAAGATGAAAATGGATCTCTTTACATGTTATTTTTTCTGACTACTTACAAGGCGGGCATGTTAAAGCAGCCCAGATCAGGAAGCAGCTCCTGACTATCCCTCTTAATCACATTCAACAGATGATGTCCTGGGAATTATTAAATCTCATTTCCAAACCACCAACACTTGATCCTCTAGGGTTTGGGATGAGCAGTGGAGAGGAGAGGGGAGGTATGGGGAGCACACATTTCTCTGCTGATACCAAAAAGCTGTGTTATAGTTTAATGTTTGTGTCAGGCATGACACAAACACTACAGCTCTGAAGGGCAGTTTGGATGGGCTCAGATATCCTTAAGTCTGGTGTGGTCAGGTTTGCTGAGGAAGGGAGACATCAGCTGTCCTGCAAAAACACCGGGAAGCAGCTCTTGTAGCAGCCTAGAGAACATCCATATATTACAAAAGCAGTTACACAGGAAAAAAGCAGGGACTTGGAGCCCTCCCTCCAGATCTCTTTATAAATAGCAGGTGGGCTTGGACCTGGACCAAACCATCTTTGAGCAGCCTTGTGGATGGGCTTAATTGCACAGTAGGGTCCCATTTGTTTGCCCAAATTCTACTGAAGTCCCCATGCCTAGTGTTTCCCATTAGCTCACAGCATCCGACAGCTCCAAGCCAGCTAATAAGAAACACAAGGTACAGGCACTTGGGTGGAAATTTGGCCAGATGAATCCCAGCCTGCCGCCTTCTGGATAATTTTTAGACCTATTGTTTCAGATCTATTTTCAGTTCTGTTAAAGACCTGTTTTGACGCACTGCCACATTTTACCAGCCCCCCCTCTCCATACGAGGGCCCTCCGCCTTTAGACGCAGGGCTGGGCACCCTAATGCCAGGCCAAGCATCACGGTGCGAGGCTGATACAGGGGCTGTGGTTCAGGGGAATGAAGTATGGCAGATCAACTCTTAGAAAAAAAGTCATGTTTCTGTAATGAACCCTGCTGAAGAGAACAGTGGCCATCACTTGGGGAAGGGGATAAGCACTACACTTCATGGGTCATACTAGTTTTTCTAGCTTTTACCTTAATTTCACTTTTCCCAGCTGGTTAATCAGATATGCTCAGCATTGCTGGAGCCTGGTGACACACCTGGTAGCTGATGCCACCACAACCATATCTGAAAGCAAGTGATCTTCTGTTTCCTCCCCAACAAGCCATGCTCCAGCCTTAGATAAACAGCAGCAGTGCACTGTTGCTGCAAGGGAAGAGGTTTGTGCACGGGCAAGTAACTCACCCACCCGCCCTGCATCTAGGGAGAGGTTTAAGAGACAAAGTCAGTACATCTGCTGCTACATTAATCTGCTGGCCATTTCCCAGACATGGGAGAGGTGAAACCATGACAGCTCCAGACCAGAAAGTTTGCAGCAAATTCCTCCTCCCCTCCCACCTTCCTATATCAGATTCATACATTCAGGTTTAAGCAGAGGAGTGTGGCCATCGGATGTGTGATTTCAAGGGCTGTAAGTATATTCTACCATTAGAAATGTTACTAGGGCACTGTCTTGATTTTCACTATCTGTGTAATATATATTCCACTCTCCTTGGAAACAGCAAACCTGAAATATGAAAAGCAAATGTCAAACCATGTTTAAATCAACTAATCCAGTTTGTTTCCAGCCAAATATTCATATCCACTGCTAATTGCTTTTTATTACCTGGGTCTCTGGCTTCTCCATCAAAGACAGTGTTTAGCTTTGTCATTGTCTATGAAGAGAGACAAAATGCAAAATTAATCCTCTGAATTAGAAGGAGGAGCAGTGACTTGGAAATGATGACCTACATGGATGGAGGTAGATTTGTATGACCTGCGTATTATATTTCTGTAGGCTGGGTTTAATCAAAATTGGCAACAAAAGCCATTTGTGGTTTAGGGTGTTGTCACTAGATGTTCAAAGGAGAATTAATAAGGTCTGACGTACTAAATGCCCCCACGTGTGTAACCACAAGAGGGTCACCTCCACCCAGAGGAGGCTTAGGAATCCCCTCTCTGAAGAGCTTGGGAGGGAGAGTACACTAATGAAAGTACCTTGCAGTCTCTATGCTATCATGGCTATGAAAAGGAGGGAGCCCCAGAATCTAGGAGCAAAGAAACATCTATTACAGTGGAAATAACTGTCATTTTGCTACAAACAGCTTATCAAGACCACACCCTTTACAGCTTGGGTACACTCGTGTACCTTACTGGTTGCAGTCAGGCGGGTCAGGGTTAGCTGCACAGGTCAGCGGTGTCTCAGCAGTGCAACACTGTCATCAGCGGAGCTGGGGCATTTGTCATCCTGTGCCTGCAGTGAGTCTCCTTGTCACTGCTCTGGGCACAGATTCTCTGGCCTTCCATGCACAGGGCTGCCAGAGAGGCCGGAGAATTTGGCACTTGGAAGCAAAGGGGACACAGTGCGAGTGAGCACCCCCCATGCCCTGCGTTGCCTGCAAATAGAGAGGCCAGTTGGGGCACTGAAGTGTTTTGCATTTGGGGGCAATCCTTTTTTCCTTGCCTGTCATTTTTGTATTCTCTTCAGAAAACAAACACCTTTCATAGAAAGGGCCCTATGATCATATTGCATGATGGGGCTGGGCAAAACTGGGTTTTGTTTTGAGGCCGGCAGTACTTACTACAACAACTTCTTTCTTCAGTTTCTTCTTTTCTACAGAAAGGAAAATGCACATTGTAAAGAAACAGATTTTTCTGACAGTGACTACAGTCATTAAAGCCAAGATTTTCTCAAACAAATAGACATTCTTGGTGCTCAACTTCAGAGACATCTCAAATGAACCTTATTTCTTTTCAAAGGCTGATCCCTTATACTATTTGAAAAGTTAACTCCTTCATAGTATTTTGGAGTGAGAATCTACAGTTGTCAATGACTCATCAAAAGTTTAGCCTTGACAAGTCTTTATTTCTTTAGTAATGACTAAATAACAATGGTTTCTTCAACAAATTTCCCTTTCCAAATAAGATGAACAGATAGAGAAAACAAATGTATATTTTATTTTCCATGAATGTTTGTAGTTGCAAAGCTTGTGCACTCAAGCATGCACCTGGAGACAAAACAGGGAAGTTGCTGCAGATCCAGTCAAGTAAAATTCAGATTGAAGAACAGTTTAGTTATGTGTGAAATTACCACACTATTAACTCATCCCACATGCAAACAAATACAGCAGCAGTGCCATGGGCATCTCGACAGCATGGATTTGTGGATGATACCCAACTAGTTGCTAGGATTTCTTCTTGCTCACTCCTTGCCGATTTGTTTAATGGCCTTTCTTTGGAGAACTGTATGCCTGGCCACCAGTGAGTTTTACAACCAGGCGTGTGATACTCAGAAGTGCTGCAGATGTGTCTCAACCTGAACACCGATGCAAAACCTGTTCTGTCTGGCCTTTGCTGCCCAGCATTTGGGAACCAGTGTTTCAGAAAGCACTAAGCATCCATTTTTTTGTAAACCAGCCAATGCTGAAATGTCCCAAATTAGACAACCAAGAGAACAGCTAATTTTGTTAGGGTTTGTTAGTCATGTGTTTTTTGCAAGTTGGAGATACTGGTTGAGGAGGGGGAATTATATTATAAAAGCAGGGTCTTACTGAGCCTGTATGAGCCTTGCTTGCTAGCAGAAAGCTAATGGGACTAAAAGGAACAAGACTGCTTAAAAAACCACTTTTTTTAATGTGCAACTTATACCTCTGCTAAGTTATACAAACACCTTTAAAAGCACCAATACTTTAAAATAAATCTTCGGGTACATGAAATAATGGTGTCAAGGGAGAAAATGAAGGGACTGGAGAACAGGGAATTAGAGTGGAGAGGACTCTTGAAGGTGCTGTAGAGGGATGGGATTATTTTTTAGCAGACAGGATATGAATTGCATGTGAAAAATACAGTAATTCTTTAACATCTGTGCCAGAATACCAAGCTAATCTGAATTTGGTTTTTACCTAATAGCTAATAGATTTGAAGACCGAAAGGACCATGAAATCGCTTAGGCAGGCCTCCCATAATCAGACAGGGTTATTTAATCTCAGTATTCTTGTAGTGGGTCAAATTTATTTGTCTAGAAATGGATTTACAAATTTTACACTGAATCGTAAACAAGGTCTTGTTGTGAAGTATTAAATATAGAAAAGAGGTACATACCTGGAGCATTTATCCTGTAATGCAAAAAGATTAAGAGTGTAGTTAACAAATGTCATACTCTTGCCTACATAAAAATATCATGCTTTGTTCTCTTTCATTTGGCGAGAAGGATCTGCTTCCTTGAGTTCTGGGATTTGCTTGATTTGTTTGGTTTCTGGTTTTGCTTTCACTGAAGGCGTGCATCATTTAATTCTGCTCTCAAATAGGAAAACAGCCCTGATCATTACTCTAACACCTCTCCAAGAAGGGATGGTATTAAAAAAATAAAGTCTTATTGATGATAGCATGTTGGTTTTATACATTCTGGAAAAATGTATTTTCAAATATTGTCATCTCATCCCATCCTTGGAGGAAGGTCAATTTTTTGGATCTTATGTGCTCAAATAATACCTTTTAAAATATTTGAAAGGTTGTAAATGTTTTCGAAAATATAGAAATTGCCTTTTAATGGGAGAGCCTGGCTCCCAATTAATCACTTGCCCTATTAATAAATAGTAATAACAATAGCCAAGCTCTATGCTGCTAGATTCATTTGTCATTTTTATCATAAATTGCTAAATTCCTTGCACACACCATTTGAATTATAATCACAGTCATATATTACTTCTTTACATTTACTACAATTTATAAGTTTAGGTCCAAATCCTGAGAATACTTATAGAAATCCTTTTTTTAAAAATCCCAGTATACTTAAAGAGCTGCTTGTCTTTGTTTTGTGAAGCAAAAAGTCAATTTAGAGGCAGTCTGGCTCCAGCCAGCTGAGCAGGCAGCCAGCAGGGATCTCTGCCTCTTCCCACAATGAACCAGAGACGGTCCCAGGTGCTTCCGTGGCTTTTGCCAAGCACAAGCACTTAAAGGTACCGCGAAGCTTTATGGGACATTGCCTTGAAACGGACTTGGGTAAAACTCCAGGAAATATGCAGAAGTTTTGCCAGAACAAAGAATTTGGCATGACCACCAAGGTTTGGAAAGGACTCTGAGATCAGTAGCTGAGAGGGAGGAAAATGCATCCAGTAACTACCTAGAAGGGAGCTCCCTTGGAGTGGGAGCCAAATGCAAACCAAAATCGTTTGTATTTTTGGTCAGCATGGTCAGGCACAGACTCTGACTCCACCTCACAAGCATAGCTGCCTTTGGAGGTCATAACTGTTAATTCTACTATTGCCTTCAGCTAATGCTAATGTTGGTAAATCCATGAAAAAAAAAATGCCATGGATATTTTTCCTTGATTTCATATTGTTAATACCAAATATCACTGTAGCTGGTAATAGCATTTAATACAGCAAAGGGCATACTGCTATAAAATATTCAAAGTGTAAATTTCATTATGGTTGAAAGGTCTGAGTTATCTCTGTCACTGCTGGGTGCTGCAGGGTATTTCCCGAGCATGGCGTTTGGGAGGACTCACAGAGACACGCCGTCTGCTTTGCCTGCCGGAGGGCAGCGGGTGTTGACCCACATCGCCAACAGGAACCCCAGGTACCCCAGCAGTCCGAGGAGCAGCAAACTGCCGAGGGTGATGACGAACGGCACGTACCATGCTGATTCAGAGTAGAGGTTTTCCCTTTTTGTCACAACAGTGAAGCCAGGCTTTTAAAACAAGATAGGAAAAGATCCTCAAGGCTGCATACTTTTAAGGTTACTGACACCAAATGCACCTTTCATCTGGTTGAATTTCTGCACTGAAGCACCTGGCCTAAACTTGCCCTGGGGCTCTGCAGATGATGGGCAGAAGGAGATAGTGTCTGCTGGAGACAGTGATTCATTCCAGGTACCTACCTGCTGACTGCCAAGGCAGCTCAGATTACTGAGATCGACCACCAAGCTCCTGGGGCAACCAAAGGCAGATGAAATGAAGCCCACCCACAATGCAAAAAGAATGTTCCAGATGATGTTTCAATGTCTTATACTAAAACAAGCATGCCATGGTGGGGTTTAAAAGCCTCTGGTTGCCTGAGAAGCTACAAGCGCGCTGTTGGAGGGTGAGCAAGTTCAGGGAATACTGCCATTACTGAGATAATGGTTTTTTGTTACCTAAGGCAAAAATGGAAGTAGGTCATCTTCACTGCAGTGATCATTCAGCCCACTTCGTAAGAGGAGTTGAACCCCGAGGAATTGGGTTATTGTGTAAAAATAAATGAATCTCCTTTTTTTCCCTGTGACTTGTTCCAAGAAGGGAAAACCACACTTCCTGAGCAGTTGCTATCTCCCACATCTTCCCAAGTGCCAGGAGACATGTCTCTGAGTTGGCACATCACTTGGTTCTACCAACTCATTCATTAAGGTCCCGTCATGAAACTATCCTCACACAGATCAGAAATTACTCATTTGCTCTAGCTGGGTCATTACGTAGTGTGGTACTATCAGTTTTGATTGTCTACTGAAGTCTTCATTTACTTTTCTGTAAGACATTTTAATAACATTGTGTATGAAATTTAGTAGAATATCTATTTCTTTCCTGTTTAAGGATACCTTTAAAATAACCTATTTAGCTTTGAAAAAAAAAAAAAGGTATATCCAATCCTTAGAGAAACAATCAGATAATCTCAAGGTCACCACCACCACTCAATCCCCACTGAGACTGAAGCCACAAGTGACTTTTTATGACGGAGTTTCTTTCCTACACTACCAGCCTTCCAGCATCTGATTCATCAAGTTGCTGCACTGAATATATATAAGGAGCAGTGATGGAAGAAGTTGCTGTAATGGAAGTGCTTTTCTGGAAACTAAACTGAAAGTGGAAGGCTGGTATTTCTGGGGAGGCAGATTTAACGCTGTGGTATGTGGTCTAGACTGTTTGTATTTGTGGTAAAGCACAGGAAAGAAATACAGAATAAGTTTTGTTATTCAATTTAACTTCTCATTTCCACATCAAGTAGGGGGAGAAGAAGGCTCTGAAGAAACCATTTATTCCTTCCCAACAGAGCATTAGATAATAACAGGGTTATTAATCAGTCTGCAAGTTTGGATTTAAGTATAGCAAAGCATCCAGACTTGCGTGTGATGTTTGCAGGATCCTCTGGTTCTGGCTCAGCTACCAGTAGATCCTAGCAGATTCAGACCATTTAGAGTGAATAGCTCTTTTACCCCTTCACAGGCATACCCATATTTTCATTCCTGAATGCAAGAGAGAAAAGGGTAATGCCATCTGCGGGCAGGCAGAAAATGGATGGACTCTGGATGACAAAGAGATGGTGGAGCAAGTGATGAAGGCTGTGACCACCACAAGGATGGGGAGAGAGTGATCTGTACCCTCAGGTTGTGCCACTTCTGCAGGCAGGACAAAAACAAGCTCTCCTCCCGTCCTGCACCAGCCTGACGGAAATCAGATCCAAAATGAAACTGGAGATCCAGAGCCTGTCTGGGATGGCTGCACAGAGTAGACTGTGTTGCTGGGACACAGGCCCACAGCTCCACACTGTGCAAGGCCAGATCCCAATCTGGCTGCCGAGAGCTGCACAGCTCATCTATAGACCACCATGTGGTCAGGGAGCTCAGGAAAGACCCACCCCACCACTCTGGATTTGCTGTCTGAAACCTGCTGAAACCTCAGCAACACAATGAGGGCTGTGCACAGCTGCTTCAGCTCCTGACAGGCAGCTCGAAGTTTTACATGGTGATGACCTCAAGGGTGGAAAAAAGCCCGTTCCAAGTGATAAAGATTTCTTCTTGGTTTTGCCTATTTCAACTTTGGTAGCCACAGATTAATGTGTCCCACTCCTAAAGAAGCACATAGAAGTGCAAGGCAGCTGTGGGAGTGAATAGCTATGAATAAAAAAAGAGGTAGTGCAAAATGCATGAGGTAATTTTAAGGTTCCAGGCGAAGGTTAACCCCTGCTCTTTCCTTATTAATAAAGCTGCCAAAATCTTTAACTTTCCAGTTGCATGGTAATGGCAGCATGCCCAGTCCTTTGGCTACTTGCCCTTTTTGTTTTAGAAACTAAAATACAAAACATATGTTATGACTCTGTACCTGGGACTAATCCTTTATGACACTAAGCATATCAACCACCTTTGGCTTCAGTGTAAGAGCACGGGGCTCAGTACTTCCTAGGACTGAACCCACTGCAGGTTTGTGTTTTCCCTTTGCATTCATATACCCTCTTTTCTTCATTCCTATGGAGATTAGTCCATAAAAGAAATGCAGAACTGGACAGAAATTTCAGTGAACTTACTGTGGTGGTAATGACAGTAGTTGGGTTTGGGATAACTCTGATGCTTAAAGTCACTGTTCCAGTTTTAATTAGGTGTGTAATTTTGTCCCTGGCAGGTAATAAATTATCATCTGTTATATAGACATGCAGTCTGTAAATCCAGTTTTTATCAAGGCTGGTCTCATAGTCAAACCTCGATGCAAGAATCAGCTGAGACGTGTTGGAGCCAGCACTTGGTGAAAAGGTGAAATGATTGTTCATGTTGCCTGCAGAAAACCAACACCAAAATGAAAAAAAAAAAAAAATTACTTTAATGCCACATTAAAGTAAATGCATGGAAGAAGCAAAAAGAACAGTTTCTGCTGATGACTTGTTATGGATCACTGTACACCTGTGAAGTGAAATACCGTTAACAAGAATGGCTCCTGGATCTTCCTGATACCATATAAAATAATTTAAACCAATACAGTTATAAAAGCATAAAAATATAGAATAAGACCATCTATGGGGACACAGCTGAGAGGAGGCTGTGGAAACATTTTGAAGCCAGAGGGCACACAAGAGTTCACGTGAATGACTTGTCCTTACAGCCTGGAGAGCACCCAGAAGCAGCAGCACCCAGCCGAGGTGAGGACCCTGTGCTGTTGCAGGGCTCATTCTGCTACTGGGGAGTCCCTGGAGTGCCCCTAGACCACATGGACACCAGCAGTGTCTTCAGAGGCCCCTTCAGCAGCCCCCGTGGCTTCTCCCTCTGCCCAGAGGCAGAGGCCTTTGAACAGGTCCCCGAGAAGAGAGCTAATGACTCAGGGACATTAATTGCCTCCAGAGCTTTGTCTGCACTGTGGGGGCAGAGAGGGCTGTTCAGTGATGCTAGCTCCGCAGCCCGCATTTTCTGTTTGTATAGCTGGAGGTCTGCTAGGAGCCTGGGCTGCAGGTAGGCCAGCCCCAGCTGTTAGGGTCTTGACAGACCACACATACAAGAGATCAGAGCCATGAAAAGGCACCAAATGTGCTTTGGTTTTGCTCTTGTTGCCCCATAGAGCTCCAGAGTTGAAGTGACCCTGAAGGCCATGTCTGTTGTACAACATGAAACAGGCCATGGGCTGCTCTGTGGCTCAGAGGCCAACTGCATGGCACAGCTCACGTCTGTACAGCCAAAACGGGACCTGTGGTCAGACCCTGATTTACTAATACAAACACAGACTTTATATGGGTTTGTGTGTAAATACCACTGCTGCAGAGCTCCTCTGTGGCATTAAGGCGCTGCAATAGGATGGAGGTTCACTCTTTTTACACTCACAGCTATTTACTGGTACCTGGACAATTCACTCCCTCCTTCTCAGCAGTCATCTCAGCAATGAAAAAAGGAGTTTTCCCAAGAGAGTGCATTCCCTTTTTTGTGAAGCCGAGTGTCATCCCATACCTCTGCAGTTCTCCAAGTGGATGCAGCTGATTACTGCGTTCAAACACACATTCTGAAGATGGGGTTTTAATGCATACAGCATGGACCTAGGACATGCAGCTTTGCTCAGTTGTTTTGAACTGTGTACCAGCATCTAAATGTGAGGTATGCAGAGTAACAGAACCTACCATAATTTCTCAAGATTTACTCAGCTGTAACTGGAAGGAAGATTTGACCCTACATATCATTCCAGCTCATTCTTCTGAAGTCCTTGTCAACTGTGTGAATTGCCAATTAATTAACATGATAGGCAATCCAGTGTTGCAAGGGAACGGTTCTAGTTGGTAGCACCAGTAGCCAACTTGTGGAGACACATCTCATTTGGTAAGCAACAAAGAAATGATGTGCAGAATTTGTGTTTCACAGCTCGCTCACCATGAGAAGTAGCACATAAACTGTGCTAGATATTTATTTACAAATCAAAGTGAACCATCAGCATTCACTAATTTTTGCACTGCTCTTGGCTCACACACCGTGACACAGTACCTTCATTAATGAAGTAACGGAAAGACCTGGGATCAGAATCACGATCTTGACATTGAATCCTGAAGCCATTAATATTGGTCCCAACAGCTAAGCTGACTGGGATTTGAAGTGAATAGAAATTGGGTGAACAAACTGGTTCTTCATCATTTACTTCCAAAACATTGACAGTTACCTGAAAGAAAAGAGCAATAGCAAGCTGAAACACCTCAACTGTGCTGAGCCAGAATTTTATTAACTTCAAAAACTGTATGACTTTGCCCATTTTGCTCTTTTGATCAACAGCAGTTGAAGAGCAATGAACCTCCCTTCCAATCTAGTTTCTACGAGAAATTGCCTGTGATCATTTCACCTTCAATTCTTGTGATCAGCACTCTTCTGGGAACAGGTTCCTTAACCTGAACCATCTTCCAAAACTGTGGGGTTTTCAAGCTGATGCATCTGGCTATTTGAATTACCTTAATTGTGTCGTTAGAATGAGAAATAATAATAGTACCTCATATTCATTAAACTTTCTTTCAAACCTCTCAAATTGATTTACAGTCATTAGTTAGGCTTCTTAGCATATTTAATAATAATTCAGAGCATGATCCATGGAAGGAAGGAATACTCCTCATATACTGTTCCCAGTGAGAAAGAAATACTGGTGATGGCCTTCTGCATGACTGGGAGCACCCCAGGTAGCACCAGATGTGCTTAATGTCAGCTGGGATTGGCTGTCTGAGATAAAAGGATTACCCTTCTCAAAGCTCTTTTCTCTAATGTCTGTTGGTCTTTAACAGGCAACAGATAAACTTGTCATTGTTAAAAGCTCCTGATGCTGAATTTCCCTTAATCATTGCCTTGAAATATTATAGGTGATAAAGAGATTAAGTACCTCCTACTTAGCATCTCGATGGGTGGTGCTTGGCTGGAGTAGAAAGCAGGCCTAGTACCTGTATCCCCCCAACAGATGTGCAAAAATCAAATGTAAGGCAGTCATGAGGGAGAAAACATGAAAAGGAGTAATAAGGAGTCTGTCTGAGAAGGACACTGGGGTTCTTTGGAAGAACTGACTATAAAATACCTTTGTGGATATACCATCTATATTTTTTTCTTCTGAATAAAGTCAGTCTGGGCAGCAAACTTTAGCACAACCCTACTGCTTAATGTTATCATGGTCCCTGGCATGCTCTTGGCTACTGCCAGATAGCACCATTAGGGACAAAACTAGATCATGATCAGGGTAAGGCACGTGTAAGGATTCATCTCCAGGAGGCCACGTGGACACAGCTGTACTGGGCTGGGCCCTCTGACATTATCCCAAGAGGCTGCCCAAGCCCTCATCCCATCCTCAAGGTATGCATCACATCCTCTCTGTTCCATCACATGAAAACACAACTCTGATGGGCTGCAACATGATTCTTGTGTTACTTTTAACACTTTGCAGTGTATTTTGCATACAAAATCAAAAGTATGTTTGAGGGCCAAGGGGCACTACATGGGTTCCAAAAAGGACTTGGCACTAAGCATGGCTACAACCAGGTTGTGCTACCTGACCTCAAGACCTTGTTCTTTTTCTATTTTCTGGCACATACATAGCCATAAAGTATATCTTAAATTGTCTAGGGCACAGAAAACAATTTAATTTCCAGGTAAAATAAGAAAAAAAGACTGAGAAACAAAAAATACAGAATTAAAAATATAAAAATATTACTTTAATCCTTTTTGTAAGAAATAAACCAAGACTGATTGAACACCACCTCTTTCATCTGACTAATATATGACTTTGTGCTGGGGTGGACTTGCCTTTCACAGACCGAAGTGCTTTGCCCAATGTCTTACCATTCTTGCCAGAAAGTAGAGAAAAAATGTAGATGAAGAAAGCGAATTAGAGTGAATTTACTCACAGATGCTGTTGTGGTCTTCTCTTGGTCTGAGGCCTGTACTGTGAGAATGTGTTTCTGAGTTGTTTCATAGTCTAATCTAGCTAAAATCTTCACATCTCCTTTGGTTGGGCTGATCCAGAATATATTTGTGTAATCCCTGGTGCCTCCTCCAGCCACAATGGAATAAGTGATGACACTGGGTGGCCAGTCCTTGTCTCTGGCATTCACTCTTCCAATGCTGGATCCAACTGAGAGACAAAAAATCATTATTTCATTAGCATTTTAAGGAAAAGGAGGTACAGAGTACTTCTTCCAACCTAAACTTGATGAAACGGAACTAAAGATTTGTTTTAGAATTTTTCACCCCAAAAATGTAAAGCAAAGATGTGAGAAATAGAGGTTGTGCTATGATTCCCCTATGTAGGAGTATAAATACCGAGACTCAAGGAGTCTGTAGAGAACCACAACAGAAGTGCTCTGGTGGTGAGGGCCACCCCAAGCCACGCACTCACATGCATGAACTCCTGCCTTGTAGCAGCCCAAGTGTTGACTTGGTTGGAGGAACAAGGCTCTTTGTCTGCCTTGAAAAGCAATTGATGCCATTCCTTCCAAGGTGTTTGAAGAGCAGTTTGAATTATCTTTGTGTCAAGCATTTATGAAGGAAACAACAAATGGCAGTGCTGTAAACCATGAGAACGAAGATGGGACTGTGTCCACCCATCTCTGCAGACATTGATTCAACTCTGTGTGGATCCACATGACCCGGGGATATAGACCCCAGGATGAATAGTTCACATGCATAGAGTAAGACAGAAGGACGATGTAATGAAGGGTTGGTTGGGGTTTTTTTTTTTCTTTTTGCCTTTCCTGACCCTGTGAACTCCAGTCCTACTGCAAACTGTTGGCTCCTGTTTGGTACAACAATAGCAAGCACTCTGTTAATGTCAACTCGGCTCAAAACAAAAGGCAGTCTGAGTCAGAAAAAACAGTATTTCTCTTGATAGTATCGGGCAAAGTTCTGTGGCTGACACAGAGAGCTTTACAGACATATCCATGTCACAGATGGGTTTCAAGTGTTATATTGCTAAGATACATGTCAGTGGTATGAGAAGACACACACAGATAGGAAATGCCACAAAATTCACCATATCATGCCTACCAGGAAACAGCATAGAAAGCCAAGGTCCGTCCATGCACCATAGAAACAAAAGAGGCAAGAAGAACAGGCTGATGAGTAATGCAAGACACTGGTATGAACACCTGAACATCAGGGTCCTCTGATGGCTGAGTGGCTGTCCTGTGCCTTCTCATCCCCTCTTAGTCTCCTCTGCTTTCCTGGCAGTTTGGCTCCTGCAGGAGCCAGGGCTGCCAGGGTTTCTCTGCCAGGCAGACCCCCCTGGGAGCCAGCTCCCTCTGTCCCAGCCTCCCCAGTCTCTCCAGCTCCCTCCCAGGCCACGCATCCCCACAGTAGCTGCAGCTTTGCCATACTCAGCAGTGGCCAATGATGGCTTCTCCACAGGGCATACATGAGTGATTTTTGCAGACCTGTGGACCTTGACAGGATCCTCCTTACCAGAGAAGGGAGGAAACAGAGAGCTGAAGGTGTGGGCTGGAAATCTGGGCTTGCTCCTTTGTCCATGGCAAGGGAGAGGAGATTGTGGGCAGGATGGCAGGGCAGCTTGAAGCATGTCCTTTCCTCCCTACCACCTCCTGCCTTAGGCAAATGGAGACAGAAGTACCATAGGGCCCACAGGTCTACTGACTATAGCCACAGCTGCCTTCACCTGTGCTTTAAGCCTGCCCTGGCCATAATAATTTGATGAATTCAAACAGGTACTAGATCATCTGACTGCTAAATCTCCTGGAGTTTCATGGGCAGATTTACCATGTCCCACACTGATGCAGTGATTCAGTTGGATGTCCTCCTTGGTGATGTGGCCACCGGGGCAGGTTTGTAACAGCAGCCTGGGGCAGTGTTGGACGTGCTGGTGAACAGGGCTGCTATTCAGTGGGTCCTGGCGGGCTGGAGCTACTGGCCAATAGGAGTTATGGAGCTCAGCACAGTCAAATGAAAAGAACTGCACCTGGGCCAGAACAAGTCCATGCGTCAGTACAGGCTGAGACGGACTGAGCAGGCAGCTGCTCTGCAGGGGTGGACCCCAGGTCCTGGTGCATAAGGTGCCCCCCGGGGCACCTTTGGAGAAACAGAGACTGCAAGCCTGTTACTAGCCCATGGTAGGAAGTGGTTAATCCACTCTGCTCAGCACTCGATACCTGTGATCAGTTTGGGGACCCAGGTACAAGAGAGATGATAAAAAAATGGAGAAAGACTGGGGAGGGTTGAGCAGAGGACACAGGAAGAGAAGCTGGTGGGGGTGGGTTTGTTCAGGCTGAATAAGAAAAGGCGAAGGAGGAATTTAATTGTTGTGCTCCACTACCTAAAGGGCAATAATACAGAAGACCAAGATACAGTCTTCTCAGAAGGGTACAGCAAAAGGACAATAGAGAACAGACACAAGCTGCAACATAGAAAATTCCAGTTGGGTACAAGGTAAAATTATCTGGAAAGAAGGTTGCTCAGCTGAAGCAGGGGCTCAGAGAGGCTGTGGAGTCTCCATCCTTTGAAATTTTAAAAATGCAACTGGTTAAGGCCCTGAGCAACCTGATCTAGGTTTGAAATGAGCCTCACTTTGAGCACAAATTGGACTTGAGACCTCCAGAGGTTTCTGACACCTTCAATTTTTCTGTGACCCTAGGAGGTTCAGAATGAGGGTCAAGATTTATCCAGCATATATCTAATGTAGCTCTCAAATTTTTCTCAGTCAAGAGAATAAAGCCAGTAAGTGAGGTCCTGAGGCAGGCCTGTGTTTGGTACATCAGGTCATATGAGGGAGAGGCTGAAGCTAGGGAAGACGTCATTCCCATGCTGACTCCTCTGCGCACCGAGCCGCACAGCACAGCTGGCTGGCGGTCACATCTGGCACACAAGGATTACCAAGGAGGCAAGATGCCATGGTACTTCTCTGCAAGCACATGAGATGCAGAACTTACAAGGGGACAGGAATGGTGCTGAGACGGGAGTCAAATGTGTGAAGAGTTTCAACAAATTTAGTTTTAAGGCCACGTTTGCAGCTGCTGGTCCTGGGCTGTTGCAGGAATGTGAAGGACCCTGGCTCCAGGCACGAGGAGCTGTTCTGGCTGCCATCTGGCTGAGCACAGCCTCCCCGTCTGAGCACTCCTATCCCAACCCATCTTCAGGGCACCCACTGCACCCAAGGTGAGCTGGGTCTAAGGGGACAGTGGGGTGGTCATCCTGCACCATGCTTGGGCCAAGGGAGTCCTCACTCTGTGTCAGTCTATAATGGTTTCTTTGCACTGTCGCAGTTCCTCCAAAAGGCTAATTTAGCAAGAGTAGAAAGACAGTCTAAAACAAGACATCTGAGTTCAGTTCCTGGCTCTGTCACAGATTTCTTGTGCAATTGCTGAATTTGTCTATGTCTCAGCTTCCATCTGTACAACTGGAGTTGTTGCCAGTTTTGTCTATTTAAGGGTAGTAGGTGGTTGTATATTGAGACCCTGGATGAACTGGAACTTTGAGCCATTCTCCTCATTCAGATATATGAAAATCCATTTTGAGCAAAAAGGTACTTATCAACATGACAACATTATTTCTGTCATGTAGGTGCTACTTACTGTACCTTTAATAATTTCTGGAACATTAAATTCATATGATAAATTACTGAAGACTGGAAAAAATTCATTCACTGGCTTTATCCTGATGTAAATGTAGATCATATCTGGAAATATAACAGAAGATTAAATCATAGTTAAGTATGGCTGTGAAATTTTCTCATGCATATATTCAAAATACATATGGTATTCCTCTCTCCATGCTGTTACAGCACAGGAAAATATCAAACGAAGTGTAAAAGGGATACTTGCTTGAGTAGTTAGGACAGGCAATATCTTGCACCCTGACAGTCAAAGAATAAACTTCAATTCCTAGATTAGCTGGGTTTTCTAAATCAATACTTTCAGTCATCTAAATTAAAAAGAAACACAATTGTATTTATACTTCCTTACATAAAATCACAATACACATGATGACAATTACTTTTTTCAGTGTTCTGTAAGTGTGGTTTCCCCCCTGGATATATAGAATTGCTCTGTGGGAGTAATATAGGCTATTAATCAATTACAGAATTGAATTCTAAGCTTTTTCTACATGTTCACGCTCTAGCGTCTCTTGGAAATTCAAAACATTCCTTCTGTCAACAAAATTTCTTCCACTTAAGTGCAGAAAGTTTTATCATTTGGATCATAGGGTCTTGGCCTTTTACCTAGTTAATTCAAAGCTCATGTAATGAGCTGGCTATTTACTCTGCCCTTTGTTGGCTCAACAAGAATCTGCTATTGCTAAATAGTAATAGTTACTCCTTGAGCTCATGGCTGCAGACATGTATTAAAGGTATCAGGTTCAGCCGCAAGTGTTTATCCAGGAACCAAGCTGTTACTAAATGGTGGCTCACGCAGATTTAAATTCTAATCTCCTGAACTCTCTGTCTGTAGGAGCCTCATAAACTTTGGGGCAGCAGGACTAAAGCACAAGCATCCACTGTTGATCATCTACTGGGAAATTCCTGGAGGGACATGACACTGCAGATAGCCTGTTGTATTATACATACATGGTGATCAAAGGGCTGACAGCAATCATATCCCACGCAACAATGAACATGCTTTTTATGTTGGCAGATGAAGCAGCTAAGGCCAGTGCTCATTGACATGTATATCTCAGATCAAAAATTAAAGTAAGCAAGCCTTACAAAATCATTTTACTGCTTCTGTATCACTCTTGTCTTTTAGACAGAGTGCATTTTTTTTGTTATGGTTCCCTTTTTCTGCAGTTGCCCACGGTTCTTTTTAAAGCAATGAAACAACCACCATTGCACATGTCCAGCAGCTAGTGGGGGTTCTGGCCAATGCAAATATGCCAGCAGCTATCAGCATAAGGAACCCATATTTTGACATGCAAAATCACACAAGTGCAATTCCCACCACGCTTTTGTGAAAATTTACCACTCAAAGTGGTTTTACAATTCTGACCAATGAAGCTGGGAAGTAGTTACTGAGTGTGGGATTTCTCAAGTATTTCAATTCTTCATGCTGAATAGCAAGGATCTTCCAGTCTGTCATGAATAAATGGGTATGAAATGGCATCAAATTTCTCTGTTTATCCATATCAAAGTTGGTGCTTCACACTGCCTAAAAAAGGATTTTTTTTTCAATCATATCTAGCACATTTATTTAAAACTGGAGAAAACAGTTCTCTGTTCACCGAATTCTGTAGAATCCATAGAAAGCATCCTATCAAAGGGTATGAGGTTCACATGCAGTCAAAACAGTCATTCTCCCAGCATACCCACTGTGACATGAATTACTGTAATTCTTTTTCTTTATACAGACAATGAATTCAAAGAACTTATATTTCAGAAGTTGACTTCTGAAATGGGACAAGCTAATATAAAGCCACAAACAACTGACCACAAGTCTTCCAGAAACAGTGGACTCCAGAGCGAAGTTATTGCTTCCAAAACCAGATAATCCAGTGAAATTAAATTGGTTGTTTGTTGAATCAACATCAATATCTTTACAGTAGTTAAGATCAAGAAGAAACATCCCAGCAGTTGTATTTTCATTTGCCTCTTTCCTGTTTAAAACAAACACATTTCCCATCAGAGCAATTTATATTTCTCCTTTTGAACCCTTCATATATTACATACTAAAACATTGACTTCCATTTATTTTCTAAGTGAAATCCGAGATCTAAATAGGCAACAGCTGATGAAGCAACCCAGAATCTGATCCATACTCTGTGGTGGACAACAGCCCTGTAAAATGGGCAGGACATAAACATTTAGCCAGATCCAAACCATAAACCTGGAACTCAGCTAAACTTCAGAAGCTGCCACAAGATCTTAATGATCAAGATTAGTTCAGTTAGTAATTAGCATTTTAAAACACCTTTACAACACTCATTTCAGTATGTTATAATGTTCTCCTGATGAGAAGCTCATTCTTTTCTCCTTAACTAATAGCTGGACCATTCTCCTGTTTTGTGAAACTAGCATTTCTGGCACTGCTCTTGATAGTGAGGGTCCCTGTGATGCACTTGATAGAACTGGGGGCAGAGGGTGTAATTTTTTTTTTTTAATCAAGAGAATGAAATACAAAAAAATGAAGAACCAACTGAAATACCATTAAACCTTGATTTTGTTCCCTTGTGCAGTCCCTATAAGACTAGTTCTTTATTCACTCACATTTTTTCTCTGAAGATTTTTGCCTCCTTCAGATCAAAATTTAAACTCACTAGATAACAAAGAGACTGTTGTGTTATTGTCATGGATGTTGTAACTAAGCAGCACTCTGAGGAACTGGATTCTCTTTCTTCCAGTACATAGAAGTATGTGATTTAAATGCAAGACATTTCTGTCAGATAGTGAGCAAGAAATTTAAACAGATACCCACTAACTGGGAATTCTTCATAGCAAAGGTTCTTGGCCTGAGATGCTGGATTTTTAACTGCAGGACCACCAAACTACCATAAGTGCACCTGGAGAACTGCACTATGCAATGCAGTGTACCCTGAAAGGTCAGAGCCCAGGCACACCAAACACTTCAGATGGACAATTCTGACTTCAGTCTTTCTATGACACATTTCATATGTAAAACAGAGTTAATGTTATGTTCTCATCTGCAAGTATAAACTACCTGATCATCAGAAAGGTCTCAGAGCATTCATAGCCATAGCAAAGTCTGTGACTAAGTTATTATGCACAGAGGACACCTATAACCAGAGGTGATGTGGGCTCTGAAGACCTTACAGATTGCAGTAGACAAAAACTATGCAGGTCACCAGGGAGATATTTAGAAAAGAACAGGAATTTTAAAATAAAACTCCAGAACTGACTAGCAAGCTTTCCCTGGTGAATGATTCCCCACAGTTTAGCATCAAGTAAGAAACAAGGAGCCTGGATATGTACAGGTCAGAAAAGTAACTCTATAGTACGTGGTTCTGATATCTTAAGGGTTTAGGTATCTGAAAGAAAGATAAATAAATTATCTGACTATATGCAGATATTTTTAGTTGAAATTTCCAGTTTGAACATGTCAGGAAATTGAGTTTCATGCCCTAAGACACTTAGAGTGAAAGCTAACCTTTAAAGCTAATGATAAATGTACATTTGAACCTCTAGCTGTAGGTCTGGGGACCCTAACTGATGTGCCCTAGACTGCACATTGCTCTGGGGCAACAAGGCAGCACTAAGGCAATGAAGAACCTCAATACCTGAAGGTAGAAGGATTGCATTCTGGTGGGTTGTCATTGATATCATCAATAATGATTGTGATCTCCGTTTCACTGGCGTGACCACCACTGGGACTGTCCTCCACTCGGACTATCAATGAAATGTTAGGATGGAGCCGCAGTGGAAGGGCATCTCGGTCGATTCTCCCAGTCACCTGCAGCACTCCAGTTGCTGTGCAGAAAGCAGCCAGAAGTTAGATGGTCACCAAGGGGGAGAAGTAGCAAACACTCAGAAGTAGCAAACATGTACATGGTGTACATGCAAGAGGACAGGGTAGCTCAGCAGACAGGCAGCAGAATAAAAAGTCTTCTATTCTGTGCAAATCATGGCTGGTTTTGTTATTTTTTAAAATTATCTAAAATGGCTCTGAAAACTCTGCATAAGACTTTAATGGATAGATACCCATTGCTCAAAAATACGCCATAGGTGGCCTCAGCAGAGGGCCTGGAAAGCAGTTAGATTTCCCTTAGGCTCTCAAAGAGCTAGTGCAAGTCAGAGTTGAGTGCACTCACAGAGCATCAAGGACAATGAGCTGCTAATGTCTGTGCTGTCCTTGCTCTCTGGCTGGTAAGACCGCTTCACTTTCTACTGTTAATCATTCAAGCATCCTTCAGCACCTCTAAATCTACTCACATATCAACAGAGCTGCTTTTAGCTGTGACAGATTGCGCCAAGTGCTCTGGGCAGCCATTCACTTAATATTTTTTTTTCACTTCTCTTAGACTCTGTTCAAAAAGAGAAGGTTTTTATGGTACAGCACAATACTATTTCCAGAGCACAAAGGAGGTAGAAGAACAGTGTATATATCCTCTTTCTTTTGGAGTGTAATTGAGGGGGAGGGTGGCAATATATGGCCAAAGGGCATAGGAAATCCAAAGCATTTAAGGATTGTCCTGATCCCTCACAGCACTGTATTATGAGGCACCTCTTACAGCTGTGGGAAGCAGTTCCAAAGCAATAGCATATGAGCAAAACAGTCACTGAATGCCAGCTCTGGAGCAAAAACCTCAGAGCCCTCGTGTATGCACCCCAGAGAGCACAAGAAGATGAGACCAGCATGAGAGGGAAGACTCTTTGGATGGCCTTGCCTGAGGAGGGCCATGAATTGAGCAATTAAGCTGAGGTGCAGATTTGCTGTGCACCTCAAATGCTAGAGCAGATTTCAGGCAGAAAAGACAGCACTATGGTCTAACTATGTGCTGCTGTTTCAAGAGCCCAGAATGGTAACTGCAGTCCTCAGAGATTAAAAAGAAGGCAGTTAATCATACTTCTTCCCAGGGGACCATCACCCACCAGCCATAAGTCAATATTTGTCAAGAAGTCACCTTTGGTCTACTTTCTTCAAGATATCTTACTGAATCTTGGTTAGCTGACCAAGGAATTTGACCCTAATAACATACTGAGCATTTCTTATTTCTAGGGGTAGCCACAGAATAAAAAGTCGGTTTAAGACAAAAACATTTTCTCCAGAGCAGCTACTCTCTTTTTTTGGGTGTCAGAAGGCACATTTTTGGTTGTCTTACATGGATTTATGGAGAAGTATCTGTCAGAAGACTGGATGCTGTAGAAAAGTCTGCTAGGAGAGTCTTCATCATCAGGATCTTTAGCTGTTATGTTGGCAACAACTGTGCCTGGGCTTTGCTCCTCTGGAATCCTGTAGAATCTTTGTTTTCTACAAGATAAAACAAAATTCAGCAAAGCACACATCTGTGTTTGCAAGGGCAGCTGATTACAGACTTGGCTAAGCAGCCAATTGTAGCATTAGAGCCATGGCCACGCTGGACTCAGAGATGGCTATTTTCCTGTCAGGGTAAATATCCCAGTCACTGGCTCTGCCAGCTGGACATGTAGCAACAGCTGAACTGGTACGCAGTCATAAAGCATGACATAGCCACACAAATAAGTGTCCTTCTCCTGCAACTTTTTCACGGTAAGAACAATTTGACTTTCACGGAATCATGGAAGCTGAAGATGAAAGGGGCTGTTAAATCATGCAGTCCATCTCCCTGCAGAGCCACCAGCTTGTAAAGCCACTTGCTTTAATTTCTTCATTTTGCAAGAGAAGAACAAAAATAAAAGCAGTAATGTAATTAATCATCTTTTGGAATGAATGTTGGAGGCTTTCTGGGGACAACAGTGTTACTAAAAAGCTGAGTTGCCCCTGCAGTAGGTGGAGGCAGGAAGGAGCATTCCTGTGGGTGCCCAGCAGATGAACATGTGCCAAACCCCCAACAACATCTGCCTGTGATTCATTTTACATAGAGAAAATGGTTCTTTACTGCTGCTGTTTGGTATGCCAGTGCTCCCAAATTTCCCATGAATTAAGTGAGTTTTATAGCTCAGATATAGTCTGGCAGGCAATTGTGCAAGACTGCTCCTAACGGTTGCAGTTGCATGTTCACATGGGTACTCAGGTATGCAATTACAGTGCTTGAACCACATGCAAAAGCAGGCATGGCAAGCGCACAGAAATTGTGCAAGGAATTAATGAAGGCTGATTTATAGTACTGAAATACACACAAACACACAAACATCTGTTTCTAGATATCAAAGAGAGTCGAAGGTGCTCAAGAGTTCAGAAAAGCCTTAGGAGTATGTTTCAAGACTGAATCCTTTTTGCAGATTTTAAATTTCCTATGCTACCACTTAGATAATTGACTAGTCTGTAGTTCCCCATATAGAAAAGCATGAGCCCGTCATTGTCCTCTGAAAACCAACATCATGGGGCACTTAGGAATTGGAGCAGAGAATTTTGGAGACAGGACAGAAGACCCCATGCCTCCAGGTCTCCACTTGCAATTTTTTAAATGGTTAAGAAGACCCAGCATCTTCAACTGTTTGGTCAGCTCATATAAAAAGAGAAAAGCATACAGGAGAGAAATCACATAGGGTTTTCCAAGTAAAAAAAGTAAACAAGGAATTTGTGAAGTCTGCGGAATCAGTGTAGTTATTAAGTTTCTATCTCTTTCCTGGCATTGGATCTCTTCCTTCCTTGTTCTTTTGCTTCCAGAGTCACTCAGAAACAAAAAAACAACAGATATCCTTCACTGCTACCAAAAATGCCACCCCAACATGCCTCTCCAGTCAATGGGGAATATGGGAGGGACAGCTCTAACTGGTTTTGGCTCTAAGTAGGAAACTCCCTATGCCCACAGGGACCAAAACTCCAACCTCTCTGTGGACAGGAATCTCACCACAACTCCACCTTCACAGCCCTACCACCCTTTCTGCACCCTGCATGGGCTGTTGTCCTGTCCCCACCAGATTTCTCAGGAAGAAGCAAGACATTATTGAGCATATCCCCAAGCACTGAGTGCTATACAGCTGGGGAGGAGATGGGGGCCACTTCCTACGCAGCTATGTCTGGGCTGTGTCCTGTTGTCCATCTGTCTGCCACCTGCCAGTGGCTTTTTACAGGATGGTTCAAGCAGAGCCTTTAGACACTGCAGTGTAATTGTGAAGGAAGCATATGTTTGTTTTCTTGTCTTCTCCTTTGTTTTCCTGACTCCACAAGTTTTCCATTGATTTTAACAGCCAGAATTTCAAAAGGCTGAATACCAATGTAGTGTTGTGAACACCAAAACCAGATGTGCCTGCATATACAGTGGGAACAATTAAAAAGACCCTTTGAAACTCTGTTCTTGACAGCTTTGATCGGGAGAAAATAAAGAAGGTTTGCTAACTCATCAAGTTTCCCCAGCTCCCATCCTAGCACTAACTAGTGTCAGAAAGTACATAGGCCCACCATGCAGCTCATTTTAGCAGGGGAGAGGCCATACATGTGCATACCGAGGACAGATCATGAAGTGTAAATTAATCTAAAGTTCTTTACAACTGAGCTGCAATTTTTGGACTGTGATGTCAATCTAAAAGGGAGAAGATTCAAAAAAATAGCGGTCCTTATTTGTGCCATATTGAGAACTGAGTCTTAGGCCTTAGGTGTTATGGATGCTCAAGTCACTGCAGCTTTCGATAATTTTAATAATAGCTAAATATTTAAAAGAGCTCCACTAGCATTCCAGACAAACAGATAAATAAACAGAAATGGCAACATTTGGAGGAAATAATCAGTCTAGAACACAATGTGCAAATGTTGGCACTGGGAAGAGTATTCCTCCTGCTTGTAGTAGAACAGTAATGTGGAACAAGCTGTTAACCTTATTGATTATTGCAGACATGAGGTTCAAGTATTAAGTAAGTAGCAACAAAAAAAAATCCATGTCTGTTTCTAACATTTAATTCTTCTGTCTCTTCAGATTCTCCACCCCTTTACCCAGCAAAGTCCAGATCTTTGGCCTCAGCCCAAGAGCTGTGCATTGCTCTGGCTTCACAAAACACCCAGAAGATTGTTCGAAACAAATGGCTGGAAACCTCTTGGCATGGCTCAAGTGCTATCCATATCATAAATTGTAATAAAATATCATAAATATTCTCAGCAGGGACCTTGTGGAGCCTCAGGATCAGGAGACATAAAGAGAGTGTCTTGAATCCAATCAGTGTCTCATGCAGATGACAAAGATAAATCAACAGCAGAATCAGTTTGACTGTAACAATAGTCAAGCTCCTGCTTCAGAAGCAATCATCCACCGTGCTTTCCACCGCAAAACAGATTGCTGGTGGCACATGTATAGTCTTTCCCATTTTTCCAAATTTTCAACAATATTCCTGATTGCAACTAAAACTCTATTAGTCTTCTAAAGCTATTTCTGACTTGTGTGTTATGACACAGTTTCCTGCTTATGACACATTAAGAGACGACAATGTTTCAGAGATCACCAGGATTGTTTACAAGTGTGTCTGGGAAGAAGAGGAAGACAGATCAAAAGTGAGACCTTTTTATGTCTAGACATTTCTGCATGAATAAACATCTTTATGGTGAAATGCACATCTGCATGAAGGGTAAATTCTGTATGACTGTATTCACACAGGGTGAAATTCATCTCCTTGCCTGAACTTGTCCAAAGGTCTTTGCATAGCTTTAACCTCTCTAAATACTAACAAGTACAACAAGCTTGTTTGGCTGTCCTTGGCATGAAGACAGAGCCTGGAAAACTTTAAACTATTAAGAATATAATTAAGAATAAATGAGGGAAATGAGTTCAAAGCTTTCCAGTAGAAGAACAGGAATAATAACAAAATTAAAATACCGTTTTCAGTAGCATTTTGTTGTTATATATACTTACCCTTATGTTACACCCTCCCATTGGTGCCAAAGCAGTAAAGCTGGGAAAACATCTACATTTTGAGTACAACGGAAGTTTTTCACTTACGTGGTAAAGTAAGGTCTTTCATCATTGATGTTAATTATATTTACATTCACTGTTCTAGTCGAGCTGAGTCCATCTGGGTCTGTCACTGTTATATTTAAAAAGTAACTGTTAAATAAGAAAACAAAACAAGAATCATTCTCTGGCTGTGTAGGAAAACATTTTTCTGCCTGCTGTAAGCTAATAGACAATGTGAATAAAATACATTCTCACCAGTGTGGATCTTTCTCATAATCAAATTCTTTTGTGGAAAAAATGGCTCCGCTTTCCAAGACCAAGAATGGCACTGGTGCAGGGAGCAGTGAATACTGAAATGAAGAGAGCAAAGAATTAGTGTTTGTATCTTTAGACATCCCTCCATTCATTCCTTGCCTTGTAGAACAGGCAAAGCTAAAGTACAACATTTGCCTCAAATTTTGCGTAATGAGACATGCTGACATACAGATGCTCAAACATACATATGCTCAAACTTAGCCATATGTGCTTTGCTGACCAGCCAGTGAAGAGTCACAGACACAGAGCTACATCAAAGCCCACGCTATTCTCTACCTCTGTGAACTCCAGGTCTGCAATGAGAATTTAACACAGAGGCCAGGCAGCAGAGCCACGGTGCTGTAGGCAGGACTCAGCTTTGTGGTGGCAGCAGAGTACATGCACAAAGGAGAAGAGAGAGAAGAAGGGGTGAGGCTGGATTTGGAGGACATAAGAGCTGTGGAGGAGGCAATGAAGTTTGGGGGTCCAGATGTTAGGAGAGGGCAAGGAGGGGAGAGCGGACTTTCACGGAGTGTGTGGGAGTGTGAGGGTGAAGGGTGTTCACAGCAGCCCGTGTTAACATGGCTGCTCAGTGGTGGCATGTAGCAGCAGCCACTTTGTGCGCTGCACAACACAGATGGGTACTACACCAGTGCACGGGTGTGGGAGGGAGCTGAGCACCCAAACACCTTACACGGTAGGAAGAGAGGCAGCACCCTCTTCCCTGTGGCCATGAGGTAGCTACTACATACCCACCACTCCTCACCACTATCTTCCACGTGCCAAACTATCACCAATAAGCCCTCAAGGGTATTTCCTTTGCTAGTGCAGATACTAGTAATACCCATAAAGTCTGAAATATGCAACATCAGGTCATGCACCATACAAGTAACCTGCAAAATCCACTGAGCAGATCTGTCCAGCGGATGCAACTGCTCTTGTGTTACCTTTTGGAAAAAAACCAGGAGGTACAGAGAGCTGAGTGAAAGAACTTGCCTCCTGCAATGACAGATTTAATTGAAATAGCTTTTAAAAAGGCAGCTAGGTAATGAGAATTCTTTTAACAATTTTTCGCCAGTTGACTTTTCTAAATTCCCTTTCTGGATTATTATTTTACCTGTTGCCCAGCATTTCTATATTTGCAGCTTCTTATTATGCCTGAGATTTGTCAGGGGTTGCAAGGCGTGTGGAACTCGCTGCCATTGCTTTCAGAAACAAAGCAGAGCTAAACCCCCAGGCCTCTGCTTCCCTCCTCACCAGCTCAGGTTTGATGGTTTCACTGGGCAAAGCCTGAGGACAGACTTCAAGCTAATTGCTCTCTTGAATAATGCTACATATCGAAGTAAAATCGTCAGGTTCAGTTCTTGAATGTGCTGTCTTTCATAAAGCCACAGCCAATAAAGCCAAGCTACCACACAGTTCTTTGGTAAGTGCAGTTACTTTTCCCCTGTCTGCAAACAAGCATCACTTTCCAGAAATTTTTGCTGATATCAAGACTATTTTCACATCAGTTAACACATTTTCTTAACCGAAGGTCACAGTTTACCCTGGGATTGTCAAAAAGCTGAGATTCAGTTGCCTTGTGATTTCCTTACTGTCTCATTTTAAGTTATTCACATTGTCACAAGAAACGTTTTGCAATACTTTTTTTTTTTAAAAAAAAAAAAAGACCAAATTTATAATGTATCTCTGATTAACTATATCAAACTATGCCTTAAAAATGCCTTAATTTTGGATGGCTGAGAACTCAAAATACAATTTGTATTCAAACACTGAGGCTGGGGTTTTTTTAGTTTATTATTGAAAATGTTTCTTTTTCCTGACTAAACGTTTTCCTATGTTCCTGATAAGGAAGTCGTTGAAAGATGCTGGTAATTAGCATTTCAGATACAGTGGATTATATAATCTCTGGATTTTTTCCTTTAATACAACTTACTTTGAGTTCAGCATTTTCAGGATCAGCTGCATCAACTTGGTAAATGTGTTCCGGAGGTGTTCCTTCCAAGACATAGATCATTACGGCTGCATGGATATAAGTGTACTCTTTGTCAATTGGGTAAAAATAGCAAACACAGTAATAAACTGAAGCTGTCCAGGCATATTGCTGCCTGCTGCATCTTCTCACTTCACAGGTGTAATTACAAAATCATCACAAAAAGCACAAATACTCAAAAGATAAAAAGAAGCCAATTGCTTAACTGTAAACAGGCAACCATCACTGAGTTGCAATAGGAATTGTGCCTTCAGGAGAAAGACTGATCTTTACATATGGCCGATCTTGAGCTGCTCACAGGATATGGAGTAAAATGATGTATTTGGGCTACACCTGTGTCTTTCTTTACTATGCAGATGGGGAGAACATAGCCTAGTGCTACATCCTCCTCGTTATCCTCTCCCTGTCCACCTTCTGTCCCCTGTCAGGATAGTTCAGAGACTTTCCTCTGCATTTCTGCTTTTCCTTTACACCTGCGAGTTAAATAAATAGTAAATGATCTGTGCTGACAAATTTTTGCCATATTAAGGGTGCTAATTCAATGCAAGGTGTATTTCTTTCCATGACAGGAATTCTCACAGCTGGGCTATCCCATACTGGGCCACTGGCAACAGGCTTATCTGTGCTTGGGTAGAGTGATTAACAGAACAACAGATCTTTAGATCACATTATTTGCTTTATGCCCTTTTGTGTCTGCTGGACTTGCTGTTTCTGGACTATTAGTTTCCACTGTGACCCCTGCTGACTGCTGCTTCTCATCAGAGCAGTGGGAATCCCGGAGCAGCGTAATGAGTTGTTCCCAGAGGACAACAATATGAATATAAAGTTTAATGAGAGAGAGATGCTTTTTCATAACCAGAGAATGTGCAATTAGTGTCTAATTGTAGCTGGTACTGTTAACTAAAGCCACACAGTTAGACAGATCAGACATCTGTGCTCACCAATTTATGGCAGCTCTAGCTGAGAGTTAAGCTGATGCGCTTATTTGTAACAAGCTCCCACGTAGAGTGTGTTTCATGCTGTGCTGATCCCCTGAAGTGTCACATTTAATTATTATTAGATTTCAGCAGCACCCATGATATGCAAGACACCAGCTATACTGAGAAGATGACACAGCCTCTTCCCTAGGGGAAGCTAATTTGCTTTACAAACTAAGTATTGTATGGAAGCAGGGAAGTCAAATGTGCTTAGGAGGCTTTAGTGAAGCGGGCTGAATTTGAGCAGACCTAGTGTGCACCTAGCCGGGCAGAGAAGCCCTGCCCTCTGCAGTAGGCAGAAGTCAAGGCTGCAGTCACGCTGTGCTGCTGGCCACTCCAAGGGCTGCAGGTCACAGCCTTCATAACACGGCTGCTAGTCCGGACTTGGGGGGTTCAGCAGCCAGCTCCAAATACTCATGAACAGATCACAGTTTCATACTTTCAGATTTAAAAAAAAATGCATATTGAATTATTGAATGCTCTTCCATACAGTGTTGTTAGAATATCAGGACTTCAGAAAGGCTCTCAGTAGTTCATGAAATAATAAAAACATATTTTTACTCACTACCTGAACTGCTCTGTCTGTGTATGAACACACAATAAATACAACATTATACTCTGTCAGCTCATGGTACAATTTTTCCAGGTCCCTCTCGTTAGTAAATGAACAGGATAAGATTGCTCAGAGAATAAGACAACTATTTCCTATTATTTTCATTGGGGGGGTTGTCACTTGCATTAAGCACCTCATGGCGTGCAAAGCCTGCCCTGACGACAGCTGGGGTCCAGACACTCCAGCCTCATTCCTAAGGCCACTGCACACTGCACCTTTGCCCATCGTCTGAAAATAAACTTGTTTAAGACCATCTGCCCCACACAGGAGACAGAACTCTTTGCCTCTTTCCATTTGTACCACCATAGATCACAATTTCCAAGATCTCACTTTTCAGACTGATTTTCCACTTAATTTCTCATGTGCAGATGAAAATGTAATATACAGGTGTAAAAGACTGGCAGAGTAACGTTTCTATAATTTTCCCTCTGAAATCTTTGTACATACATAGTATAGACTTACATAAATTTATCTCGCTTCTTTAAATCAGTCCAGTTTTCAAGAAACTACTAAAAATGCACGCATACTCAATGGTTATATCCACACCAAACTTGAAGTTTCTAATACATACCTCTAGGTAGGTATTAATCTCATCAAAAAATGAACATATATATTTATTGGTATTTTTTTTTTTTTTTAATTCTTCAGGTGCTTCAAAATGGTTAAATCATTTTTGGTTAAAATTTCAAGAAAATTAAAAGGGCATTTCCAGAGGTGAAGCATACCAAACATTTGTGCAAAATAAAGCTTTGATAAAAACAGTGTCCTGTTCCTCTCTCATTTTCCTAAAGGAAAATGCTTATACCACTTTAGCTACAGGCACTGTATGCAGCTATAGTTTTTTTTAATCTGATGTAATTTTTTCAAGTATTGTTTTTTTCAAATACCACCATTATCTTACTTTGAATTGCCATATTTCCTTGAAATACAGGACGTTCATTTTTATCTGTTACTTGGATGGTCAGTGTGTTAAGGTCAGTTCTTCCAGTTGTATCTTCAACGAAAATCAGTAAATCAAAGCTCTTTGGCATTGTTTCATAATCTAGGACAGGGTTTCCAGTGGTAACAACCTAAAAAGAAAAAGATGTTATTAGCACATAAGTTATAGTCTATATGAGTGAATACAAGTAAAGGGACACTTCCCATGAGTAAGAAGTGAGTATTTTAGATCATCTTCTACTTGCTGGCCCATTTCTTGTCAGTGGCAGAAATGTGAGAAAAACAAGAGCTGAAAAACCAAAATGTAGTGGCTTCATGGAGCAACTCAAGGAACTCTTGTGTAAGGGACAATCTGAAGAGGAGAAAGCCTGAAAGGAGCTGTCCTGCCTCATAGGCAATGCTTTGCCTTCATGGTCAGGACTACATCTTACAGGTACTTGTCTGTGCCAAGTCTTCACCTCTACACCAAGCTCCAGGAGCAGTTGAGGTGTGATGAGACTGAAAACTGGGAGGAAGCCCTGTAGGACACAAGAGCACTATTTCTGTGAGTCAGGAGCACAAGGGGAAAGACCTTTTACTTGCAATAAGGAGTGTGGGGGCAGGAGACCAAATAGTCTTGCAGGTATCAGTCTGTTCCTTGTATAAGCGATGTCTGGGAGAAGACACTCAGGAAACAAGAGGAAGAAGGGAGCTACACGGGCACACTGAATGAGAGAGGGACAAGAACTGTTTGGTGATAATGTTGTGCTAATTAAAAAAATAAAACAGGCTTTAAGTTTTGAAAGATTGATAAGGCAAACATTTGCTTTGAGGGGTTTTTTTGGAAAGGCTTCCAGCTCTGCATATTGCCTCTTAACACAGAATACGTACAAGCACAAGACTGACATTCTGTGAAAAAGCATTAAATACATTCATTTTGGACTTAGGATGAGTCCAGAGCAACAGCAGGATGCTGAAAGTTGTATACTTCAATCTTCACTGCTGAAGCTAATTAAGAAACAAGAACTTTCCTTTCTTGGACAAGAAAGGAGAAGGTGACTTAAATTTGCTGTGTAGCTAAGAAGCTGTGAAGCTTGAACACAGTAGCAGTGTGCTGTGGAACTGGAGAAGAAGAGTTGGGTCTCATAAGTGTGTGTGACAAGGAGTGTGTCATTGTATTCACAATACTGCAGAATGGAGGAGCCTGAAGAGGATGCAGGAGAACAATGAAAGAAATCCTTGATTTTAGATGAGATGCCATGGCCAGAGGACAAATACAGAAGTGATGTCAGCACAATTAGAAGACAGAAGCCATACTAGAGCCAATTAACAAAGACCGAGGAGAGTGATCAGAAGCACAAACGTTTTATGCCTTCTGGTATGTAAAACAGCTGCTCCCTGTAACCTTGTGGATCTTTTTGTTACAATACTGCAGGAGAAAACAACTATGTCCTGGATGGTCCTATATTGTACAAATAGAAGTTTCTCATAAAAGTGAAAGCTTGTAACACCAGTGGGAACGTTGGTCTCCAAAATGAATCTTTGCTGGAGATCCAAGTACAGTAAACATGCAATTAATTCCAAATGAGAAACTGTCCAGTTCTAAGCAGAAATTATGTGCTCTGGGTATTACCCCTCCAGTTCACAGCCAGATATTTTCATTGGTGTTGTAACTACAGCCAGACTGCCTAAACACACACCTTCCACCCTCCTTTATAGAGACCTTGCAAGTGAAGATGTGAATCTAGATTGTCTCTTTCTAGGTTGCTTTTGAGAACAGCTTGCCACTGGTATAGGCTGTGAGCCACAGTTCACCTCTCCTCCAGGTAGGAGCAATGCTTACTGGTAGAGGCAGCACTATATACACTTGAAGCAGCTACAGACCATGTGAAAGGGGGTATAGTCACCCCATGACTGTCTGCTCCTTGTTCCACCTGGCAATTTCACTGCTCTCTGCTCCCCCCTTCACACCTGGGATGCAGAGGGACCATGACTAACAGCATCAAGGTAGTTTCAGGCAGCAGTATGTTTTCATGCATTCAACACATCTGCCCATGGGATTCTTCAAACAAGAGTAAGGTGAAGAGCAATGAGTAGGGCTCAGATCTCAGAAACTGTGACTTTCTCAGAAATCTCAAAATGTACTAAGAAATGTGATATTGCCTTGGCTTGCTGCAACAGGACTAAATATGCTTCCTAAATACGGAAAAGCCTGTGCTAGTGGATACTTAACTAATCTTCAAACCTCATAATTCATACATGAAATACTGCCTTTTTCTATATCTTAGCAAAGATGTAATGGCAGTAGGTAGAGCTGATCATTTTGGATCACATCACTTTTGCAAAATATTGTACAGAATACAATATTTCCCCAAATTTTCACCCAGAAACATCAGCAAAGACAATGAGAAAAAAGCCTTTGTATCAGTTCTGTGAAAACTTGAACTTCCTTGGAAACACCCTGAAAAATGTACTCAAATTAACTTTTGAAGACTACTCAGTGTCTATCCATATCTTTTAGAGACACTCTTCAGTGTCACTGTTCAGGCTCAGACATATAAGTGAGTTACAGTGGGATGACAAGTTGTCATGTGTCTGAACACTCATTGTCAGTGACAAATGTGAGCTAATACTTGCTAATTTATCCAGCAATGAAATTAGCCTGAAGTAATAGAAATTGCTTTGCATTTGCCATAGGACAAGAGCACGCAATAGATAGAAATAGTTAACAGATGTGTGGAACTGTGATAACTTCTTACCTCAAGATAAATTCCTTGTGTGTCACAGCCTTTGTTCAGAATGAAATATGACTTTTATCTGACTCAGCTTACTTTAGTTTGGAAGTGAGTCAAATTCATTTTAATTCTAGGTGAGAATGATCAAACAGAAGATGCATGTGGTTTGACAAAGCCACTTTAAATTCACAGTGACTTAATATAAATTAAGTTGAAAAACTATGGATAAATCCTCAAATCAGAAGCAGGTCCTATATGTCCTTCTTCACCACTTATTTTCCAAAAATCACTTTTTCTATCACAGAATAAATGGAATTATTGTGATAGGTGGTTTTTGCCTAGATGCATTTAAAAATTATAATCAGTATTGCTATTCAACTGCCATATCTCTTACAGCGTGTCCAAATACTATCACAGTCTGCATTTGCAACTCTTCCCTGATTAAAAGATGAGACACTGTGCACTGTCAGTGCTCAGTAATCCAGGAAACATCAGCCTACATGATGGAACATTGCTCAAGATAAATGTAAAACTCACCCTGTATTCGAGATCTCCTATTGATTCAATATCAAAAGCCTCTGTAAGTGGATTTGAATTTACTATGGTAGGAAGTATTGCAACACCTTCAGAAGACAATGGAGAAACAGTTACATTAAAGGTATAAACTGAAACACCAGCTGCTGAATTTTCTTCAACAGTGCTTGTTGCAGGTAAGCCCTTAAGCAAATGGGTTCTTCTTCCTGCAAGATGAAAATGAATGTAAAATTACTTCTGGGAATCTTAGGCTAGCAGGAGCACACAGCTTGTGCCAAGAGCTCCCGTTAATGAGCACAAAATGGCCTGATTCTCTTTTTGCTTATGAATGGTGGCATCGCACGGTAGTAAAACCAGTACTAATGTCAAAAGAATCGATCTTTTCTCTAATTCAGTACTACACGGTTGTCATCTTCAGTGGCTGTTGTTCAAGTAGTATTGTTCCTGTGTTTGCCTTCATATATGCCTTTATATAGAATCAAAGAAACCAAACATGTTTCTATTATTTCATTTCACACCCTGTACTAATTGCTGCCTCTGTGCACTAATCACATCAAAAGGCACCTTGAATCACACAGGCCTGGGTGTTAAAGAAACAATCTTTTTTGTGAATTACAACATCTGCAGTGCCCTTTTCCTTCATGTTCCCTCTTCTGAATCTTGCTAGGATAGCTATGTGCACTCCTGGCTTGTGAGTAGTGGGAGTTAGTAACAACTTTGAGGGTTGTGCTATTGTGTCTTCTGCTTTGAGCATGGAAGAGCAACCTCCAGTCCTTGGAGGAGGTGTGGGCCCACAAAATCACCCTGTGGTTGAAAACTGCCTGGAAGCAACACAGGCTGCTGTGGCATCCTACAGCTTTGCATGAGTTCCTTGCTTCTCAGTCAGACCTCTGGACTCCCCAAACCAAAATCTTTGTTTGCTCTCTCATCTAGCTTCTGGTTTTTATTATTTTAACAAAGGCCTGTTGTGCTTTATCTCATTAAGAGTGTCTAGAAAATATAAATCAGGACAGCTTTAAGGGTATGTCCTGAAACAACATCTTAGTAACCTCACATGCCTAAACTGGCAATGTACCTCAACATGAGACTGTGGCCAGGCTGACTGTTCCTTGGGGGGGCTTCATCGGCTTGTCCAAAACACTTGCCAAGAAAGCTGGCTGCATTCAGTCAAACTTCCTACACACTGTGTGCCAAGAGGGAGGCAGATACTGCTCACTCAAGGGCCTGGCCAGACTGTTCCTACACCACAATTACTGTAGCAAAAGCTCCATGAAGCCTTTATTTTTGCTGAGCAACTGCAAGGTAAAAAGCTGCTACAGGAACTCGTCTGAGGCCATTAGGGCTGCAGCATGTTTCTGCTTGGATGCTCACACACAGCCTGGAGCTTGGGAACATAATGCCAAGGGGAAATCTGCTGCTTTGCAACAGCTCTGCTGTGTGGGACAGAACCATCTCCCTTTGCCCCCTTCTCATGTGGCTGGTGAAGTATGGCCCACCAAAGATGCACTCTAATTGCTGTTCCTCCAACAGCAACAGTCTTTTTAATATGGAGGATGACAGTTCAGCTCCAATGTTATCCAATGACATTAGAAGAAGACTTAGCGAATTTTTCCCCAAACTATCAAAAAATCTTGTTTCCCTACAACCTGAGAAAAATTTTGGAGCAATTTAGGGATAGCCCACTGTCTATCTATCCCCCACTGTCCCTCTATCTCCCTCTCTTCCTTTTTCCATTAAGAAATGCAAGGCAACTTATATTGCTCGCCACAGCTTGCTATATACATAGCCAATTATCATGTGTTCAATTAGTACATTGTGGGTAGTTAATAAATGCTTGGACTTGGAGACTTGTTGTCCACTCCAATTGGGAATTTGCGAATCTGAGTCACTTGTCCCCCTTGTCTGAGCAGGATGTGACACCCACATATGGCCTTTGTGTGACAGACATTGCTCCTGTTACAGGCCTCTCAAATAACTATTCCCTATAGGATCAGAGAAAACTTAGGATCCCAGTGCCTTTGCTACATGAGAAGCAAAACTAATAGCAGTAGATGAGTCCACAAAACAAAGCATGGAGTCACATTGTTTCCCTTCTTCCTGCATCCCAGCCCAGGAGACACTTGTCCTTGGAGTGTTTCCTGGAGCACTTCGTAGAGCAGCATGACTCCATTAGACACCTCCAGTTCTTCCTCTTGCAGCCTGCAAGACTCACTGCATTCTGGGGAGGAGAAGTAGGGTGCACAGGGGATGTTGTTCATGTATCCAGCCATATTAGGTTGTGGTGGGAGAGTTTGCCTCTGGGAAGACCTCTTCTGAGCACAGGGCCTCACTGGTAAGAGGCAGAGCTGAGGCACTTCCCCAGAGACTCTCCACATCTGCATGGATGTTCCCATGCTCCCACACTCCAGATAGAGCAGGTCCATGGATCACTGATCTGGCTGGGATTACTCTGGCATTTATGGAAAAAAAGGCAGGTGGGTGAGGTACAGGCTGGGATGTTGGAGACTCTGAGACGGGAACTACCTGTAAATTAATCTGAACTGGTCACATTGACGCTCCAGTAGGACTGAGTTCAGGTGAGCTGTTCCTGACTTATGTCAATGGAAGCAGAACTCAGTGAAGGACTGAGTTTTTAATCAACATTCTTACAGATTCTGGAAAACATCATCAATAATCACCCATGCAAATGAGACTGGGCTGAGAGAGGCTTCTAGGGATGCGTTTCTGTAAGTGGAGCTGAACTTTGTACATAATCTCCTGTGGACAGTACCTGACAGTACCTGACAGTACCTGTGTCCCTCAGCAAGACACATTTCATTAATGGAAACCATTCATAACATCAGTGAAATAATTAAATAAATGAATTAAAAAAAAAAATAGAAATGTAGAAAGGAGTTGCTAATTTTATATTCTCTCTAAAAATTTCATTGGCTGTTTATTCAGGATTTGTCTTTCTAAATCACAAGTTCTTACTTCTTGCTCTTTATTTTTAACTGAAATTTTTGGTACTGCATCTAAATGGCTTCTTCTTCCAATTGATTTTACAAAAGCCCTCCTTCCATATTCACAAGTCCTTGCTTACCTCCTTACTTCAGAGAACAAAACGTGCCTGAAGCAATTTAATACATTATTTATCAGAATTACCAGCCCCAAACATTGACAAATGCTGAGTCCAAGACAAAGCAATCATGAGATTGGCTTTGAGAAGTATATGCATATTTAAGTCTTATTTATCTGTGATTTGTCAGTCTTTACAGTGTGCTTGAGTCACAACTTCAAGCTTTTCTCTCTTCACAATCATGCAGGTTAGAAAAATGTTATTTTTTCAAGGAAAGCTGAGATTCACATGCAGTGTCCTGATCAGAGTTTCGGGGACATCAGGAAAACCACCACAAATACTTTCAGGTTCCTGAGGGCTGGCAGAACTTCAGTTCCCTGAGAGCAAAGTGACCCTACCCTGCCTGTGCAGCTAGCTTACTACAAGCAACACCAAGTGTTCCAGGAGCCACACAGACTGCAGTTTGAAGATCTACATTAAGTTGCTAATGTGCACATATTCATATTGGCAAATCTCCCATATTTTTACACTGGGCAAAGATAATAATATTACCCTACTAATACTCTCCATGAGTGTTTTCCTGTTTGGTCCTGTTTGGTTGCTTGTTTTACACATCATCAAAGAGCAATGTATCAATATTTGAAAGAATACTGGAGTATTAATACTAGATTGTTTCTTGGACAGCTGACCTCCTTTCCCACTCCAACACTGTCACACTGAGAAATGGCTATTGCACACGAAGTGCCTCATCCAGCAAAGTATCTTAGCAAGGAGTCATATTCTCTTCATTATACTGCTGTAACCACAGAGCTCAATCTATTTCAGTAGGAAAATAATTGTTACTTGATTTTTTCCATCCGTGTCTGATCCCTAAATATGTATTATAAAGCTCCCAAGAGAAAGTATAACAGCCAACAGTGTTCTAATTTTAGCAGCGTAATGAAATCATGTTCTTACCAGATACTACTGCCAGCAAAATGAGGAGAAGGAGCATGCTCTTCATCATCTTTACAGCCCTGTCCTTCATGTTCCCAGGATGCAAACTGAAGGAAGATCATGGTATGTTTTCCCTAGTTTACATCAGCTCCACCTAAATTATTCCTCTTTATCATGTTGTGGAGTGAGAAACAAAACAAAGGACCCGTGTCTCTAAGGAAGTTTCTAAACACTGTCAGCTTGTTTGCTTGTCAGAGAACTGCTCTTTGCTGACACTCCATCCACAGACCTAGGCCACACTTGAGAAAGCAAATATTAACAGTCTTTTCACTGCAATCATCTTATTTATTGAAGCATTATGAAAAGAATATAGTATGTTCTAAATCTGGAAATACCATGCTGCTTTCATCACTCTGGCAAATGAGGTGCTCTCTTCACACACCAGAATCACTCATGTTTTTTAACTTAAACCAAGAACCTGAAGTTTTCTTATTTATCTGGCTATCAGAAAATTACTCAGACCATACACACTGCATACTTGGAGGTGAAATTGCAGCATATGTATATGATGAAGTTAGCTTTGCTGTAGCTGTCTCAGGAACAGCATGGACCACTATGCAAAAGGCACTGGCTCCCTCAGACTAGGCATTTAGCTAGCTAGACCACAATACACCCATGCAACCTTTTTCCTTTTTTTTTAATCTAAGGGCAGTCCTAGCATTTTTTCACGGAGCATAGTATAGAGGTGACACTAATATGGGAACTGGATGCAATATAGGTGCATCAGTATCAACTCATAGAATAGTTTATGTTGGAAGGTATATCTGGAGGTCATCTAGTCCAACACCCTGCTCAAAGCAGGCTTAATTAGATCAGGTTGCTCAGGGATCCATCTAGTTGATTCTCAAACACCTCCACACAAACTTAACAGTTCTGCTAAGAGGCAGAATTTAGAGATTCAGGTTTAACACAGCTCTGGAGAAACCACACAGATTTGTGAGCTAAGCTAGCATCTCTAGATGGTTCTGCTTGACACTCTGACCATCTCAGTGAAAGCTGACTGTAGGTCAGAAAGCTCTGTCCCATGCTCCTGTGTTTTGTGCAGTATGAGCATGTTAATTAAATATGCTGAACATGAACAGCTAGTTTAATGCTGGGGCAGGCATTGCCTATGCTTGATGCATGTGCACCTTAAACTGTCATACATATGTGCCCTGGAGGATTCTGCTGATATAATGAAACTGGAAAAGATGCATCAGTACAACTTACTGACTGGAACTGAGCCATACCTACATATCTGATACTGGTTTGGGGAATCATAAGAAACATTCATTTGATGGTTGATCTGCATCTATTTTGAAGTTCTTCTAAGGCCTTGCCAAGTACAGATGCAGCCTGGGTTTAAAGTGAATGTGGCCACACCATATCATCTGGGAGCACACACTGCATCAACCTGTAGTCCTGAAGAAGCTAATCTTCCATGGCCCCAGGAAATGTGTGCCTAGACCTTATGTTAGTAAAAAAACATATAGAAAACTTCACCTCCAAATGACCTATTTATGCTGATAAGATATTAATGTAAATGCATTTATATTGGCAATAAAGTCTAGCTTGTTGCTTTACTTACCAGATCATTGCCCACCCCTTCATATGCATTTCCTGGGCCCACAAAGCAGCTTTTGATCTGACTCGACACCTCACAAAGGTGAGGTCTCTGTGCACAGGCATGAACCAGGCTTGTACAATAATTTGTGATTCGTTACTAATTATCATAACACTGTAAAACTGCTGCTAGCTTTATTCCCTCCTTTTAGTTGCAATGTATAATCTATCCCATTGTACTGCTGTTTCTTTTAATCTTGAAAGAACTATAGAAACATCTGGTCTAAGTTTTCAAGTAGCAAGTCTTTCAGACACATGTTTAAACTTGTTTAGTATCGATCTTGAGTGATAGGAGTGTTCCCACCCTATGCTCTGAATAGCCAAGTCTTCTTCAGAATTCAGAGGTCACAATTTTTGTCCTTTATTTTCTTTGTCCTACTTCTTAGGCTGGGTTTTTGGTGGGCTTGGTTTTGGTGTGGGTGGTTGGGGTTTTTTTCCTATAAATACATATTCCAAAATCTTTGTTTTGTCCTTCGTTCACCTAAGAACCTACACAGATCTACTTTCAGCAAGAGTTCAGTGTCCATATACATAAATCAGACTTTCTTCTGCACATCTCGTGATAAAGATGCCACAGAGGGGTATGGGAGACATGGATGGCAAAGGTGTCTGAAATACACATGTGCTTGAAATGCCAGTCTTTCCCCAGCTTCACCTGAAATTCAGGTCCTATGTGAATACCCATGGGGTAGTTAATTTTTGTTTTCTCTCTAAGTAGGTCTCCAGGGCCTTCAAATAGTCCCTGTTAAGCATCATGATTCAAGCATGTTGTGAGAAGAGACTTCAGAGGTGACCAGGGAGATGGGGAAGAGCCAAGAGTAGCACACACAGAAGGAGGAGAGTGTAGAGGGCAGCTCATACAGGCAAGGCGAGTATGTGTGGAAAGGGCTATTGCTCCTTTTTCCTTCAGTCGCTGCCAGTACCTCAGTTTCTCCCTTAAATATTTTCTTATATTCCTCTGCTGAGTGGATTTCTGTGATTCTCTGAGTCATCCTGCTGAGTTGTGAGGAATAAAGTGAAAAAGCAGCCATAGTTGAAAGGGAGCCCTGAACAGGTTGGAAATCAAGTAGAAATAAGTATATGCGTATCATCAAATGTAGAGCTGGTTAGGAACAGATGAGTTAGGAAAAGGCGAGCAAGGCAGAAGTTCCCTGGTGAGGCTGGCAACAGTAGCTCTGCCGCTGCAGGAAGGTCAGGAATGAGATTCCTGGGAATATAAAGCAGCTAGATGAATAGAGGTCAAGGCAGTGCAAGTAACAGTACAACGAGGGAGTTTTCAGGCAAAATAGAGGGAAGAAAAATTACTTGGAGCAAATGAAAAAGTCAAGGAACAAACTGAGCTTTTAATCATTCCTTGGTTTTTGAGATGATTTGAAATCTGGACATTTTAGAGCAGTGCAGAAAAAAGGCGCTTCTGGAGAAACATTTTCTGGATTATCAGGTAAGGTGGAGAATGTGAGGAAGATGCTATATCTTTCAAGAAATTAAAGAATCTTGGTTCCACGGGAAAGACCAACAGATTGGAGGGTGAGAGACTGCACTGGTCTTACGCTGGGATGTAGAGAGAAAGAACATGGGAAGTGAGGGGTATTGGGTGGGACAGAGCAGAGCTTCATGTGCAAGCTTTCAATTGGGAAAATCCTTAGTGAAGTGAGGAATTTTAACAGAGGCCAGAGAAGTTGTCTACTTGCATAACAAAATGTGCATGTTCAGGACATTAATCTTTTTTCCATGCATTTAATTTTCAATTGACTTCTAGTCTGTCAACAGTAAAGAAATGTTCTCTCACTTTTCAAATACATCAGAGGTTCAAGACATAATTTTCCCATTAATGGCTATTTCAGCCAGAGTAGTGGCTCTCTTCTGCTTAGCCAACTCACAGGAAAGGAGACATTTTGCTCTTGCTGTGGTAATTACTCACCAAAAATTGACCAGCCTAAGAATAATTTTCACACACCTGATCCAACCTCAGTTCAAGAGTATTTATTAGTATTATTTCATGAATTAAATTACCTAGACTGTCAGGTTTTATTTTAATCTCCTTTCTCTTTAAACATTACAGCTTCTCCATCCACTGCCTTGGTAACATTTCCTAAAATATTAAACCAGTACCTTAGTATCCTACACCAAAAACTTATGCACCACTTCATTTGATTTCTCAGCTAAAAGCTTCCTCTGTACCATTTGTGAGTGACAAGAGCAAACTAAGTCATCAGTATTACCCAGGCTACTTTAATCTCACCAAAGCAATCGCACCTTAGCAAGGTCAGTAACCCAGGCAATTATGCAAAAAAGTCCCAGACAGATATCTGGGCCATCTCTTTTCTAGCATTGACTTGTATATACATAAACCGACTAGTCACCTCCTTGATAATTAACTTGAAGTGTCTGTTAATAAGAAGTCATTCCATCACACCAAGAGCTTTTTTCTGGGATCCAGATTTAAGTAAAGAACAGCCTAAAATCTCTGTGAGTACACACAGAAGCCCCAAAACATATCAGTGATGAAAACAAGTTCTCTCATTACTCCAGCAGTTATACACCCAAGGGATGAAAGCATCTGCCAGAGAAGAAGGAATCCCAGGAGTCTGTCTTTTGCCACAGAGAATTTTAGCACTTGTTTTAGGAGGACCGGGAGTATGTGAGGCATTAAGATAGGGGAGATTGTTCTGATCCTTCCCATTCCCTTCACTCCATCTTGACAAATGTGGACTAAGACAGACAAATGATTACAAGGACATAAGTTCAAGAACACTCCAAATATACTTGAATCCTCCCTACAACGAGGTCAAGTGACTTCTCTACAAAGGCCACATGGAAAATGCAGAAAAGCCAAAGTTCTTGGTCCTACTCCCAATCTCAATCATGATGACTATAAGACACCATGACTATAAAAAGAACATTGCTGCCAAATGTGTTTCTCGTTGAGATGTTCTTGATTAAAAATGTTACATTTTCTTCTGCATTAACGCAACATGAAAGTCAGTGGAACACAAGCTTCAACATTCATCCACCTGAGCAAAAGTAGATGTTATCGGCAACTACTCTGTGTTTTGCGGTTCAAGATCAAAAACGTGTGGTGGTGTATAACACTCAATACCTGTGAGAAATTATGTCACTTGTCCACACCAGTCACATGTGTCACTTGAATTTTAATCATGTGGTTTGTCTTCCAAAAAAAGTTCTAGTGCAAGTAAAGATTCAGTGGAAAATGTGTTGAGGCCAATGAAGTCTTCTTTCTGGGTTTACTGGATATTGGATAAGGGCCTGAACCCATGTGGCAATACTTTGTACCTCATGATACAGTATTGATGCATATTACAAGTTTGTCTGTTACTTAATTGCTTGGCCATCTGAGCTGATTGGTAAATATATAAACAAGGATGTGAAGTAGCAAATGATGCAAATGCAACAAGAAAGAATGCTCTGAGCAAATATGGGTGCAGAAACTCTGAGGTTTCTATGTACACAGCATGATGCACTTCACTTAGTCAAGTATTTTAATGTGACACCAAGAATTACTTAAATAGGTCTTTGCATCACGAAACATACTATGTCTTACCTATTTTATCAGAAAAAGGGATTTGATTATATTTTGCAAAAGCAGCCTTGCATTTTAGCACAAATAAAATATTTTCTGCTGGCTTTGGAAAACAAAACAAAACAAAACCAAAGAGCAGTTAACAGAAAAGAGCATGGCTGGGCACAGGGTGAAGGCTCAGGTGGTGGAGATTCACTTGGAGGTGGATAGTTTTTCACACCTAAATTCCTCCATCCTTTGAACAGGAGGAGTGAGAATAATTGACTATTTCCTAACAGTGTGAAATTTTGTTTGTTTGTGGTTTCAAGAACTCTGAGATCTTCAACTGGGCTCTGTAGCTCTCCCGTGGAGCAGAGGAATGTGTGATGAGAGAAGGGCATGTAGCCCTGGGTGCAGGGTTTTGCTTGGGCTGCCAAGGCTGTGGTGGGGACTGACCTGTGCCGGGGCCCTTAGGTGTCACGGTGTATTATAGTCATCTTTGTTCTCTTCCAGACCCTCTCAATGGCTGCTTCCCCAGAGAGACTGGTCAGAAATAGCTCTGTATTCTCCTATGGGCTTGTTTAATTTTTTATTCAGATGTAGCGCAAGACAATAGTAAATCTCTACCTCAGCTGCTTGCTTTATACTTGATTCTGCTTTTCCTTGATCCTCATCCTTTTCCATCTCATTGCTCCAGGGCCCCAATGGGCTTTGCTTCAAGCCCCAGAGAGTGCTGAATTGACTCATTTCTCCTTGGCAGATTGTAGCCCAAAAGCAGCCCATAGCTGAGGACATTCTCTTCCAGGTATTGGCATGGCAAAGTCAGTGAGGAAAAGGTAAGTACTGCATATACCTCCAGGCTCAGGCTTCCCCTGGGGGAAATGTGGCTTCTGCCCTCCTCTGCAGCTGTACCTGGCATTTAGAAGACATGTGTAAGGGAGTAAGGAGGGACATTTCACTCTCTTCCCCATTTGTTTCATGGTATAAACTGCAGTCTGACTGTTGGACTGAAGCATCTGAAAGAGGACAATACCCTTTTATGCAGGACCTTTAATAACTTCAAGGTAACTGCTCAGCACTCTGTGCTTCTATCCCCATCAAATGACTACCCATCAGCTGACTGATGGTAACCGCAGTGTGCACCGAGTCTCAGTCCTCCCATTACCGTGGATCAGATGGCATGCAGCAGCCAGACACCACCTAAGGATTTGGTTTATTGTTTTTGTTTCTGCTCCATTCTCACACTTAGCAATACTCAATGCAGTAGTACCGTGATTTACTCAGCTACATGAGGACCGATACTTGTGAGGCAGAGGATTGAAACTAGGGCTGTGAAGTAGAAGACAGTGAAGGGACATGGTGGAGAAAGAGTTGGATCTCTGCTGAGAAAGTTGAGGAGTGGAAGAAAGAAAAAGTTAAGGCATGTGAAGTTGGGGTCCTGATCTGACAACATGGTGATGTGCAATAAGAGGATGAGGGAGGCAGTGGATGTGGTTTTGGGATCTTTGCTTTAAGAAGCATGTGGCTGAACAGCTGTGGCAGCACAGACATAGGTTTATAAGTTGGAAAAATATTGTGTGGCAATGCGAATGGGAAATGTCAGGCATCCACTTGAACAGAAGGCTTGAGTGGTCCTATGACAGCAAGGGAAGAGAAAAAAACAACATTTCCACAATAATTTCAGTTTCTACCTCAATATCTTGCCTGGGACATACATTGTCTAAAGCCATCCTTGGAATCTTTCTACATTTGGGCAGCCCTACTATTTCATCTAGGCTATTGGAAAATAATTATAATAATTGTGGTCTCACAAAGATCAGTGACAAGCCTCATTTTGAAAGGAGCAGTTTCAATAGACCTGGGCCTGAATAAAGTGGTCTGAAGGCAAACAAAATCTTAATCACACAAAGGAGACAGGTGTTCATCACTGTCTCTGTTCTTGCTGCCTGTAAGCTCTGTGACTAGAGAAAGCCTTTAGAAATATCACACAGAGATAGGGCCAAATTTATATGGGTACAGACACAGAATCACTTTTTTACACTTGCTGAGTTTAGATTATGCTTATTTCATCTGAGAGCAAACATGAGTGAAAAAAACAAGCCACTTACAAGTGACATGAGGCAACATTTTATCTGAGTAATGACTGAGTCTGCCACCACATTACTATGCAAAAGGCGGCAGGAAAGCCGTGCAATACTCCAGACGTAGATGCCTCTTGCCTGTGGATTTGAGCACCAACATCATGGAACAGCCTGAGACCACAAGAGCTTTCTTAATGAAACAGAAGACCCCAGACAGTAAGCGAGTGTACTGTCCAACAAATGTTTTGACAGAGAACTGTGAAGCTGTAAAGGTAGGTGTGTGAATGCACAGAAAGGAAAAAAAAAATCTCTGCAGCCCAGATTGACCTCAGACACATAAAACCTAGCTGTTATGAGCTACATAGGTGATAACAAGGAAACCAGGTCAGAATATGTCCGTTTGCTGTGTATGGCTCCCCTGACCGTTGCTGGAGCTGAGGGAATATTGCCATCTAGTGCCACACAGAAATCCAGCTGTCTAAACAGAAAAGAGCCATTTAATTTATGTAGGCAATGATTGCAAAGCATACTGAAAACCAGGGACATTATGTGCCAGAGACATCATTTTGCCAAGCTTGTTATTGAAAATGGTACATTTTCTCTTTTAAAAAAATGACAGTGTGTTGTGGAACTGAATCATAAGTCTCTGGAGGAGAAACCCCGTTCACAGTCATTCACAGGTTGTGAAAAAAAGTGCAAAAGTACTCACAAGGTGCTTTAGCAAGTAGTAGTCAGAATGATGGGATGCTGTTGAGGGTGGGATTTATCTTACCTACCTTGAAATAACTAAAACATAGACCTGCATATGTTAATGTTATATAGTCACCCTAGGCCTCTTTTGGAAACAAAGCAGCACAACTAGGTCACAACTCGTGTGACCAACTTTAGCCATTGCCTTTACGATGGGAAGCACTGTACTTTTGAAACATCTGTTTCTCTGCAGTGACAATAAAGGAGGTTTAGAATGGCTAGCTCTGATGTTCAGACTCCTCCATCACTAGTGCCTGCTCTCTGTAACATTTATTTACCAGGTAAGCAATAATTTTTATGACCTGTTGGTGGAAAAATAAATACCACTTTCAGATTCCTAAACCCCATTATTTCAGAATATTATTCAGATGGGGAAACACATGTACTCACTCAAGAGTTCCCACTGACTACAGTGGAAACAAGCGCTGGCCTATGCCACATTGCAGTCACGGATACGCAGGCACGCTGGACCATAATATATTTTATATTCACCTCTTGCAACAGCATTATGAACTTCCTCCCACTGTCATGTCAGAAAGAGCCCTTAGGGGTGACAGAGCAGTTCAGTTCCCCTCAACCAAGACCCTGCTGAGCCAGAGATGATGGTTTTTTTAATCAGTGCATATGTTTGAGATACTTTTAATGAGGCCATCAACTCACTTATCTATGCTACCAAATACGTGCCAGATTATAACAATTTTCAGTCATTGCCCATCTGGATCAGATTCAAACCAGTGGTTGATTTTCAAAAGCAATTTGAAAATCAAAATCAATTAAGCAATCAAATCTTCCAGCTGCAAACAATGTCCAGATTTTCAAGCCAGCAATGTAATGTTTATATATGTTGACTTAAAATTACTTAAATGTCCCACCAGTACCTCTGAGTAAATTGCCATGTTATTGCTTGTGGTTGTGACTTTCCCACTATTTCTACCCACTAACCATGTAAAGAAAAGGATTCAATCACAGAGGAAATCAGAGTCATAATGTAAAAGGATATTATTTTTCAGCCTGAGAAGGGTTAGTATATTTGAGACCCACTATTCCATTTTATTTTAAACAGCACAAATAAAATTTAAGCAAGAAGGTGCTAAATTAATTTGCTTATATTTTAAATTCATTATTTCACATCATCAAATATGAACCCTTAAAGGGGATTTTTCCTTTTCCCATGCTGATTTTAAATATGCTGCAAAAAATGTGTATCACAGGTTCCCCCAAATGAGGAAGTATTTAGGTAGTAAAATGTCTCACAATAATAGTAGTGTATAAAGTTACCGATGTCAAAGTCTGCCAGGATTTTTGGGAAGTATTTTCTTTGCTTTAGAGGGAGGTTCACTTAGCAAAGCCCTTACATGTGGTATTAGAAAAGAAGTAGAACATGTTCACTGTCCTGAGTGTGCAGAAATAATGTTGAATTAAAATTCCATCTAAAAAGGAACCTGAAAAGCAAGGATGGTAGATTTATAAACACATTTTAAAGCACATATAAATGTGACTTTCTAAAACTCTCACTCTTATATCAGTTCCCCATAACTAAGATTAGCTAATAAAATCTAAACTAACAGCTTCCAGAAATGAATACCAAGAAGCTGGCAGCAAATTCTGGAATTCCCCCATACCTCTTAGTCCATGGGGACACAGACTGACCTTTCAGATGCAACATAAACCCAGCTGATTTCCTCAGGCTTTTGCCTGAGATGAAGGTTAGCTCAGACAGCTTTGGTGTTCTAGGCAGGCAGGAAAGGATTACTAACATTAGCTCAGTATCTTAATTGCTGTACTTAAGAGGCTGCCTACTTGCCTAGAGCTGGATCCAGCACGCAGAGAATCTCTCACTGACTTCACTGGGATATGGATCAGCCGTTAGGTTTGAAGGAGCTGGGGAAGCGGCGGGAAGGATGGACATTTTCCCTGCTGGTACAAACTGTCATGGCTCTACTGACATTTACACCAGCCAAGCCTTTACCCCAGGACATGCACAGCTTTATGAAGCTATGACATAAAATACATTCACAAATTGGTTTCCTATTCTAAGCGGAAGCAGTGAGATGACATGCTAAATCTCTTTAAGAATCAAGAGATGGACACCCCAGAATGTTCACACACCCAGCAGCCCAGCTGGATGTCTAGTCTTAATGCAAAAAAAGGTAATATCCATGCATATTTAACAATAGCACCTATGTATCTTTTGTTTCAATTCACATTAATGGCAGTCAGTAGGGTTTAGCCATTTTGCTTTACTGATATTTGCAAACCTCTGAGACTGTGTCTTTGCATAAACCAATTTCTGACATGAGCATTTTTCATGACAAAACCAACCTAAACTGTACAGTTCACTTAGTTGTCTCAGCCTCGGCTACTCCAAGGCTAATGTGCCTGCACAACTGCTGGTGTTGCTGCACATGGAACTGGACCCATGAACTGATGACGCTGGATAAGAACTGAGTGAGTGGATGACATGGCCAGGAACAAATGGCCAGGAAATAGGGGGTTGGGGCAAGAAAGTGCCTGTGGAACCACAGCCTAAAACACTCCCTTCGTTTGTGTCCAGAGGATGTGGAGTAATGCTGGTCCAGGTTGTGGGATACACCATAAATGGGTTTTACAGACCCTGAAACTTTTAATGTTGTTGCTGTTTTATAAATACAGAAATTTAGCCTTGCTTCTGTTTAAAAAAATACATAAATGTGCTAAACATTATACCATTAGCTTTTTTCTGTTGAATTAAATGCTCTGTGAAGTATCAGAGGGGTAGCCACCATGTCCCAACTAAATGGTTTGTTTGTAGCAAATTACTTTCTGTTCTTAAGGAAAAATAATTTAATCAAGTGTCAAAAACAAACTACATCTTGACAGATTAGCAGGGTTGCTGCTGTTAAAATAAATTTGTTGCCAGATTTGTTTACAAAACTTCTTTTTCAGGGATGGGTGAACTTCCTGGAATTTGCCAATCTTTAGAATAAATATTGTAGAGGATTTGTAAAATGAGAATTAATTAAACTTTTCATCTGAGTGTAAACCAGGCATTTTGCTCAGTGTAAAAAATTGCTTGCAAGCAAAAGGAAGTCTTTTTGGGGAGGTGAAGAGCAAGGAAATCTGAGCACTCCCTTTCCTTTTCCAAACAAAATTTGGGATATAATAACTATGACTAATACAGGAACTGTAATTTATACATTAGATTTAATATATCCCTTTTTAACTTTCTCCACAGTTCTGAACTAAGCTCAATACATTTAACTTCAGCTTTCAAATCCCTCAGAGGTTTGCTTATTTTTCTACAAGTTTTTTGGTTTGGCTGCTTCTGCACAATATGTGGCAGACGTGTTCATTTCTGGATATGGGGCTTTTTGATACTGACTCCTATATATTACTTGCGTTGCTCTAATGAAGGCCTTCGAGCGTTAGTTTGGATGGGTGGTATCACCATCTCAAACAAAGAGATAAGCTTACTGCCATCATCCATTCATTCTGCTGGGATATCTGAAAAGACCAGATGATTAAATGCTCATCCTAGCCAGGGAGAAAACAAGGATAAGTATTTTCATTCCACCTTTTCTCTCACAGCAATCCAGGGGTTTTGTGGAATTCGGGAGGTTTTATTATTTTTTTTAAGTGATCATGAGGAATATTTTCCTCATGATCACTTAAAATATTCATGAAACAGCAAATCTCTTGCTCTTTCATGAATAAAGTCAATAAACAGTTATTAAATATCCCTCTATTAGAATGATTTTGCTGTGGCTTCATTGGAGAGGAAATGCAAAGATGGTAACTCTTTTCTAACAAAAAAGACAAAAAGTCATCTCATTCAAACTAAGATTATTTTTTTTTTTTTGGTCAAATGCCACTAACTGGAGAAATTAGTCCTTGACAAAAGCCTTCACTGCTACCACTTGGAAGATACTGTTTCTGACAAAGCCAGTGGCAGATGTCAGTCTGGCAACAAACAGTCTGCCAATGGCAGGAACAACTTGAGGGACACCAACATCACTGTCCAGGTGAACTAAGCACATGGGTCATCGGTAAATCCTACAGATAAGTTACAAAAAGATTCATGGATTTCACAGAAGACACAGGATTTTTAAAAGCACGAAGCATTCAGGCAAATAGTCTTTGTGTGGTTCTTTAGATGTCAAATCAGGAGGATTGATTCTTCCCAGTTACCTTTCCCTAAAAAATTTGCAGCTTTTCAAATTACCATGACTGCTCTTAGAGGTTGGATCAGTCAGAGCTACCACATACTGCTGCTGTCCTAATTAAATTAAACTCCACTGGGTCCATCCTTCCAAAGCCTTGCTGGGTGCATTTGAGCAGTGTTTCCCACGGTCCTATCTATGAAGCTGCATGTTGGCAGGATGGATAAGCATCTCCGCTTTAAAGACAGCCTCAAGCTTTTGCTTAAAGAGGCTAACACTGCCACTAACAACTAGGAAATCCTGGCAGATAGTCCACATGAATATCTCTTTCTATATTTGCACAATGTCAAGCACACTATCAGCACTGAATAAATAATAATCATAGAAACCTGGAGTCAGCCAGGAAATAGCTGTGAATGAGACATTCATATTTTAAAACTTGAAACTGCAAAATTATCTTGTTGTGATTCTGGGAAAACTGTTCTTTTCCTTTTTCTCTGTTGCTTTATTTCCTAAAGAAATACTAATAAAATAAAAAAAGTTTACTTCGTCCTGTATTACAGAATTACACATCTAAAGTGTCCTGCCTGCTTAATACATAAAATTCCTTCAAGCAATAAAATGAAGAACAGTCCTGATTTTAAATCCAAAGAATCCATTTCTAATTGGAAGAAAAAACAAAACAAAACAAAACAAAACATCACCAACAAATGGAATACAAATGTATTATATGGGAGAAAGAGGGAGAGAGCTGAAAACAATTTCAACAGATAATCTTGCTCTTGATAATGTCTGAACAAAGTCAATTTTTTTCTAAATATGATTGAAACTCCATGTTAAAAAGGATTTATATGAGTCATATAGCTTTAAAAGAATCAGCAGAATTCATTCAGAATTCAGTTTCCAGCTCTATAGAAATAATAAAGGGCAACTCCTTTTAGTAAAGCAAGTTGAATTTGGTAACTCTTATTTAATTCAGACTCTTGACAAACATTCAGCATTGCTCTTCCTTCACAAAAGAATCAATTATGTCTCCTTCTCTGTTGAGGTGTAGGGCTCTTATAGTATATTAAGTGTATTTCAAGACTGTATTTTTATGGTTACAGATGAGAAGAAACAGATTCTTATGGTACTTTAAAATCTGCTTTTATAATTGCTACCAGGGATACATGTACAAACATTTTTTTCATCTATTGGTCTTCTTTAACAGAAATAAAAAAAGATGTGAGGAATGCCTTGGTATTACCAAATTGCAATTAAGTTAGTCCAGAAGCATTTGTCAAAAGATATAATGGCAAGGATTATAAAGGAGAAGAATAAACTGAAAACACAGAATGCCAAAAATCACCATCTGCTGAGATGATGGAGTATCATGCTCAAAGCTGTTAAGGTGTTACTAGAGCTGTTGTATGTTACAACATTAAACAGTTAATTGCAGTTCATGGGTTTTAAGTAAAAGAACTGGGGACTGCTTTTTACCATAGCAACCACAAAAAAGAAATCTCTTAAAGCATGTATGCTAAGTGCGCCAACACAAAAGCAAAGAAAATAAATATATTTGGAATTCAGCATTTAAACTATAATTATTTGGATAAATTCCTCTTCCCAAATTTACAGAGTATCCTGAAGAGAATAAGACATTCATTCCAAAATTACCAACAGTCTTTCCTGAGGGACAAGAAGATATATTAGATTCTGTATCTTATCTCACTAACAACTGTTAAGATGACTCCTGCTGTTTATTTAAACAGAGTAGGGAAGTGAATGGATAGAAAATAAACGAAAACCCCTATCATCTCCTTGATGTGTGGCCACTTGTGCTGCAGGCAGTGTATGGGCGTAAGTTAATCAGTCAAGATCACATGTGTACTATTGCTTACCTTTTGCCACTCCAAGCATTTCTGTTGCGTGCTGAGGTCAGCCTATTTGTGCTCTTTTAGCATGAGAAGCAAGTTACAGTGACATTTCTGATTGTTTAATCCCAGGTCAGGTCAAGTTTGAGAGAAGGACAGGAGAAGAGGAAAGTAAAACGACAATGACATCATCATCATCATCATTCCTTAAATATCAACACATGCCATTTTGATACCACTGGAACTTCTTATCCATGTTCCTTTTTGAAATAAAATGATGATGAGTTCAACCATGTTTCCAGATGTGTTTCAGTTTTGATGGAATAGATATTTTGACATGATTCTTCTGAAGACTTTGCAAAGGCTGGATAGCTGTAGGGGCAGCAGATTAGAAAGGCAGCCCGGCAAACTACCTGGAGCAGTGATCTAAAAGGTGAGATAGGCAGGTGAAGAGCAAGAAGGAGTGAGAAAGAGGGAGGTCCTGCTGGTTGCTGTACCCAGAGGATACACTGAGGGCAGGAGACAACAGGGTTGTATTTCACCAGCCCTGAAGTTACTAAAGGTTTGAATAAGGAAATGTTTTTAAAACATCTATTGTAACTGCTGAAAACAATTATGTCTGGTATCTGCCAACTCTCATAATTATCTGCTGTTGTTTTAAAAGTGTGTATGGGAAATTTTGCAAAATCTAGGACCAATAATCCCATGGCTGACACAGCATGCTCTTAGACTCTTACACCACAACTGTAGTGTGAGAACTGAACAGTTGGCTACATTAAGATTCAGATCGACAAAGACAGACTGAGGGGGTTTTGTCAGATGATGTAAAAATTTCCACAGGCAAAAATATTAAACTCTGAATAAATGTAGGAATTCACCCACATGTGAGCAATTTCAGGACCTAGAGATGTCCTTCAAGGTTTCCCTCTACAAATCCAAAAGACATTTTTATGGCGCTGTGCACCTGTAGGTTCTCCAGACAAGACCACTTCTAACCCCTCCAGTGCAGACTCATCTCTCTATTTCAAGGAATTCATATTGTGCTGCTATTAAATGTTGTGTTTATCAAGGGACTGTTGTTAGGTCTTTTCACCATCATAACTCACTCTGTTTACATACAGTCTCTAACTTCATATTTTTATTTGTTTATAACGGCGTAAGTTTTGCTCCATCAGTTAAGAACAACTTTAGAAATTTTTAAAAGTGCCCAACTCTACTGTGACACGCACATATAATTCAATAAAATGCCACTGCTTATGCTACTGATACATCTGAGTTGTATCAATTGTGCCAATTACAATAATGCATGAGGGCACAGAAAAAAAGTTCTTGTAAACAGAAGAGCAGACACCTCTTGCTGTAGAGAACTGACAGTCAAAATATGCTTAGAGAGATAATCTTTCATGTGATTTTTCAGCCCACTATACACAAAGCATTCTGATTTTGTTAGCTTTCCTATATCACAGGCTACAATTGTAATAGTATTTTGAAGTCACTAGTAGCTGCAATGCCAAGTGAAAAAGAATGTTCTTAGCACAGAAGGGAAACCAGGCGTTGTATTATCAGATTATTATGGAGTCCTTAAAAGTAAATATGAATGCAAGTAAAAATGTAAGAGCTCAGATTCAGAATAAAACTCCAATGCCACACAAGGAGAAAGAGGAGTTTGTGTTTAGTAACTGGTTTGAATTTGAATGTTGTTGTTGACTACTCTTAAAGGATTTTTTTTTAATCTGTCAATTAAAAGATTTGGAAAACAACACCCAGATCTTGCTATAATCTTGCATCAAATGAGTATCTGAAGTTGAACTACAAAATACTCAAATTTTGTAATGATTTTTAGTTAATTATTTTTCCCAAACCAGTATTGTTCACCTTTCATCAGTCTTGTAACTTTTGCGTATACCAGATATCACATGCTGGGTATCTACAAAACAATACTTGATTCAATGCACAGAGAAGCATCACTGGATGTTATTAGGCAGTTATAATGTTTGATGTCCATAGATGTACAAAGATTTTCTTAATCAGAATCTGCGAAGTTGCAATCTTAGCTCCTAGGCATTTTAGAAGTGTGCACACTTCATAGGCAACATAGGATATTTTTAATACTGTCTCAACTTTTGTCTTCTTGACTAGTTATGTTTTTCCATTTAATCCCAGACTATCATTACTACTGTGTGTTTATACTTTGTCTGCTTGAAAGAAATAGTGCCTTAGAAACAATCATCAAACCACAGGTTTCCGGTAAAGGAACTATCAAAAGACAATGTATTTGTATCATTAAGAGAAGGATTTAATTCAAAAATTCATTAGATCTGTGAGACCATAACTGAGGTCCATCCACATCTGGTCTCTGCAACCATACCATCTTTGTAAAATGTCTGGTGAAAAGTTTGATGACAGAAGTGTAGGGTGGCTTGTGAGACATTTTGAAACCTGATGGTATCAAAACATTTGTGAAACAACCTCTCATTGCATGCAAGCCAATGCTTAAATATCAAACTATTTTTTAATTCAGTTGCCTTTATTTGTTAGGCACATCACCCACTATATTCAACTTCCTGCTAAGGCCTTTGAGAGCCATTTGGACTGAGTACGGAATTTGCAGTGCTTATCAGAATATGCCATCTTTGACTCCTCCAGGTTGGGATGGGAATCTTCTTAGGACAAAGCTCCTTGCAAAGTTAGTACATTGATGCGAAGAGCTACAAGAGACTTCCCTGTACAATAGATGAGACACAATTGATTTCTGGCACTCCACTTCCAGCTGCAGCCAGAAATACAAGATGAACAGGCTTGCTTTCTTCTGTGATTTCAACAGGTCTGCTTCCTGTACGGCCTGGAAGTAGGACATACCATAACAACTGTCAAAACATTTCAGAACCTCAAGCAAGGTGTGACTGGAGCTGGCTTGTGGTAGCAGCAAGAGCTTGGGGAGCCACAGGATAGCCTCTCTGCTATCGACTGGTTTAGGGCAGAAAGATGAACTCCACCAAAGGCGTTGCAGTCTGACCCTCACTCAAACCTCTTGTCTGGGCAGCCTCGAACTTTCAGACCTGGGCTGAAGTAAACTCAAGTGACTTCCAAACACCAAGGGACAGCCTACCCAGGCTGAAATCTTTATTTTGCTGTTCTGGCAGCCCTTGGGGTGCCTCCCCTCAGCCCACTCACACACGCTGCCCAGGCCACCAGGGATGAGTTCCCATTTACATTGGGGATCAGCAAGCTGCGGGAGAGGGGTCAGCCTGTGTGCCAGCACTTGTGGAAGATGGCAGGAGGGGAGGCAGACCCCTGCACGGAAGGAAGGGGGCCGCCAGCCAAGCGCAGGGCAAGGCTGGGAAGGACTGCTGGCTTCCCAGGGAGAGGCAGAGGAGAGCTGGCTGCTGAAAGGGGGGGGAGAAGGAAAGGGGGCTTCCCCCAGGCAGGTGAGGAAGTGTTTAGAGAGGAGAAGACGGCAACTCCAGACGGCTTTGTGAGGAGAGAGGCAGCTCACCGGTGGGAGGTGGAGAGATGACTCTGGACTGGGAGAGATGTACGGCACAGACCTGTCCTCCACTGGGGGAGGAAGGGGAGAGGAGAGGCTCCTAACTGCAAAGCAGGGGATAAAAAGCAAGGCAGGGCATATTAAAAGACATGGTAGTGCTTGGTGATGCAGCTGGGCCCAAGTGGGAGGGTAGTGAGAGAGCAGCTGGGAGCAAAAAGGCCCCAAGATGGCGCTTCAGTGGAGTGACCTGGTGGGAGATGAAAACCCACCCTGCAAGGTTAGAATAAAAGTGATAGAAAAGAGGAAACAAAATTCATAAAAGGGAAGTGTTTGGGAGAAAGAGGGATACAAACGGGAGAAATATGGCATCAACGTTGAAGAGGAACAGAAGAAAATTGATTATGATGCAGTTAGGGAGACACAGTAAGTTGCTGTTGTGTGCTGCCAACACATGCAAACGTGGCTGGTGAATGGAAAGTTATAATATACATTATTCAGCAAGGCAAACTTAATTTTTAATGAAAGTATATTTCTATGCCTACCTCATGAGAAATGTGTGAAGATCTTTGGGGACCCATGTTTTGTGGTATTCATTATTCACATGGGCTTTGTGAGAGAGCAAAGCTTAGGAACATAGCATGATGTCTGGATGCAGACTTAATACTGAGGCAAGGTAACTCTCTCCATCCTGAAGTGGTTTTATATCTCAAAATCTAAAGAACTTTGTCGTATCTTTCAAAAATGCAAGGCACTCCTACAAGTTTCTTCTTTTCTGTCCCAACTGGATGGCTAAGAGCCTTCCTCTAGAGTCTGCATATGGCCTTCAAAAATATTATTATTGCTGTTATTTACCAACAAACTGTTTCAAATAAAACAAAACAGATAAATATTTAATAAGTAAAGTACAAGTAATTCACTGCACCAGTGCTAGATACTCTTAGTAAATATAAGAAGCAATATGAAACATGCACTGGCAGTGTTTTAAAATAATTCCCCTTTGATCTTTCCTGAGTACCTGTCAATACAGGGAAATTGAATTTTAGCCTGTCAGGTACTCTTTGACCTGTCATTCATGTCTCCCATCTTCCCAAATAGCCACACTGTTAAGAATCTACCCCTCAGTCTTCTGTAATGAATGCAGTCCCCTGACCTGGCCCAATCCTGTTTCTTGCTGTAGGTCCACCTGATGAAGTGTTAGACCAGGGACCTTGGGAAGGGGTTTTAAGAAGTGAGTTTGAGATCCATGTTTCATAGAGGTTGTACCATATCGCTGAGACTGGATGTTCCGGTGTTTGGTGGAGGCCAGGACATGGGGAATGTTCTTGGGGGAGAGAAAATATTGGAACGGAAGATAGGTCTGAACTGAACTCTCAGAGACTCATGGCTGAAACCTGAGACTGCTGCAGAAAAAAATGAAACTGCTTTGCTTCTTACAAGCAATTGGTAGGTCCCTGTGTCCAGCAAAGATGCATGTCTGCACTGTACAAAGCAGTCCTATGATACACTGATAGTTACCATTACTAGCTTTGGTATCTGAAACACTCCAGCTATGGTAATACAGTAGATAAGATACATTATCCTCTTGAAATGCACAATAAATTAGCTGTAGTACAGTGCTATGTTAATGCATTTACACTATAACCAATACCTAAGCAAAATTGTTTGGAACAAGATTTTAGACACTGGAACTGAAGGACGAGCAATTTATTTTTTCACAGTGCTTGTATAACTCTTGGGTTTGGAAAGTGTAGTAACTGTTGATTCCCACCTCTAGTTCATGGCCTTTTTTTGGTAGCATTTTTTCTCTAAACTTTTCAGAGTTCACTGTAATGTTATCTTATTGTGCATTTTCTGTTCATAGATCTGTGCAGTATACCTCTCTTCAGATTTTCTGTTTCAGCTGATTAGTGCTGCTGTAGCGTTTCAAGCACTGTTTTCTTTTGGGTGAAGCAATTTGCAACACTTGTTTGAGAAATATGTTTTTGTTGGGATACAAGAGTATCTCACTTAGAATTTCTTTTTCAGTTCTCCATTTTTCTGACTGTTTCTTTTTTAAGTGCTGGCTTCTTTTGGCTAAGACGGAATCAAAAGCTTAATTTAGATTTTTTTTTTCTTATGTTACTTCAGAGGACATTAAAATAGATTTCTCTGCTATAACTGTCTATTTAATACAGTTTTCTAGCTCAATTCTTCTAAGATGGCACTCTTATGGTATTTGAGACACCTTCTGAAATTATGAAGAGATCATAAATAGTACAGGGACTGAACTTCCGGCCAGAGTGGCTCTAGTGAGACTGCCTCATAGTGGCTTTTACATGCGGCTTGCTAAATGCTGAGTTCTTTTAATGGCCATCCTGTATGCATCTTTTTGCAGAAACCTAGATATAGGACTTTTAAAGTATCTATTTTGTTTAATGAATTTAGCTACTCTCGTTATCACATAGCAGACTAGGATGCTACACTGTATTTAAAAAAAAAAAAAAAAGTTTCAGAATCAGTTTCGCCAGAGAAAGGCAGGACTACCGGGTGGGTTTTGCACCTTTTCAATACAAACTTGTCTGGTATCTTTTCTCCTGAGGTGCAGCTGTAGTATTAAATAGAAATTTCACTCATCCACTGTGGAAAGAGAGACTACAGATAGATAATCTACAGGTTAAAATTAGTAAGGGTGTAAAAATCCACTATAAAAATCATTTGCACACTAGTCAACATACAAATCAGTTTTACACTTCTCAAAATCCTGGAGGATGATTGAAGTTTCCGTACTTCTGTGACTGAGAGCCAGCTAGTTTGCTGGTGCTTTTCTTATGCAAACTCCATCACTGACTCTTTTTAAGAAAGTCTTGTGATTCATTTACTGTTCCATTCCCACCAAAGTAGATACCTGGGTTCATAAAACTGTCTGCTGCGTAATAATTTTTGCTATATAAGATAAAACCACTATTGTGGTAAATCCACTGCAAAATAGGATCCTGAGAAGTGCTAATGAATCTCTTGCCAAACTGCTTAAATCATAACGACTTTGTCACAAGAACATCATATGTTTATAATCTTGTTATGATACTGAAGTCTTATACAGCTGCTTTTTTGTAATACTTTTGCAGGCAGTTTAAAGCCATCTGGTGCATGTATTTCAGGTATACATCATTTAAAGCAGAGGGTCACAAATTCTTGTTGTGACTAACAGGCACCTTCAGCAAACTCATGTTTTCTCAGTGTATGACACTGGAGTTGAAATGGAATCATATCATTATTTATTTGTACACGATGATGACATATGATGTTCCCAACAGCCACATGAGAGCTGCTGTTTAAGTTTGTTATCTCTTAACATTTAGATCCTGAAACTTATATAAATGTTGGATTGATCTCCACATAAGCCAAAGATTGATACAGAGCTTTGGATCTCTTCTAAATGTAACTTCCCCTGTGCTTTTATAAAGCCCAAGTCTTTAACTATAATTCTAGTAAGCAGATATAGGAACAAGCGATTTTTATCTCCTGGTTACTTAGTGGAAAGCTTGCATTTGGAGATCATCTTATTAAAAGACCAGTGATATATGGATTAAAAAGATTAGAGTAAAGGTTTCACCCGTATTTTGCTGCTTATTAATTAAAGGCCTTAATTTGCTTATAGTTTACTTTTTTAATTCCATGTTACAATTGGATCACTGTAGTATTTAGAAGCTGCAACCAAGATCAAGGCTGCATTATATTAAATTCTGAAAACCCATAGTAAAATGAAGCCTCTACTTGGCAGTTGAACTAAAACAAGATCCACAGGGACAGGGGAGGGAAAGAAGTACTTTTCCTGCCTGACTTAATTATTTTTCTATGGCAGAGTGACTTGTTCAAGGTCACAGAAGAATTAAATTTCTGTATTGATGAGCAGGTGGAAAAGAAAGAGGATGTTTAATCTGCACTTTCATGTGCAGTTTTTTTACTCATTTCCTATGGAAATAAGTCTTCTGTGATCATGTTTGTGCCTTTCCCTCCCTTATTTCCTCTCCACTCATAACTTTTGGATCCATTGATTAATAAAAACAGATTTGAAAGAGGAGTTAAAGCCTTAAATAGAATTGTCTTTCTACAAATGTTGCAAAAGCAGATGCCAGGAAAAGGGAAGAAGAAACCATCTGAATACCCTTGCTATGGTAAAGCTGCAGCCCGAGTTCACATTCACAAGAGAGGAACTACATATATTCACAACCATGGAAAAACTATGTCAGACTGGCTCTCTTCCTATTTCTCTATAGGGCTCTGGAGCATAACACACGGTTGTCCATGCTACACACACAATTTGGCTCCGATCTGCAGTGAAATCAGCAGTGTTCTTGGGGAGGAACCCTGGTGCAGAACAGAGGCTACTTTTCTGCAGCTTCAGGACTTGCACCCTACAAGCCAATGGAGATAAACTGATCTACAGCTTGCTCAGAGATGGGGTTCATTCCTTGGTGCAGATCATAGAGGTAGCATAAATGTAATCACAGCAGAACTTGCACTTTTCAAACAAAAGATGCTGATCATTGGAAAGTCAGGCATATCTGTTCTGATGATTGTGGAACCATTTGTTTAATGATAATGTTGTTCTTGAATACATATGGTAGGGAGGAGGAAGAATTCCTTTGGGAGGTCTTTGGAAACCTTTCTCTCAAACTGTAAGTCACTGGATTGTTTCTTTTTAGGAAGGAATTGGTACATCTTGCATCTTTGATTTTATGCTAATTTTCCTTCATATGGTCTGTTTCTCTTAAGAGCCTAGACTGTAGTTCTGCAGTGTGTCATGGTAAGCAGCATGTAGATTAGTGCCATGTGTTGAAGTTGGAAAGTTTCTTCACTTTTTTTTGCTTGGTTTGTGGCAGCTTGTATTAAATAGTTTTCCCCTCCCATTTTTTCCCTGTTGTGTGGTTAGGAATTGCTTTATTGCTTGTGTATCCTGTGGCAATGTTTAATATTAGTTAGATGTTTGGCAATACGTACTTCCCTGAAATCTTATGCCCGTTTTCATTGATGGGAATTTCCTGGGTGCTCACATCCTTTTCTTTTCTATCTTCTCCCCAGCTACATGTCTTGGATAATCACAGAAGTGTTATGGTATAAACTGTGCAGTGTAACTTTAATTATGAGACTATTTGGCCACTGTCAAAGACTTTTGCTCAACTACCTTGCAGTGAATTTGAGCACAAGTGCCAAACACGGTAGACTATTAACTTCATGTCATTTATCATTCCTCCTAAGGAATTCCATCTTGCTATTCCTGACCAGTGAGTTTTATGTGTAGTGAGTGGGGTTTTCAACCTCAACATAAGCAGTTTATGTCTATTCTTTATTTTTTCTTCCTCATTGATGATTATGTCTCCTTATAATTAAAAACATCAATCATATCCATTCCCAGCCAAATTTTCCTAGACTAAATCAAGCTCTTCTCATATGATGACTCTTAATTCCTCTGATCATTCTGATAACTCTTTACACACTTTTTTGTAGGAAGATTAATTTAAACTGGTGCCTGGAACTGTACTCAATATTCCAGAATAGGTCTTGTCAGGGCTTTGTAGTATATGACTACCCTTCCTGCTTCTGGAAATTCTGTCTATAATATATCTAAGGCCATGGATCCTATGGCTGCTTCATGTTGGTTGCTAATAAGCCTGCTGCAATTGACTGGGTCTCTTTTGAGGCATACTTTGGTGAGCTTCCTTTGATTTTTTAAATTGTGCTCCTGTAGTTTCTTGTAGCTAGCATTACATGACTGGAGGCACTCTGTCCAGGCCATATGGTGTGAAAGGCTTGCCTCCAGGTATTAAGGATGGACTTCTATGTTCCAGCTACTTTTTGGAAGAGGTGGAGTGTGAATGCTGTCTGTATGTAATACTATTGACAGTATATATAAGGCAAAGGGTGTTTGTCTGGTTTGGGACTGTTTAGTTTGAAGAAGGGAAGGCTAAGTGGAGACCTCATCACTCTACAACTACCTGAAAGGACATGGTAGAGAGGTTGGTGCTGGTCTCTTCTCACAGGTAATTAGTGACAGGACAAGAGGGAATGGTTTTAAACTCCAACAGGGGAGGTTCAGACTGGACATGAGGAAAAAATTTTTCACAGAAAGAGTGGTCAGAGAGTGGAATAGGCTGCCCAGGGAGGGGGTGAAGTCACCATCCCTGGATGTGTTTAAGGGTCATTTGGATGAGATGCTGGGGGATGTGGTGTAGGGAAGAACTTTGTAGAGTAGGGCTGATGGTTGGACTCGATGGTTCCAAGGGTCTTTCCAACCTGAATGATTCTGTGATTCTGTGATCCTCTGCCCCAAATGTTTATCCATTTTAGCACTGTAAAGAGCCCAGTCTTAATGAAACTGTAAGAAATTTTCTTCAATCCATGGTAGACTAGTACGGTGTACCTTTCTGCAGGCAGCAGTGCTGACTTCAGCAACTCTCATCCCGCCCCTCTGGCCGCTGCTCCAACCCTTGAGCGGGCCCTAAATGCTTTTCTTTTTTCTTGAGTCTAGATTAATTCCATGCTCTGCTTCAGCGCTTTCCCACAACGATTCAGGCCAGCAAAAAGTGAATGGTGACAGTCTTAAATGAGTGGCTGGAAGAAAGTAGGATGGGGAAGGGACCACACCACCACTGCAGGAAGTGTCTGTTGAACCCTAAACTTCCATGGGCAGTACTCCTGCTGGGGGCTGTAAAGTTGCACGGAAGATGCTGCATGGGGAGCCAGTGAGGCTCCTTAAATGAAACCAAGTCCTTCACCAGTGATGATGATGTTTGGCTTAATAGGTGTGAGCTCAAGCAATAGTTTTATGCTGTTAATTCCTTACTCGGGTATACTGAGGGCAGAAATTTTCACGGTAATTTTCTACTCTTACCTCAACGGAGAAATAAACCAAAAATGCACACTCCTAAAATTAAACGGAAAGCATGTACTTCCCATAGGTTATGTATAGCGAGATGAAAACCTCGGTATTATTTCTGAGGAGCGGGATCTGCGAGTTCAGAGAGCTCCCGTACCGCAGCCTGAAACACCAAAACAAGAAAAAACTCATCTGCAAACAGATGAAGCCTGTACTCAAACACAGATTAGGCAGTATTTGGCCAACAAAATGGCTGTGGTTGTGGCTATAGGTGATCCAAAGGAGCGCAGCTGGAAGAAGTCGGGGGGAGGGGGTGCCCCGACACCGCACTCCGGGGCCGTTTCCGGGCCGCGCCGGGGCGGGGGGGCCGTGCCGCAATTACCGAAAGCGCGTCCCAGGGACTTACTGCGGGGCGCTGCGAGACGCGGGGCGCGCAACCCCGGGGCGCGCAGCGAAGGCGGCTGCCTTCCCGGCGAGGCTCTTCGGCCGCCCGCCCCGCTCCGCCCCGCCCCGCTCCGCTCCGCCGGGCCGGGCCGGGCGGCTGCGCGGGGGCGCGGAGGGCAGCGCGCGGTGCGGGGCGGTGCGGTGCGGAGCGGGGGTCCGGCGCCCCCCTCGGGGCGGGCGGCAGGCCCGGCGGCCGGCGGCGTCGCGGGGCGCGGCGCGCAGGCGCGGGGGGCGCGGGCATGCGCGCTGGGCGGCGGGGAGCCCGATCTGATAGGGAGCAGGGGCTGACACTACCCCCGTGTGGGCGGCGGAACGTCCCGAGGATGACGTGCGGCGTTCTCGAATCCCGTGTCTCGCTCGCTCGCTCGCCGCCGCCGCCGCCGAAGGAAACGGGAAAAGCAACAAGGAGGCAGGAGCAGGCGCGGCGCCATGGCGGCCCTGGAGCGGCCCGTGCCCAGTCCCGAGGCGTTCCTGGGCCAGCCCTGGGCCGCCTGGGTGCGGGAGGCCGCCCCCCCGCACGCGCACGGCGCCGCCCCCCCGCACAGTAAGGGCAGGGACCGGCCCGCGGCTCGGCACGCCGCTCCCCTCCCCCGGAGCGCACGCACGGCGCCGGGGCCCGGGGCCGGGGGCCCGGCCGGGCCGCCCCCCCCACCCCCCCTCCGGGGCCGCGCCGCGCGGCGGGAGGTGCCGCCCCCCCGGGCGCTCAGCTGACGCGCCGAGCCCCCGGTGCCATGTGTGCGGGAGGCGCTGGCGCACGCCGCGCCGTGCCTTGCCGTGCCGTGCCGTGCCGTGCCGCTGCCCCGCGGCGCGGGCTCCGCCGCTGGGCCGGCGCCGCGGTGGGGGAAGGGGGCGAGGGGGAGGATGCGCGGCGCGGAGGGGCCGGAGGATGCTGCGGGGGGGGCCGGAGGGTGCTGCCGCGGGGGGCCCGGCGGTTCCGCTCCCTGGCAGATGCTCCGACCATTGTGCTTTTGCTGTTGCAAATAGAAACACTGCTCACCTCCTCACCTCTCCTCCCCCCACCCCACCCCCGCCAAACAATAAATGCACACCTCTGGGCCCTCGGCGCTTCCTGACTCTGCTTCTCTTCTGCAGGTGTAGATCTAGAAGAGACTGGAAAGGAGGGTGGAAAAAGCAGGGAGGTTATGAGGCTTAATAAAGAAGGTAAGTGGATAGCGCTGGCACACCTCTCTACCTGTCTGTCTCTTGGTGGCTGTGAATGACTGTGGTTTGGCCTTGACAGGGTAGTCTAATAGCATATGGACCTCTCTGCTGTGAAGAGTGTTTCAGGGTTGGATACACGCAGATGACTGTCACTGTGTCAACTTCTTTTGAAGTGCGAGTATAACAGGTGTATGCGTGCGACTGACAGACATGGTAAAAGATAAGGCAATTTTAAGTCAGAAGACAACTGCACATCAGTGGCCATATTGGATTTTTTTCAAGGACCCTGTCCCTTGGTGCAACGTTTCACTTGCTTCTGTGTGAAGATAAGCATATAAACCCGTGCATCAACTTTAAATGTTGTATTATCATTAGTGACTGTAGTGAAAAACATTTTCACTCGTGGAGAGAAATGGTCTGTTACGATCTTTGAGTTCATGCACTTCAGTTCAAGTCGCATTTTATTCTTTCATTCTCACTGCTGAGTGTGACTTACAGTCAGCTGAGTGGCCGACATCTAATATTATCTTACATTAGCCTAAGCCATGCATATTATGCAAAAACAAATATAATGAGTCGTTTGGGCCGTAAGGTTTTCTGGTACCATAAGTATGAACAGGCAAATTTCAGGCTAATGGTATTTGCTAATGTGCCATGCCTGACACAGTTCTGTCAGTTGCGAGAGGAGAAACTTCAGTGGTGAGCGTAGGCAAATCAATTTGCACATTTTGTTTGTGAGGCGGGTTGCTAACATCGTGCTGGGGTAACACCTAATGCAACTAGTGAAACGATTTGGGACATATTTTCATGTAACTTTCTGTTTGTTTCTGTTCTGTTAAGAAAGCAGTATGTATATACAACCTTTCTGTCTTGAGAAGTATTTCTTGTGAAGTCAGTTCAGAATGAATGATCCCATCATAGTGAAACTTCATTGTGACTTACTAATGCTGAGAGAAATCCCGCTATTACCTGTAATGTCATAATAGATATTCTGAAATGATGTTAAGTTTCTCATTATATTATAGTTGTCATTACACGTGCATTTAATTTCTAGCATCTTGGCAGCTTAAAGGAATCTTACGTTTTCTAAAGAAGCTCTCGAAAAAAGAATGAATTAATCAGTAACATAGATTTGTGTGGTAAACTATAAAATTGCGTGGAGTACACGTTAAATAATACTATTTTAAATGCCATAAAACCTCCCTTTTGAAAGGCCTTTATAAAAATGCTAAGCTTGATTATGTTCCTGTCTTTATTCTATCTTGCCTGATCCTCTCTATTTTGCCATCCCAAAAATAAGTTAGAGGCACAACTGGGATTTTCATTTAGTATATTTATAGGTAAAAGGTTTAAGGCTCAAACTATTTGTATGTCTGTCAGTAATGTTGAGTGTATGTTTGGTTCAAAAGTAATGGAATAAAAATCTTGCTACTGGAGCTTGGCCTTCATAAGGAGCTTAATTTGTTGAGATAAAATGTTTTGCGCCTAGAAGTCCTTGAACACGAATTCTTATTATAAGCTTACTTGAGACATAAAGATTGAAACGCATCCCTACTCCTTAGTCATACATAATATGCAAATTGTTTCCTAGAACAATTCAGTTTAGATTATGAGCTCTAGTTTCTCCTTGTTTCTTTTTGAGGGGTTTAGAGACTGTCAGAGGAGCTCTATGTAAGCTTGCTATCCAGAAAAATTATTTCCAAACAAAGTGTAGTGTGATTGCTAACATTACATTATGATAGTGACAGGTGTGAAGCAGTTACTAGCTTTATAGTACTTACATTGGAATACAGATTAAAAAACCAAACCTGACTGTTATACTTAGAAAATAAAAAGCTTTAAGAATTTTATTGCTTCCTAGTATTAACTTGCTTTCGATCACTTAGAACTTTCACAGAGTTTGAATAAATTAGTATGTGTTGAAGTATTTCTAGTGTATTCACTTAAACATGTGTCAATGTTGGTGTTTTCACCACACCCATTTGTGTGGCTGAATACCCGCTATAAATCTTCCTTGAGCCTCTTATTAATCCCCACTGCTTAATAAAAGTGGGGAAAAATTTTAAGAGTTAGATTGGTCTGCAGAAAACATTGCCCATATACTTGCAGAAACACTTGTGCTCTTATTCTGATCTTGCACACATCTGTCATGTGACGACTTTTTTTGTCTGCTTTGTTCGTAAACAAGGGTTGTGGTCATGGAAGACCTTAATACCAAACCCAACTCATTTTTCTTTGCAATATTATCTATTTGAGTAGGCCTTCTTCATGGCCTTTGTGGTGCCAGGAGATGGTAAGCGGTGTCTTGGAAAAATCAGATTTTACTTGCATAAGATAACTGGGGGATGACAGACGGACAAGACTTCAAGTATCAGAATTTACTGTCCTGCTTGTTAAATCTGATCTCACTGCATTTACTTCTTGTAATATTTGTCTGCGTTTTGTCAACTTTAGTCAATGTGACCAGATTTATGTGGCCATTCCCTTGTAAGCAGTTAAGCAAGGAGCCTTTTTAGACTAGTGAGACTATGTGTGGAGAACATGTTGGGGGGAAGGGGTGGGAAGACGGTGGTCTCCTCCAGACCATGACAAGGTGTTTCACTTCGGTTTTGTAGAAAAAAATTAATGTCAGATGTCAAAAAGTGCTTCCAGCTAGCTTCATCCCCGTGTTGCTGCCTCCTTTCTGGTTGTGTACTATATGTGTTCAGGTTGATGGGCTGCTCTTCCTCCTCCTGTTGACCCAGGCGGGAACTTGTGAGGCAGCGTTCCCCAGTGGTGGTGGGGAGAAACACTGCCAAATCTCCACCTGCCAAAGTGCTTGATACTTCTCAGCAAATCCCTGGGCAAAGGGGTCACAGTCTGGCTATGCTGTTCATTTCTGTAATGCAAGAGATGGACCAAGGCCACGTGCCCCCTGTGCCCCTCTTTAGGGCAGAAGTAAAGCCTTAGAAATATTGCTCAATGCTTTCCTTTATTCTACAGTGTCTATGTAGGCAGCACAGAGGGAGAGAAATTTCCTGAACGTTTGTTCAGTTTTGTAGATGGAATTGCTTTTTGCATGCTAATACTTACTTTATATTTTCCTTTAGCAAATGCAGTATGTCCATGGTTGACTTTTACTGGCATGTAGATTTGTGGAGAGGGGATTACGAAGTTGCAAGTGTTCACAGAAAATGAAAAATTTTATGCATAAATGTGCCAGAAAAAAAACCCCACTTATCTGCTTATCTAATCAGGAAACAGAAACATTATTGTGTAACTTATCTAAGAAATCACTATCAACCAACCAGTTTAGCTAAAAGAGGGGTTATCAGAATTAGAGCAGTGTTTTGAATTTTTATTGAATTTTAGAAAGTTGAATGGCTTATTTGAAGAATTGAAGATTTTCTTGGAGATAGCATGCATAGTAAAAGGAGTCTATATTTATTTGACAATTTGTGTCCTATAAAAAGTCACAGGAACTGTAACTGATTTTAGATTAATTTTGGAGGCATATGTTTTACTTTATACAATATTTAAGAAAATAATAGAAGAATGTGATTTGGTTTTTTTGGTGTTACATAAAGAACCCTTATTAATTACGAGCAGTAAGTGCTGTGTTTCTTGGTAGGCACAGGCTGTAAAGGAGCAAAAGATATCCTGTGTGTCTTCGTGTACTACAGCAGGGTTAAATATGACCTATGGGATTTAGATCTATATCTGGGTACTTGGTGTCATAGTCAACTTCAGTTTCTCAGTTCAGTGGATATCTATTATTGAGGTTTCAATCTGATGATGTGTGTGTTTTGTCTTAGATATTCTTTTCACTAACCATACTGACTCATTAGTGTTTAACATTAAGTATGTTATGTAAAAAATTCTATTATGTTGTGTTAAAAGTAGAGATATTCTATCATTATTGCACAGCCCCATACTTGACCCTTTTACTTGACAATTACACATGCAAACTGGAGTTTAAAATATATTGAATAGCTGTTTACAATATATTTTTCCTGTTTTAACTTCCCACATAAATATCTGGTGAGCTTTTTTATTAGTCTTTTGGCAACATCAGAAAAAAATTAAAGGGATACTGATAAGGTTTGCTTTCAGTATTTTTTTATTCTTCAGAAAAGTATCTTGATGATTTTATCGTTCTTCGTGGAAGAACAAGAAGTTAAGGAGGCTGGGCAATGGTAGGAAACACTTTTGTAGGAAAAAAAGATGTAGCATACAACATTGTACTTTATGAAAGGCAAGAGGAAGGGAACTAAAATTGGAGGAGATTGTGAAAGAACAGAAGACAAGACAAAACCAGCTGGTTAATGTAAGCATAGAGATTGGAGTTGATTTTTTAAAATTTTTGTTTGTTTGTTTGTTTACTAGTGGTTTGCCAGTGGTGCTGTTTATGTCCTTTAAAAACAAATCAAACAAAAACTTAAGAATAAAACATTCTTGTTTTACTTAGCTGCCTTCATCTTTCACCCTTTTGTGGTGGTAGGGAATGTTGGAAAGAGCTGAGAGAGAAAGAAAATTGTAACAGTTTTAAACACGTACCCCAACAGAAAGAGGTGAGGTTATTGAATTTAGTCCACCATAGCTGGTGATTTGGGGTTGGGGTTGGTTTTGGTTTTGGTTTTGCAGTGGGCGAAAGAGAGGGGTGAGTGGTTGTATGATTTCCTTTTGCTTCCCTCTAAACTAATAAGGTCTTCCAGAGATACTGGTTCTTAAACAGATGTAATATTCAGCTGGAGCTTGATGAGTGAAAGAACTGAGAATCAGCAGGTTACAACACTGTGACTGTTGTCAAGAGAAACTTTTTCTTACCAATTTTACCTTTATACTGGGAGTAAGAATAGTAAGCAAAGGTCTCCATGGGGGTTTTCTTGAGAATGAGAAATGTCCGTGGGATTGAATTTTGGTGTGCGTTCTGGTGTTTAAATGCCTGATCGGTTTGGTATATATCTGACTCTTGGGTTTTTTGTTTTTTGTTTTTTTTTCCATGGACAGCTTCTGCAGGGGGGTGGCGTGGCTCCTGGTTGTGGCTGTCGCCTCATTTAATGTATCTCAAGGAATGGTGACAGAGGAAGAATGAAACATTATGTATGATAGTGCCCAGAAATTTAGTCAGAATTGTAGTTTATCCTCATAGTTACATAGTTATTTTCTGAAACCTGTCCTTTAGTTCATCAACCCACACACTGGATAAAAAGAGTGGAGTAATGGTAAGGCGCTCTGATCAGACATTCTGTGTTTTGAATCAGGATTTTGATGGTTTTGAATGTTTATCTAAAACTGTTGTTCTATAAATGACTTCTTTAAAAAATCTGGTTTTGTTAGGTGGCACATATCTTGATGGAGTTCAGGTGATATTTCTCCCAAAATTTGTGCAACAGTTATTCTGAAGAGGTTAGATCTCCTGTAATTTAAGGTACCTCTTTTGATCACTGAGGGGGGAAACCATGTGTGATTTTTCTGCCAACCAACAGCCCTGTCACTAAAGATCTGTGCATGATGTTCCTTCTACTTGTTGTAATTTATAACTGGACTTGAGAAAGAGGGAAATTACATGTTTACTAGAGTGTATCCCAAGCCCTGTTGTCACCACAGAAAGTGAAATGAGTTTTTGTATCTAATTTTGATTCAGATATAAGAGCACATGTGTGTTTTCTTGTTGATCTGTCTCTGCATGTGGTTAATAGTTTATAGATGAAATGCAGGTTTCCATGTATGAAAAAGACTACACAAGAGCTGAACCATTTCCACTGTGAAATGGAGTAATTTCCCTGAAACGGGCCTTTTGTTTCTAGTTAATTAAAAATTAGGACATGATCAGGTCTTGGTTTACCTTTGGGAGAAAAAATGTTATCCATTTAACCAAGGCTGAGGTGCATGAGATGGAAGTAGTGGAAAATCCTATATAAAACACGTTTCACATCACATTTTCTTAAGTTGTGGATCACAGGAGTCCTGTAGGCAGAAAGCGTAAGTTTCTGGTAGGCCAGTGAAAGTTTAGATTTATAACACTACATGCTTTACTAAGAAAGATCACCTTCAGTAAAAATAGTATATCGATATGAGTATTTCTTAGAGTTATCTTCACCATAAGGATATGTGAGTGCTGTAACAACTTGTTATTAAGAGTAATTTTTTACTAACTAGCAAGAAAGCTTTTCAGTTTATGTGGGCATGGATTAATTTACTGGATCCTTCTGTTTTCCAAGTTCAACTTGGTGCAGAAGTTCTTCAGCTTGTCCTTGAAAAAGCTGATTCAAGTTAATGGTGCAGGATGCCAGGTGAAGCTGGTGTCTTTAGGTAATTTATATGCCAAAAATCCTGTGGTGAATGCTATCATGATGTAGTAAGGGTGTTTGACAGAGGTCTTGCAGCAGGTCTATAGCAAGAAGTCTTTGATGGTTCTCTTGCTGGATGAGAAAGGTTGATGCTGTGTGGGTAAAATGATCCAATTTTTTATTGTAGTACTGTGCAGCTAAGCCAACTTAAATTGGAGATGAAATCCAGTTACTTAAGACCGATGTGGGGCAAAGGAAAACCAACTATCACATGCATCATTTCTTTCTTTGTCTTTTTTGTGTCCCTTGCTATGATTGAATGTTGACGATTTTAAGGGAGTTGTTTTGTTTTAACTTCTTGTATGGCTTATTAAAAGTTATGCTTGAAAGCCACTGGTGTTGCTGGAGGAGTGGGCTTTCTGATTGCTCTTGGTCTTGCACTCAGTAGAAATGTCTTCCTTCTGAAATGTTGTGTTTATTATTTGGCAATTTCCTTTCATATTTTATATATTAACAATACAGCCCTTAAGCCCAACACATCTTTCTATTTATCTGCATTCTTGACAGCAATTAGAATTTAGAATTATTTGGTCTTCCTGCTTGTTGTATTTAGAAAAAGTGCGGTGTTTGGCAAAAAACTAGAGTTTTCCCAGATCAGAAAGAGCATCAGCCAGAAGTAGCAAAGAACCTGAAGACAGAAGTTCTAGGTTCTGCACAACTGCTGGTATCGATGTATGTCTAGTGTAGTTTCACTTAATCCCCAGGCCCTTTCTGAATCATCTGTAAAACGGAAGCAGTTGTATTGTGACAGAGCTGTGCGCAGTACACAAGGGGTTTAGGCTTGCTTCCCTTTCCGTTCCCTCGAAGCAGGTGTTCAGCAGAAGAGACAGAAGTGTGCTTGGTGAAGTAACATGAAGATGTAAGAATGACTCACAAAGGGCAAGAGTTCATGGGGTTTGATTCTGTGTGGTGATCTTCACTGTGCACTTTTCTTTGTTTGTTTTGTTTGATTTTTTCCTAATATACGGTGTTTGATATTTTCTGTCCAGTCATGCTTTCCCTTATTTTTCCTACTGCAGAGGGCTAGACATAGGGGTTGGGCAGAAACTGGGAATTTGAAGTTGTGTTTGAATTGAACACTGCTGACATCATATAAGTAATAGTTGTTGACAAGTTTTTGGATCAAAAGTGTCTTCACTAGCAAAACAAAACAGGATGGGACTAGATCTCTCCAGTGTCAGAATAAGGTGATTTCAGCTTGTTGTTCTGAGCTTAAATGGTCAGAATGGAAACAGAGATGTACAGAAGTGTAAATCATCATGTGTGTACACCTTTGAATCTCTAGTAAGTATTCTGTCCTCAGGTGGCATTTAGATTGGCCACTTGTGATTGTCCAGATGGAATAGATTATCAGGTGGTAGTTCGCGTAACCAGTTATTTTTTTAAACTGCTCTTAGTTATGTCTCATTGAGACAGGATGCTGCTGATGATTTAAATCTGAAAAGTTTGTTGGACCCATGCCACTACAACAAGCACTGACAGAGCCAAAACGTTGTTTGTTTGGGGCTGATAATGGAGACAGACAGAGGACAATGATCTGGATGAATATAAGTAATTCATCTGTTACTGCCATGATTAGGGAGGCAGTATTATTATTTGCATGATCCTAATGCCTAGAAGCCCCATTAGAGACTAGATGCTGCTGTGCAGGGTACCAGCTCAGGGAGGAAGGGTGTGTGCATGTGTGTTGTTGTGCAGTTGTTATGCTACAGAGAACTATTTTTTTAATATATGACATAGCAGGAGTTTTAATATTGACAAACAAAAGCACTTAGCTGCTCAACATGATAGGTGGTAGACTTTAGCCTAAGCTAAAGCTAAACCTAAGTGACTTGCTTAGAACTGTGGCAAGGAAAGGTTTAAGGTAATGTTCAGAGGGCATTGAAGTAGTTTTGCAGGAGCTTGGAAGGTATCCTTATTCAGGTGTGGAAGCTGACCTGAACGAAAATACAGACTGGTTGTTAAAAGCTTAGTAAGTGATTACTGACATCATGAGCCAACTAGAAATGTGAGTAAATGGTGTGACATCAAGTAGGACTTGAAGACTATAGTGTAGGTAAGACAGGAAAGCAAAGGTGAGTTGTTCCCAGCGTTTAAAGTTGGAATGGAGGATTGTGCATAGAAGGATGCAGAGAGAATACTGATAGATCAGTATGACAATATAGAAGAAAGAACTTTTGGAACAGTGTGAACAAGCAGGATAATGTTTGTCAAGACAAAAAAGAAAATTTTAGTAGCTGAGGTGAAGACCCTGAGAAGCCTTTAGCTCTGAAGATGTTTAGAGAAGACTTTGTCCTATGGATGCAAGACGGGAAGAATAATTTAGATACAGGCACAGCCTGAATGAACAGATCAAGAGAGAAGTCATTGTCAAAGATGGCATAGTATTTCATATCTGAATGATGGGCAAGATGATAATGCTGTCCACAGTAATCAAGAGAGGAGGTGGAAAAAAGAGGGTGGGAAAGGAGAGATCTAAGTTCTGTTCTAGCTGCATTGAACTGAAGCTGACAGCTACTCCGTGACAAGAGGTGTCAGAAAGATAGACTGAGATTTTTTGTTTAGACATAAATCTGCTGTGTTTGAGACCTGTCTCCTTAGGAGCTGAGTTTGTGGATGAAATTCCCAGACATAAGGAAAGGGGCAAAAGATGTAGCTCAGTGCAGCCCTACTAGAAAACAGAGGAGGAATAAGGAGCCTCCCAGTGACCTGTGAAGGGGTTGGTAAAGGGAGGAAAGAAAGCAGGAGAGGGTTGAGTCATGGAGGTCAGAAAAGGAGAATGAATGCCTCAGAAGGAGAAATGCTTTGAATTTTTATGAAGAAAACACAGGAGTCATGGATGATGGAAATTATTAACTTATTTTGACGTTGCAGTAGTAAAAGGTTTTTAGACATTGTAGTGAAAATAGTTTCAGTATAGTGCAAAGCACTGCTGAAGTTAGAAAAAAAAGTGTAATTTGTTATCAAACAGTTCATTATGAGCTTAGAGGTGAAAGAAGGATAGAAGGAGAAGTTGTGTAGTTACAGAAGCAAGGGGTCAGAAGTAGATTTCCAAACATATAAAAGACTGATTTGCTGTCCTGGTATCCTGATAGAGCAAGAGGAGGAAGGCGATGTGAGGCATGGGGTGATGTGAAGCAAGTGGGGAGTGGGACAGATGTGTTTCATATCTATGGAATGAGGAAGAAGGGAGAGCTGTAAGAAAGAGAAAGAGAGTGGGAAGGGAGAACATGAAATGATTATTATGTTTTCTGGCTTTCTCCTGGGATAAATATTTGCATTCTATTGTGGAGAAAGAAATGGATACAAGAGAAAAGGTTTGAGGAGTGAGTCAAAAGTAGGAGGAAAAAAGGCTGAAATTGCAGGTGTGGGTTCAGCTCAACTGGAGGAATGGCACAGCTTAGTAAGCAGCAGGAGAGAGAGAGAGAGAGAGAGAGAGAGAAAATGTGCAATAACCTCATTTCCAGACTGGTTTCATTTTGTACTGCAAATTCTAGGACAGGCAAGAATAAAGCAAAGGAAATGGATATCTAAGATGAGCCATGGGTTCAGGATTGGTGGAGTTGGACCTAATTGTGGGAAGGAAAAGCAAACCAAAGCCCATCAAGGGTGGAAACAAAAAGGGCAAAAAAATACTGTGTCAGTGTGAAAGAGGGTGGAGTCCTGGATATCAGAAATAATGGGATGGGAATAATGAGCAGTGCTGAGAGAGTAAATGGATGCCATTCAGTATGGATGCCAGGTCAGCCTTTGAGTCACGTTCTCGGATGAAAGATTCTTTTGGAGATAACTGGAGAGAAGACTGATGACAGTTTGTGCTCTGTGACAACCCCGTGCTTGAATCCGTAATGTGCCTTTGAGAAAGTTCAAAGCCTTGAAGAGCAGCATTTTTGAGAAATCCAGAGAATATTGCCTTTTTTCCGAGGGGAGAGAGAAGAGTGTGTAGACCATGGCTGTGACAGCAGAATGCTCCTATGCTTTGGTGGACTGATCATATCTATTGCTTTGTGTGATGGACATGAAAGTAGTTTGCTTGCTGGTTTCTAGCTCAGTAGTTCTGTTCTTCGCAGTGCATCATAAGTAGACCTACATGATCTGTCCCATACTGATACTGACTTCTGCTTCCTGCTTCCAGAGCCGAGACAAGGCCATAGGATTACTTTGTCATGGACTGGGCCCTGGCTGATGTCCTACTGTGGTGTGTATCATCAGAGCTTGGGCACAGTGCTGCAGTAAACTTGGTTGTATGGCTTTTGCTTGTCTTGCAGGGCAAAGCAAGCTTGTTGCTGTCTACATGCTGCAGGCAGGCATGTTTTATGATAAGCACCTTTTTTTTTTTTTTTTCCCCTGAGAAAGCAGGACTTAATGATTTTTGAGGTGTTATATGGAATGGCTGTTATTCATGATGCAGGATCCTCAGTGTTAATATCAGGTTTTCACATAGTTTTAGTAGATGTAATCATCTATGCAAGGGAAGAGACAGGAAGAGGAGAATGCTGTGGGAAAGAGTTGTTCGCTTGCACACAGAGAATTGAGCTGATACTTTGACTTGGATGGTTTTATCCATTACCTTGCCTGCCTTTCCCAGGCAACTTTCTATCTGTCCCTGTATGTTATCAATGTTCAGTCATCCCAGCAGTTTATACACATTCTCTTGCAGAGTTACTGAGAAAAAAAGAGAAGAAACAAAGTCTTCAGATCTTCTCTTCAGGGTCTCTTAGGGTTTTTTGTGCACTGTCATCAAGTTTTGTGGTTCTAACCTGTATTCTTGCTTTTGTTTCATTTATGGACTTGGAGAACCTTGGGCAAATATACTAAGAAACTCAATGCATGGCAATGGAAAAATATAAGGAGAAATGGGAGAAAAAAATGTTTCAGCTCTTGAAATTATGGTGTGCTGTGTTTATAGAGCTTTTAATAGAGTCTTTGTACATTCTGTGCTTGGTGTAAATTTTCTTCATCTACTCTCATAACTCAAAACACACTGGGTGTGAACATTACCAAGCCTTGTAGGTATTTAGATTTTGAAAGAGGTAATGCAGCTTTACGTATTTTTGGGGTTTCTTGTTCAAGGGAAAAAAGTATTCTTGACTGCATTGCTGAAGGAGGGAATGCTACAAGTTTTATTTTGCAGCATTTATTATTGTTTCTAGCTTTTCAAGATACCTGCCACTATTGTCCCTGTTTGTTTTCCCTTTATTTTTTTCCTGGAAGGTGAGAGTTTATCCTGAGTGTGAGTTTCTGTGGCTTGGTTTGTTTTTTTCTAATTCCTTGTTATTAAGTATTTATTTAGAAAAGTTCTAAAGAGATCAGATGGTGTAACATATATAAAAGTGGTAGCTTTAAGAAATAGCAAGATATGGTCTACATTTCAGAGAGCTTACAGTGCACTTCAGACAAAGCCATAAGCCGTGTACGTTGTGAAGACAAAAATCATTCTATGAATGTTGAAAAATTTCATGCAGGCAGCTATTTTAAGGACGTTGAGAATAATTTGTTGATGTAGAGGAAGGAGGCATCAAATCTGGTAGTACAGTGTACAGGAAAGTAGCGTACAGAACAGATTTCTATTGAAAACAGTTTATTCGTAAAATTAAACTCACCTTGTTTTGTTGTCTTACTGTCCTGGAACTGGAAAGCAAAACTAATTCTAATTGCCAAACTGCAAAAATAATGTAGATATTGAAAGATAAATCTTAATCTGCCTTAACTGTTCCCTGAACATGTCCTCTGTTCTCCAAATGCTTAAACATTCCCTTTTCTTATTAAGCTTCAATCTCATCTGTTTTCTTGAATGGTGCCCTAGTTTTGATACTAGGCAAAAAGTGAAGAGAAACTAACACCTTGTGTATGCAACATTTGTCATTCTTTCATACTCCTCCTTCTGTATTAGTTCTTTTATGCCCATTTTTTTTTATGTTACAGGATCAGACAATAAATGACATAGAAAATTCTAAGCAGCTTTGACTCTTGTTGTGGACTTTCAACCTTATAGTGAGTCTGTTGTGTCCAGATTCCTCTGAAGTTTAGATTTATATCAGGAGAACCCCTTGAATGTGGACTTTTCGTGAAAGATTTCTGCCATACCATGTGCAAGCATACAGTCCTATGAAAACAATACACAGAACAAGTGCTTTTAAAGCTTTTTCATTTTAGTACTATGGGGTTGTGAGAGAGACTTTCCCTGTGTTCAGAATCATGTATTAAAGCTGCTTTAAGTAATAATCAGGACAGTGTGTATATATCCAGATGAAGGGTATGAAATGTGATTCATGCCTACAGCCCACCTATCAGTGTGAGGAGAGGCAGAGGGAGCAAGTGAATGGGAAGAAATCATGAGAATAAGCAAGTTGACTACTGATAATGTTTATAGATCACCTTTCATTGGAAAAAGGCCCAAAGTATTCTACCAGCTATGTGCAGAAACTAATCCATTTGTCACTGAAAGGGGGCAGGGGCATCTCTGAACGCAAATATGGCTGCTGCTGAAAGCCTAATCCTACCTGTACTGGAGTTAAACGAAAGAACACTGAAAGCCTACTGTGTGCTGATAGGGTGTAATCCAGCCCTCACTGAAATATGTTATTGCATAATGATTTGGAAAGGAAAGGAACAATGCCTTATTTATAGATTACAAAGAAAATGCAGGGACATAAAATGTATTTATTTACAAAATTAAAAAAAAGGCAAAACAACCAAAGCATGTTACCTTTCCCTGTGAGAGGGACTTTACTGACAAACACTCTGTTTACTGGTTTCCAAAAGGTGATGCTCCCATTGGCACCGAATTTTGCTCATTAAAATTAAGCAGTGATCAAAGAGTGCCATCTTTTGAAATACATTGTTGGAGTTAATCTTACTATTAAAGAACAGTTAACCAAACCGAGCTTATGAGACTAGGCCAGTTTCTTATTACAGCAAAAAAATGTGCTACTTCACTATATTTTAGCAAATCACCACAAACACTAGTATGGTGCTTTTCTATCATTTTAAAATTACTTAAAAGTAGAAATTGATATTACTGCTTCAAAAGCTAGATTGCTTGCTCTTTTCATGTGCAAACCTCACTAGCATCATCTTATTTTCTGCACCTGCTCTGCCCATGAGGACCATATATATGTTACCAGATAGGATAGGATATGATCTTATAATCTCTATTTTGATGGGGTTTTGGAAGTTTGCTTTTTGTTTCTGTTTGTGAAAATCCTAGATATTTCATGATTTTACTTGGCTTCTTTTTTCATCCAAGATAGGAAAGAAAACTAGCTGATGATACAGTAATAATTGAAGATTATAACTGGCAATTAATTTTCACTACACAGATGAATTTATAACACTAGGAAATCCTCCATGACTAGCCTGCAGCTCTGCCTTTTGTCTGTTAGAACACTGCCTCTAACCTGAAGCAATCTTTCGTTGTGCCCACTGGATTTTGCTGAAAATAAAATCATCTGTGGCCACCCAGCACCTTGAGAGGTGAAATACAAGTGAGCATCAGAATGCCATACTGCAATATAGGCTGGGGGTGGTGAGCTTGTTGAATGAAATAGTAGTTTAAAGAGGTAGCTTTAAGTTGGGTAACTATTACGAGATTGCAAGGTAATCTTTTTCTCTTGTAAAATATGGGCACTGAATTCACCCATTCCATCATATAGAGCTTATGCAATTAGGGTTAAAAAAATACGTGTTTTTATTTATAACAAATGGAAGTAAACTTGTTCATTGTCAATTCTGAATTTATTGTGTTAGGAAGAACTTCTATCTAGAATATAAGTAGGGATGGAAGAATTACCTTAGAGGGTTGATTTATTTAGGTATTACTCCCTGTGCAAAGCAGCCTTGAAGAAGGCTGAAAGTGCGTGACTGGGAGAGAAGAAGGGAGGTGAATACTACTACTTTTTATACAGCTTTACTGAAATAATACATCCCAGTTCTGATGTGCACATTAGGTGTTGGAAAAACTGGAAGGAGTTCAAAAAAACAGACATTAATTTGAGGTCTGGATAATCACCTTTAGAATGAAAGATTTAAGAAGCTCAATCTATTTAGTTTACCAACAGATGGTAGAGGCTACCTAATAAGTCTATAAGTACTTAGGTAGAGTGAAGGTATCTGACAGTTAGATGGTTCTTTGTCAGATAGATTAAGGGGATTCTCATGGCTGAAAGCTGAAGCTAGATCAGTTCAGACTAGAAGTAAGGTGCAGTTTTCTAATGATACAATTAAAGAGGAACAGCTTATCAAGGGATGTAGTAGTCTCTCTGTTGCACAAAATCCTCACATAAGGCCCAGGTGCTTTCCCAGGAAGCACCTAGTGCTTTAGCCAGACAGAAAGCAGCTTGGGTTCAAAGCTAGAATAATGTAATGAAATTCTATGGCCTGTTTCAACATAGAAATTCAGTACAGATCATAAGGAAGATTTTTGTTCTTATTCTTCTCCTCGCTAAAATTTCATATGTTTTAAATGCTTCTTTTGTTAAAAAAGAGGTTCCTATGAAAGATGAAGTGATCAAAGCAAAAAGGCAGCTTTCTAGTGGTATAGTTGAGAAGGTAAAAGAGGAAGTAACACTCTCCATTCTCCCTTTATATTTTTCTGGTAATCAAAACAACAAATATCCTGCCAGTCATTAATTCTAAACATAATTTAATCATTTACCAGTATAGATGTTAGCCTTCTCAGAAGCATTGCAGATAATTTGTAAGTCCATGCAACGCACTGATGGGCCCAAATGCCTTCTTTGGCTTTACTTCATTTGCAAAGCAACCTTTGTTAACATGTTGTCCCTGGTACTGCCTTCTTGTCCATGGATTTATGAGGACATAGGAAGTCAGTCTTTGTGGTAAGGTAAGAGGCTCTGTAATTTTTTAATGAATTGTGTGAGAACATTTTTTGGGATTTTGCGGAAGAGTAGGAGTCTTTTCAAGGATATTAGCACTTGCATCTTTTAGTTTGTCTCTGTTGCAAAATCATCACCAGTGTGAGTGAAAGTGTCACCTTTTCTCTTGGTTATGCCCACAGCAAGGCCAATCAATGCTGATTTAGGGTACCATTCAGCTTAGATGAGAAATGTTGTATATGTGGGGTTAAAGGAAGCACCTAACCTACTTTCAGTGAAGACACACTTTCAGAGGTTTCCCCAGCGTTGGTGGTCCTGTAGCTCTTGTAATCACTGTATACAAAATAAGTAGAAAGTGAATGTGCTGCATCTCAACTTGATAAATTCTCCTTCCTCATTCCCTTACCAGTATTGCTGCCTCCAAAAACTTGTAAAAGAAAGCAGCATGAACTGAGGTTCTAAAAAAGAAAATAAGCAATATTGGATTTCTTTTTATGAAATGTTAGGTTTTGGGTTTACACACCCAACAAAAACTAAAGAATTTCAGCACTACAGAATAGATGGAGGCTTTTTTTGTTGTTGTTTTTTTTTTCCTGCAGTTGGAAAGGTGAAAACAAACTGTGAATTGGAATATGAGGTTTTCTCCAAATGTGTCAGTGTGTGCTCTGTTCTAGAGCCATGTGAATTCTCTTGTGTGTGAGCTCAGGCTGTGTCTGGTTGGGAGTCTACAGGGTCACACATGTCCTGTGCTACCTTGCAGTAGTACCATGGGGAGTTCTGAACATCCAGAGAATCTGAATCTTCCTTAGTTCCTTGTTACTGCCTGTGACAAGGTAGCAGAGCTTGACAGGTGTCCGATTCATCAGCTCTTAGCTGAGTAGTTACAACATACTCAGAAATTTACGGTTGGAGTTACCTTTAGTGTGTTACTTGTGTAGTGAGCTGGATGAATGTTTGGAATGAGTGTCCTTGTCACGGTCCCCTCACTCTGTAGATACCTCTATTCACAATTTCACAAATGTTGGATTAGGCCGAGATCTGCCATTTAGATAGTATTCTCTACGCAGTACTAACCACCATGCTAACATCATAGAATGGTTTGGGTTGGAAGGGACCTTAAAGATCACCTAGTTGCAACCTCTCCTGCCATGGGCAGGGACACCTGCCACTAGATCAGGTTGCTCAAAGCCCCGTCCAACCTAGCCTTGAACACTGCCAGGGAGGGGGCAGCCACAGCTTCTTTGGGTGTCACACCACCCTCACAAGAAAGAATTTCTTCCTTATATCCAATCTAAATCTACCCTCTTTCAGTTTAAATCCATCCCCCCTCATCCTATCTCTACACTCCCTGATAAAAAGTCCCTCCTCATCTTTCCTGTAGCCCCCTTTAAGTACTGGAAGGCTGCTCTAAGGTGTCATCATAGCCTTCTCTTCTCCAGGCTGAACAACCCCAACTCTCTCAGCCTGTCCTCATATGGGAGGTGCTCCAGCCCCCTGATTGTCTTGATGTCCCTCCTCTGGACCTGCTCAAGCAGGTCCATGTCCTTATGTTGGGGGACCCAGAGCTGGACACAGCCCTGCAGGTGGGGTCTCACGAGCAAAGTAGAGGGGGAGAATCATCTCCCTTGACCTGCTGGCCACACTTCTCTTGATGCAGCCCAGGATACCATTGGCTTTCTGGGCTGTGAGTGTACTTTGCTGTCTCATAGTCAATTTTTCATCCACTAAGGTCCCCCAAGTCCTTCTCTGCAGGGCTGCTCTCCATCCACTCGTCACCCAGCCTGTATTTGTGCTTGGGATTGCCCTGACCCATGTGCAGGGCCTTGCACTTGGCCTTGTTGAACTTTGAGGTTTGCACAGGCCCACCTCTTGAACCTGTCAAGGTCCCTCTGGATGGCAGATCCCTTCCCTCCAGTGTGTTGACCACACCTCCCAGCTTGGTGTCATCGGCAGACTTGCTGAGGGTGCACTCAATCCCACTGTCCATGTCGCCAGCAAAGACGTTAAACAGTGCTGGTCCCAACACCAGCCTCTGAGGAATGTCACTCTATCAGTGTCTTCCACATAGACATCAAGCTGCTGACTGCAACTCTTTGAGTGTGACCATCTACCCAATTCCTTATTCACTGAGTAGTCCATCCATTAAATCCATGTGTCTCCAGTTTAGAGGTGAGGATGTCATGCAGGACTGTCAAAAGCTTTGGGCAAGTCAAGGTAGATGACGTCAGTTACTCAAGATCAGGCAGATGATCGGTCTACTTAACCTTCCCATCATCCTTTAATCCATACCTGCATTCAGGTAAATTGTATTTGAGACTGTGGCAAATACAACAGCAAAAGATGACACTCACTTTGACATAAAGCACTGCAAAGGGTAATTTCTAATCTGAAAGCAGGAGTTCAATACCCTGCAGTAGGGGCAGATTCATTAAAAATTGAAGGAAGCAGTCAGATGGGTGTGACCAGCCAAGGCAGTGGTTTGATGAGCTGTGTGTTAGGCATAGCTATCTCACTATTACTGTCAGATAAGTACCTTTATAATGTATAGAAATTCCACTGTACTGTAAAAAGCTCAAGGCTTCGCCTTCCTGTGAGGTGGTGTTCCTCATGGCTGTTATTCACACTGTAAGCTAACAGCACAAAGTTCTTTCTTATTTGCCTTCTACAGGAACAAGGTACATGTTGAAAAAAATCATGCTCTAGATTGTCGTGCCACAACCTCAAAGTCTAAATGGATCAGGACTGTCATCTTCCAAAAGTTGTTCTTGCTTCAGGAGAAACAAGCTGCAGAGCTTCAGAACCTCATAGAGCACCTGATGGCACCAAACCATTCTGGCTGTTTCCTTGGCTTTTTGTGTCACTGTCCTACCTGTCAAAAGGCAGGGCATCTTGAACCATGTGTTTCCATCTGATTACAAAGAAGCCTTTCCCCTTTTCCCCATTCCCCTTACCAAAATGTCAAGGTGGGCTTCTGCAGGAGACAAATGATATCATCAGTCACTCACGCCAGAAGAGTCCCTGTCCTGAATGGCAGCGATGTTCATTAGCTCTTGCTAAACAGTATGTACTTGATATGGCACATTGGTCAGATGTCAGCTTCAGGAGAGGAGTACTTCTATCTCTGTGTGTCTGATTGAGCTGAAACTACTTTCTTACTGCCAGTCACCTGCTGAGAGTGAGCCACACTGACCAGTCAGGAGGAAAAAATGTTGCTTTTACTATAGTGACTCTTAAGGATGCTATAGGCAGGGTAGGTTCTGCAGTGTGGACTTGCAAGTGTGGGACCAAAATACTTTGTGCCGATGTGGGAGCTTAAAGATGCAGAGAGCTAGTGCGCTGTCCTGACAGTTGTATCAGGCGATCTTTTAAATTGTGTGCTGGATAAACTAGCAGCAAAGTGTAGTACAAATATACTTCTGCAGTCTGAAAAAGATATAAAGCACGCAAAAAGGTTAGCAAGAACAAGATGAAGGATGGCACTGCAGCATTACCATATTTATATGCTGAAAATCTTACAGGCAGATATCCTAAAAATATATGTGTATGTGTATACAGAGAATTTTCTAAATATATTAATATATGTAATCATGTTTGCTTTTCGAACTCAAGATTTTTCTTAAGTATCTGGTGATTCAGAATGACTCTTTTTCAAGGCATCAGTTGTTTCCTCATCTGATGTTACAACTTTTATACAGTGCTGGGGCTCTTTTGCCTAAATGAAAGCTGTTTTTAATCTGTGATACATTGGAGAATATTTGTCTTATTTGGCTTTTCATGTTTTAATAATTTGAAAAATTATAAGAAATCTGTACTGTTATTTATTGGTCTCTCTTTTGAGTTTCTTGTTTCAGCTGTCTCTTTTATAGCAACTGGTTTTAGTTATAAGTATATATTATATGCTCTCAAGTGGAACTAGGGTTTGGGAGTTGGTCAATATATGTTTGTATTATATATCTGGTATTTTTGGATGATCCTTGTCCATTGTCAGTATTTTAGGTGGATAGTTTCTCTTGCCAGGAATGGATTCGTGAGAATTCTCTCGCTGATATTGCAGCAAAAGCAACATTTACAACAGAGCAAAAGCCTGAACCATGGGTTTGTATTGATACAAAACGTCCACATGGATACTGCTTTGAAAGAAGTCCAGTGCTTAAATAGTGTTCACTGTCAGCGTCTAATATATTGTCTTTTGCAGGTGTTGGGAACAGTTTGCCCTTGTCTGTATTGGCACCCTGACTTTTTTCTGCCCTGGTCACGCAACCTGTAGTTGACATCTGCTGTCAGTTAAAGATTGCTGACAGGCTTTGGTGTGTAGAGGTCTTTCCCTGTGGCCTGGGGACAGTGAGTCTGGCTGAGCACATAACACTCATTTGGTGTTACTGGTTTGTTTCTCTCTGCTTATCACCTCCTTCAGGAGTGTAATATTAAATGGAGAGGAAGGAGGTTCAGAGGAAAGTCAGATCTCTGATGTTCTACTGTAATAAAATACCCAAAGTCTGAAGGTGTTTTTTTTTTTATAAAGGCAAATAAGGTAAACACAATAGTTCTACATTTAAAAAGTGTAGCCTTCTTTTAAGGATATTGTTGGGTTTCTTTTGGTTTGACTAATGGTTTACCCTTTCGGAACCAATGAACACAGTTTTAATGCTTTAGTAACACTTATCTAAAGCACTTGGCAGGCTGTTAATAAATGAAGCCTCTCAAGCTTTCTGTGAAGCGTCACAGATGGAGAAACAGAAACATGGAGAGGCCAAATGTCTTGTTCCAAACATGCAAGATAAATCTCTAGTTGTGTTGCTGGAGTGCTTTGGTTAGGTGCACCTTCGTGTGGAGATTGTATGAATCCGAGGTGTGTAAAAGAGAAATTGCTGCATGTAATTGCAGCACATGGCACATTTTCAACAACACTCCCCAAAGACCTATATCTTGTTATTTACATGGTGTAGCTAGTTGCATCTGTACCCTCACTTTGAGTAACCACTGATATTTTCATGAAGAGTAGGGTAATAGAGGACCAGGTACATATATCAGAACTTGGAGACTGAGACCAGCCACAGCTTTATACTGCTGCTGGCAAGTTAAGTTTTAATTCTTCCTTTGTTTAAGGAGAGAAAAACCTGCTTTTCCATATCTCTCCAGAGTGTGCCAGTCTTAATTGGCCTATCTTATGGAAGAGATTTTGTCATCAGAATAGTTTTGCTTTTTTTGGTTGTTGTTGTGTTTAAAATTTTGCTGTACTTGCATGCAAACAGAGTTAGGTAGTTAGCAAAATCTAGGTCTCTGTCCAGACAGCACTGGCAAACCTTGCCTATTTATACAGGAGTATCTGTGGACTGCACTCTACTAACCTGTGTATTGAAGCCTCAGATAGCTTTGAATTGTGGGGGTTTTTCCTCAGAATTTGCTCATAGATCCAAGCAGCTGGCAGAATATCAACTTGATGCTACTGTATATGTTCCACAGCTTGAAGGAGGCTCTCCTTCTTTTTAGCAGGTATCCATTCATTATTTTCTTTTTATGAGAGCAAACTGACTGAGAGTGCTCTTGTGGAGTTGGTTCATTCAGAGAGACATTTTGCAGCAAGGCACTTGCTGTTGTATGTGATACCTTCTTTACTTGGTTTTGAGTTGCTCCTGGCATTTTCTGCTATAGGTTTGTTTTTAATTAGAGGGGTTTGGGCAGGTGACGGGCACAGAGGACTAGAGGTGAGAGGCGATTACCCTGAAGAAGAAGGATAGGGAAGAGGAGCGGGGGGTGGGGGATTTTGCACCGTGGTAGAGTGCTGGGAGTGTATCTTCTGAAGTTTCAGGGGATGTGTCCTGGCTAGTAGCGTGCCCTCTTGCCTAATTAGCTTTCTATGTAAGTGCTTCAGATATGCCTAATCGGAGTACTATGGGAGCCTGCAAATTGCCAGAATCTGTTTGAAGGAATCAAGAAGTGTGGTAAATGATTAAGTCCATGTTTGTTTAGAGTGTCCCGAGTTTTGGTGGTGTCTGGGCTACTGATGGCTTACAGTTCCTTTGGTATGTGTGTTCAGCACACTGCACAGCAAAATAGAGGGCAAAGTTTTCATTAACAGCAGGATAGCTCCCATTATGAGTGATCTTGCTCACCTTATGTGTCCTAAAACCTTTCTTAAAAGTTCAGAATATCAACTATTTTGAAAAATGAGAACATTTCTTTTTCATTTATGTTTGGAGATTGTAAAATCTAGAAGTCTTCTGAATGTAATTGAAAGCCATGCAGTCAAATCTGCATGTCGCTTAAGGGATCCTTATATCCTTGTATACAGATGTCATGATGATAATGTAGTAATCCAGTCATTAAAATGTAAGTTTAGGCCTTGGTACATTTGTTCTGTAACTTTAATGAAGTGAAATACAATTCCAGTGTGTGAAATAACAGTTGATGGTAGAACTGGAAAAAATAGTCCTTGTATTTACATAAATTTTAAAATATTTTTTTGCAGAGAAGAGATATTCACATGAGCGGAATGCTTTTTTTCTTTTTTTGTATAGCTATGTTTTTGGTAGAATTTTACCAGAGATTATTTTATTCACAATTCCATCAGAGGTTTTGCAACAAGTTTTGACATTTTGTAATGCTCTGTTTCCACAGAGGAATAAAAGTCCTTGTAAGGTTATTGAAACATGCAGTTGTAAAGCACTTGTAAATTATCTTGGAATGTAAACAGTGATTGTGAGCTAGCTATGAGTGTGGTATTTTAATAAGAATTGGGGCATGTTTTGATAATTAACTGGGCATGAATGATTGCTAGTGATTTTTATTGTATTAGAATTACTTTTTCATGATTGCTCCCTTTTTCTTTTTTTCTTTTTTTTTTTTTTCTTTCTTTGACAAGGGGATTGCTATCTGTTAATTTCTGGTAGCTACCGTGTTGATACTGAACCAAAATAAATTAATTGTGAATGTCCAAATAGCCAGCTTCTGAACTGCAAGTGGTAGATACTTTCAACATTCTTCTTGCTGTAAAATATAACTCTTAGAGGATAATCTTCCTTAGTTATAGACTAAAACTTTGTATTCAGGGTTGGTTCTTTGTTATGCCCGTGTTTTCCACTAAAATTGTTAGTGTATTGCTAAAATTGTTAGTGTATTGATGGCTTTGATAGTGTTAGCCGTAAAAATCCATCTGGTGCATGAAATGGAAACTGCTTCCACATAAGTGATAAAGAAATAGAATTGTAATTAGCAAATTCTGATTTGTGTTTATGAGAGTTTAGGATGATACAGTCAGGAAGAAAATAATCTCTTTTCTGTTATTCAACTAACATAAAACTATATTGAGAAAATGTAATATTACAGGTTTTTTAATAGCTAGTGATATTGCAAGTATCCTTCAAGTATTGCAAATATATATTAAAGTTATAAAGTAATGTTTCAGACATTATAGAAACTCTTTAAATCAGTAATTTATAGGTAAGGTGTTCAGACTGCCTTAACTCTATTGGATAGTAATTATGCATCCTAGTAACTTACTTAGAGTATACGCTTCCCCATAGTTAGTGATTTTTTTTTTTACAGCTCTTGGTGGCTTTTTACATTGCAGAAACATGTTCTAATCAAAATAAAGAGAGTTCAGTTTTGTGAACTACAATGATTCTTGACTCCTTAATGCTTGCAATTAAGACACAAGTTTTAAAGTGCAGACATTTGATTCTGTTTAGGTATCAAATGAGGTACTGCACTTGAACTTGGAGACTTAAAAGAACAAATGTACTCTGAGGTATGAAACTGGTTTAGGAATCCTCTGTCTATGACAGAAGCTTTAAGATGCTTTATGTTTTAACATTGTGGAAGAAAACATATTCTGGGCTGAAGAATTTTCCTTAGGCAGAGACTTTCTATCATGAATGCTTGAAAAAAAAAAAAAAAACCAACTTGGGCTGTTCAACCTTTCTGCTCTGATAACTAGAATATTCTTTCTGTTGGAAAAACTGTTTGTGATAATCTCAGAAAAAGGACAGTATTTAATTGCAGAGTGGCTGGATAGATCATTTACAGAAGCTTCCTTAACAGGGAGTTTACATTAGGAAGTGGTGTCTCACGCCATTCAGATACAGAGTTCAACAGAACTTTAATGCATCTCAAACAGGAGACTCAGAAGGAAGGTGCACATCACTAACTTTGTAGGTTTTGTGAGTGATATTCCAAATATGCACTTTACAGATGGATATGGTCATTCCTTGTACTGTACTGAGTGGGGCAATAGTGCATACTGCATTCTTTTCAGGTGTTTAGCCTTCTTAAAGAATTTTGCAGCCTCTTTTACTTACAATAGTTATTCTGTCCGACATTATATTAATTTACCCTGCATTAAATTCATGCACCACATTAATCTCTCACCTGGCTGTTGCCAGGATCCCACTGGCAGGTAGCTTGCACAGGTCTGGTGCTGCAACAGCATACAGAGTGCAGTTCTGGGTTGAGGTATGTTGCATCCCTCAAGATACGTCTGTACCTCTTTCACACTGAAGCAGCTTCAGCTCACACAAACAGCTCCAGAGTTTGCTTCTGATCCTTCATGTAGTTCCACTTGGAGAACATGCAAACAGTTCTCAGTGGACAGATGTTCATTTGCATGGCTGCTGTGCTGTATTTTTTTTTTTTTCCTCAGAAGCTGAATTTTGTTGAACGTAGACTTTTGGAAAAGTAGTAATACCAGTGGGTTTTTTACCAGACAAAATGTTGTGATAGGAATTAGCTGTCACTTATGCCATTGTAATTATCACATAAACTTGCAGATGAGGTGTCAACATATATTAAGATATAATGATAGATATACTTATTTTCTCGTGTAATGCTTTTCATCAGTAAATTTGAAAGTGTTTAGTTAGAAGTTGCAATGTACGTAATTCTTCCTGATGTACAGGGAAAGACACTAAGAATTCCAGAAATTTGTCTAAGTTTTCCCTGTAGGTGAAGGAAGGCAGGGTTCAACTCTTCCTCTGTCCTGTCTGTTGGATCGCATGGCAATTAGTAACAGCCCTCCAAGGGCCTGTAGTCTTACAGTAAATGGGGGTAAGGTTTGTTGCTTGTAATAGTGTGGAGGATATTTTTGTTTAATGGGGTTGTTGAAAAGGTCTCTTAAGTAGTCTCTGTCCATGAATTTTGATGACTTTTTATTGCTTTATGATGCTGGTGTGTACCTTAAATGCACGAGACGAGGCAGTGCATTTTTGCTTCTCTATCTCCTTTTTCTTCTGTCTATTCAAGGTGCTATCACTGCTGAAGGCAGGTGTGTGCCAGAGAATTGAGAGTGTCTCTGAAAAGCTGTCTTTTGGACTCTTATCTAGGAAACATCTTGTTCCAATGACCCTGCAATTAGGTAAATCATGGAGTACTAGGAGGCACAGCAGACTTGAAGAAAAGCTGAAAATCATGGATTCTAAACACTTGAAGAATCAGTCTTTAAACAGAACTGTTTTGTTGATTTTTTTTTTTTTTAACTGTTACAGACCTAGCAAAACTACCGTAATACTGGATGAAATAAATAACTGCTTTGCTACACCCAAATCCTCAGAAATAAATGAAAAATTGCTTTGCTAGACTCAAATCCTTAGAATATTATAATGCTGGAAGTGAGATTCCTTCTAAGCAAAGTTGACAGGCATCAGGCTGCAGCATAAGAAGTGTTAAGTGGTCTGCTCATGTCAGTGAGCTGTTAGGTGGATGAGATTAATCTGGGAAGCTGGGTGCTGGTGACAGCATCACTTCTGAGACCAGGTCATGTCAGCAAATGTTGCTGACCTTTTGCATGTTCGTGCCAAGAACCTGAGACAGTCACTGAGCAGACCCATTTTCAGCAGCTTGCTTTAAACTCAGTGCAGTTTTCTTTGTGCATGTTCCTAGGGTGTTCTTACCTCCCCAGTAAAAATGGCTGAGCCCTTCATATCCTAGTCTCAGTCAAGTGTCAGCAGTGAAGCAGTTGCATACCACCTGCAAGGAAACGGGACTCGAGGAGCTGCACTGAGAAGCAGGCTCGCTACCTCCATTGTCAAATGGCTCTAAAACATTCTTACTTTTTTGGTCAGTGTAGCACATTTCAAGATCTGAATCAGCCTGCTGATTCTTAATTACATGCAGTAGTCTTCCTTTAAAAAGAAAGATTTCTCTAAGCCTCAGAAGTGCTACCTTGTGGTATTTGAATTACCCCCTGAAGTACTAACCAAGTACTAGTAAGTCAATTTCAATAATTTGCTGCTGACAAATAGTGGAAAGTGAGGTAATGTTCTGAAGAGTGATCTGGAAAGATCCTTGTAGTAGTCATATACTTAAGACTAAAATTAGGAAAAACATGTTTTGTGTAGTTCACAGAATCGTCTAGGTTGGAAAAGACCTTGAAGATCATACAGTCCAACCATTAACCTAACACTGACAGTTCCCAACTACACCGTTCCCCTCAGCGCTATGTTGACCCGACTCTTAAACACCTCCAGGGATGGGGACTTCACCACCTCCCTGGGCAGCCCATTCCAATGCCTAACAACCCGTTCTGTAAAGAAATGCTTCCTAATATCCAGGCTAAACCTTCCCTGGCACAACTTGTGGCCATTCCCTCTTGTCCTATCACTTATTACTTGGTTAAAGAGGCTCATCCCCAGCTCTCTGCAACCTCCTTTCAGGTAGCTGTAGAGGGCGATGAGGTCTCCCCTCAGCCTCCTCTTCTCCAGACTAAACCCCCCCAGTTCCCTCAGCCGCTCCCCATACGACCTGTGCTCCAGACCCTGCACCAGCTCCGTTGCCCTTCTCTGGACACGCTCGAGTCATTCAATGTCCTTTTTGTAGTGAGGGGCCCAAAACTGAACACAGGAATCGAGGGGCGGCCTCACCAGTGCCGAGCACAGGGGTCAGATCCCTTCCCTGTCCCTGCTGGCCAGGCTAGTGCTGACACAAGCCAGGATGCCATTGGCCTTCTTGGCCACCTGGGCACACTGCTGGCTCCTTTTCAGCCGGCTGTCAATCAAGCCCCCCAGGTCCCTCTCTGACTGGCAGCTCTCCAGCCACTCCTCCCCAGGCCTGTAGCGCTGCTGGGGGTTGTTGTGGCCCCAGGGCAGCCCCCGGCATTTGCCCTTATTGAAACTCCCCCAGTTGGCCTCAGCCCATGGCTCCAGCCTGTCCAGGTCTCTCTGCAGAGCCTCCCTGCCCTCGAGCAGATCAACACTCCCACCCAACTTGGTGTCAGCTGCAAACTGACTGAGGGTGCACTCGATCCTCTCGTCTAGATCACCCATAAAGATGTTAAACCGGAGTGGCCCCAAAACCGAGCCCTGGGGGACACCACTCGTGACCGGCCGCCAACTGGATTTAACTCCATTCACCACAACTCTTTGGGCCCGGCCATCCAGACAGTTTTTTACCCAGCGAAGTGTGTGCCCATCCAAGCTGCAAGCAGCCAGTTTCTCTAGGAGAATTTCGTTTCCCCAAAGCCACCTTTTTCTCCTGTCAAACAAACAAACAAACCAGCTCCAAAGACAACTGAAGCTTTTCCAAGTCTCTGTTTGAGAATGTGAAAATGAAATTGTTGCATAAATTTTTGTTTGTTAAATTGTGTGACTTACATAGGTGCAAGTCAGAATATGACTTGTGCAGTATTCAGGGTGGCAGAAATTGAAATAGAACAATAACGTGATTGAACTAATAAACTGCTTCTTTCTTTCATTAAAAGGAAGGAGCCCCATTAATAGCTTTTATTATATTAGCATGTATGCCTTTGAGTGACAATATTAAGCTGATGATTTGTATTGTGAGTAGGTACTGTGCAGCATAACAAGTGCAGAAGATTTTCTTTTTGACAGATACAAGTAACACATCTTCCATTTCTTTTTCATTTCTTTATTTTCTGTTTCAGTAGTACTGCAGGTTTTCTTAAGACTCGCTCTGTAAATTTTTTTGAAGTCTTCAGAACTAAAATATCCTGATATTTCAAGAGGGGAAATAAAGTTTCTTTTGCTTGTTCTTTAGTAAAAGCTCCTCAAGTTTCTTAAGGCTTTTTTTGCCTGGTGTAGCAGCAACAAAAAAAAATTCATTTTTGTCTCGTCTAATGGCAACAAATCTCATGAGTGTGTCTTGGTAGTGGAGTTTACTCCTTTACAGAGTGATCACTTTAACTGCAGAGCTTTATTTTGGGGCTTTAAATTGTGGTTGACCCTGTACCTGTGACAAACTCCAACTTTGTTAATAGCACCCCTGGAAGAAGGACGGAGCAGGAAAAAAGGGAGTATTTCTGAATGTGACATGTACGTATGCTTTGGGCTGTTCATATTTAATGTTTGATGGACACCTTAGTGGCATACAGACTTGTACTGACCAGAGCCCTTCATGACCATGTTCTTCTCAAAGGGTTGGGTCTCTCGGAGGTAAGAATGCTCCCTGAGGTGTCCAGCAGGCTCTTGGCACAGACTTGGTTAGTCAGCAAAACTGCTTTTATTTCCTGGACTAGGGAAGAAGCTACTGCACCAGTATGAAGTGCTTCATTGCCAGACTAGTTTATCTTTTATTCTTATTTTTTATTTTTTATTCTTAACGTGTTTAACTGGTAGAAGCATATTCCTATCCTGGAAAATGTTTTTGGTGTGCATGTAACTGTACTTTATAAATCTTGGTATAAGAGCTGATGATGTATGTATGCTTTTTCAGACAGTAAAAATATTTGACTGAATGTTCTTGCAGGGATAATTATTCCCTTGAGAGCAGAATTCTTAAAACAAGAAAGCAATTTTCTGGAGTTGTATGTTAGTAGAACTAAAGACTGCTCTTCAATCTGCAGGAAATATTATCGCCTATTTTTACTGTTTTGTCTAAGTAACCCTGGGGTACAGTTTTTGTGTGTTCGGACTTTGATTAAAAAGTTTCTCATTCATATTTCTATATCCTGTTACCCATTAATGAACTTTTTCTGACATATTTTTCTTTGGCATAAAGTCCTCTAACTGAAAAATAGCGCAGTTGAGCTCTTTAAGCAGTACCTCGATCTGCACACCAGTAAGAAAGAAAATTAAATCCATTTTATTTGGAATTGTATGAAGGAAAAAGATTATCTTCCTGAAAGTCTATCTGAAAGTAACTTCTAGGAGAGGCAAGTAACATGAGAGGTAATATTCCTGAAGAGAGGTGCTGTTATAGGTGTAGGAGGCAATACAGAAAAAGCACAGAGAATTGACATAAGAATTATTTGTGTCCTTTTAGACAATACATTTTCATTTAATATCCAGCTGTTGATTAAGAACAAGTAAACACCTTCCATCTTGGGTAGAAGAGAGTTCTTAAAAGATGTTCTTGCCCTTGGCTTTTGTTGAAGGGAGAAGGGACGTAACAAAACAGCAGTACCTTTGGTGATGAACTTAGGAATTGGAAAAAGCCAGGCAGTTATTGGGAAAAAAAAAATAGAAATTTATGTATGTGGCAGCATAGAAAGTGCCCTCTTTAATTTGTTCAGTCAGCTTTTGAACGCTGCAGATTGTTTCACTTGTAAAGTGCATGTGTTGTAAATGTCATGACTAATTAGTTTCAAAGGGTGCTTCTGATTGCTTTGAGATGCAAAGTATTTAGATATTTAGTTATGTTTGACTTTTTTTATCTATGCTTTTGAAGAACTAACAGATCCAGAAACTGAAATTGGCTATAGAGCAGGTAAACAGCAAATTCTCTCGTAGTATCTTATGATGTGATTTGCTAGAGATTAGCTCCATTTTTATTATAGTGTACCAGTGATGTCCTGGATCTAGCTGTGATTATGTCTGTTGGCAAACTTATTCTTAAAAAAATCAGGTATACAATGGTCATCAAATATTCAGTGGACAGTACTAATCATTAGCAAATTGCTTTAAAGTTAGCAACATAGTAGTGAAAGATGATATACACCAAACTTGCACTTCAGTGAACATAGCATCTTAGGCCTTCTGAAACAACGGGGATTTTCCTTATTTGTCATAAAGAAATAGTAACTTGATTGTAAAACTGTATTGTAAAATTCCCAGTTTGGGAAAAGAGAAACTAAATTTGAGTTTTACGTGGGTTTTCTGATGACTGATTTGTGAAGAAATACTGACTTTACTTAGAATTAATGGATACTCCAACAGCAGTAAAGGCACCCTAACAACACTTGATGAAATGGGAACAGCATATGTGTCCATTTTTCTTGTACATGGACAAGCAATGAGATACTTAGCATTTTGTAAAATGACATAGGTGAGATTAGGGTTTTAATTTTTCTCAATATTTTTTACTCATTTACCCATCATACTTATCCTGCACATTGGTCAAGGCAATCCCAAGCACATATACAAGCTGGGTGATGAGTGGATTGAGAACAGCCCTGCAGAGAAGGACTTGGGTGTCCTTCTGTGGATGGAAAACTTGGGGGACCTTCTATGGTCCCTAGTGTATGAAAAACTGACTGTGAGTCAGCAAAGTGTGCTCACAGCCCAGAAAGCCAATGGCATCCTGGGCTGCATCAAGAGAAGTGTGGCCAGCAGATTGAAGGAGGTGATTCTCCCCCTCTATTCCACTCTCATGAGACCCCACCTGCAGTGCTGTCTCCAGCTTTGGAGCCCCCAACATAAGAAGGACATGGACCTTCTTGAGTGGGTCCAGAGGGACATCAAGACAATCAGGGGGCTGGAGCACCTCCCCTATGAGGACAGTCTGAGAGAGTTGGGGTTATTCAGCCTAGAGAAGGCTCTGATGACACCTTAGAGCAGCCTTCCAGTACTTAAAGGGGGCTACAGGAAAGATGGGGAGGGACACTCTATCAGGGAGTGTAGTGGTAGGGTGAGGGGGGATGGTTTTAAACTGAAAGAGGGCAAATTTAGATTAGGTATAAGGAAGTTCTTCACTGTGAGGGTGGTGAGGCACTGGAACAGGTTGCCAGGAGAAGCTGTGGCTGCCCCCTCCCTGGCAGTGTTCAAGGCCAGGTTGGACGGGACTTTGAGCAACCTGCTCTAGTGGAAGGTGTCCCTGCCCATGGCAGGGGAGTTGTAACTAGGTGATCCTTAAGGTCTCTTCCAACCCAAACCATTCTATGATTTTTTTGCCTGCTAGAAAAATTAGAAGAGTATACTAATTAGTCATTGTCTGAGAAATATTTTTCTGATCATGCTATCTTTAATATTAAGCTTTTATTATAATAATAATAATAATCTTGTTATTAAAGAGCTGGGCTGGAAAACTGTGAAAATTTAATTTTTACAGGATTTTTTTAACCCTTAATAACTGATGTTGTTACTCAAAAAAGTGGAATTTTGATAAAGAATGCATAACAAAAGTTTTATTTGAAAATGTCAACATAGAAGAATATTTTCTGTAATATATATGCCACTTGGATATGAAAATGCTCATTTGAATATTATTAAGAATTGTTTAATAAGTCTTTGTGATAGCATCCCAATTGCAACACACCACTTCTAAAACATACTGAAAGTTATCTTATTCATCGCTTGTTCTATAGTCATAGTGAGATCCCAACCAAAATGAAGGGCCCCATTGTGGCTGCAGTATATGGACAAATAGTAAGAGAATACTGAAAGGCTGCAATCTAAACAGGCAGGGCAGACAAAGAGCATATTATCCTGATTTTAGAGATGGGATACTGAGGCACAGAAAAATCTAATCAGGGTCATGCAAGAATGTTGTTTGAGAGCCAGGAATTAAGCCCACTCTCTCCTTCAGGCCAGTTGTACTGCCTTAAATCAGTCTCTCTTCTGCAGAAGATAATACAGCTTCGCAGGCTAGCGTGTGAGTGCCAGTTGTATCTTGCTGAGTGTTTATGAAGAAAACACCAGTTGGAGGATTAAAGTCTGTTTCATGGCAGTCTGCACAGAAGAAATAGGAGTGAAGGGTTTTTTCAGTCATGGGATTTTTCTCCTGAGGACTGTTTTGCTGCATAGATAACATTTTTGTTACTGTGCATTGACAAGAAAAATGAAGAATAAAATCTGCAATCCTCGTAGTATTTTATTACTAGCACTGCAAATGATGGACTTACTAAAATAAAGTGTTACAAATTAATTTTATTTAAAAGGTTTCTGTTTTTTTCTCCACATTCAGTAGTCCCTAATATGGCTCTATTCAACATTTCCTTAAAAAAAAAAAAGGCAGTAAAGATCAGAGAATTTATTTTCCTTTCAAACTTTATTTTTCAGATCCTTTAATATTTGGTCACTTAATATAAGATCATTGAAGCTATGGTTTTAGCAAAAGGGAAAAAGTAAGGAAAAAATACTTTTGTAGTTAGCCTGACCCACTGTGAAGATGATCTGTAGTACAGATGTACAGTTGTGTAGTTTACAGTTTAATTTATTTTGATTTCAAGTATCTATTTTGACTTGCACAACAGAAAGCTTCAAGTCTTTGCACTAAGTCCATGTAGAAGACCCACTGATTTGAAATCAAGTAATAGCATACCTACATCATTCGTAAGTACTTGATTATTATAGTGAATCCTTAGGATTATTATGCTGTGATATGGAAGACAATTTGACAGTAGTTTAGGCTGTCTTCTCACCTCTTCAGCCAGCCACAATCAGAAGCAACATTTATGGTGAACAAAGACATAAATAAATTTATCCGATCATTCTGGCTGTTCCTCAGCTATTCTAATAATCTTACCAGAGCTCGTTTTCTTCTCTGAGGTCGACTGAATTTGAACATTAAAAGATATAGGCAAAACTTGCTTCGAAGTAGAGAAAGACCTGGATTTTCTCCAGAATTAAAATTCTTGCATTTTTATTTCTTTTAAAAATCTTAATTGGTTGTCTTGTAAGAAGGAAATATCATATATGTGGAACTGGTTCTTGGAGTAGATGTTGCTGCTGGTCCCACTGCAGTAGTACATGCCACTGTCATATGTGAGCCCAAGTATTTTTAGTTGTGTCAGGTTCTTACAGCAGGCTTAGAAAGCTAAAGTCTTCCATCTACAAAGTCAAGAGGGGGTGGTAACAGTTACAAGCTCTGTCCTGGTTTGTGTCATGACAGCAAGATTGCGCTTGGTGAATATCTTACGTTACTGCTAAGCTGACATTAAACATGCCTATTCTCAACCTTTTTTCTTTATCTTTTGTTTCAAATGCACTAAGCTTTGCTGCTCATCTAAGTGTAGCACCAAATGGGATCAAAACAAGTGCTGACCAAGAAGCTCAGAAAGAAAGATCAGTCTTGTAACAAAAGGGACAGGGAAGCTTTGTAACATCCCAGATGTGAAGAGAAGCAGCAGACTGATATGCATGGTGCAAGTGTTAGCAGTGCTCTTCCAACTAAATCTGCCTTCAGAAGCAAGATTTAGACAGATTCAGGTCTGCTGCTACCAGTTGATAAACTTGCATTAATACAGGCTTTGTCATAAACCACGATACCTTGTATATAGACAACTTCCTGAAAGAATAGTTGTTCTCTGTTACCATAAAGTAGGTATGTTTTCCCATCTGTCAAGAAAAGCTGTCTCCTTCAAACTCTGCAGGTTTTGCGTTGAAGGACCTGAAAAGCCTTTTTTCCACTCCCCCAAACATCATTTGCCTTGTTGGCTGGATTGATGCCAGTCTTGGCAGTCTTGGAAATCACCTGTGTTTGCATGGATACCAGTACAGCTGTCGAGGTATAAAGAAGGCTGTCTTTTTCACAGATAAAAGGGAATAAGTCTCATTCCCCATTAGCATTCTTAGCCAAACTCCTGGTGCCAGACTATCAAAAAGCTAGATTCTAGATCTGTGGTAGGAGTAGCTGAATGTCCCACCTTTCCAGCAAAAGATTCCCTAATTGTCACTGATACTGTGTTTTCACCTTTGGCTCTAGACAGACTAATATAATTGGATTTTCAGGACTCTGATGACTTGCAGAAGTCAAATATGCTTTTCTGAATTGCATTAATATCTCAGGTTCCAACAAGGGTTTCTCACTCCGCTAATGAAGGACAGCGATATCAAGCTATTGCCCTGTGGCAGTCATCAGCTGTTGTAATGCCTAAGGTGAAAGCTGAGAATGGGTCCCAGGTACCCTCCTGCATAGCTTAGTACATCTGTAGCTTAGAAATATATGAAATACTGAGGGGAAGAAAATTAAAATAACTCCATATATTTCAACCACCATTTGATATCTCTAGATCTTCACATTACTGCTTCTGCAAGACCAGTATATTCATGTTTCCTTGCCTCTTCTGTTTGCTTTTTTTAATTTGCCTAGGCATCAGAAAGCTTAACCATCTTATGGCAGAAAATCAAAAGCTGAAGCACTGTGTATTTCTGTAAGTTACTGTAGTTAACTAGCAGACCTGACATCTATTCCTGTGTCAAGGTGTGCTCTTCCAGCAGAGAAGCTGGTAGAGTCCACCTGCTGTATAGAAGAGTCTGGGAAAGTATGTATGTGGAGCAACCCTCTAACTGTTGCTAAAGGTCAAACATCTAATTCAGGAGAGCCATATATCAATTTGAGCTGAAATTTAGTCTCATCATCCATGAAGGATACTGCTTGTGCTGACAGGTCTCATTTACAGTGAGACTTCTCTTGATACATGTTCAAGGAAGAAGGAATTGTTCTGTTGTTATATAGTGGTTCATGGAGACTCTCTAGTCAAGGTGCATGATGTTCACTTTGAATTATGAGGGAAATGAAGATGATTTCCAGCCATTCCTACCTTTATGCCTGCCTGTGGGAAGTTGAGAAATCAGAAGTCTAATGGAGAGACTGATAACACTCCTGCACATTCTCTGTCTTTTGTATGCACACCTGTGTGCAGCCGTGCTCACTCTCCAAGGATTTTGATAGTGATACATGTGAACATCTAAGAGAAATCCACTGTTGCAGGGTAAAAAAGTCTCCTGATCAGGACTTCTTTACCATGCTCTCCATACTCAGGAGTCTGGGGGTGGTTATGCTGTATGTTCTACAAGTGGGATGTCACCTTTGCTTCTGGATATGGAGTGCATAGTCTGGATCCTTATAAAATAATGTATCTTTTAATGTTTCTTTGCCCTCTGTAATTTAATTTTTTCTGTCATTTAATAATATTGTTGCTGCCCTGAAGATTTCCAGACATAAGCAAGATGAAATTTGTAGCTGAAGGTGATATCTTTAATTAGACTAACAGTAGCTGATAGGGAAAATAGAGACATTTTGGGGCATGCATCTCCTTCAGATCTGTTTACCTGTTAGTCTAATTGAAGGTACTGTCTACATTTACATGATTCCTCTAGCTTGCTTTTAAACACATGAAAGCGTATTTCTTCCTTGTATTTTACTCACCTTGAATTTTGAGGCATGGTATTTAACTGATGTGTTGAAAGTTTGGGGTTTTTTTCTTTTGTTTCTGTCTTTGGACCTTAATATGCTTAACTCTGGTATCTATTTTACTGCATAACATTTTTTCTTTCTGGTTATTGACTTTATACAATTTTATAATAGTAGACTTTGTAAGCAGTTGGTCTAGTTCCTGGAATATGTTGTTATATGTAAAATGGGAGGCAGCTCAAAATCCATGTTCGTGAGGAAGATGCTCCTTGAGATAATTTCCCTGAAGTGTAATCTAATAATTTAGAGAAAAATGTAAAAATGGTTACAATTTTGTAGGCAATAGTTTGATGTTACCAGAGTTGTTACAATTGCCTCCTGTTCGTGTGTTATGATTACACTTACCTAGTTAAAACTAAAGATTGTGTAATTGAATGATGTCCATTTCAATTACAAGCATGGATTTTATTGCCTGTCACCCCGTTAAACTGTAATTTGCCTTTTAGCCTTGTTCTGCTCTCCAAATTCTTCCATGCGGGCTTGCAAGAGAAGGGCCAGTGCAGACCATGGCCAAGGCACTGTCTTTGCTCTAGCTGGTCCTTTCCAGGACCATCCCCTGTCATTTCAGCCCTTGACTTCAGCAGCCAAATGCAAATGTTCACTAAACTTTATTCATATATTTTAGCAGCTTTAATGTTTGTATTTGTCCTGCAGTTTAAACTCTGATGATAAAAAATTTAAAAGAAAGCTTTAACAAAAATTCTCATAACCATCCAAACAGATCTCAGTGGTATATGGCCATCTGTTAATGTGTGCTGGTTTCTTAGTCGTATTATCTACACCCTTACATCAGAAATGAGGAGGCTGTTGAAGTGAAGGACAGGCAGGAAAGCCAGCATGTTCAGGAGCTGAAAAGGTAAAAGTTAACCTGTCTGGTTACATTGCACAAAATAACTGAAAAGTTAAATGGTGAAGTGGGTCCTGGTTTTAAGGATTAGTTCAGTAATCTGAAGTGTTAGAAACATAAAGAATTATGTAAAGAGAGATTATATGCTTCTGGCTGTTTTTATATAGTACAAATTAATGTTTGTTTACTGCTTTCTTTAACTGAGATAGAAATAGCTTTATTTTTACAAATCTTCTTTTGGAACCAAGTGTCTTCCTTTAATATTGCAGATATATGTGTGACAGATGTCAGCAACAGTTGTAGAGGCACTGCTGCTCCTCAGTGGTTTTAACTGGTCTTGGTCCTGTTGGTCCTCCTGCTCTCCAGTTCTGGGCTCTGCATTTCCTTCCCCTCACTTAGCTAGCAGCAGCATTCATTGGATTCTGCAGTGGGGCAACTCATGGAATTAAACTGTCAGGAAACCTTTTCCTGTTTTGTTTTGTCCTTCCTCTTGCTATGATACTTTGCTCCTGGTGCAGAGTTGACTTGAATTTGACTCCTTGTGTAATCAGTTAATTGATGGTACAAGCACAAGGGAGGGGCAGTAATGTGAAGCTTGGAGGCAAAAAGGGCCATACCAGTGCCTAATTTTGATCAGTTTAAATTCTTATATAACTGCAGCCTGACTTACTATTGAAACAGAAAATTGCAAAACAACATTTATTTTGAGTGTCGTACAGTGTTACAGAAAGAAGATTGTTACAGAAGAAATTAAATGCCTTTGCAAACACAAAACAGTAGCTGAGCATTTTACTCGTTATTTGGTGTGGGAGCCTGTACTTCATCTGAGTTATGTATAGAGAATGAAATAAAGACTCTGTAAGCAGATGAGCTGTCTTTTGCCTACTCTGGGAGTTAAGGGGCCATGTGCCTCCATATAAACAAGTTTTAAGAAGTAGGTTTTTCAGGGAGGAAAGACATTAGCTAATGTCTTGCCCCTAAATATCTTAAGATGTGAAAAGCTGAGATTTCTTGGTGTCATAGGTATGCAGCATACTTTCAAGACCTGTGAATTTCGGGTTTTCTCTTTGAGCATTCTTGTGATGCATTAATCTGGTAGCCCAGGCAATTCTGGTTCCGTGTTGCCAAATTATTTTAGACTGGGATGGCAAATAGCTCATGTAAATTTCATAAAAGTCTTCAGAATTGTGAAAGAAAAGCTTTGTCACATTTTCCCATGTTGGTTCTTTTGTAGGGTGGTTATTTTTTGTTTTATCTGTAGTGTCTTATGCAAAATAGTAGTGTCAGTGATGTGTAGTTTACTTTATAATCCCTTCCAAGCAGATTGTTGTTACAAAGGTATTCAGATACTATTAATCCACAATATTTGTTTAGATTGCTAATTCCAAATTATGAACTTTTTGTTTTTTCTTTTGTTATGGGTCTTTGGGAATGGAAGGCACCACTTCCATCTTCAATACAGTTTCAAAATGTCTAGATAAGGCAGTGTAGTACAAAATCTTTCAAAGTCATTTGGGCTAGTATTTCCTGTATAAGCTATAATTAATGAAAAATTCCCGACATTCTTTAGGATCGCCAGCATCCTCATGATTACTGTAACCTGGGAGGCAGCATACCATTCAAAGTTACTGGTCTGGTTTAAAGGTGTCATCACCTTGACTCTTTACCACACTGACTCTTGTTAAATCTATTGGTTGTTACTTCCCTGCATTCTTTTCCTTTGTTGTATTTCCTCACTGTTGTATTTTATTTATTATTGCTGTTATTAAAAAATCCAGTCTTTCTGTTTTCTTCTCATTAATCACTTGATTATTTTAGCATGGAGAATCTTTGATTCCTTGTATTAACACCCAGAGGAAATCAGTCAGGACTTACAACAGTTGTGTTTGGCCCTATGTTAGTTCTGTCTTGAATATTTTAGTTTTACTTTTCCCTCAATTTTGTGGTTACTTCAGCCATGACCTGCATTTTTGCATCAGGAAAGAAATGAGCTTTGAGCATTACTTTGCAGTTCTGACCCTGAAGTTAGCCATTATTTGAGTAGGGGCTTGGAGTAAATGACATCCAGCAATCTCTTTCCATCTGAGTTATTCTGTGATTAATTGCAACTGTGACTCTGGCATTTTCAGGGGTAAAATTCAGTTTATGCTGGCTAACTAATACTGAAGCAACTTACTGTTTTTTATGTAAAAAAGGAAAACCATACTTGGGGGCGAATAAAGCTGATGTTAAATGGAAAGTGTGTGACATTTATTTCTAAGACTATCCTGTCTGTGCAAGCACATTTAACTGCTGTCTGAGTAATACCCTGAAGATGTCTTTTTATTGTTTCAGTTTCAAGTTTCAATTCACCGTTCAAATTACTTAAAAAAACTAAGTAATCTAATGCACTGGAAGATTTTGTGCTTTCCTCCATTTTTGAATGATGGATGGATTTGTCACTTCTGTGGAACAAGAGGGAAATATTGAGCAGGTTTCTAAACACAGAGTTTAAAAATCAGCATCTTCAGGAGCTGGATAAACTTGGGTTTGGTTTTGTCCATTGCCATTTTTGCTATTGCCTTTTCTTAGCTTTTCTTTGTTCATTTTAAAAGTGTGTCTTAAATAGTCTTTCTCTCTCCCCTACTCACTCCCCTTTGCTCTTTACACATAAACATCACTAATATTTTTCAAATCAGACTTTGTGTAATATTTAGTGGAACAACAGATATATAAGAGAATGTTTAAAGTGTGTATAATTTATAGCAAAAGACCATAATTAAAAATTTAATTTGCCACGGAATATACTGAGCTTTTAGTGTTTGACAACCTTAATTCTGCAGTGGAAGAATGTGTTAGATTATTTCTAGCTTGTGTTTTATTATACAGTTGGATGTAAATGCTTATGAATTGTATAATAATAGAGAAGGTACTTCATATAAATCACCTGGCTTTACTTGTTACTGAAATAATTCCTTTGTGTGTGTTATTGGAGAAGATAAAAAGTTATATCTGACACCTACAGTTTTGTGTTTGTGCCACAATTTGCAGAAGCAACATTTTCTTTTGGTTTTATGGTATTTGTGTTTTTAATGCACATTTTACCAACCTGATGTTTTATAAAAGTGTGTCATATGGCTACAGCTGTCTTTTTATTTGCAAATGTTAGTAATATAAAAACTATAAGCAGAAGTTATATTTATTTTTCAAGTGCCATAGTAGAGTATGCACAAAGTAATATTTGATTTAGGATTTTAATCTTAGGAAAGTTGTATTTCCTACAGTCACCATTCACTGTCTGATTTCCACCTATCTCGCATGTTTTTCATGTGATACGGGACACTTTCGCATCCTGTTAGTCGAGTAGCTTGTCTTCAAGCAAGGCTTTTGTCAGGGTGCAGTATCAACAGACATGGCTGGCCAAAAAATTTCATTTTGAGGGGATGATTCAGTACTGCACAGGGTAGGGTATGTATAGATATGGCTTCCGCAAAGTGTCTGGGTGCTAGAAAATAAGTTACCTGCCCTTTCTTGCTATCAAGAGTCTACTTTGAATCTACTGAAAGCATCTTCCAATAAAATGAGGTAACTGTGATGGGGGCTGTGGACTGCTTTTAGTTACCAGAAGGGCTGGGCAGCTCTTTCTGTCTCAGACTTGTAGCTACCTGTATTTGTATATAGAGAACAAGCAGATCACAGGCTCTGGCAGAGATCACCATGCTGGTCTGGGGAGAGTCATGCAAACCTTGGTCACTTTGTTTCCCTTTTAGGGAGGACCAAGTTGTGGTAGAAAATAAATACTCTTCACAGTCCCTCTTCTGTCCCTTCCTATTCTTTTTGTATTTTGATAATTATTTCAGTACTGTTTGATAGTTGTTCACTTTATTCACCAATTACTGGCTGTCTTCTTCAGTGGTCTTACCTTTTTCCATGAAGAAGTCTTTTCCTGAGTTATCTTTGGAGAGAGCTGTTTTCTTCTCCAGTTAACCTTTCCTGAAGAACTTATCACCATTACTTCCAACTAAGCAGGCAGGGAGATGTGGTTGTTGCCTTTAGAAGATAAATTTTTGTTTGGAGAGGCCATTGTATGTCTTTTCTGCATGTACAAGGTCTGGATTGTCAAATGTCTGTAATCTGATCCAAGAATAATACCTGTGTCCAGAATAACCTACCAGTCTTGGTCACTTTGAAGAGCATATGGTAACATTGAACTATTGTCATTAAAAATAAGAAAATGTGTATAAAAATATATATGGTTTTATATATTTTCTGCTTTAATTTCAATTTCCTTCAATTGTAATTTCCTTGCCTTCTTCATTGTAAATTCTCCGATCTGGATTGCATTTTTAATATTACTACACCTAGTAAAGTGTGTCCCCAGTTAGAATTTCTAGTGAGACAGTATTAATGCTGCATACAGTTTTAATTAAAAAGTAATTTATATATACTCTGTGTGTGCTTACAAATCATGAATTTAATCATGAAAACTGATTTGTGCCAATCTTGTTAGCATCAATGAACTAACAGAATTAGTTAAAGCTGTTTGGACTTGATGAATTTTCCTCTCACAAAATCCTGCATAGTGAGGTTTTTAAGGAATCAAGTCTGAAAGATAGTGTTTAAGTTTTTTAGCTATTCTGATTCATTAATAACAATTTATTTCTGTAGTGTGATTCTTATTTCTGATTTCCAACCTATGGTCTTGTGTCCTTGAGATTCTTGGATTAATTTAAGTGGACTTTTGACAGGTAGGTAGTAACTTCAGTTCCTATCAGAAGACTCACATTTACAATAGACGCACCTTCACTGGACTATTTCTGCAAAATGAAAAAACTTTCAAAGCACTGCTTCAGGATGTGACTTACTCTGCATCTGTGCATCATTTTGATGCTTGTGTTTCTCACAGCAGCATTTTGGTGCATTCTCCTGCAGGTCTGTACAGTTTCTTTGAATATCAACTTCTGCCACCTCAGTATCATAAAAACTCAAATGTGACATTTACTCTTCAGGTGCAGTGCTGCTTGCCAGGGTTGTGCAGTTTGCTCACAGGTACCAGGACATTCCTTTCATTGCTCTGTCTCCTTGACAGTGCCTGATGAAAACATAGATGATTTTGTGATCCTGTGAATTAACCTGATTTCTTATTCCATCTATGTCCTTGGATAGATTTCTCCAGTGTTAATAACTTAGGTGTTTTTATAAGCTACTCCCTGCAGCCAGACTTCATAAAAACTCAGACTCAGACCCAGTCAGACTTCATATGCCTCAGAGCTGGGCATATTTTAAAGGCTAGTATACAGGCTATGAAGGTTAAATGGACTTAAGGAATTTAAAATGGAAAAAAGTTGTAACTTTTCTGTTTGTACGGGGCAAAGTCTCTATGTTTCGGTAAGAAGATTGTCATGGACCATTCAAACAACAGAAAAAAATATTTTAAGTTGTTGAGATGTTTTAACCATTTTTGAAATATTTCATAACTGTCATGAAATGCATGTTTTTGAGATGAGACTTTGTGTCAAATTATATGTGGAAGAAATACTCCTTTCTGTGGAGTTTACAGTGCTGTTAGTGGAAATCTGTAGGTTCTGATCAAAATATCCTTGGCTAAGAATTGCCAATGTGAAGTGATTTTTAAGATCACTGACTTAGCACATTAAAACAAGAAATAAAATGAACAAGCCGGATGTAGTGCCTGCTTAGGTTTTTGTTTGTTTTACCAGTAGGGAGGATTTGATTTAATCTAACTGTGCAGTTTTGGCTTCATCAGTACTAACGCTAACTACAGCAAGAAATTACCAAAAGAGTTTATACCTCATGACTGCTGGTTTTTAAAATTTAAGTTGAATGTACTGATTTCATTCATCTGACTGTAATGCACTGAAAAGCTTGGTTAGTCCAAGTTTAGCATTGTGACGGGGTTATGATTGGTTCATCTTTCCACTGCATTTTGTAGCCTGGTACGAGCAGTAACATAGGGGCTTTTGATTTTCACGGGATAAAGGAACAATTCACATCATATCAGACTATGAAATACCTGCGGGTTGGTGGTGCTGGTTTCTGCCCAAGGATGCTTGAATGAGCCTTTTTCGATGTACTTATGATACCGCCTGAATTACCATGAGAGGGATGCCCTGTTCCTCTGGGGGTTTTGGGGGACTGAAGGCACTTTGCACTTCATCATGCCAAGTACTGCCATTGTAAGCAGTGATGTTACTTACAGTGATACAGACCAGGGCAAAATTACTTATAAAAATAGTTCTAGAGCCAACGTGTTTGCTTTGATTAAGAACTAGAACTAATGAAATAAGTTACCTGTTTGAGTCACTTTTTGAAAGAAATCACTATTTTTAAAGACAGTATGATGTAGTTATTGATGAAGTACAATTTAGTTGTTGAAGTTTATCAGTCACGGCTGCACGGCTGCTGTTGTGCATGTTTGTCTTCACAGAGGGTCTTCTCATTTTTCCTCCTGTTTAAAAGGCACCAGGCTGATATTTCAGTCTGAGTCAGAATTTGCATTTACAAGTTCTGCGGTAGATTTTGGATGCCGCTGAATAACACTGGAATGTAATTTTATGACATCTTTAAATAAAGATGTCACTGCTCTGTTCCGAGAGGTAGCACGATCTGTGCGGCCAGCGCTCGTCAAGGGGTTACTAATGCAGCAACACCTTTGTTGCACTGGGTGTGGTAACATGATCACACCGAAGTGCATAGAAGAGACTGGAGTTTCTGCCCTCTAAGCTGAGCTGTGGTGGATGAGTATGTGTGCTTGTTCTTAAGGTATAGCAATGCAGAGTGAAACAAGTTACCTCACTTGTAATGTTAGAGCTCTGAGGCCTTCAGTAGTAATTTAAGCCCATTTTACTGTGTTTGTAATGGCATAAGAATGCATGTATTGCATTATGTGTTTCAGCTGAGAGAGACAAGTGCCTGTCATCATCTGACTGTACCCATCTTTTGATTTCATGAAATTCCTCATGTCATCACTGAGAAATACCTCATTAACCAACTTTGTCTCTTCCCAGAGTTTTTGTTGGGGAAACAAAACAGCAAAGGCATTTGAACTAGGAGGGACATTTGCACAGAATCAGAAATTTCATGTCATGACATCTGGTTCAAAACAGGGATGACATTCCTGGCTCTATTTTAAGCTGTAGGATCCTTGATTTTGGTTACTGTAACTGGATTTTAAGCTAGAGACTTTCTCTAGTGGTCTGTAGTCAAGCTTGGAATATTATAACATGGAGCATAACCCATGCACCATGTTTTCTAAAAGGATCTTTACGCAAAGATTTTAGAAGACATATTCTTTTACTGCTTCAACAGTTGACCAGTATAGAAATTCCTATTCCACTTCTTGGCAGTGAGTGTTAAGACAAAAGTGTTGCTGCCTGTGTTCTGACTGAGACTGAGGGATGAGACTGCAGCATTAGTATAGGACCTTGAAACCCAGGAAAAAAAAAAAATCTCTTTAACATAGTAAAAAGCTCTTATGGAGCAGTGTATAAATTTGCTTTGTATAAATTAATATAACAGTAGTGGCCCTACAGTATTTTAATTTTTTTTCTTAATATATATTTAAAGCATAATTTCTAATTCTTGTATATATTTTTAACTTTCCCACAGATATGCACTTATTTGGCCATTATCCAGCTCATGATGATTTCTATCTTGTAGTGTGCAATATCTGCAATCAGGTAGTCAAGCCACAGGTTTTCCAGTCACACTGCGGTAAGTGAATGTTTTTTTTCCTGAATTACAGTGCCAAACTGGCGTATGGTTCTCTTAAGAATCATTGCATACGATCATGACAGAGGCATTGCAGATACACTTTCTGGTTATCTTGTGTTCTTTCCACAGAAAATACCAGTGATGCCTTCAAATAAGCGTATTTCCTGTAGAGGAAGTTAAATTAGTTGCTCTAGAAGCTGGGCTTTTCAAGTTGAACTTGTTATACTAAATTAACCTATTACAGCAAATAAATCTTGTTAGTTAGATACTAGCTAGGTAAAACTATTATGACGTAACATTGGATTGTCTTGTATGAAAGCTGCAAAGTGAGGCCTGTGGTACAGATCTGCATTAACTAAAAGCTGGATGTTATGGGTTGTTTCTGATGGGATTTATGCATAGGTGTATATAGGATTTTTTTAAATTTATCACAGGGTTTAATTTTTTACATAATTAGCATGTTGAGTCACAGTTCGTAAGATTTCCTTGGAAAATGTTCATTTAAGAAGCAGTAATTTATTTCTCAATTAGTATGACAATGGCAAGATGACAGTTTTTATGTTGATTATTTGTAAGCAGAACTACTTAAGTTAGAAATTTTTGCTATTGATTAACAAAATACTTTCAAATATTCCTGAAAAACTTCATCCCGAGGTCTGATTTATTTATTACTTATCCAGTGATTTATTTGTTATTTGTCCAGTGGTTTGTTTCTGTGGTGGTTTGTTTTGTTGGTTTTGGTTTGTTTATTTTTTTAAAGGATTGCAAGATGTGACTGGAATGGCTAGCTTTACATGAGGTTTAATCAAATTCAGTATAATCAAATTAATTTGAAGGTGATTGCATAATAATGAAAGGCAGCTAGTACTGAGGATGGAATCAATTAAATACATTAAGGAAAACAAAAAAACACAGCAGGACTTTCCTTGCCTACATACAACAAATAAACTTCACAAATCCTGTACCCCTTTCAGTCTGCTTGACAGCGAAGCAACTCAGTAAAGGGAAAATGTAAGTGATGAACAGAAGATATAAAGTTTATATACTTTTGAAGAGATATTACCAAAATATTACCTTGGGTTTGTATGGATGGACTGATAACGACCAGCCGGGAGCAACTGCATTCGTGTTGACAGACAGTTGTGCTACCACCACTTTTGGCCTAGATTGAAATAATTGTGAAAAAGTGATAACAGTGGAATTCATATCCAGCTTCAGTTATCTTATGATTCTTTCAGTGACAGAAAAGCTTCTCTGCTGCTTATGGTCATAGGTACAGTGGGTACTGTAAACATTGAACTTCTGCATTAATAAAAGATCTGCTACAGAACAGAAGAACCTATATAGCACCTTGCTGTAGCCTTCTATAGTTGTGCTCTTTCCTGGACATGACCTTCTGGTTTGGGAAGCAGTAGGAAAGTCGGCCCTGTTTTTATATAGGAGACATATAGAATGATGTTTAGAATGATGTTTCTTCTAGATGAGAGTAAAATAATCCATGTTAGAAAGAACTTTTTGAGATCTTTGGAAGTAACAAGTTAACTTCAGTGTTAGTGTGTTGCCTATAAACTGCAAATATCCTGTAGCTGCCCTTTTTTCATTTTCTCTTTTCTCCATTACTTATACAATTCCTTTTATTTCATCTTCATTATAGCAATCCTCTTACACTGAACGGGAAGTTCAGTTGAGCATTAAATTCTGAATTGCTTGGTTTAAGAGCCTAAGGTCAATAAAGACTTTAAAGAAAAGAAAGTAGACTGTATTAAAAGAAATGGAGAATACTGAAAATTATTGACTAAAGGCATTACTTCATGAAGACTGTACTTAATCTAGTCAGACTTGTTTTAGGAAAGGTATACTGGAATACTGCTGAAAGGCCTGTGGAAGAGCTTTAAATGTATAGATAAAATATTTTGGTTTAAAGAAGAAATAGTAAAGGTGATGTACTAAAACCATATAAAAGAAGTTTTAGAAGAGAGAAGGTTTCTTGGCGGTCTTGAGAATGATTGTAAAATAACTATTTTCAAAAAATTGATCTGCTAAAGTACTAATTGTTGTGTAAGTGACATGCATTTACTAATTTATAGTTGTTTTCCTAAGAAATTAGTAAGTTCTAAGGAAGAGCTACACATGGATATTAATTGATCTGTAGTTGAATTGTCTGGTGAGAAAATGGTAAAAATCTTGCATTAGAAAACAGATCAACCATGAGCTGCTTGTGCATAACTCAATGGATATGTTATGATATCAGTAGTCCATTGAGAAAGGTCTGGAGAAGGCTTTGTTTGAGACATTGTTTCAGGCTGCCCTGGCCTCTTCTGTGAAGCAGGAATATTTAATTTTTAGGTTTATTTAGAGTTTTCTCACCTGTTGGACACAACTAATTTGGTGGATCAGATTTTAATTAGTTAGGCCATGAAGCAGCATACCTTTAAATTCAGTCATGTTGAACATGTCTGTCGGTAGACTTTGAGGTATTTTAGACTAGCATATTTAGCATAAAATGCATTATTTTACATGTCTTGAATTGCAGCTTTAAAGTTGTAACAAAGAAAGTGGGATGAGAAAGCATTAGAAGCGACTACTGGGTTTTTGGCTCTTTAAGGCTGCATTATGGGGAGGTTTTATTGCTACTGACAAGGGCTTGTAGAGATCTATCCCAGAATCTTGCACAAAGTGCAGTTTGTTACTAATATCCTTGAAAAGATCCAGTCCATATTCTCTCAGTAAGATTTAGTTCTGTGCCAGACACGTGCTTTATGTTTCTAGGTTCCCTGCATTGTAACTTGAAGGTCTTGGCTTTGGAGCAGGACTGAAATGCTTAGTTTAGCAAACGTTTTTGTAACACTTCTCTTGAGCCCTTGCTGGCATTTGCCTTTCTCCAGAGCATAAGAAGACCCACTGTTTCATTTGTCTCTGATTTCAGACATGTGGCAGCCACCCTTGATGGCTCTGGGAAGCTGTGAAGATTATAGAGGCAGATGTTGTTATTTAACTTTTAAGGGTTTGATTCCTGGAGTATCAAGCAGAAAAAGAGAAAAATCTGGTTGTGGTTCAGGCTTTTTTAATGGGAAGCAATGGGAACCTTAGACCAGTAGAAATCAGAAGATTTCTGTCTGAAAGAAGAGATCTGGCTAATTAGAGGACTAGCTTGCAGGACTTAAGAGTCTAATAAACACAGTGTAAAGCTTAGTATTGCAAAGTAGTAGATCTGTTTTAGCCTCTAAGAGAAATAGTTATTTTTAAGAGCAGTTTCACGTCCTTGTATCTGTGGGATAAACTTTTATATCCATTTGTAAGGATTAAACCATTCATGTACATAGTGATGTAAGCCAAACTGAAAGAGAGACTTGCTGTTATAGGCTGCTGGATAAACCATATAAATCAAATAATTTCTTGAGATCATTCAGTATTACTGTGCACTTAGACAATAGTCTATCATAATGTCATCAACAATAGGGTTGAAATAGTGTTGTTTTCTTCTGAAGACAGTTCTTTTGAGTAACTTGTGGCAGTGGTACAATATCTTAAATTTTTTTTTAATGTGTGGACATGTAGTTGTACTTATTTCTCCTTAAAGTAGTTTGAAGTGAGAAGTCAGTCTAGTTATGCAGCTTGTAGCATTCTAAGTGTACTTGGCGTGTAGGGAACTTAGTTTTGAGAATTTGTTCTCAAATGCCAACCTCAGTGAAGATACAGAGCACTTCTTGGAACACCAAAAATGTAGTGGTTTAGTATCTCTGAAACACCATAATGTTCTTGCTGTTTGTTTGTGGTTTTTTTCTCCAATATATCTGTTTTCTAGGAGATTTGTAGTATGGCAGCCTGTGCTGAGCTCTGTCCATAAGACTTTGGTTAACTCCAGTTCTGTGACAGTCTGTCCCTTACTTGTTAAGATGGGACCCATACCATTTTCCAAGAGATGTTTCTATTTTCCTTTGGCCCTGGAGAGAGTAAAGCATCATATTCTTATACTCCATTGTCTTCTACAAGACTAAAGAGCATCAGACACAGTTTTATTTTGGTTTTTTTGTTTGTTTTTTTTTTTTAGATGATCTGTACAATAATAGGCTCGTTAACTTTGGTCTTTTCTCATTGAAAGGAAAATCTCTCATAAAAGATAGCTCTGGCACAGTGAAGAACAAGCAGCGTACGTACAGAGAGCTTGTCCAAACATCTTTACTTTTTATTTTGAGGAAATAAATCAATGACGGGAAAGTGTTAAAACTAAAGTTGGGGGGAAGGGGTGAATTAGCCAAGCTAAATAATGCAGCTTGGTTAAACAATAACCATCAAAGAAAGTTTCCAAACATACTCTGGAACAGTTTCCAAAACTGTGGAAGGTATCTTAATGAATTGAATAGCTAAGATCCCAGTTTGATGAAGTCGTGGCGTACAAAGAACAATTTTGCTTCATCAAGGAGAAATGATGATATCTCTTCTCTTGCTCATTTCTTTATCTGAGGCTTGTTACTATCTATTCTGCCTGTCTCTACCAAGCTTCTAATTAAGAAGTAGAAATTCTTACTCCTTAAAAAAGAAAAAAACTACTCTTGATTTTCATTTCTTCTGAGTTACAAATCCTTGGGTTGACATCCTCATATCCTCATGAAAGTTGGAAAAGGATATTTCTTTCTTTTTTCCTTCTGTTTGGCTGTATAAGCATCATTTAAAAGAAAAACAAACTAGAAAGTAATGGAGCACTGAAGAATATAAATAAATTCTTTTCCATATCATAATTATTTTCCTAAGAGGGGTTATATATTTTGAATTACTCAGACTAGCTATTTTACATTGTACTAGTTGTGTGTTACAATTTAATGAACCATGATTAAAGACAAGAAGGCTGAGCTTACAGTATGAATAAGAATTATTTGCTTTCTTAACACTAGCTGGAACATTACTAGCTGGCATCTTTTTTGCGTAAGGATTTTGATACGGGTATCACTGTCACATTTGATGGATTATTCTCAGTTTTTGTATTATTTTCAATTATGCAATGCCTTGTTTTTTATTGAATACAGCTGTTTTGTGTTTTGTAATTGTTAATATTTTATCCATTGCATTTGACCTTTTATCAGGGGGAGTGTTCTTGTGCCCTTCAAGGACAATGACATTTTGAGTGATTCTTATTCTGTTATTGCAATTTTCTTTTTTCACAGCCTTGTCAAAACTTGTTATATGATATCATTATTGATTGAATAACTTTCTGGTTAGGTTTCACTGCATAAAAGAATTTAAATAACAAAATTTACTCTCATGCCTCCTGCTTTTTGTTAAATACGGAAAAAGTAGCAGCAAGACTGATAAGGATCCCAGTTTTCTTTTTATTTTGGTGGGGGTCCAAGGAATTGAATGTTTTGTGTGTACCTTATTTGTACATTTTTAGTTGTGCAATTGCCTAGGATACACTGATTTTTGTCTGTAACTTTCATTTCTGTTACTTTAAATTGGAAACCCCTAGTAGCTGAAAGCATACAAAAAATTCCTCTTAGCTTTACAGTCTTTCTATCAGAAATCTTATTCTCAAGACCAAAGTACAGCCAGTGGCAGAAACCTCTGTCTCCTGTCCGTGATAAAAAACTAAGCTGTAGTTCTTGCAATGGTACGTGCAGGTTATGTAGGTCTGTTATGTCTGTGTCATTGCAAGTTCTCTAAGCCCAGTGTAATGGCAGTTGCTGTGAAACTGCAGTCCCAAACCATCTTTTGTAGGATTCCCGTAGAACTTCAATAGTATATCGCTGCATGAACAATGAGGTAGAGCAATTATTACCCTTGAAGAAGCAAAACTAAAACAGAACTCCTTTTAATTCATCTTTTACCCTACATATTCTTGGAGTGCCCTATTTTTATACTGTCGGCAGTTCTTGAGACTTTGAATAGGTAGAGAAATGCAAAATCTGTCTTTGTTTACTCCTTGGAGAGACCAGCTCTGTATCCTAACTGCTGATAGACTCTGGCCAGATTCAGAAAAGTACTTAGATGCATAAAATATAATCAACTGATATTTTAATACTTGATTTAAAAGAAGCAATAAATAAAAAATCCTTCTTAGCTGCTGGTATGTGTGAGAGTGATGGTCACCCCAGTACTGGCTACTGTGCTCATCCATGGCTGCAAACATTGTTTTTTCATATCTGCCTAAATCCTATAATTACTTGTCCAGGAAGCAAGAGATTTGAATTTAGTGTTGGATTCACCTTACCACCTAGGAGCTATTCTCTCATCTTCTACCTCCTAGGAGAAGAAAATGTCCTAACAACCAGACACACCTTAGCCAGGCTAAAACAAGACTAGCGCAGGATTTTTGCATTAGAGATGCATCAGACAAAGTAAACCTGAATGTAGAGTAACACCCAGATCCAAGGGACGAACTGTGATAGGGACTGAAAAATGTGCAGCTGATGCTCAGAGCAACAGCAAACATAATGTGTCTTCACCTTGCAGGTTGCTGAGATCTGCTCAAGCCTGGAAGGAGTTTGTTGTGTTTTCTTTTCTTAGTCTAGTGTGTGAATTAAAAGTGGAGCTGTGTTCAGACCTGCTGACCGGCTTGCTTAGAAACAAGTAGCACATTGGATAGGGTTGGCTTTTTTTATATATTCTACTATCATCCCACTGCTAAAACTGCTTTCTTCTTTTTTGTTACTAATTCATCATCAGTGACAGAGCCTAAAACAGAGAAGTTCAGATATAAAATAGATATGATATATAAAGAGTTACAAGGTCAATGAGTAGTGTAAGTAGGAAGCTGACAACTTCCCATAGATAACTTGCACACTTCAGAAATTCACCCTTAGTTGATATATCCATAATTGAAAATTTTTTCATTCAAAAGATTCTTTGTATGAGAAAGCAGGAACATTTTGGCAGCACTGAATCTCAAAGGACTGTGCATCGGGGAGCGGTAAGTACTCAACAGAAGAAAACATTCAGCAGTGAACAGAATGCTACATGTGTGTGCAGTTGCTATTAAGTGTAGTACCCCCACACCCCCCCCGCCCCCCCTTACCTATTTCTGGACCTGTGTATGAAATTGAAAACTCTGGAAGTAAAACATTGATTAATTGTCTTTTTCCTAATTTTTCACGTTAATTTTTGCCTTTACATTGCCTTGACCGTGCTGTAATTTTACAATGCTGATCTTAAATAAACTGACATAGGAAGTAGATTGAAAGAGTAGTAATGATACTGGGCTTTTAAGTGCACTGGAAGTGTATTGTTCCAGTTTACACAGAATTCCTATCATTATAAATTAACATCTCTTTCGCACAGTGTGTTCATTGATAGTATTTGATTAGTGAACGCTTTTGTATTTTTTTTTCCTTCATATAAATTGCAGTAGATGATGCAGTACATACTTGAACTGGGTGGTGTTGTCATGGCATTGATGGGAGGTACATATCACTTGTAATTTCCTTCAGTCAAGATTTTAATAGACACGTAGTTTTAAATAGTAGCCAATAAGGATTTCTTTTAAGGCGTGTCCATTAATAGAACTCAGCTGTTGAAGGTTGACTGTAGCATTAGGCTTAAGTTTAATCTCCTACATACTATAGTTTACAGGGCTGTGTTTAGTGCATCATTCTTCCAGCTGCTTCACTGGTGGAGGGATGGGGGTTTAGATAGTGGGGGACAGGAGCAAGGTATAGTGAATATTTTCTATTGTAACCTGTAAAAACCTGGCAAAATTAAGAGGAGGAGTATTTGGCTTGAAGTTTTCCATAGCATGTCTGTCTTGCTCTGAATAAGGTGGATATCTTCCAGTTTAGAGAAGGAACATTTTATAAAATAATTATTAAAAAAGACTTCATGGTCCTATTCCTAGATAAAGTCCAAAACAGAATTGAGAGTTTTTTGAATTCACTGTTTAGAAATGTTTTGGTGAATAAAAGATAAGCAAGAACAAGTCCTTTTATTATATCGAATTGTGATGCACTGTAAAGAAGGGAAATTTGAAGTGGAAGCTGAATTTGCCAAAGGCCCAAATAAGAAGTCATTGTTTCTTCACTGTATTCAGAAGTATAGAAATGTTAAGAGCAAGTCTATTCTCCCTGTTCTCTCTTTGTTTATCCTGCATGTAATCAGACAAGGAAGATGGGGTGGGGGTTTTGTGGGTGGGGTGTGGGTGTTTTTTCGGTAGTACAGTGTTTCATGCTGCATGTGTTACAGAAAGTAATTAACATCTGGAAGTCAGTACCAGATATTAGAGGTTCCATTTCAAGTCTCTAGAAGTCTTGTCTGCACATAGCCCTGCCCATTGGCTGTGACTTTTAGCAGTTGTCTAAACATTTTATCTTTAGCTAAATTTCTGACTGTTACAATTTCTATGTTACCATTTAGCAATTTATTGCAAAGCATATTACAAGTTTAGGAACTTCTTACTCTCCTTGTACTAGAATTTTACTATAAACTGGCTCATAAAGTTGATTCTTGTCCATTGACGACTGGCTTTTCCCAAAGGAAACAGCAGCAACTATTGAGTACTGTTCAGGTGTAGAAAAGACATCTCCTGTGCCATGAGCTGTGGCTGCTGAGCCTGCATGTGAGGTGACAGGTGGGGCTGGAGGCACAACTCACCTTGTGCGTTCAGGGCTCCCTTCAGAGCTGGAGAACCGGACCTGGGAGGAGGTTGGATGACCCCAAAGTATAGCTCTGGCCCGCACAGCTGCCAGGATTAGACTACCTTGTTATGTACAGTGGTGAGTGGAAAGAAAACTGGAATGGCAGTTTGCTATTTTCCAGAAATAGTGCTTCTGAGAGTCTGAAATACTGCTTTCCAACAATGTTTCCGTTGCCTTTTCTAACATCTACAGGCCACTTGGGGTGCAGTGGGGAAGTCAAGTCCCTTGACATGTTGGAGGATGATAGGACAGTCATATGTCCTTTTTCACAGAGGTGCAATGGAGAACAACTGAAACAAATACCAAGCTGCAGTTCAAGAACTTTATGAGTTTTTTTCAAGTTGGAAGTAGTTAAATTAAATGCCTTTCATGAAGAAAGAATTTTTTATTTGGTGTTTAAAAAAACTCTTGTGTTTTAGTATGGGGAAATCAGCTGTGATAAACTAGGTAGTACAAAGCCTGCAAATCTATGTTAGATATTTTTTCCACAATTTTCAGTAGTAATATTTATTCCAGATTTTTTATACCTTCTTAATTTTTAGAATATTTCTTCTTGTTTATTTTAATATTATTTTTTTCCTCTAGTATGCAAGCATGTTTGTCACAGCTCCGTGTTTAAAATCTAGCGAGTTCTGTTTATTTCATTGTAATAGTAGTACAGAACCTCTTGGTACCTGGCTCATGCCAAATCTGTTCAAAACATTTTATTTGCATGCATAAAATACTGTACTTAAAATTCTCATCATTTCAAATACAGCTGGAGCTCTGTGTGTTTCCCATTTCACAATCCTGTAGTGATTCATATAATTACCTTAATAGCTTATTGCTATTCTATTTAACTGGTGATATTAATGTAATAATTGTCATATTAAAATCTAAAAAATTGAATTAGGCCTTGTTCTAAACTATTTTTTATTATTACAGATAGGTTAGATGCACTGTAGGCTTGTGTTTTCAAAATAAAATTTTTAGATTCATCTAGACAGATTAATGAAATTATATTCAACAAGACATAATGAAAGAATGGTTTAAATATTTTAGGCAAATGATGATAGGCAACTTGTTCACCTCACTACAGGTATATTTTTATTTTCATTCAACTTCAAATACTTGGTTTAGCTTCCTGCCCCAAACCTACCTAATGTTAAAATGCCTAAATAAAATTTAAGAAACTTGCCTCATTAGCTATTTACATTTTTGAGACTAGTGGTGCTGTTAACCAGGAACATTTTCTTGATTAGTTTTCTGGGAAATAAGAGTTGTGGGGGTTTTTTCTCCCCTTTTTTTGAACAAGCTTCTTGTTTCTGCAAAATAATCTTTTATCATTCCTAGCATCTGCTCTGCAACTAGTGAGATATAACTAATACCATACTTACATAAAATATAAAGCACTGCGTATGAGAAATGTGTTTAAGGCAAACATTATTGTATCGTTATTTGATATGCCTGCTTTCAGTTTATTCCCTGTGTCATATAAGATACTCTTTTCATTAGTATATCATCAATATTGTGCTTTACTAATTGTGTAACTAGAGAATTTTAAAATTTTTTTAAATGTAGTTTTAGGTTTGAGATTGGTGATTGAAAAATTGTTTCATTTTTTAATTCACTTTGTTAGGAGAAGGATTGGCAGGGAGGAGTCTCATTTTTGGTGACGCTTTTACCTCAAAATACTAAAGCAAGAACACATCTGTGCAAGCTGAAACAGACCAGTAATTGGCCAATGATACTGGGAAGCTCTGCATAGATTATACATGTTTCAGATTGCTTTAGTTTGTGTTTGATGGTGATTGGATTGCATGAACTGCACAGACCTGTACATCCTTGTGTGTGTACTTTAAACTTTCTCAAACTTGCAGTAGTGGATGTCCAAATGAGTCTGAAAATAAGTTTTTCTTATTCTGTGACTCTAGGTAGATGAGAACTGTAAGATATGAGTAAAATTAATTTTTTTTTTAATTTGACTAGGATAACAAAGGATTAGTTTGCTGTTTAGATAGATCTTTTTGTCACTGTCTAATGCCAGATGCATTTAGTGGGAATGCTGAAATGAGTAGTAAAGATTTTCACCATTTTTGCATGGACAGGAAAGTCATAGTCAGGACCAGACAGTTAAGACTCTGGAGAAGAGCACAGTGCAGAATGGCATGTTTAGTAAGATGAGTATTGAAATGTGCAGCAAAAAACTGATCCTTGAAAATAAGTCTAGTGTTTGTCATTGTGCTGCTAACTGATTTTATTGACCCAGTGTTATGTCAAACTTAATGAAAACGAGAGCTATGGGTACCTGTGGAAAGGATTCTCAAAACTTAGCTATACATTGTGTGAAAAAATACCTCCTTTTTTTGTTTGTTTTTGAACCAGCAATGAACAATCATTTCCTGCCCACTTCATAATAAACGTGCATCATAACCCTCTTCTGTTGTCACTCGTCCAGTTTGACAAGTCCAAATCTGTTTAATTGTCACTTTTGTGTAGACTCTCTGTGTCTTTGCTATGTGTTTTTGTATCTTGCCCAACTCTTCTAAACCATTTTTGAAAGGAGGGAAGCAGTGATATGATGTGCTATATTCCTTGTGGTATATTCCTTGCCTAACATTTGATTTGCCTTTTTGACCACTACAGATCATTGAAATGATAATTTCATAGAACTGTTACAAGAGCAGTGTCTCATTACTGTGTAATAATAATTCAGAGACCATAAATTAGTATATAAAGTTAAGATTGGTTTCTTCTTTCATGTCTGTCACTTTACATTTATCTACATTGAATTTCATTTACTATTTTGTTATACCATTCAGTAACATTAGGCCTTTCTGCAATCTGCTCATTTTCGTCTTTAGTATTCTTGAGTAATTATATACCAAAGATCTTGTTCCCTCACTAACCACCTGCTTTTTTTGATTATTTCTGAATATGTTGAACAGTTCAGGCCCTAATTCAGACCCTTGCTTCATGACCCTCTTGAAATTCTTTGAGGACCATTTTTACCTTCTTTTCCTTGCCCTGTAAGTAGCTTCTTAGCCTATGGGTAGGGGGTTGGAATCCTTCTTCCTGTCTCACAGCAGTTATCTTTTCTTTGAGAAACGTGAATACGTGGCCTTATTTCACTTAGAAATTTAAGTCGACTGAGTCAATTGGATTTCCCTTGTCCACATGTCCCTTTATGCCTTCCAGGACATTTGTGACTCAGTCTTTCACAAAACTGCACTGACTTTTCCCCAATACATCATACTTACCCGTGTGTACACTAACTTGGTTGCTTCTTACAGTTTCTAACCCTCTAGCTTGGATACATTTCAGACTTGCTACACTCTATTTCTTTGGGCTCCCCCAGATGTTGATGTTGCCTTCTGGTCTTCAGGTACAAGGTGAGAGGCTTTGCTTGCTCATTAATAACTCAGTAACTGCATCTGTGGGTTCCGGGGAGCTCCTAGATGAATATGGATGGTCTGTCTCTGTCAAGCCACTTTGTAGCCTCCTCTGCCACTGCTTCAGTTGGAGACAGGATCTCCAAATATTTTGGAGCTTCTGGATTATGGAGGTCATTTGTAGCAAAGTTTTATTTATGTATATGTGTCTATGTGTACATGTGCATTTCTGTATGTGTACAGATGGCTGATCTGTCCATTGCACCCTGAAAGCAATTGTAGCCTTAATTCTAGAATAACTACTAGGGAGTGGTTTATTGCTACTTCCTAGGTAGATGTGTCTGAAAAAAATGGAATATTTTTTCTATAGCTTGCTGAAGAAGAAAACACAGGTTTTTCACATTAAAGAAATGGCTTGAGTATAACTAATTTTTCCCTCATTTTCTTACCAAAATAAATTTCATACCCATAGAGGTGAAGTGTTGCACTTGGCCTGGGGTACAAATCTTTCTTTTAAGAGACTGAAGAAGAAATAGAGGAAATGAAAGTCAAGGTCTGCAAAATGATTTCTGGTTCTTTAGCCACCATTGTAGGGATTAGAACAGTTAATGTGCAATGTGAGACATCCTATTTACTCTTTTCTTCCCTAATCTGGGAAGTTGAATCAAGAGCGCTTTAAGCAGGCTACCCAGTCTCGGTGGGTGTTTGTACTCACACATGTGGACTGTGTTTTCCTTTCTATAAGGAAATGCTGATGGGGAGCTGTGGTATCTCGTCTGCCAGGGAGTGGTGGAACAACTCTGCTTGCGAGGCTTTGCCTGCCTCTCCAGTTGCGTGTTTTATATGGAGAAGAATAGAAAGGATTGAGGGAGGCTCAGAATTACCTGCAGGCTGAGGGACTGGGTGCTTCTGCTACTCGAAGACACAAGTTCAAGTCCACACTGATCTTCTCTCCTATAAATGTTTTTATTTTGCATAAAATAATTACATAGCTGTTGAACAGAGTAAGTGAGAGAGTTAATCACTAACTTTGACAAGTAAGGTACTCACTTGGGATCAGGAAACGTGTTTCTAAAAGGTTGAAATAATTTGAGCAGGAGGGAGGAAGAGCAAACCCCCTCAACACCCTTCACAATACTTTGTCCTCATAGTCAGAGCCCTTTTCTGCAGAGGGGAAGATTTGGGTTCAGACTGATTACAGAAAGGTGAGTGCTTTAATCAGGGAGGTTAGTCATATAACTGGCGTTCACCACCTTTCTCTTGTTTAGAGACTTAGCACTTAAATGGCTTTTTAATAAGAAAATATTTAGAAATATTTGTTATTTTGTCAGTCAGAATTTTAAAAACAAATCGACTCTCTGAACCAAGCCAAAGTAGTTGGTCCTGAAAGAGAACTAAAGCCCGTCACAGAATTGTCAGGGAATCGTAAATTGGTATTTGTGGGAGGAAAAAAAAAAGCCATAATAATACCAGCTCCTGTGGTTTTTGGATCAGTGCAACTACTGATGTGTCCTGAATATAAATTAATTTTGAGGACAGTCGGGATGCTCAAAGACAAGTTACCAGCAGCGGGTTGGTTCACAAAGCTTCAGCGTTTCCTTATGATTCATCTGTCTCATTGCTGCACAGCTCATGTCTGGTCAGTCCAGTGGCTGTGGAGAGCTATGGGCTATATGTGTACCCAGTTAAATACTCCCTAACACATGGCATGATGATACCCCAGGTGCCCTGTAACATTTGCCATATTGAGGTCAGGGTTTTTCTTGCAACAAAGGGGGGGGGGGGAGTCAGACGCGACACACACTACGACACACCAACTCCTTACATTTCCCCCTAAGAGCATGCACAAGGATGTTACACACAACCCCAGTGCCACAGTTTACATTTCCTAGCTTGGAGATATGGGAGTCATGAAAACTTCATCTAGTGTCTGTTAGTCAGACTTGGGAAGAACTGGAATATTTTGGGGTTTCTTCTCTTCTATGGCCCAGATCCCTACTGCTCCGTAAGCCTTATCTGTCAGACTGGGAAAAAATCAGATCAAAATTAGCTTGTCTTTGCATTTAAAAAGGGGCAATAGCAGTGCTGTAGCGAGGAACACACTTAGCAGGGTTTTGGGGCAGGTCAGACTATTTTCATATCCAGTCCACGTTATGTTCACAGCTTTCACTCTGGTTTATTTTTATAAATTAGAGAAACGAAACCACAAATACTGGACTACCATATCTCACAGACATTAGTAGTTTTGAGATCACTACGGTACCTGTTCAGTCATTCCCCAGTTTTGGATTTCTTGGAAACATATAGTTTAAAAGATTTTATCTTACAGTTGGCACAGGTCAAGTGAAGATCCGGCCTGTGTGTGCTCTGAGATCGTTTGTTTTCAACGCTTTGTGCCAGTTTTATCCATGTGCTTTCCTGCCTTTACATCATGATTCTCTTAGCACTCACAGTGAATGGTTGTAGAGAGACATAAGGTAACAAAGCTGAATTGTTGCTTCTGCCCTGATTTGAGGATGCCCAGTCATCTTGAGCCTGTGAGTGGCCTGTTCACTCTTCGTGTGATGAAAAGGCAAGATATAAAGGCAGATTTTGGAAATGCAGGCAAGAAAATGTGACGTTCTTACTCCCTTGCATTTCTGAGATCTGTGTCAGTGAATCCTGGCAAAGTTGGCATCAGGCTCCTCTGGTTTGCTTTCATCTGCAGAGATGGATTCAAGTTACTCAGTCGCCCCTGAGCTAGGACAGTTTTATTTCCAGTTGCTTATCATGTGATGCAGTTATATGAAGGAATTAAAAAGTTACTGCCAGCATTTGCACCAGAAGCACTGTTTAAGCAGACAACTTGGGTTTGGTTTTTGTTTTTAACTCACAGGTATGAATGTGACAATGCTGGCTAGATAATATCACTGAGATGAAACAATGTTCAAATAACTGATACATAGAGCTTCAAGTGTCATGGTTTCAAAAGAGGGGTATAGAAACAAGTATATTCCACTGAATACTTTAGAATTCAGCTAGCTTAATGCAAGACTGTTTTAACAATTATTCATGGAGTTTTTGCTCCATAGTTCCATTTTATAAAACAAGATTTTCATTTTTTAAACTATCTTAATGGCATTTTAGTAGAATTACCTTGTGTCTTGGCTTTGCTTTTTTAAAGTTTGTCATTTATTGAAGCATTGGATTGATTTTTTTTTTCCCCAAAAAAGATACATACAACACAAAAAGGAAAACACAATGTAATTATTTTCCTTAATGCTTAAGGAAAGTTAGAATATGTATCGGAAGGTTCTGACTAATGGCAAGAGAATATACGTACGCCAGTTGACTCTCTGCAGTCAAAGTTGCATAATATCAAGTGTTAAGCCAGTAAAACAGGTGAAGCATTTATGTGTTTATGATCTAACAAAACTGTCATCTATGCTGCTGCTTCATATCACACCTTTACTTTGCAGCCTTCCCTTCTTTAGCTTTGACAAATATAAACGGGATTTTGAGGGGTCTACTACTACTTTCAGTTTTGAAACATCTTTTATGAAAAGTCTTCTGAAAAAGTATTGCAGACTTCCTAGTTTCAGTTAAAATAATCTGAAACTTGTGTGTGTGTGTGTCTGTGTAAGAGTCAGCTAACTGAAGATCCAAACTGGACATTTTATGTCAGTGAAGGAAATCAGTGCATAAATCATGGCTTAACTCAGCTTTGTAAAGTATACCTTTAGATTTACATTGGATGCCAAGGTAGCATTTTCTTTATGGTCTTCTTGTGTTTTTCTTGTAAATTTTAGAGCAGTCATTTTGTGTTCTTATGTGGGTGTACAGCATCTGCTTAAAAAACTTAGTGTTGTTATAAAGTATAAATTATAAGCTATTTCAGCACAAGTAATCTTACTGGGCAGTCCAGACAGCAAAGATCTGAAGGTGCTCATTCAGATGTGTCTTCTATCTCCTCTAAAACTCAATGTAATATCAGTATGGTGTCTTTTTTGATACACATGTGTCTGTGAAGCTGATAGAATTCATGTTTGTTTTACTGTCAGAAGAAAACTTATTAAGTGCAGGGAGTTGTGACACAGGAAGGGGTTAGACCCTTGCTTCATTCAAAGAGGAAGCTGCTGCTCCTCAGTGTTTATGTTACAAATCGTGCTGGGCTTTTAAAGGCTCTATTTCACCCTGCCTGGCCCTGCTTGCTTTTTTTTTTTTTTTCCCCCTTTTAAACTTCAATTATTTTTCTTAGTGCAATTCACATAAGATGTTTACACTGTATAAGACAGCATCAGTATTGACCTAAGCTGGTTTTACTGCTTAAGCTTTGCTATTCTCATTTTTCTGATATGCTTCACTTTAAATCTTGGCTTCAGCTGAAACACACGGATCAGTCCCAACTGTTTTTTAAAATGTTCCATTTAATGGTTAGTTTGGAGGGAGTTGGTTTGTTCTTAAATAATTCAGCCCTCCAAGTTGAAGGAGGATCACAGATGTAGCACAGGCATGGTATGTTATGCAGGTATAGCTGGCTTCTTTGAGATCCCCTCGGATAGCAAGATGTGTATTGGTCGTGCTTTGGAGAAATGGTTTTGGGGCTCTGAGTCTGCAAAATTTCTGCTAAGAACTTCCATGTAAGTTTTGTAAGATTTGAAATAGCTGAGTGGCAACAGTGCTGAGTTAGTGCCATTCCTCGCACCCTCAGAGGATACAGTAACGTCAATGTAATGTTAGCTTATGCTACTTTTTACACCCTTACAGACTGCGGTGGATGTATTAAGTAACGGATTCACATCACCTAAAGATACTTCTGGAAGTTTTGAAACTTTGTCTATTTTTGTTGTTTAAAAAATAAAAACTAAACTCTGCTTTTTTTACTAAGACGTTTAGATAGATCATCTAGAAATATGCATAAGAAGTGTTTCTGGGTGAAGCTGTAGTAATTAATAACTTGTTTAAATTGAAGAATGACAACTGTGCTGAGTATTGTATAGGAAGCTGTGCTGTGATTTAAAATCTTTGTCTTGATTGATCTGTAAAATGGACGAATGTTGAAATTTTGAGAATCAGTATTGTTACAGAAAGTAGGATTTTATCATGTGGGCTTTGAACATACTCTCATGTAGTACAGACATGGAGACCTGGGCTTACCTGTTAGGTGGAGACACTATAGGCACCTGTATGTGAGGTAGTCATTCAGTATTAGCTGTATGTAAGTGATAGCAAAGGGAATTTCTCTATAATTACACTGACATTTAGCAGCTTGTTTTAATTATTAAAAGAAATACTGCTGGTGGAAAGGCTGAGCAGGTTATTTATTTTATTGCCTTATATTTTCACCACAGTATAAGAGTATCTGCTTTACCTTCCCTGCAAGTGTTCCTTGGTGTGTAGTGCCTCCCCCACGCTGTGGGACTCAGCTGGCCGAGTAGCACCTCTCCCCATTAGTCATCACTGCCTTCCCTAGCGCTGTGTACATGAAAGTAATTCTTTAAAGCAGCTGCTCATAGTTCATTTTTTAAAGATTATTTCATAATACGTCACTGCAGTAGTACCTTTTTGTAAGCATGGACCAAATCTTGGTCACTAAGCACAAGCAGTTTGATGTGGAATCAAAAGATATGTTGCAAATAAATCACTACTGATTTCCTTTAATCTCATTTCAAAACTGTTTGACTTTTGACATTCAAACACAGCTTCCATTCACGTGTTTGGGAAGCTTTTGAAAGCATATGAATGGTAATTTTCCCAGTTTTTCTGGAACTTAACATAGTTAACTTCCAGCACTGTCTGCAGCTGGATGCTTAATAAAAATAACTTGCGTTCCTAGAAACATTAGATTGTACTGATGAAAAAATGACTAAACAATTTTAAAATGTAACCCATACTGTTACATTAAAATATATTTTGTCTCAGTTTATATTAGTTAAAGCTAAAAATTAACTGCAGTGATGTTTGGTAGTGTTTTTATTAATGTGGATTAGCCATTTACAGAAAAGTTCTCATTGCAGCAGTTTGCTTTTGTAACTTTAGTTTGAAATCCATCTAGTCTCACATTATTGAAAGGCTTCCTGATGTCTGTTGCTTTAGTGATCTCTCTTCCCTTAATGTGTGGAATGTTCATATAGTGTTGCAAGAAATGCAATAACTACTTTTCTTGTGGTCTTTATGCCTAGCACTATTACACTGTCTTTCATACTGTTTTTTCTTTTGACAGAAAGCCTGTGTTTTAATTATTCTGTGCTGACTTACTGGTTTTAGTATAGTGAAACTTTGTTTTAATGTAGAACTTAGTTTTAATGAAGTGAGGAATTTTTTTTAATTTAACTGAAATAGTGCTTTTTAATTAACTAAGAGAGAAGATAAACAGTGCAACTGTTGTATTTACCATTCATCTTTTGTTTGAAAACTTTAGGGCAAATTAAAAAATGCAAAATGCTTTTATTTAAAAGTTTTGGTTCTAGAGGATTTTCAGGGGCAGGATTAGATTTTTTTGTTATAAAATGTATTAGTCTCACAAGTAAGGTACTAATATTATGATAGTGTTGAGTCCCAAGTCTAGCAAGGTGCCCTCAGTATAGAAGCATTGTAACAAATTCCCTATGCCTCTGTATTACTTGTCTGATTGTCTTTTCTTAGATATATAAAAGTCACCACTGAAGAAGCAGGTCTGTAGTGTTCAGTAGGCTCAGCAGCTCTAAGTTACTCTAGTGTGTTGTTCTTGAAGCAAGCTGTTTCTTGGTAATGCACAGAGATAGTGAATAAAGAGTTTTATTCCTTTTGTATCCTGTTCTTTACGGACTCCTGACAATGTTTCTTGAAATATTACTGTATGAAGACTTAGTTACTCATTCTTACCACATTTGTCATGTCGTCTCTACTGTATGAAGGCCGTTAACTGAAGGCAGCGAGGTTAGCTGAGACCAGCCAGTGTGGTACAAGTGTAACGTAATGCTTGCCATTGTTTCCCAAAATAACATGGTTATAAACAGGACAGTGGTCAGTGATGTTTTGTGGGAATAAACTGTTGAACCTTGTGGTAAATGTTGATAGATTGGAATAAGACAATACAGGTTGAAGGCTCAGCTGTGAGAGCAGCCCCAGGTCATGAGGTACAGCAGTGATCTTTTCCAGCGAGGATTGATCACCAAGTGACAGCTGCAGACCTTGTAAAATAAGCAAGAACCTGTTTCAACAGCAGCAAGACTTTCAGCAGCTTCACCATGTTATAATTTCTCTAAGATGTTTTCGCTGTTAGTGACATCGGTGCCCTTTCTATCACTGTGCCAGGTTGTTGCTCATTGGGCATCTAATGGGTACCTGGATGGATCTAATGGCACACTGCTGCAGAGGGGGCACAGCCTCTTCCTCTTATCTCTCCCTTCCTATCCTGTCCTGGGATCCTCTTCCTTACCTGCAGTGCTTCTGCTGCTCATCTTGCCCTGTAGTGTCACTATTCAACTTGCTATTGAATAATAGGAGAAAGCTATTCACTTTGATTTATTTGTGGTTTTGCACATTTTCCCCCTTTGGTTAGTTTTCTGTTGGTTTAGCAAACTAAGCTGGTCCATCAGGGCGGCAGGTGAATGCCAGAGACAGTGCAAGGAGAATGAATAGCTCAGAGTAGCACTTACAGAGGGAACAGCAGCAGCAATTAATTATTAAATCAGCTCTGCCTGTCTTATCTAAACTACAATCTTAAAAGCATATCTTTTGAAAAGGACACCTGACCTTGAAGATGAAAGATTTACTGTTTGAATTAATCTTAAAGTGCTATTTTTCTGGGCTGTGCTTGTTCAGATTTGAGTATTTTTTGGTAGGTGATATCCACAGACTTTTTATATTTCTAAGAATTGGGGGCAGCATGCTAATTTTTTTTTTTTTTTTTCCCCAAAAGGCATGCTCAGGAATTTACAGCTGTAAAGGGGGATGTGGTAAGGAGTAAATTTTAATGTGTGGGATAAGCCTGTTAATATTATCAAAAGACATAGAAAGTCTAGAAAGACAACTCTAAAATTCCACATATTCTGACTGAATAGGACTAAAGTAAAAGTTGTCAATTACAGAAAATTAAAATTAAATGGGGAAAAAATGGTGAAGACTGCTGGATTGCATATCCAGAATATTGCCTTCTGCAGCACTGAATTCAGGAGCGAAGAGATAACAGATTTGAATACAAGTTTCTGCAAAAACTTTATGTAAATTTTACTTAGAGATTACTTTTATTGTATATTATCTTAGCAAACATATTGAATGAGACTGCACAGATGTTACAGTTTTTCAAAGGCTGGGGATCAGAACAAAAGAAGTATGGAAATTTTTATGTTTAAAACTTTTAAAATATTTTTTGATCTTAAAAGTAGAATTTTATAATATGCATTATGTAGAAAAAAATTTCTGGACATCTGAGGTGGCACATGTAGTTACAGAGCAAATAATGGAAAAAAGCTGTGATATGTGATTCAGAAATTAAAAATGTCATAATAAAACCTGTATTCCTTCTATGCATGCAGGTGACTTCAGAATGTGTTTTCTGAGTGTACTTTTGTATGTTCAGATAAATCCACTCTGGACTATTTTTCATAAGTCAGTGTTGAGGTACATGTCAGCAAGCAATTAAATACTGATTTGATGGTTTCAGTCAACTTCTGTACAACCTGCAGTAGATTTTTGCAGTACTGTCAAAACGTGCATACCCACAGGACATGAAAATTACATAGATTTCATTTAAATCTAAATCACTGATTCTAATGCAAGACTGAAATAAACCCTGTACTATTAGTTGAATTAAGTCAGTAAGAGATACCAATGAGAACCTGGGATTGTGGAATCTCACAGGAACATAACATTAGGGTGCTTGTGAAGGTGTATGCAGCATTGCACGCATCAAGCAACAGCTTTACTCTTGTTTGCTTTAAGTGGTTAAAGGATACAGGTGAGGCCTTTTCCATGTAACACCTTAAGGAAGTAATTTGTGTATGACGACAAAAGTAATAAACTTAGGAAACCACTACAGTGTACAGCAGCATTGCTCCTGTAAGAGATACTATTTTTGCATATTTACTTGTGTACAATTTAACTTGTAAATATTCTTTAAAAATATACAAAAGCTTTCAGAGCTGTAGAGCAGCGGAAAAAGTTGTATGAGAGAAGCACCAAAGGATCTGTTGTCTCCATGAGCTTGTTTGAAGAATTGCGGGTTTAAGTGTTGGAGAAGGATGTTCCTTGTTGGGTTAATTTCATCAGTTATCCTAGAAGCACGTAAGCATGATGCTGCACTTATAGTGGTACTGCTGAACTCCATGGCACTGGTGAGGTGCTCAGCTGTTTGATATCATCATTCGTAAGCAGTTGAGAACAAGGGCTGGGTTTTATGACTGTACAAAACTAACCCTAGCTCCTTTTTGGAAAGACAGTGTAATCGCTTCTTGGTACTTCAACTTGCTTAGACGATTTAGGTTAGAAGTTTTACAGCAAGAAAACTGTGTTCAACTCAAAATGGAAACAAAATTTTGTTCTTAATTTTGTTGTTACAATATTTTTACAAAGAGAAACTTATATCTAAGGAACCCCCAGGGAATCATGATCAAGAAAGGGAAACCCTGTACTAGAAATTAAATAAGCACTTTCTAAAAAGATTTCATTTTTCCTAAGAAAGCAGGTGGTAGGTTGACTTTTCTTATGCTGCTATAGTATTTGAAGATGATTTTTATATGTCACTTGTATGCATATTGACATTTAAATGGGCAACACCTTCTTGGCCTGGATGAAGAATGAAAAGGGAGAGAACTGTGTTTGTCATACATCTCTGTATGGGAAGGATGGGGCAAATCTCATGCAAGGGCTGGCTGCAATCAGATGAAAGGGACTGGGGTGTCTGTTCCTTGCCTGAAATATGGACAAATCTCAGATACATGGATAGGACAAGCAGGAAAAAAAAGGCAGTATCTCAAGGTATGGATATATCTCAGGCCTTCTAGGATTTCAAAAAGTAATAGTCTAACTCATGGATTTAGGAGTGAACTGTGCAAGACTGAGGCACGCGCAATTAAACCTGTGTTCGTCACTTCATTTCCAAGAGGTTAAACAAGAAGCCAGAATGCCATGGCCTTTCTGGAGGAGCTGCTGTGAAAATTCGGGACTGCTGAGGCATTGGTCTGATCTGTAGGGTAGTGTAAGCATAACTGAGTGTCTGTCAAGCACCATTTGTTAGTCGGGACTCTGTACTTTTCCTCAGTACAACAGTTGTTTGATTTGTTTATGAAAAGTCTGATGCTTTAAGAGTAGCAGGAGTGTTTTATAGGCCACAAACACAGCTTCATAGAGGGTATTTCTGAAAATGGATCAGATGCTTGATCTGTTGGAGTTGCTGAGTCAGGATACTCAGAAATCTGGGTCCTCTCTCCTGTTTTCTGCTAAATATGGTTTAGATAAGATGCTGGTTGGTAATATTTACCAGCCGTTTTCAGAAATGATCTGTTAGAGTTTGAGATTCTTCTGAAATAATTTCTGCAGGCAAAATCAGTACAATTTTGGCTTTCCCAAGTGCTCTGACTTGCACTTCTCTAACACCCCTCTTCTGTCCTTTGGTGCTGAAATATCCATGGCACTGAAACATAAGAAACCTGATTTGGGGCTCAGAGTGAGATTAATATACAATTACAGAAAAACCCAAACCACTTCATACAGCTGCCACTCAAATATATGTGCTGGTGTTTTGTTTCTCTGTTGGGTTAACTTTTTTGCCTGAAGTCTGTTCTGCTGTTTTTGCTGGTGCTGAGTTGCTGAAGCTGGAGCCTTGTTTCTAGGTGGGGAAAAAAAAACCCTGCATGTTGACCTACCTAGCAGTATGAGAAAACAAAATTAATTTTCACACTATTTTCAGCCCATACAGCTTTAGCAAGAAATATGTATACTCCCAACAGATTGGACTCTGCATTTCTGCATTTTAAAGTTTTAGTCCCAGAACATATTCCAGACTAGGCAGTCTCCATGTACTGCGTACTAAGAAATGTTCCCAGGTTCAAGTAGCTTAAATGTGCAAGCTGTCTGATAGTCCATATTTAATTGATTAGTGCATATTGTGTCCATCAGGAAAGCACTTAATATTTAAATTTGAGGCCTCCTATTGAAAATTCTGTGGAAATAGTCTTCTGATGCACAAGACAAAGAAGTTCCTATAAGGTGCTGCTGGCATATTGTTTTTCTTTTTTCAACAGGGACATACCGAACTCTCATCAGTCCAAAAGTAACTACAGAGATTAGATGTTTTCTTTTGAAGATAGTCTCTTAAAAACACCCTGATACCCTAACTTCCTGCTGATATCAGGCAAGTTAACGTCTATATTGAGGCATTGGTAAACAGGCAGTCTTCTTAATGTTTTTATGTACTACTATTACCAGGTGAGCCACATTTATAGCCTGAAAAAAAAGCAGATTACAAAGGAATCTCTCTTAGCTGCTCCTTATTTCTTAGCCACTTAATTAAAGCCCATGAAATGAGCAAAGAAAGTGATCCTTTACCAAAAAAATCCTTCTCCCCCGCCATGTTACCTACAGTGCTAACTATTGGCTTGTTTTGCTCTCAATTTAGAGATTGTGGGTTCTGTAGCTAAAACTTACGTATTAAGATTCTAGAGTTAGAAAATAATTATTTACTGTGCGATATTTTCTCTGTATGATCGAGTGCAGAACTTGTCTGTCATTAGCACAAACTGTCTCTGTTGGTATCGCATTGTTTGAAGAAAAACATTTACGAGAAGTTAATCCATAAGATAAATGTCTGTGGTCATCTCAACTATAGAAGTTCTTTTGCATTTAAATAAGTCTTGATATTGTTAATAAATTCCCCTTTTTAGACTGAAAATTGGTTATAACTTCGTGAAACATTTGGTTCAGGCAATCTATTGATGGATCACTTGAGATGCCTAATATTAAGATGTAGAAAACTGTCAACATCCTGATTGTACCTTAAACAAAAGCTTTGCTTTTCAGAAGATGGATTTTTATTTTCAGGTAGAGAAAGCATCATTTTGAATTTACTTCTGTGAGGTTGTTTGCATGGTTCCTGTGGATTCTCCCCCCACCCCCCACCCCCCCCCCATTTCTGGTGCTTTGTTTTGTTTCTATGTGGAAGTTAACCCTTCCTTAACATTACTTTGAGCTATGTTTTAAGCATTCAGAAGCAGCAGTGACTTACTGGCCATTCAAGACCTGTGCTAGGACCTTTATCACACGCTCATGTAAGGCGACAATCACCACTCGCTTTGCAGCAGACTTGCAGTCCTGCGGATCCCCAGGATTGTGTGTTAGAGATTTTTTGACAGCTGCTCCACAGGCATGAACCCAAGATGTACAAATAGGTATTTGTAGTGTCTAACATCCTAGCGATAAAATAATGGAGGTATGCAACACAACCTGTAGTTTCTTTCAGCCCTCCATTTCTCAGCTTTGCTGGAGCTTTTTATGAGCATATATTTTGCTGGATTTTTCTCCAGTCAGCTTTAAACTTTTTACTTAACTATTTGTCTTACTATCTATTTACATGTTCATATCACTTACCTATTATTTCTATACTTATTACTTGTTTCTCCTTCCATATTTTATTTTGCTTCGTTATTCCTTGGCTCCAGTGATTGCCTCTTCTGTGAAGTGTGTATACCTGCAGTAAATGCTTCCCTACACAGAAATCTCAGAAGCATTCAGGATTATTTTGTTTAGGTAGGCCCATGCCCCAAACATATAATCTGCTTTATTTTTTACTTAAAGCACCATGTTCAAATTAAATTTTAAAACCCTACAAACCAACAGGTTATGTACCTTCAAAGATCTATTGGCTAAATATCTGGGGTCCATTTTGGGTCCAGTGGGTCAGAATGTCTTGAATCCAGTTCTGTCTATTGAAACTACCCTATTGAAACTTGCAGTGCCTACTGAAGAGCTTACTGTAACTGATCTTTGATAGTGCTGGTTCTGTGTTTTCATGCTCCCAGTCTGCTTTCTCACTTCTTCCAAGACTTCAGGCAGAGGATTCTGTGATTAAGAAAGAAACTTGAATAAATTGGGGCCATCCCCACTCCCGCCCCACTAGGATCTCCGCAGAGTCAGGGAGGGTGTGCAGCAAGGGAAAACAGCACTCCAAAGAACATCTTAAAACTTAATTTCCTGGGGAACACTGCTCCATGCACGTGTGCAAATATATACATTTGTAAGTACCTTATGATATGAGCTTGCATTTGTCAGTTGGATGCAGCTGTGAGAATAAATTTGCTTTTAAACTGGGGTCCCATGTTGGTCTGCTGCAAATTGATGGTTTTGGCTGATTTTAGTGGACAAGCCAACAACTACTCGGCTGCAGGAGTTCCGTGTATGTGGGGAGAGCTGAGAGGCTGCCCTTTTAGATATGGTTGAAACAAATTACTTGTAATGGCATCAGGTAAATATTAAACATACTTCCATTCCAAATGTTGAGAGTTACACTGAAGGAAGTCTGTTGGGATAACGGGGAACCTGCCCATTTCCAGCAGCAGACAGATGGCTGAGGGTTCAGCTGAGGGATGCTTTAACACACAGAGCTGTGCTACTGTAATGCGCAGCTTGTTGATACAGCTTTTTATTTCAGGATGTGACACCGTAGCTCTGATATCTGCATACTTGTGAGTATGGGCTACTTGTAAGAAGAAAAATAGGTGATAGTGTTTATGCAGCAGCTGACTGTAACGGGATCTTAATTCTGGGTCCACTTAGATACCACTGTGTAAAAATCAAAGATAATCAGATCCTCAGAAGCTTAATTTTTAATTACTGGTTACCATGCATTATTCCGTGGAGTTTACCAGTGCTGGAGTCTGAAAGTGGTGGACGGAGCATGTAACCTTACTGGAGGTGGCTGAAGCTGTGGTGCTGCTGGCTCATTGCCTGAAGGACTTGTTTGTCATCTGCCTTCCTGAACTAAATTAGGAGTTCGACAACTCTTCAGGAGGAGAATCAAATGAGAAATGAAATGAGCTTTTCACGATGAAAATTTTTGCATTTACTGTGCCGGTCCTGAGCTTTTCGCTGTTTGGGCTTTTCCTGCTCGTCGCGTTGAACAGCGAGGGTAAAAAAAAAAAAGTAAAGCTCCCGCCCCGGGAGCATGCGTCAGTAAATATGTCTCTTGTTTACGGGGCGCTGCTCGGCGCTGCCGGCGGGCGGCGGGCCCAGGAGGGGGAGCCGCCGGCCTTCCCGGCCCTCCCGCCGCCGGCCTTCCCGGCCCTCCCGCCGCCGGCCTTCCCGGCCCTCCCGCCGCCGGCCTTCCCGGCCCTCCCGCTGCCGGCCGCCGGCCTTCCCGGCCCTCCCGCTGCCGGCCCTCCCGCCGCCGGCGCTCCCGGCCGCCTCCCCGCCTCTGAGCGCCCTCCCGGCCGCCTCCCTCCCACTCTCCCGCCCTCCCCGCCTACTGAGCGCGCCGGGCGGCCCGGCGGCCTCCGCCGAAGGTGGGCTCCGGAATCGCCGTAGGTGAAGGTGTCAGCACACCAGGGGAAGGTGCTGCTTGATGGGTTTTGTGCAGCCGCGCCGGAACGCGAGCCTGGGTCGCTGGAGGGCCGGGGTTGGTTTGTAGCCGCTGAGGACAAGCGGTGTGAGAAACCTGTTGGAGCACCGCACGGGGTTACAGGACACAGCTGTTGCAGGAGAGAAACATCCACAGTTTTAGATAGCTGTGTAATGTGGAGGGAGGTGGCATGTATCTAAGGGTTCTCAGCAACTCTTAGGGTCTCCAAACTAACCGAGGCATGAAAGGGTACGGGGGTACCTTTACAACTCTTGCCCTACTCCAGAGCTTCATGCAGGAAGGCTAAGGGCAGCTCTGGCCTGCGTGACTAATTGTGGCAATGCCTCCTGTGGACTGAAGACCTTTTAAAACTGGCCTAATGGTTTATAATAATGTAAGTGAGCAGATCAGAAACAGATATATGAAAGGGGGGCAGGGGGAGAATTACTTTAGCACAGAAGGATGGACAAAATAGATTTAATTAAGAGTATTGTAGACTCGGAACAGGAACTGCCAATACTGAAAACGAGCATAACCAGAACTTTGACCCTTGCTTATCTGTACTATTTTATTTTTTTTTCCCCCAACTATATCAGCATGCTGTGCAAATACGATAGCTTGTGTTGCTTACAGTCTTGGAATCTAATATAGTCTGTGATCTTTAACAGCACAAATCTACACACATTAGTGCTAAGATTTTTAACTTGTGAGCAGACACTTAGCTCCATTTGCAGCTGCTTCGGAAAGGTTAAAGAAAAACAGAGGCAGGTAACTAGAAACTTAGCTAGACCCATATATGGAAAGAATGTACTGTGATTTCTCCTTTATGCACAGTATGTATTTGTATGTTCTGTGTTTTGCTCTGCCACATATATTTCACATGTGACAATGTGGTAAAAAAAAAAAGTGTGAACTGTGTCTGATTACGTTGGTAATAGGTAGTGGTTTAGAAATATGTAATTCATAGGGGTTTTTTTAATTTGATTAATAACATGACAGTGGTACCAAAGCAGTTTAAACACAATGTGCCACTATAATGGGAAACTGCTGACTCTTGAATTAGCAGCTGTCAACTGTTTTATGGACTCTTTTATATATATTCCATAGAGCTTTTTAAATAAAGAACAAGGGAATTGCTGAGTGTTTGCTTTTGGAAGCTTTGATATAGTTGTAGATGTGTAAGTTTAAATTTAAAAGGAAGTGAGTACTTTCATGATACTGAATTATTCTTTAAATATATCTGATTTCTTTCACTGTGGAGTTCTTGGAAAGAGAGGGATTACCTGTAAGCTTTAAGGGCTATATAGTATCAGGTTTAATGTTGGCATTACCGCTTTACCTCTGCTATGCTGAAGTATGAATTACAGCTGAATTACTTGCTGTGTGCATGAATTACAGCCTCCCTTTATTTGTACTAATGAACTTGGGAAGGAGAAAAACTTAAAGTTCTGTATCTCCATTATATTATTTTTTAAATGGCTATAACTATGTGACACTAGAAAACTTAGAGTTTTCAGGGGAAAAAAGAAAACCTACTTTTTCACCTGAAACCAGTGTTATTTGATGGAGGTGATATCTGTCTAAATCTGTGAAATACTATGGCTGTTAAATGAGCTCTGATTTCTGTAAAGCTGGAAATGTCCTGATGTATCTAACCAGTATTGCTTTATATTTATAATAATTAAAATACAAAACCAGCATAGAATAATTTGTTTTAAACTCACTATCTGGCAGATTTTGACAGGTAATTATGAAGAAAAGGCTAAAAGTCATACAAAAGTAGCCCATATCGCTACAGTATTTAATAATTGTACAGTTAACCCAGGAGAGGGGGTGCGGAGCATGTAAGATTTGTGACTGGTAAATCGGCATAAAATTATTAAGATGTCCCTGATACAGGATGAATCAAGACTGCTTGTGAAAGCAGGTTTAGCAAGCCTGGTTCAATATACTGAATCTACGAGGCTACATCTGGGGACAGTAACACCCGCGGTACTTGTAGGACAAGAGTAGCCTATTCTAGGAAGCAGTTGCTGAAAGACTCAAGGTTATGTTGTACTCTGTGCCTGGTCTCTATTTCTACACTGTAATGCAGTTGTGTATTAATACCAGGTAGAAGCCAGAGGTGAGCGAGGAATGTTGTGAAAGGGAGGAAGAGCAGAAATAGAAATTGCATCTCCGTTTGATCCGTGGTATGACTGCAGCCATAACATGCAAGGCACAATGCCAGCTGCCATGCTTCGCTCTGGAACCTCCAGGCCATAAAATTTCACTGTCCTTTTCTAAGTGCCACCTCTGGAGTTCTTTGAAAGTGTTTCGGAGTCTGTTGCTAATCAAGTTCCTGGCTAGAATTGATATCTTGAGGTGGGGGGAGCAGTACTGGAGCAGAAAGTTTATGTAAGTGCGTTTCGCATGTTATGTGCTTTCCAGTTTACCTGGAAGTTACTGGCTGAAATTTGTTGTGGCAGTAGCGCCCAGGAAGGGCAAATACCTTGGGTGTCTTTCCTCAAACCTTACAGCAATTGAGACTTTCAGCACGGCAGTGAGGTAGCACAGTGGTTTTGTATTTATGGTCTTTCCTAGTTTGATAGGGCTTAACGGGGGAGAAGGGGAGCATTGACCTAATCTTGTTACAGTAAATAAGAGGTGAAAACTTTTAAACCTTCCCTTGATGTGAATTGTTGAATGTTTAACAGTCTTTTGCTCCCAGTTATTTACTGTAATTGAGCCCTTTTCCTTCCAGTGCTTGTGCTGCTGTCCTCATTAGTATGTATTCCAAGATAAATACCATACCCGAGACCTGCAAATACTGTACAGCAGAAAATATATTTTCCATTTTTGTTTGCTGAATGTTACACATTCCAAAATATGTTAGTCCTTATTACCTTAGGATATGAAGTTTATTCTTGGTAAAACAGCAAAGACAGATAATAAACCTTCTGTGACTTCCACTGCTATTACCTTTTAGGCAGTAGGCATCTAAGGGTCTGAAATGTAAGGAGGAATAATAACAACTGAAACCGCCGGAGTTCTCTGATAAGTAATATCTGTCATAGTGCATTTTGGTTTTGAACTATTGTTTTTCTTGAATTACTTGTTTTTCAGACCTTAAGCCACCTAGAAAGTCAAGGCATTTGGGACTAGGGACAAGAAAAGGAGGGGTAATAAGGTTGTAGATTTAGGACCTGCAGATTTCCTACAGTGATGTTCCGGTGGAATAGGTAACCCTCTTCCTCTACCTTGTCGTACGCTCTGCGACCCTCCGTTTTTTGCTATCATTTGAAACTACTTGAGCAGTTCTCTGCTGCACATTATACTCTTCAGTGGAAATAAACCTTTTTCTCTTAGTATTTAAATACAGTAGGCAAATCCCAGGGGTGATAGCTCAGGCATGGTTAGTTTTGGTTCAGTTGTTAGCCATTGCTGGTTAAATCTGCTGTACTGTCTAGCTACCAATTGGCAGACTCAGCAAAAAGCTTTAGAAGAGACTCACTCTGTGATCCATTTGCCAAATACAGAGTTTAGTTCCTCCTCTGTAATCAAGCTGGAGTCAGCTGATTATAGCTGAGATTTTTCATGCCAGTATCCTGCTTGTTGTCCTTTCCCTGCCTCTTTGGTCAAGTGACTCCCATTGCTAGAAAAAAATAAACTGATTCTCAAACTCCTCCAATTTAGAAGTATATCTTATTATCTCTAAACTGTAGGATTTCTTTCAACTATAGCAGCATCAATTTGTTGAGGAGGGACAACTTCCAGAAGAGTCTGAAGAGCATAAAGTCTCTTCTGGAGTTTCCTATCTCCTGACAGATAGAGGAAGGTTTCAGCCCTTCAACATGAACACAGATAGTCTGATTCAGAGGAAGCAATTGGCAGGTAGGAAATATCATGTTGGGATTTTTCCATTTCCTTCCCTGTCTATCTTTTTATTTCACTGTCAGTTACACTTTTGGCATTGGGGCCAGGAAAACGGCTTCAAGCTGGATTGGTATTGTCTGTTGCTGTCTTTTTCTTACAGTTAGGAAAGCACTTGTGTTTTAAGTTTTCCCTTATTTAGAATACCTTGTTTAAATGACTTAACTGTAAATCATAACTATAAATCGTATATATAAATCATAATCTCAAGTGATCTCACAGCTTAGTCCCTCTGCACAGGGGCCACCCCAGCTGTATTTGGGTTTATTAGTGTTTGCCATGCTGGCTGGTGCCTAGCTCCTGCGTTGTCACAAGTATCCAGGCAGAGGACACAGCCCTGACGCAGCATGGCAGGAATGCACACAGCTAACTCAGGCTTGATGCTGTGCCTGAGTTAATAAAACTTCTTGGGACGCAGAGCACAGGGGTAGCACTGCAAGGTGGTGGCTTCATCTGGAGTCTTTGCTGTTTTCTCCAATGCTCTTGCCTTTGGAAATGCCAGACAGAAACAATCAAAGTGCCTCACTTCAGATAAAAAAAGGACTTCAATCTTATGTTGAAGACAAGTTGTTGCATAATTTCTGGACCTGCACCATCCATAGAAGTATAGGAACATTTGCATGGAGCTGCACCTAGGCTAATGAGCCCAGATGGAGCTGATTTGTTTCTGCATCTTTGGTACAGATAATCTGACCATGGATAATTGAGTGTTGACTCTATAAATAACCCACTTTGAAATCCTTGTCTTAAAATTGTTTTCTCTTCTTTCTGTTAGCTTCCAAGCTTACTCCCCCTGTAATCATTTCTTGGCTGACCAAAGGCTACTCTCATCTCTTGACAAACATGTCCTATTCTTTTTTCCCACCTGAAGTGACATGTTACACCAAGCATGGATAAAGCCAGGTTCTGGCACTATAAAAAGCCAGCTAAGCCCTGGTAGGAAATAATCATCCCCATATATTTTACCTATGCTCCAACTGACTGGGGTGTTTTAAATCAAAAACAGCTGATACATGTCCAACATTTCATACCTTGGAAAGATGTTTATTGCATGCTTGTTCTCAGAGACCTCCTGCTGCATACCTCATAGTTAAATATCTTCAGGTAAAACTGATTCCTTTGTATGGACTTGCTTGCAAGTCGGACTTCTGATGATCTTGGTTTGTTTGCTTACTGTCCATGTTAAAACTCGCAAGAATTGTTCTGAGTTGAGCTATGCATTGTTTTAATAAGAAGTGATTTTTTTTTTTCCCCAGTGAGCTTATATAAGTAATTATAGAAAGTAATTAGAGTGCCTCACAGGAAAAATATCCCATGTCTTCAGCTGGTGAGCATCTACCCATTTCTTTTTTCCTAAATGTTTTTCTAAAATATAGTATGTGTGTGCTTCTGAGGAGATGCATAGAAAGTTGGAACCCCCTGCACTGGATGACAGGTTGTTCAAGGCATTGGAAGTGGTAGGAGAGAAAGCTGAATTGCCAAGCAAGATGTGCTGTCACAGCTGTGCCATGTTGTGGAGTTCAGGTACCTTGGTAGGTACTTGTAATGGAAATCATCCGTCTGTTTCCCTGGTGCCATTCCTGCCACATTAATACATGACAAAGGCAGCATGAGTGGGTGAATAAACCTGGAATGCCTTAAATTCAGATGTGTGCTCTAATCGTTGTGTGGCCTTTGAAAATATCTTTCTTTGCACAGCATCTAAAACACTGACCATGCTTCGACAAATTTTGGAAGTCTCGATTTGTTATTGATTGTATAGTAGCTTGAAAAAACTGAGTAAAGGCCCATTTGAATTAAATTTAAAATTGTAGGCATACAACACTCTTTTCCATTCAGGGCAATGGTGGGAAGGGTGTTGGTGTTATGAGGAGGTTAAATAGTTGATCCAAAACCAGTAATTTGTAATAAATGTTCATTGCAGTGAAGAATGGTTAAGAGATGCATTCAGAGGCAGAATGTGAAGTAGTTGTCACTTGGACTCTCAGGGGTTGATTTGCATCCATTTCATTCATGAGCAGTCAGGTCTGAGTTTCTTTAGCTTGCACAGTTAGAAGTCATAAATGATGCAAGTTAAAGTAGAAACCGTCTTTTTCGATCTTAAGTTGCATGTAAATACAGAACGGAAGAGATTTTTAAGGGAGAGGAACAAACAAAAAATACCCTACAAACCCACTTTTGTATTTGGGTATGTCTTTCAGTGTTGTCTGTTCAGTGTTGTTCTGTAGAAGGTTAAGAGTTTGGTTTCTTGTTTGTAAGAGCTATTGTATGTAGTGAGGGAAACATGAACAAGTGACCTCTTCAGAAATTATTTTGCACATTCACTTTGGAGACAGTGTATTAGGGGATTATCACTTGTGGGTATTCCTCTAGCATTATAAATAATAGATTTTGTTATCTATGGCAAATAATGTGCCTGAAAGGTGAGTGAGCCAATTTATCTAAAATGCCTGGAATGAGGAAATATTCTGCACTGACAGTTATGCTGCTTTTGTAGCAGGGTTTGATAAAGCGAATTGAAACTTAAATATAAGCTCATTCAGTCTTCAGAACAAAACAGTGTGCTTAGCTGGCTGGATCAGTTTGGTTATCTGGATTTTCAAAAGATGTCAGGATATTCCAAAGGGATTAATTTCAAGCCTGAGAATATCCATGAGGAGTTCCAAACACAGAAAACAAGTAAAAAAACCCCCTGTATATAAATTTTGAGTTTCCAAAAAATGTGATGATTATTATAATAATGATAGTAGTAATAATAGTAATAGCAACAAAGCTTATGTGATTATACTAGTTTTGTCTAAGCATTTTTAACTTTTTGCCAGTTTGGCTTAAAAAATACGATGTTTCGGCAGTCTTGTGAAAATCAGCAACTGTGAAGATGCACCTTAATTCACGTACCCCCAGAGAACAGTATTTCATGTGGCAGTAACAGGCTTGTATTGACAGTTGTCACACGTGTACCTACAGACCAGACAGAGCTTATCCTGTCTCTTTTGCAGGGGGGCAAAGGACTGTGAATATGGGATGAAACACTGAGGGTGCTGGGGAGCAGAGAAGCTCAGGGGAACAGAAATGGAGCAAATTTAGGGATCAAACGCACAGGTTTTTAGAAAAACGTTTCTCACTATTTCTCTGCTTATAAAACAGTTTGTTAAGAAATATATTGTTTTGCCAGATGCTGGTTTTGGATCCCACATAACAGTTAGAGCTGAAAAAGCCACAAGGTTTAAACAATAGATTACATAAAAATCCTGCAAAGCTATTATTCTGGGCTAATTTCAGTAAAGTTACCATTTTTTCACAAGTTTCTTCTAAGGAACGATAAAATGAGCTGGTGATGTGTTATCTTGATATTGAATAAAATCTGAAATGATACTGTGCACAAAAACATCTCAAGAACATAAGTCTCCTAAAAATGATAGCTTGTTTTCTCAGAGTCATAGTACAGCATTGTTTTTTGCCAAACCACCTCAATAGTCCCATCTCACTCTTCTGTGGCTTACTTTTTCTTATCTGTGAAAAGAAATGCTGTTATATCTGTTTGGATTAAGTAAAGCATTAAAGAAGTGTGAGTGTTCTGTAACAGTTTTATGACAGATGAGGGGAAACACCCAAGGATTTCCTAAAACAATGATGTACATAAATTACTTTTTTTGTTACAGTTTTGTAAATATCATTAAAGACAGAGATAGAGATACAGTGAGATATTTTACCTGATAAGTATAAGTAAATAAGTAAAAATATTGACCGTCAGATGACCTGCAATGTGAAAGATCTGCCCGAGGCCTGCGGTAAAGGATCTGTGACACAATACAAAGCTTGAGAGGATGGCAATACTAAACTAAACTTTCCTCTATTTGCAACAGTGTGTCTGGAGTAAAATTATTTAAGTTGGGTGTTTGAAGGAATGCATAGGTAAGTTGCTTTTAAATTTGTATATTTAGTAAAACTAGAGTGCTGTTCCTCTTGATGTATTTCAATGTTAAATAGAAAGATCCTTTTACATCTAACAAATAGACAACTAAAAGATTTCTCTACACATATAAAATCACCCACAAAATTCTGATTTGCCAGCAGTGCTTACCTTTGCTTGAAGGAAAGAACCACTGCTTGATTCCTCTAAATATTTTAGCATTTCACCTGATGTACCTGCCCTAAGTTCAGGGCTGGTAATACATTTCCTTGCTCTGAGAACAAAAGTAGTGGAAATACCACTACCACTGGTCAGCAGGTAGTAAGATACCAGTGCAAAAGGATGGCGAGGGCTGTTCCTGTGGTATAAGCACCATACACGAGGTGTGAGATGTTATTTACCTCTAACACTCCCAGACCCATCGGGATATCTGACTAGTTTCATGTTAGACTACCAGAGCATCTCCTCCAGCAGAACAGGAAATTTCCATGCATAAGCTCTCCTTGCTTTTGTTTGGTAGACTGTCACTCGAAAAAGTGTGTACCCAGGATTCTGTTATTTCCTTTTTGCCCAGGGTTTTTTGGTCTTGCTGAGCTGAGAAACATGTATGACTTACAGTAGAAAATCGTCATTTTTTCTGCAGTAGCAGTCTGTCAGGTGGCAAATGCTGGTTACACGTGTGGAATTGTGTCATTACATCACTTGTGCCAAGAGATGAATTCCTACTTAAATCTCCAACTTCTTTTAATCAAGTTAATACCCTAAATTATTAATAACCTGTGTTATAGCTGAAGAAACAGGCCTTGACACCAGAGTTAAATCTAGGTCTTCCAGCTCAGTGATGTGAAGACTGACATTGGCACCAGGGCAAGGTATTCACTCTTCCATCATCTTCCTGTCTCTCTGATACATCAGTGATACCTTGGAGCTTTGCCTTTAGAACTCAAAATCCTTGCAACAGAAGCAGACAAGTACCCAGCAGCTTCATTTTACATTTAGTTTAATTAATCGCACTATTAGCATTTTTTTTTCCATGGTGGAGTTCTGTTTGACACCCCCCCCCCCCCCTTTTTTTTTTTTAAGGCTTTCTACCAAAGAGGAATGGAAGTGTTCTGGGAAATGCTGACTATGTGGCTTTTTATGGAATTTGGCCATTTTTAAGAGATTTGGCCACTTCAGAGTAATTTAGTGATATTCTGGAGACTATTCCTCCTGCCTCTTATTATTACCCTGACAAATGTCAAGTTATCCCATAAATAAAAGATTTTTCAGGAAAACAGCAGGTTCATCCTACTGTGTTAAATACAAACACCCTCCTCCTTTCCTGAATCAAGAAAGAAAAAATTCAGTGTCTTCCTCTAAATATACACTTGTGGGTTTTGCTGCTTTTAATTTTGCACTTTGGTTCATTTCTGCAGTTACTTGAGTTGTATCAACAATTATGAAAAAAAAAAAAAACCCGCAGCCGTTTTCAGCGCTTGTTGTTCTTGGCACAGGATCAGTTCTGGTGTCCAACTGGTAGGACCTGAAACTTGGTGCTTAACAAGTGCCTGTAGTCAAAACAGTTGGTGTGTGCGAGCGCTGATCTGGTATTTGCTGCAGCAGGTCATCTGCCTGATTTTTTACCGTGTGCAGAATACCTAATCACGTTGCTCTGTTTCTCTGACGGCATCTGTGGCAATGTGAATCGGTTCACGTTCCAAAAGTACATGTTTACAGTCGTCGTAGAATCAGATTAAGTTGGCAGCCTGCTCCTCTCTGTAAGTGGCTCAGTTTACATTTCTTCTTCTAGCAGGATGTTTAGCATAATTTCGCTGATCCTACTCACTTGTAGACTTTGTGAAATGGAGAATCGTTTTAGTGGGTTTATTTCAGAAAGTAAAGCTTGTGTTTATTGTAAATAAACACCAGCAGAATGGCGGTTATTTTAGCACTTGATAATTTCCCAATTATGTCATTTGACCTGGAATGAAGCTTGCAATTGCTGAGCTGCATTTTATGCAGCAGATCAGTCCGGGGGTTTGAGCTGGCAGTTTATTTCCTTTGTCAGTTTACAAGAAGTATCAAAATGAAACCGACTGTGCTGTTTCCTTTCCAGTGCGCAGTGCAAGAAGGGTGGAACGGTTTGCGGATATTATTTCCAAACTTTTTCAGCTGGACTTGGAATAGTGTTTTGTCAAAAAAGCTGGTAAAGTTATCGTTCGGTCCTGCAACATTATGCTGTAGTTTGCTAGCATCAAATCCAAGTTTATTTTTGCTTAACCTCACATAGTGGGTTTTGTTAGGTTTTTTCAGACTATAGCTGCAAAATGAAAGTGCTTACAAGGTGTTTATGAACTCTTGTTATGAACCAGCTGCCAGTTACTGCAGGATAACACATTTCTGCAAGCAGTTTAGTTGTTCAGTTTTCTGGTCGCTGGCTGTCACTTATCGGGCATGTGTGGCATTTTTCTGTTTTGGTTTTTTATTAGAATTGATGCCAAGTACATTTGCAAACTTTGAACTGGGATCAGTACAAGGTGGCAAGTTTCACTTACTATTTACTGAAATTGTAAGTATACTTGCTCAGCTTTGCATAGTGAAGGGCTGTGCAACAAAACTCTTCACAATATACTGTAAATAGAAGAACTGTAATTTGTGCATAGGTGCTGTATGGAGTTACCATAAGTAACATCTTGATCAACAAGACTGTGATAAGTTACTGGAACAGAATCATGTTGTGGATGAGATACTAAATTTCATTTACCATCTGCTTAAATATTATAAGTGGGGAATAACAAACAGTATTCATATTGTGATAAGGGCACTCAGATCAGTTACTTTATGCTATTTTAAGTGAAAGGACGTTGAGCTCAAGGGTTATGATGAATACAAGCTTAAAAGGAGTTTTATTATTCTGTAAATGTTTACTAACAGCAAATAACTTTCTTACCTTTCTGGATTTTAGCAATTATATTTTGCTTGGTTTTACCAAGTGTAATACCAAGCTATAATCCATAGCACTGGGTCTCGTGAGTTATTCATGGGTCAACCTAAAACTGATTTTTGCTTTAGGCCTCTTGTATGCAGGAAGTCGGATTGTGCAAAATGAGAGTCATGTTTCAAAATGACTGGTGCTGACAAGGTTCTAGTGTCTCTCTTCTGACAATGTTAGAGGGATTTTTTTTTTTTCTTTTGTTTCAACTACCTGCAAAAAAAATACTGAAAGACCAAAGGCACGTCTTTCTCTACACTCAGGCTCTATCATGACTTTTTTCCTTTGCAATCTTCTGTGTCTCACCGATGAAGACGACACTAACTGGGGGCAAAAACTGTTCATTTGACTTAATGGATTTTGAGTAGCGCATGTTGGGTAAGAATGGATGTATGTGGGATATACTAAGAAATATTTTTTGTTTGTAGTCCAAGTTAAAGGTATCTGCAGTTTTAGGATCATACAAAGACGTTTTTGGGTACAAAACTAATGCAATCCACCTGGAAACACATAGTTGGCTTATTTTACTGGCAACATACTTACTGTTGTGTCCTTGTCTGTAAGGTTTGCTGTGAGCTACGTGAGTGCTTGATCTAATGTGAGAGAGTCAAGGCAAAAACTCAAGAAGAGTCTTTTTATTCAGAATGTGGTTTTGCCTCTTTTTCCCACACGCTGTGCTTGGGGCTCTGGAGCTCATGTTGCCTCTCAGTTGCTTTGCTTTTTTGCTTGTGATTAGAAGGAGATGTGGCGTTTCCTGCAAAACAGCTGCTAGTATTCCCTGGTGACCCATCAGAGAGGATCCAGTGGAATTACAGATTCAAAGGCAGACCTAGACGACTTTGGCAGCTGCAGCAGAGGTTTTGGGGAAAGGTAGGGGATTGCATTGTGTAGGATGCAGGAAGGAGGATTAGAAATGGAGTACAAGGGCATGGGAGAGAAGCTCTGGAGATTCAGGGACTGTTAAGTCTCCAACAACGTAAGGACTTCACATCTACAAACAATTCAGCTTTGGCTGAGAAAGTTGGACTATATCCATGTTTCCATAGGACGTGGAGAATCTCCTGGAATAGTTTATGGTTTGTAATGCTACTGACGCAGAGTTTACAGTGCGCGTTAGGACGATATGTAGTGTTGGGCTTTTAGATCCTTGCCACTAACTAGAAAAAATAACAGATATTGATCTGAAATCGATTCTTTAGAAAGTGCAGTTAATTCAGTGAGAAAGTGTTAAACTTTCCTCTGAGATGAATGTCATTAATACATTAACTGTTTGACAGCAGAAGTCACATGTTGCTTGTCACTTGCTGCAGTGGCTGCACTGAGACAGCTGAGAGGTTGCAGAAGGATTAATGTGGTAAAGAGGATTGTAACTTTGCTTGTGTTCTCTCTGCTTTTGGATTTGAGAGCAACTGGCGTTTAGAAACAAAACAGAATATGTGTTGTTATTTACGTGGAGTATAAACATCCATTTGGAAGTATTTAAGTGAACTGGAAAAATTCTCTTTCATATTTTAAACTTGAGCACACATTCATAGCATTGCAAGCTTCTGCAGAAGCTGAAATGCATGTAGAATTTAGGTTAGTATCTTATGAGCGATAACTGGTTTTCTAGTTGCCTTGCAGGATTTTTTTTCATTTTTTAGGGGCAAAAATTTTCATTCAACTTGATGGTCACTGTTGTCCAGTGACTATGCTGCTTCTGTATTTAAACAGGGACAGTCATGTCCACAGCTGTGTGTGTGTGTGCAAGTTCATCTGCCCTGCTAGATTGAATCTGTCTACACATGAACTGCAAATGAGCGTAGAAATTATTACACAGATGGCTCGTTGTCTCCTGAATGTGTCAGTATGTGACTATGTAATTTTATAGCAATTATTTGATGTGAAAATGTCTTTTATTCATATATTAATTTATTACATAGGCTGTAAAATAGCATATTTTTATATTGTGTGTAATTCCTTGTCTATATATGTAACATGAATAGTCAAATTAGTAGGAATTTTTAAAAAACAGATATGACCAGGAAACTCAGTTTGATAGAGGAGCACCACCACCATGGTTTAAGCAGTTGATTTTGACAGTTGACAGTCTTCTTGCTTTGTCATATATTCCCATTATTTCTCTTTGAAATTTATTACCAATCTCTAAGGCTGGTTCACTACCTCATACGTAGTAAGGAAGGAGGAAGTGAGAGGCAGCCTTAATAGTTCTTGAGAAGAAATAGATCAATATTTGGTTAAGATTTATGCCCCCACCATCGATATTTGTCTAGGAGGTTTCACGCTTTCAGCAAGTACAGCCTTCTGCGGCTGTGCTTGCCAAGATCAAGCAGTGGTTTTCTGCCCCCTTGGAGGGAGTTACTCTTCCAGCTCTCCACTGTAGCCCTACCTGGAAGGTGTTGCTGCCATCTTCTCCTGCTGACACTAAAGTGACTTTCACTTTTGTGAGTAAACATGCAGATTTTACCCATCTGAGCAGTGTCTGAGAACAGCTGATGGTTGTATGGCACTGGCCATTTGTGTTCTTCCTCCTGTATGACTTTACAGTGATCATCATTTCCATTTTGTTCTAGGAAATTTCAAGAGAAGCTGGGTAATGCTGATGATTCTCAAATGTGTATCAGAGTCTATCTAAAACGTGGAAGATTTTCTGTAGCATGTTTTGAGGGAAGAGAGGAGTTTGGGGAGGTAAAAGGGAATGCCAAATATAGCAGTTGGTTCTAATCACAAGAATGACCACCAACCTGATCCTCAGATAAAATAAGTAATCTTGTAGTCTTTTCATTCCCTATCTTTTGAGTAAACATTTATTTAAAATAGTGGGATGCACTATATTATATTGTCATATTACAACAGTGCCTCTACCACCTTTTTCTGTTATAGTTAAAAAATCAAAAGTTAATGTACTGGTTTGCTCTTGAGAATTAATAAATTGAGAAAGTTGTATGTAAAGAGACTGTTAAAATATAACTTGCTGTGGCACGTGATACATAGATGACTTTAAAATATAATTTTAGATGGTCAGTATCTTGAATGTCCATCTTTCCGGAAGATTAATTTTAATAACAGAGTAGTGTGTTTCACTTCCAAATACATCCATAGGGATGATATCAAAGACACAGTATACTAGAAGGCAGTTGGTCTTGAGAAAATCAGTAGGTGTGGTGAAGATTAGAGTAATCAATCCTGAATTCATATAATTTGTGTATGGTAATCATGTTTTTTCCCAAGTTTCACTTTATATACAGCTTGGTTTTGTTGGTTATATAGCGGTTCTTTTTCATCAGTCCTCAAATAAATAATGGGGAAGTTGCATATTTTTATTAAGCTAATTTAAATTAATTAAGTAGTTGCTGAGAAGGTTGGTGAATCTTGAAACAATAACTATTATTTAACGAAATAAATTCTCTGTGGATGGAACTCTGCAGTTCAGAAGCAGATACATAGCTTACACAGCTACCCCCACAAATGTGAGGTGAAATGAATGTAAATTAACTGCATCCTGTGAAGGACTTTTAAAGGCAGAGACTGCACACTGATGTGTGTGGTGAGGTGAAAACTGGCAAATGACAGTTGAAATTTGGGGGTTGAGGGGAGATACTTCTTGTATTTGAATAAAAAATCAAGACTCTTATTCTTCAGTTGCAGGAGAATCTGGAGGGAGTTTCAGCATTTGTAATTAAAGCTGTGAAAATGAAGATACAAAGTGCTTGATCTTTAATAGAAAATGCGTTTATTTAGTCATTGGAGATATAACAGAAACAGTTTGAAATATTCTTTTATTATATTTTTTAAGCATTTATCTTTGTTCTTGACGTATTTGCCTATTGCAAACTAATCATGGATGAATCCTCCTGCTACTGGCAAGTTTTTACTTGTGAGGATGCCAGACAAATTGTCATGTTTTGATTCTCTGTGGGAAAATTTTTCTTAGTTATCCTTGAAATATCAAACTAGCAAGCACAGGGTTGATGATGTACATACAAAACCTTCCCTTGCAGCCACAGGTTGCTTTGCTTCCTTAACCTGCTCTTGGCTGACAGGGCGATGCTGCACAAGCTCTAAGAGTAGCATCCACTTGGATTCTTCAAGTTAAATGCTGAAGGCTTTAGACAAGGAAAAATCACTGCGTGTTGAAGGAGAAACTCCAGCTTGTCCAAAGTTCTTGGTCTGTAATTACACCGTGCTTGCTGCGTTTGATTGTTGTGTCAGTAACAGGGGTACCTGGCTGATCCCTGCCTTGGAGGCTTTCAAGTGCCCGGGTGCCAGCAAGCCAGAGTTGGCTGCTTCTGACTGGAAAATCTCTCTTGCCCAGCCTGCCCTTGCCACATGCTGCCTCTGGTTGGGGAGCACCGGGGCTGTCTTGCTGCAGGGTGAAGGAGTTGGGAAAGGGGTGCTCCTGCAAGTGGGGGGACGGGACTGTTAAGGATTTATAGCGCATCTCAGCATAAAACAATTCCTGTCTCCTCTAATATTTTGTAGTTGTGCTTAATTTCACAGCACCAAGCCTGTCATTGCAGCACACTGTGATCCAGTTGGCTGGTCACGCATTAGCACTTCTCCCCTGGAGAAGTATATAATTTGTAAAGAATGGCCAAATACCTTCTTAAAACATCTTTTTTATTTATCGAGGGTAGGACATCTGGATTTTAAAAAAATAATAATAATAACCATACCCAAACAATTTTACTGAAGTCTGTCTGTCCTGAACGCTGTTCTCCTGTTGTGGTGGTCAGCAGGGCCTTGCTTTTTGAAGTACTTAAGAGGTCTTTTGTGTGAGCATGAACAGTGCTTACACAAGGGCCTGACCTCTAGATGCGATGTTTGTAACCAATACATAAACTTCCTGCTTTTTTGCACTTGCCATTTGCTCTGTGTGGGAAAAAAATAAGCTTTTACCTTGATTGGTGCTTGCAGATAACCTCCAAGCTGTGGATCAGGCAGAGCCTGCCTCTCTGGAACAGCTGGGAGCAGTAGACCTTGCACTACTTTTCAGTCTTCTGGTTGTTTTCCTTAAACTTTCCATTAAACTTGAAACCAGATTGTCACTAAGTAAATTGGGTCACGTGAATTCTTCATAAACCATTATAGAAGCAATCTCATGTCTGTCACAGAGTATTTCACCGAGTCATCTGAGCTGCTGTTACATACTACACATGAAAGAGCTGGGGCACCCAGTGTTCCTCACACAGATGCTGGTGGTTGCTTATTGCTTAAAAATGATTTGAGATTTCTTGGTGAAATTTTCTGGTAGATTATTAGCATTTATTTTACTATTTTCTACATTTTTCAGAGCACTTCGTGGAGTTGACTTTGTTTAATTATCATTTGGCTTGATTCCATTCACAACAGTAATGAACTGGTGTTCTTCAAAGTGATGAAATCATTGTAACTAGCATAGAGAGGAACAATTTCCTCTTCCCTGACTTTTTTTTTTTCTTTTAGCCTATGAAATGCTGTAAAGTTTATTATTTTTCCATTACAGAACGAAGACACGGTTCAATGTGTAAACCTTCCCCTTCTCCAGCTTCTCCAGCCTGCAATTCCAGGACATCCCTAGTACAGATGAAACCGAAATCCTGTATCAGCGGCCATAACCCTGTCAGCAGCAACTCAAAGCCATTCAAAACGCCCAAAGACAATCTACTTACCTCCAGTAGCAAACAGCACACAGTCTTTCCTTCAAAAGTATCACGGGATAAACCATGGTAAGTACCAAAAAAATAGTAACTGAAGAAGTTGGTGTTCAAAAAACAATTATCTCTATGTATTTCACAATCATTAAAAAAAGTATGTATACTCATCATCTAATTTTACAGTTGAAGCCTCTAAATTTCCTAAGGGAGAAAACAGGGATGTTTTTAAGTTAAAAATATATAGGAAGAAGAAGAAAGGACTGGATTACTTTTTCTGATGTTCTATCAAGTGTCTGCTTTTCTAAGATACATATAGCAAGTGAGATATTGACCCAGTTTGCTGTCTTTCAGGTGCATCTTCCATTACAGTATCAGCCCTTAAAATTGATGCTTTTAAATAGTAGGATAATTTTTGCAGAGTTCTTAATATTGGCTTACCTGATGTTCATGAAAACTTACTGGTTATAGTCATTTATTTTCGATAGCAGCTGCTCTTCATTCTGTATTTTAATAATGTTTGATGCCTTATAAGAAGACAGAAGAAAATTCTGGTTGCAAAAATCACTATTTTGGGGGCATCTTACATCATGTACTGTGATATATATACACACATATAGGCTTTGAGACTGCCAGGCCCATCCTCCCGTGACTGTGATGATTGCAGCAGAGTTGCAAAATGTAAATGAGAGCAGAACTGGGTCACTATTTTATCCCATAAGAAACTGTTTTGTCTTTAGTAATCTACAGAAAAGATGCTTTGTGATTAGGTCACTAGGTTGGTGGCTCAAGATGTGGGTTCAGTTCCTGGTTCTGCACAGGCTACTGTTACGCCTTAGTCTCCTCGACCTCAGTTCTGTGTCTGTAAACTTGAGATAGTAAGACTTCCTTTTTCATAACTTTTATCTACTTACTGTGTGAAGATCCTTCCCTTTTATAGGTCATGATTTAAGGTAGGGTTTCCATACACAGCTGGAAAAGCAGTAAATATCTAATGCAAACCATTCACTCAAGAGACAAAGCGTAAACTCAAATTATGTTAAAGTAATAGCTCATGTCTTCTGCCTTGAAACAGGCACTAATTGGTATGATTTCAAAGAGAGCAGCTTCTGCCTAGCTGTAGAAGTTACCCTGCGCCGGAACAAACTTGATCAGAGTCTAATCTTCCTATAAATCTGAACCCACCATCTCTGTAAGTGTGATGAGCACTGGGGACAATTATGGTATATAATTCTGAAAGTAGAAATTCTGGGTGTTTAGATTACACACACGCATACACACAGATGACATAGAGGCTGTTCTAGTTAAGGTGTGAGTACCTCATTTACTATTCAAAAAAAGTAGTATTGACTGAATAGTGACCTCTTCTTAATGTTGGAGAGGAATTTTATACAGGAGATTTTTTTTTAAGTCTATCTAAAAGAAAATCAGAAAGGACTTTAGAGTATTAACACCACTGACTGTCAACCTGTTTCTCATCCTAGCATTACAGACAGCAACTTACATATCCACATTTCAGAATACTAACTGAATCTATAAACAATATCTTCCGTTCTGGCAACAGATGGCATTCTGTCAGTCAGTAAAAGCTGGAAGGGAACAAAATAACTGAGCATTTCCACCAATCTCTTTTTCCCTTCCTTGGGAACATCCCAAACATTTGCTAATGAAGAACAAGGTAGATATAGCTGTTTAAAACTGTTGTACTGCTCTGTTAATACTTTAGCAATGAATATGTCAGTAGTTGTACCTGTGAATTTTCCAATTCTTGCAGCTCTGCTGTGAGATAATACTGTGGGTTTGTTTACCGGTGGGGAAAAATAAGGCATATAGTAGTTAAAGATACTGTAATCATCACATAACAAACCACAGTCTGAAGTGGATATCAGTGAAATTCCCTTTCAAAATTTAGTGATAAGTGCCTTAGATTACATGACTTGATAAAGAATAAAACCAGTGTGATAATCATCACAGGTTATAGAGAGCTGACAGTTGTTATGGAAGAAAGTGTTTGTTCCCATTCCATTAGTAGATTATAATTTTTATTCAGAATTTTTAAAATATTCAGCAGGTCTGATTTTTCTTAAAGGAGAAATTATTCATAAAATTTATTCTATTTTAAGAGTGTATCTTCCATTCAGCTGTCTGTAGAAGCCATAGACTTTTACCCACTTATCTTTTAGAAAGAAATACTCAATTGACACAAATACGTTTGTCTCAGCAATGCAAATAGGATTCATCATGTATCAAAGTGTGTTGTCGTTTATCATCCTCAGAAGCTTTCAGTTATTCAGTGCTTTTGTCTGTTACGTTATACTCTCATACCATGAATATTTACTTGACAAAGGTTCTTCCAGACAGTTATCAAATTTACCTAATTCAGGAATGGTATCACTTGTGGTGATTGCTTTCCAGACCTGTAATAACCTTTGTTGTGCTTGCCTGATTCTTTCATACAGCATCTCTTTTAAATTTTGGCTGTTACAGTTCGTAGTATTATTTCAGCAATGGCCTCTGCAGCATCATGGCCCAGTAGATCTGTCTGTTATCATGCCTGCCTGCATGTAAGCCCAACTGTTCCATTGTTTAATTCATTATAATTTAGGTTGAGTCATCATCTTAAACATTGACCAAGTAGCTCTTTCTCTTCTTCACATCCTGTATTGCCCTAAGATGTGCTGCAGAGGTTCAGGTTGCACCTCAGAGAATGCTTTAAAAAGCAAAAAGCATGATCAAAATGATCAGATGAAAGAGATCTGGAACTGTTTCATTTTTGTAGCTGCTGTTTTAATACTTCCCTTCCTGTAGTTGGAATATGAAGGATTATTGTGAATACATCATCCAGAAATATCTGTCAGCTCTGATTTTTTTTTTCCCCTGGATCTCTCTAACATCGTTGCTATTAATATAGCAGTGCTTAGAGACTAGAGCAGTGCTGGAGCACCACTGCGCTGTGCACAAGATAAATGTAAACCGTCATTTGCTGAAGCTTGCAGTTGAGGTGGTAAAAGGGATAGCAAAAGGGTAAAAAATAGAGAGAAAAAGACAAAGAACAATATGATTAGTAGTAATAACAATAATAATGAACAAGTGATCATAAATTATAAGAATAGCCCAGATAATTACCCTTTATAAAAGGCATTCCTGCAGAGCCAGGAATTCTCCCCTCCCTGCTGACCTGCCCAGAGGATGCTGCCTCGTTTGCCATGCCCCAGCACAGCTTCTGAGCACTGCCATGGAGGACTTTGGTACTGTGATGCTCCAGGGTGTTCATTTCCACCTAGCCCTGATCTTGAGGCAGTGTAAAATTGGGGTGAAGTGTTAAAGTAAGCGAGCCCTGAAATACCAGTTGAAGCAAGTCTCTGTGACCTCCCTCCATGAGGATTAGCCATTGCCTGCCAGAAGTTCTGGAAATAAAGAAAATTAAAAAGAAATTATGTGGGTTTCATGAACATGTAGAAAGCTGACACTCCTTCTGTAAACAGAAATAGGATCAAAAAGGTATACCTGTGGGTAATCCTGTAAAATTTATAATGTCACTTTTCAAGGTATTTTTTTAATCATCTCATAGTCTTTATTTCTTTGTGTTAGGAAATACCATTATTCATACTGAGGTTGAGAAAGTAAAGGCTAGTCAAGATTTAAGGATATTCCTAATGCAGCATGGAATTGGAAACAAAAGTCATCAGTTAACTTGGACCACATGTTCTAACACTAAATCATAAGTACTTTGTATTGTATTGTAGATTGTAGAGGCAATCCCAGCAATGCAGAATAGAGCAATGTTTTGCTTTTAGATGTTTGTGAATTTCTTTTCTTGCAAATTTGAAAAAAATTGAATGAATGGCGGAGATTTTAGAGTAAATATAGTTATGACCAAAGAAGAAAAAAGCCAACAGCAAAATTACCTTCCTTCTTAAGGAAGAATAATTTTTAAAAGCCTGAAGAAAGGAAAACAGGTAATAAGGAGCTCCAGGTATGAGGAGTGTTATGACATACTACAAGTATTTTTCTTGCTTGGGAATGACAGTGACAAGCAATGGCTTGGAACTAAAAAAAATTTCCACAAGATACTTAGGAGGGAAATTCACTCTTGTTTTGGGAGTTTGTCGCAGGGTCTGCTGAAGGAGTAGTTAGAATAGGGTAAGATAGAATAGAATAGAGTAATTTCAGTTGGAAGTGATATAGTGATCATCTAGTCCAGCTGCCTGACCAAGAACATGAGAAAACGGAAGGAAGTGAATTATTGTATCTGAAAAAGAGAATGGGCTTTTGAAGCCTGTCATGATCAACCATTTTGTATAGCACTCATATATTCTTCCAGCCTTTTTCTGATTTCCTTCTAATTCATCAGCATTGGCATTGAACCACTGGTCAGCAACACTGGAAGCCATATTCCAGTATCAGTATAACCAAGGATGTGTGAAAACTAAATTTGCTCCTTAATCTTATTTACTGTATCCATTTTTTAATATAAGCACAACAATACAATAAAAGCTCATATTGCTTATCCATTGTGACCACTACATATTTTTGTCACTATTTTCCAGTATGTCGTTTCCCTGTATTTCACTGCAGACTGAATAGCTTGTTATTTCTGTGTAACTTTACATCTGCTTGTATTAAATTTTTTTTTTTAGTTAATGAACATTACCAAACACTCCATGCTACTTTTTATAATTGCCTTTGTCTCCTCATTATTTAGTTTCCCTTGATCCTGATTCCATCAGCAAATGTTATCACCAGTAATCTTGTATTTATTTCTAAAGACCAGTGAAGTTTTCAGTCATGTCAGACTTGGTAATAATGGCTAAAAAGTCCCCCTAGCAAGCACTCTTACTGGATCATAAAGCTCTAAAAACCTAGGTTTTAATTTTATGTTGTTCAACATTTGCTTTTAAACTGTTCTTATTTGTGTTTTACAATGCCTTTCAAAAGTCAAAACATTTTCACAATTACCTTTGTCAGCTTAACTGGTAACCTCATCAAAAAGTGAAATCAGATTTCTTTGCCAAGATCTGATTTTCAACAAAACTGTGAACTAATTGTTTATCAGTTTATTTTTATTAGCTTTTCCATAATTTCTTCCAAGACACTGTGGATTGGGTTTTCAGTGTAGATGCAACAGCAGCACTCAGCTTCTCTTAAGTTGCCAAATATTCCAAGATTCAATTAGAAATTAATATGCTGACACCCAATATCTCTCCAACTCTTTTGGAATTCATGGCCACATTGTCCAAATTTGCTTATGTTAAAAAAAAAAAAAAAGAAAAAAAAAGAAAAGTGTGATTTTTCAGCTGGCACTTACTGACGGAATCAAAAAACATTTTTATCTGATTAGATAGCATTATCGTGCTTCCTTCTTAGTATAGAAGAAATACCGAACATTTCTGTCATTTTTGCATTGCTAATAACTAGTTTACTGTCCTTTAGGTAGATACTGCTCTTATTATTAGAACTTAATTTTGTAAAAAAAAGGGAACTTGTCTTTACTGAATACAGATTTTTCTCACCTATCTTTGGCAATCATCTGCACTTCCATTTTTCTCATTTTTACTGATTGTCCTGTGCCCTTCCTTGGTTTTTATGTTTGTTGCATGTTGTTTTTCTAACTGTTCCTCTCAGCAGTTGTCTTTAATAAATCTAAAGAGGCTCTTCATTCAAAAATTCTTTTTATAATATAGTAAATAAGATTTAAAACCTTATTTTTTAATTTTTCTAACAAACTTTTTAAACAAACCCTCAATTTTCACTCAAAAAGCCTCAAGTTTGGGGAAAGAACTGTCTTTAACCATCAAATATAAGTGTAAGCATTTATGATTTATTTACGTTTTTAGTCCTTAGTAGTTGACCATGGTCACCAGTCCTGTGCAGCTTCCAGTTTGCCATTTGGTTATCGATTCATCTTTCTGTGTTATGCTGAGATGAAACTAGAGTTCCTTAATGTTGAATGCAGTACCCGCTTACATTTGTAATACACAAAACAAAATAAAATTATCATCTGTAGTTTCTAAAATCTCAAATAATTTAGTGTAGACTGCCAGGAGTTCTATAGAACCCATGTCTTCAGATACTGGAGTATTTTTCTTTTTCCTTCTACACAGCAATGGAATGCATAATACAGGTTGACTTGTTGATCTCTAACAAGGGAGGGACCCTGAGCTTTTTCTGTAGCACAGTGATCCATCCATATGTACTCCAAGATTTGAGGTTCTGAGAACTGCAAAACAGGAACTTTCTTCATATTTATTAACTATATTTTACTACTAGACCAGATAATACACTTGACCCTTTCACTGTGCATCAGTACTTCGAACTAATATAGATATTAGAAACTGGGCATTAAGATATTTTTATATTTTTTTATATAGTAAAACTACTTGATCTACATTTTTTTAAAAATCTCCTATTTTCAGAAAATGTAATTGCTATCTGTTTAAAAGCAAAGAAATTAATTCCACCCTGAGATGTTATAATTCTTGTCTGTCGTTTAACTTAATAAATTCAGAGCAGTTTAAAAGAGTAGAGGATCAAATCCTCTCTTTCATAGCTCCATGTTTACATTCATTGAAATACTTAATGCTGCTCTGGTTTGTGATTAAGTTGGGGTGGGTTTTTTGCTTAGTTACTGGCCAGCACTTTACATTTTACTTCAGTCTGATCTGCATTCTGACTAGCTGACTGCTGTATTTATGGTACCACAGGATATGGAAGCTTCACGTAATTTAATTCCAGGTCCAGAATATGTCTTGGTGTCTAAATCTTCTTTTTAGATTTATATACATATTATTTAGATCGAGGTTCATTTTTCTTAGTTAAAATACCCTTAGAACAAAGACTAACAACTTTTCTCTTAAGTTGCCAAATATTCCAAGTGGACTTGGCAACTCTCCAAATATGGGAGAGTCAGCTCCAGTCACACACACCCCGCTTTCTGATCATCATCTTCAGCAGCCATGGAGAAGCAGAGGCTTTGTAGCAGCCCAGAAATGTCAAGACTTGAGTTATTTTGGACCCTGCTTCTGATGTTTCCTAAGGGTGTCCCATGGGGAGTGCCATCCATAGTTATCTTTTTCTGATTGTAGAAATTCCACATCTGTTAATCATTCCATCCATAGGAAGAATGCAGCAAAAGTGCAAATTTTCAGACACAAAAGACTGAAATTATGTGAGAAGCCCCAAACCATTCTGTGATGTGCAGACAGGCAAATGTTGCCTGTCTTGAGACACAGACAACAGTATGGTCTCTGGCAAGAAACTCTGCTTACCTGAACTGCAACATGCCAGCATACTTCAGAATATATACTGATTTAAATAACAGCAGTGGTGTGTTTAACAGATGTCACGAGTAACGCACTTGTAGAATGCAAAGTTACTACAGAGATGTGCAAGAAGCACATTGTTCTTTGAGTACCGTTTGCTAATGAGTAATTTCACACTTTTTATAAATACATTTCATTTTACCTTTAAGCAAGTACATCAAGTTAAACCTTTAAGATAACAATAGATTAAAGAATTCTTGAGTTTTAAGTTTTTCTGTGTGGGATATCCTCCTTGACTGTCACCTTTATGATGGGGATTAAAATTATGGAGGTTTTTTAGTTCTGTGCAATTCAGAAAGGAAAAGATAGGAGTACTCTTAAGGAGACTCTCATGCTTCTAGATCAGGAATTTATTTTACCTTCTAAACATCACCATTGCATTTGTATTTAAGAAAACTTGTGTTTCTTTTGTTTATTTGGTGTGAAATAATAGTCTGAAAATTGTCATTTTTGCATGATCCATGTCTGAACTTGCTTGGAAGGCAAATAGTCAACTATTTGGTGAAAGCAACTCTTCAGGCAGAGTATGGGAAGAACTGAATAAGTGAGATATTTTCATTTGTGACTTCCAATGAAACCTGGGTTTAAAGATCTGAGAATTTAGTTTTTCAAATTAATATTTTTTCTGTATTTGTTTCAGCAAGGATGGGTATATAGTTTATATATTAATTGGTAGTCACAAGATATCCAATCTTGCAGTTGTTGGGTAGGTAAAAAGCAGCTGTCACTGGTTATTTCCTCATGCAGATAGGAGCTAGAAATGTTAATGTTGGAATTGAAAATCACTTGTCTCAATCTTTTTTGCTGCTAAATTGAGAAGAAAGCCTTTGTTAGTGTCACAAATATGCTGTGGTGGTAGTTAAATTAGGAGTAGTTAGTTATTGCAAACTTTACTCTGAAACAGCCAAATAAGCTAATAATTATATCGGAAATTTTTATTTTTCAGTTCATAAAATTTTATTAAAAATACATTTTAGTAATGTTCAATTCATCAAGGATTTTAATTCTTCTAAAGGAAGAATTTCTATACTTAAAAACTCTTTTCTCCTTGTTTCCAGAACTTGTATGTCATCCAGACACATCTGAACAAAAGAATTATTTTTCTGCTTGTTTAAAAATATTAATACTGTTAGCAAACTACTTTGTTATCATGGTGAGTTTAGTACAGCATATGCATAGCTGATACGTGCTTGAGTAAAGGCATGAGACCATATATGTAAGGGGATATGTTTTGCTTAGTACCAAAGACTTATTTTGTTTATGAGTAGTAGGGGATTGGATCTTAAGAAAAAAAGAAAAAAACACCCACAAAACAAACCAAAAAAACCCACAAAAAGATTAATTTTCATTGTTTTATACATTGCCGGGCTTTACAGATGCCTGGTTTTATACACATTTAATTGAACAAAAAGAGTCAATGATGGTACTAAGTATTTCGTTTTAGCCTGGTCTGAAGATACTGTGTCACTTGCATCAAAATTTTTGTATCTGTGGAAGAAGATTAAGTAACTGTAAATCTTTGGTGGAGAAAATACAACTCGAAGATTTTCCTTTGGTTTTACAGCGTTCCTGTTCCAGTAGTCAGTCTAGAGAAAATTCCTAACTTAGTGAAGGCAGATGGTGCCAATGTTAAAATGAATTCTGCAACCACTACCACCATCACCTCCTCTTCAGCCTCTTCATCCACCATACCTGCTCCAACTTTGGTTAAATCTGGTTTGACATCCAAGTCAGTGCCACCGTCACCAGAAAAGATTCTGAACGGCAAAGGAATTGTAGCTCCATCAATAGACAAGAAACACCAAAATGGCACTAAAAGCAGTAACAAGCCTTACAAAAGACTTTCAGGTGAGTGATGTTGTAGTCCATCTTTGAGATGGTCTGTCTGTCTTCATTAATATTTCTATAACTCAGAAATAAAGTACTCATAAAATGCTGTAGCCTGGTTTTGGTTTGATTTTTTTTATTTTTTTTTTCACTGTAAGATGCCAGTTTGCGTATAAGAAAAAGAAAGCTTTCATGCTCTTAGCACATGTAAAATATTTTCAAAGTACACATTCTGTTTAGCTTGAAGTTAGACTGTTTAATGCGTTTCTCAACTGGTCAACGGGCCAAATATTAATTTTTAAGGAAGTAAATTCATTAAAACAGAAAGGCAGAAGGCTTCCTCATGCTATTACATAATTTCGGTCTGTTTACAGCAAAAGAAAATGTCTTGGTTGGGTGACTTTGGTATAGCCATAAACCAGTTGAGGTTTAAGGTGTCAACTTGGTGGATAACCAAGTCATGACTTTTTAAAGAATCTTCTTTCTTGGTTTTAAATAATAGAAAATTCTAAGATGATATGGGAAATGCTGGGGAAGTCTTAAAAGTCATAATTTCCCTCCATCCCTCTGCCCTTGCGATTCACACAAGTGTGTGTGTAGCGTGTGAAGAAATTTGTAGTGTCTTGATCTTTCTCAGGAACACAGGACGGTGGGGTTGTGGGATTGACATTTAATGTGGAAATGCCCTGGATGGCCTTAGGCAGAGCTGTATTGAGGATGTAGGTCTCTGTGCAAACCTGCCACCGAAGCACAGAACGCCCCATCATGGGAGGGCAGAGGCTCTGTTAGAAAGGTTGCCATCCATTGGGAGGAAGAATTCTTTTCTGTGGAGTTCCCTAGCAGTGACCCATGTCAGCCATTGGGCAGTGAGTAGAGAATTTGCCCCCTAAAGCTGAAAACACATTTTTGTTCTGAATGAAAGGATACCAAGTGTTTTGAGGAATTTTTTTTTTTTTTTTTTTTTTTAAGCAAAAGTAACTGACTCAAGTTTATGGCTTCAGAAGCTGTGCAGGATCTATTCATCAGCTGGCAGTACTTTGTGATTTGGGCAGGAACTTCTTGTGTGTACTGAAAGGCTAATTTTGCTAATGGCAGCATGATGCGCGTTAGGTCGTCAGTTTGGCAGAAAGTTAGTTCACATGATTTCTAAATGTGCACTAGTTATGAACCAAGTAGAAGTTGTACAAGATAAATGCTTTCATTTCCAGTTAATGAGTGTGCCCTATTTTTTGACTGAATATCAGGTTTATTTTTTTCATTTTCTCAAATTTGGCAGTTAGCCAAATGGTACTGCCACCTTGGCTTGATTCCAGACCAGTGTGAGGTGTTTGCTAGGGCTGTGTGGGGTATGGAACAACGCCATCGCCTTAAAGGGCTCGGTACACTGATTGCTTTCTTAACTAGTTCAAAGTGGCATATAAAAAAACAGAACCACAAAACAAAAAAGTATTATGAGAAAGTAGCTGATTAGGCTTTTAAACCTTATTTCACTTGCAAAGATCCAATTTGTTATCCTAATAAAAACTACATATATTTTGCAGTTCATTTAAAACATTGGTTTCTTTTAACCTATTATTTCCTTTAATGGTTTAGATGCTTAATTTAGCTAATCAATTCTGAATTCCTACTTGGGCAGTTGAAACTGATATTATTTGAGATACTTGTTTTCCTCATGTCACCACGTACCACTGTGGGGATGTAGGTAATACTTGTACTTTCTTTGTACAGGTGCTTCCTGAAATGTGTTCATAAAGGAGAATCATTTCTGTAGAGTTTTCCTTCAATTTGCTTGCTTTTTCTGTGCAGCTGACTCTATCACTCTTCTGTCTTGAACCTGTCACTTACAGTGTCTTCTAGTCTAGGGAATGTTTCACTGGTGGAAATTTCTGCACAGGACTGTTTGAGCACTCTGATAGCCATTAGTTTACTTTTATATGGTTAACAAATCCACAGAATTGATTCTTTTTTAAAGCTTCTCTGTCATTATCAGATTTAGAATCTGATCAGTCTTGCTGCTTCTGCCTCGTGTATTGATGCAGCAATGCAGTAGTTTAGTGATGATGCAAATAGAAGTGCTGACAGCACTGTAGATGAATTGCCTGTAGATTCTGTGTCACTGTGATGGATTCCTTTCCATTATTATACAGAACTGTGCAAAGATTGAGAAAAATATCTTGGAAGGTCAATGAGGTGATTATTTTAGCTATGACATAAATTTCATTCATTTCCCATGAAAAGAATGAGACAGTGGCTAGGGGATTTAGGTGTCCCACAGTTCGCTGCTATGAAACTGTTCAGCTGTTAATTTTTGAAGCTTCTTAATAGGTCTGGCCAGTTTACATCTGTTTTCTTTCATTTTTAGCAACTTCCACACTCTCTCACACCATTTCCCTGACTGTGGCTAGAGGTTTTTTCTTTGCTGAGAGCTGGTGGTTGTTTGGGTGATGAATGAACCTGCCCTCTTTTCAGGAGCACTGTCATTGGTGAGAGAGAGGAAACAGCTTGTGGAACCACAAAAGACAGTCTGTAGCTGCCCAGCATAAATGTATCAGTGTTCCCTAATAGCAAAAAAATTTTTTTTCCCAAATCTTCCTTAGTTCTTGTTCTCTTTGGGATGAAGTTAAAGAATGCAGATGCCCAATTTACACCAAGAATATCTGTTCTGTTGCAAACAGGAGTTTTAGACTATTCAGTTTTGGCCTTTCCTCTTCTTTCAGTGAGGTTATAATGAATCCTCTTAACTTCATCCACTGAACACGAAGAATTGGAATCTGTTCCAGAGAAACAGCTTTCTGAAGTTGTGCTTGTGCACAAGAGTCTAGGACTTCTCATTGCACAAGAGTCTAGGGCTTCTCATTGTTTCCCAATACAGAGGTAGTGAGAAGCTGCTTTTCGTTATTGGTAAGACGGTGATAATCTTAATTTAATGTGTTGCCCAAACCAGGCACATCTGTAGCTGGCAGTTAGATGTCCATGATTTTCTCTGGAACAGCCACACACGCTTCAGCCAGGAGAAGTGGTTTTCTGTTTGTTTAGTATTTTCTGTTTCTCAGGGAAAGCATGCTATTTTGCTGTTCAGTAGATGCTGGAGGTTTCCACTTTCTCTGACTATAATTCCCTGTGTTGATTTTACCTCTGTATGTTTTCCTAGTAACTACCTTTGCTGTAATTGGTCCTGCTTGGTTGGGACACTCTTATTAAGACATCCAGCGATCTGGATACTCCCAAAGGCAGCACTTATGATTTTTGAAGTATACTTTCCTGTTGGTCCAAAACCATCCTCTTCTTGGTGACTTTCAGAACACATTCCACAGCCTTGTGATTACCCTCAGGATTTTGCATTTGAAGGCATATTTCTAAGTCCATATAGTCTATTTAGTTTGGTTTTTAATTTGTGTTGAAGGTTTTTAGGCAGGTGATTCAGGAAACTGTGATAGGAACATAATATACTCAAAAACCAGGAGCAATTAACTGCTTTAGTTCATGAACATGCATTATCATCCATTAAGTATGGAAAAATGTTTATTATATTTAGCCATACACAGCAACTTTGGGTTGGTTTTCTTTTTTGTGCTGTAATGGCCACAGAAATCACAACTGCTTGTGACAGATTCAGTCCCTTTATAGATTTCACCAGAAAAGCAGTGCCAACTGTTTTTCCAAAGCTCACTTTTTGGTATGTCTCTGCTAACAGGTTGATAACATAACCGTTTAATGTTTGGTTTATCACTTTTAAGCCCATATAGCAGAATACATAAAACTGCTAGTAATTGTGATATCTGGACAACAGTTGTTGTCTGAATAGGCTACTTGGTCTCAGGTTTCTTCCAGCTGTTCTACTCACTGGGATGCTGTCATAACATAGCTGTGAATTGCTGCCTTCGTCTTCGCTCCGATTTGTTTGTTTATAAAGAATTTTTAGATCACCAGATTAAATGTTGTAGTTGAGTACAGGGTGGTTATTATATCTGAATGTAACACTACTGTATAGTGAAGATAGGCCTTGGCAAATAGTTTATATTCCTCTATCAAACGAAAGCAAACCAGTCTGCACATTAAAACATATAATGTCAAGGTATATAAAGATAATGGTAGGTTTTTGGTGGCATAAACTTAAAAGTTTATGTCCATAGTTTTGTTATAGCTCTATAATGTAAGCCCTAAAATTATCATAACCTAAAGGAGGTGATGCTTTCTGTGGTATATAAATACTAAAATATTAATGAAAATAAAATATGCAAATACAGCTTATTAAATATTAATGCACTTTTAATGTTAATCATGAGTAGAACTCATGTAAATGCCTTTTTTTCATAATCTCTGCAAACTTTAAACTCCATGCCTCTCTTCACTTAGGGAAATAATGCACATTTTTTTACACAGATTTAACAAATTTTGCTCTCAAAATGCCCCTATGAAACTTGTATTAACTTCTGAGACACCGTGGGTTGTTTTTTTAGATTTTCTGAGTATGTCAAAGAAATGTGGTTCAAAGCTCTTGTGATATTTAGTCTATATGTGTCTTAGCCAAAGTCAGAAGCTAGGTTTGCAAATGCTGTATTTCACGGCCTCGGAGGCAGCCAGTGTTAGAGAGGGAATTGAACTCGTGGGTATTTGGCCTCGTCCTATGTTTGGGCCACTCTGAGTACAGCACTGTAAGCAGACTTACTTTGATGAAGTCTGTGACTGAAATCCTGCCCTAAATAGTTTGAAACACACAAGGACAAAAAAATGCACAACTGCATGAGTGATGCATGTGGCACTATTAGAGGATGCTGGGGATGGGATCAGTCATTCAGGTTGAGCCTGGTTGAATTAAGCTCTATCGGGCAAAAATTATAGCTACTCTCGTTAAAATTTCTGTAATAATCTATTTTTTCTCCTTTTTCTACCTACCCCCCCATCAAACAGAAAGAGAATTTGACCCAAATAAACACTGTGGAGTACTGGATCCTGAAACAAAGAAACCTTGCACAAGATCGCTCACCTGCAAGGTATTTTTCTTAGAAGATAAAATATCAGATGCTTTGTTATAGTTTAAATCCTACCACAGTAGTTTGAGAGGTCATACCTGCTCCTGTCTTACAGACAATGGGTATGGTATTCAGACGCTGTCTTCAGGTAATTCTTTTGAGTAATTCTGTTTCTTTGAATCAGAGCATCTGCATTATTCCACTAATATTTCTAAAAAGATTTTTTTTTCTTGTCATTTTGTTATGCAAAAAGCATTAACGTTTCATGTAGAAGCACAACTGTTATTTTAAATGCTCCTTTTTTTGGTTCACATATGCAACAATGTTGAAGTATAGTCAATTTTTACTAAAAAATTAACATGATTTTTGTATAATAAATTACTTGGAGGCTGCCCTTATGATAGTAATGTCTCATGTCAAAAAGTAGCAGCAATGTAAGACATTTATAATGAACATTTGTATGTGTATGTGCTGCCTGTCAGTAGAGATGATCAGTTAAATTTGCTTTACAATGTATTCACATTTTTCAATCCAATGAAATCAATTTTTCATTGTAAGTTAAGAGCTACAATGATGTTACTTCTTAATATTTTAAAATTATTGGAATTATATTTTCTGTCTTGGAAAAGGTAAGTCAATAGACTCTATTATATGAACATTGTTGCAAAAAGTAATTTTAGCCTTGATGTTGGCATTCCTTAAGAATTACTTCATAAATTATCAAAGATAATGTGGAATAACAGCTTTATTTCCATAACTGTGGCTAAAGTTGTTTGAAGTAGATTTTATCTTTTAGAGTTGTGGTGTATCGGAAGTATAGAGGACTCATAAACAATGTCATGCACACACAAATGCTTTTTAACCACCCTATTTTTAGACTCATTCACTTAATCATCGACGAGCAGTTCCAGGCCGTAAAAAACAGTTTGACATCCTTCTAGCTGAACACAAAGCTCGATCCAGGGAAAAAGAAGTTGCAAAAGACAAAGAGCATCCACCATCTGCAAGGGAAAGCTATCAGAGCCAGCCCACACCAGCACAAGACTCTCTGTCAGGATCTTCAGTGAACTCTGGTCAAGAATCTAAAGTAACATCTCCTGCAAAATCTCGACCACCAAATTCTGTACTTCCAAGGTAAGCAGTTCTCCAGCATGGAATGTTGCATTCTGAAGGTCCTGTAAGAAATGACTTAGTCTTTCATACAGCTTATTTTATAAGCATTTGGTACTTCTTTAATATATTGCATGATAAAACATATTAATACAAGAGTTTCTGCTAGCAGTAGAAAATAGACTATGCTTACATTAACCTAAGTCTGTCCATGGTAGCCTGTGGTCTGATTGGAAATGAGGCATGAAGTGGTGTCCACCCTTGGCTCGGAATCTCAGTAACTGCATTTTTTGACTAAAATGGTCAGTAATAATTAGGAAAGCTTACATTCAGGTCTTTGTGGCACATTTGGCAATAAAAGTCGCTTTACATGAATCAGGGGTAGGTGTCAGCGGTGAAATTCTGCACCTTCATGTAGAATTCTTCTCTGCAAATACTTCACCGATTACATCAATGAAATATCTTGTAAAAGAAGGTGCATTTTAGTGTAAATGAGAATCTAAGCAGCAAGTTCTTAAAACTATTGATTTGAAACTGTCCATAGCATGTCTTCCCTCATTTTGAAGATTTTTCTTAGAAAGGACTAAAACAGTCTTCAGAAAGACAATGCAGACTTCTAAAGACATCCCTTTGAAAAAAACTAGTATGAAGTGTTGGATCTACTGCATTCTAATTATCCTCTAGTAAATTTCCCATATGTTTTGTTTGTTTGGGGGTACTAGTTTTGGCTGGAGTAGATAAAGCTAAACTAATTGGGTTTGTTCATACTTACTTTGTTTCATATTTCTTTTCTTTGCAGAAGCCTTGGTCAGGATTGGGTGCCCATTTGGGGGCTTTTGTAGTAAGATAGTAAGGTATTTCAAAGAGATATTTGCCGTCCCAAGTCTTACAAGAGACAGCCATTTCAAATGTTTTCTGTGTGTTCATCAAGCCATACTGAAATTTTATTCATACAAGGCAGAGCTGGGCCTTACAGGGTTTGAGTGAAAAGACAACGAAAGAATACCCATAGATAAATTGGTGAGAACTCTGCATAATTCTTGTAAAAGGAGTGACCTTACACAGTTCTTACATAGAGAGGAGCACAGAGGGATGGGCAGACATTGTTTTTAGTAGGTGTTATAGTCAAAGAAGGAAAACTGGAATGCGATTCAGTGAGAGCCAGCTGAAGAAATAGCGAACATAGTGGTACATGAGGAGGAGGATTTTAGCGGTCATACATTGTGTTTGTACAATCTACATTTCTGTTTCTGCTGCAGTGCCTCTGTTCTGCCGTCCTGTCTGTTTTTCAAGCAGCCGTGCCAGAGGAAAGCCTTGCTTTCTCTCTGCTGGGAGCCAGCAAGCCTGCAGCACTGCTGCTGGAAGAGGTTATGTGAGTGCTCCCTGCTCTGCTGAGGCAAAGCTTGATGGTTTCACTGATGGTGACCTGGCTGACTCTTCCTGGAGGCTAAGGAGCATTCACACAATCTGTCCCTCGCATCAGCAACTGCAGCAATTATTTCTGGCTGATGGACATTGGTGAGCAATCCCTGCTCAGTTCAGAAGAGGGCACCTGTCCACAGTCTTAATGACTGCTGTGTCCTGACAGCATGAATTTATGAGATTGAAGGTCTTTAGATTTTGCTCAACGCAGACATCTCCTCCAGCCTCAGAGGTCCACATACATTCTTGGTTGTACAGATTGTAATTGAGAATCCTTTTCCACCCTGATTTCTAATCTGTTTCCAAGCGGCCTTTGAAAGGCATGGCACCATTGCACCCTGTAGTGCAAAGGCATTCCCATTTTTTAATGGATTTTAGACAAAGGTAAAGAAAACCTATGTACTGCAAGAGGTCCTCCTAGTTACTGTAGGTACCTAATAGCTGTAGAGGGTGTCAGGTAAACACTCTGGTTATTTCACTAGGATTTTGGTATGAAATAGAATTTCATGACTGGACCCTTGGGATTAATCAAGTAGCAGAGTAATGGTGCAGTGTAAGATTTTGCACATCTGATTTTTGTTTGCATTTTTAGTATTCTTTATCTCTTAAGATCTGAAACTCAACGTCTTGGCAAATCTTAAATTTCAGGCAATACAAAGATGTTTCTGCTAACATTAACTTGATAAACCCATGATACGTCTCTGACAAGACCAAATGTCAGCTATTCTGTATCTTTTACTGTCCTTCTTTATCTGATCATTTCTGGTATAGTTTACTTTGATGCTTGACTCCATCAGGTAGGTTTGCAGAGACTTTGAACACTGATGATTTAAATGTATATTCTCCTTCTAGACCATCATCTGCAAATAGCATAAACAGCAACAGTTCTTCAAACCACAGTGGGTACGTACCAGAACTGCCACTGCCTTCCATGGGAGGAGATTTAACGAGCAGATTGTCCAGTGATGAAGGAGAAGCGGATGGAGCTGAAGAATCTGAGAAATTAGACTGTCATTTTTCTGGACACCATCCCAGACCTCTTGGGGTATGTGTCTGTCTCTCGCATGCCTTGCCATTATTCTCATGTAATTAGAGGGGAGAAAAAAGAAGTTAGTCAAAATGTAAGGAATGAGGACCTTACATTCTGAAAACTGTATTCTAAAGTGAATGTTTAACAGAAAGTGGTATGGATGGGATGATGTAGGAGGAGAAGACTGGTCAGTCCATAGGCTGCAGGACAAGATGAGCAGCAGAAAATCAGAAGTTCTAGTTTTAGATTTTCATCTCAGTAGACTGCAACTCAATGTAATTCTGCTAAATTGAGGAAAGTTGCATTGTTTTAAATGTGACATGAACAGATAATGTCTTTGTCATAGTTCTTATGATACAGGATCTTGCAGTTGGTTATAGCTCTGAAAATCACACAGCAGCAAAGGGCTATTACAGTGCTTTGTTGATTTTTGTAGTCTAGTTGAAGCAGTAATTAAATATCATTTATGTGAGTGTATGTGGACTTAGAAGCTATTGCCTCATTCATCTAAAAACGGAAAGTCTAGAGCGCAGCATAGCCCATCTGCTCTGGTGGTGGCTTAAGTATGTACTTCTCTGGCAGCTGTTTTTGTCTTTCTCCCGTGTTAGAAAGTTCATTGTAAGTAGTAAGAGTTGCATTGTGGCATTATCTCTGCAATGTGAATTTGTTTACACTGTACAAAGCAAGAAGCAGTGGGAGAACTCTCAAACTTCTAAGCAGTTGGTTCTCATCAAAACTGAGCCAAGGAATAAAATTAATGAAGACTTCGCTTTTGTGTTTTCCATATGATATGCAGAATAAAACAAACACTGTGATAACTGTAGCATTGTCTATATTCCCTAGAGCAAAGGAGAACTTGTTACTGTCAGACACCAGGAAAAAGTATAAGCCAAACATAAAATAACCGTCAGGTGAAATTCTGGTTTTGATTCTTACACAGAAAATAAGAATTATTATAGTCCATATAATATTCTGATATGCAGGAATGTCCTGCTTCTTTGGTACTCTTGTGTTCCACTTTGTTTTGCGGACTGCTTTATGAATTAAAAGCTGAAAGCTCACTGCATGTGTATCCACACAATTTAAAAAATAATCTAAGTGGAGCTGGTTCTTGTACAGGCACTGTCGAGGCATGGCTGTCCATAGCCATCTTGTTTTAGGATCCTAGTTCTGTTTCAAGGCAAATCCCACTGCGTAATCTGGTCTTTGAAATCTTAGCATCTCTCAGTTGAAGCAGTTCCTGATAGAGCAACTGTTCTTAGTCCACATCAACATGAAGTCAAAAAAGATGGTGTAAATTGCCTTCAGCCCAGTTCATGCTAACTTGCTAAATTTCATACTGAAGTGGACTTTCTTTACAATGTCCCTCTCCCAGCTAGGTGGTTGTAATTGATGGGGAAAAGGTGGTAGCTTTTTTAATTCCCTCTTAGCAGTAACTGATCTGTGTCACTGGGAGGTGAGGCCAGTTTATCAGCTTACGTGGTGGTTTTCATTAACCGGGTTAACCTTGTCCTGAAACAGACTTAAGATAAACAGTTACGGTTGCCACTCATTGTCTGTTAAGCTGAAAAGTACTTTAAATGGGTATTTTTCTACTGCATCAGTAGCTTCTGCTCTCAGTCAGAATTTGTGTGAATTAGCTCTCCATCATGCAGGGACCGTCTTGTCTTCTGAAGATGGTTTATAACAGGTTTCTTTCCCACAAATAGGTGTTGCAGCAGTTCTCTATGTAATGTGAGATCAGTAAGACTGAACTGAAGAAAGAGTAGATACCTGATCATGCCATTTCAGTGTAGTAGGACTTTTCAGGAAGTTCTTCAGAGGAAGCAGTGCAAATACTCCTGAGCTCTGCAGAATTCTCTAAATATTTACTACTCCTCTAGATGACTTTCATACACTATGAAGAGTGTATCCAGTGTTCTGTTGTAGCGCAGGTGCCATGGATGATTTTTTTTTTTCTGAGATGTCACTGGTTTGTTTATTAAATAGATACTAAAGATGCTCCCATTGCGCCTTTTTCACATTTAGTTACATTTTTATACCTGTTACACAGTTACAAGATTTAATGTGCACAGAATGGTGTAACTTGTCTTTCTGAGGCAGTAAGAGTATTATTAGCCAGAACCTGTTTCCTTAACAGTACCTTAGCATTTATATTCTTCCCCTGTCACACATAGGTGACAGTGAACCAGTTTACCTGATAGTAAACTGACTTGTTAGTGAAATATAAATTATACTTTACACTAAGATGAAACATTATGTACGTATTTCATATATCATGCAAAAAGTATTTATGCTGTAGATAGTGAAAAACACCTTTTTAAAGGTGTTTTATATGCATGATACAAATTACAAAGGTGTTTCTTGACCTGTAAATGATGATCGTTTTATAATGTAGAAATATTTTTTATAAATAATGTTGAAATATCTTTTCTTTCAGTTTTGTTCATATGGCAGTCGCTTAATGGGAAGAGGGTACTATGTCTTTGATAGAAGATGGGACCATTTTCGATTCGCACTAAACTCCATGGTAGAAAAACACTTGAACTCACAGATGTGGAAGTAAGTGGGATTTTTACACTTGGTGGGTGGTTTAACATTTTTAATTCTGTAAAACTTCTAAATTAAACACTCCATAGGAAGCATTCGTAAAATTACCTCTGTATTAAGGCATAGCAGTAATATGAGTACAAATTTTTTCTTCTCTGTTAAGGAATATGCAGCACAACAAAAACAGTCTCCTGGCATAAATTTCTGCCAGATTTAGGACTTCTTTTTAGTCCCTCTGAATCTGGGGAGAAATAATTCAATAGTTCTGTTAACATTACCTAAAAGCATTAAAGCTCAGTGTTTTCTGGGTTTGGAGATATGTTTTGATATCATATCATTTTATAACACACAGGTTAGATTTTGCATAGGTTTTTATACCTGTATCATGCACCTATATCACCCATTCAGACTTTGCTCTGTAAGACTCATGTTGTAAGATTAGGAGCTGAGTACACATTTGCCTGTGCATAAGATGAAATATGATATTTTTTAGTCCATAATGCCCTTACTGGCTTTGGGGTCTTAAAATTCTGATTATTAGTGACTATCGAAGAACCTCTGTATCACATACACAGGTTGCAAGCACTATAGGCTTTGGCTACACAGATACATTCAAATAGACTGCACTTCTAAAAAAAGGTGCTATTTCTTTATAAAAAATTAGGTATTTGAAAAGCTCGTGGCATCTGCAGATGAGATTGATTTTGGGGGGGGTATTCTGCTACAGCATATGCATTCTTCCAATGTAATGACACTAAAGTGCAGTGTTTCATATCACTGTTTATTATCAGGACTGTGTTATATTCATTGGATGCCAGCCATTAGATAAACAAGGTTTGATTTTTATTTAAATATATTTTTGAAACACTAAAGCTTGGCTTGTCTGACTAACCTGGTAACTTGATGATAACAGTGCTACTGTGCTGGGAGACATAGTTTGGAAGTGGTTGGGTTTGCCATAAAAGGGCCAGTTTCATGTCTGTTTAGAGATGGATCATGCTTGATCTGCAAGGGATTCCTCTCTTCTACTTGGTAAATTTGGCTGTTAACCAGTGTCTGTCACCGTCCACAAATAAAACTGATTTTGTTTCCTCAAATAGGAAGATTAAAACTTGTTATCTATTGGCTTTGTTTGTCAGGAGAAAAGATACTCGGGCATCTGAGAAATTATGTCACTAGTACCACTACTATCACAAAAACCAAAAATAACCTCTATGGCAGTTATATGATACAAGAAATAAACAGGCCTCATCCTTCTCCCACTAAATCCAATTGTAAATGTTTTCCAAAATTCTAGCTGTTTATGTAATCTCTAATATTTTAATGAATTCCATCCGTACTTACTTGTCTGTGTAACACAGGAAGCTCACAGTGCTTAACCCCTATTGTATTCTTCTGTTGTCCTCAGCACTGCTCTGGACTGATCTCTTCCTGTCTTCCCTGAGCAGGGGTATGCCTAAAGCTGTTATTTTATAACAGGAGCTAGCGCAGCTCCGTAGCCATGCCTCATCCAGCTGAGACAAAAAGGATGCAAGGCCATATTTTGAGAACAATAATAATATTTACAAAGTACTTTTTATCCCTAGTTCTCAAAATACTTTACAAAGGTGGGTAAGAATTATTTGCCCTTCTTTAAATTAATCTGAGGAGCATATCTGATAAGCAGCTTTGTTTGCGTAGCAAGTCACAGGCAGTAGGACTTCCTCATTTTTGGTGACATAGACTGTATGTAATCCCTTATGTAATGGTGCTATAAACAGTCTCCTGTCTGACAGTCTCCATAGGAAGAATACCAGGAGAGAACACTTGTAATTAGGATTTGATTTATGATAAAACAACACACCCAGTGCTGCTCTTTTATCATGATTCTTTGAGGGCAAGAATAAGCCTTTAAAAACTGAAAAAGGTGTCAGTAGTGAGGATAACAAGGGCAGAGTTATGGTGAGGTACAGCTTCTTAACAAAGCGAAATAGGATTAAACTGTGAATTAAATTTTAGTCTAAATAATGAGAAAAACTCACATAATTTTCCAAGAGACATTATGGAAGACTGGTTCTTTCTTAACACTGGACTACATAAAATAATAGAAGATAATGGCTGAACAGAAAGGAATTTGAATACATTATACTAATTTCATAGGTAATATTATTAGATTTTATTCTCAGAATAATATTCAACTAGTTATAAAGCTTATCAAGCATTATTTAATGTGTTGTCAGTTTTTCAATGTCAATGAAATTAATCAATAACGTAGCTAGTTAACCCCATCTAACCAGCTCTCAAATGAGCTGTGGGGAATTTGGAAAGGAATGAGCTTTCCTCCTTTCCTCTTTAAGGTCAGTGATTAAATGCTTCACAACCCCCCAGACTGGCTCAAGTACTACCCTCATCAGATCTAACCTGTGAGTTTAAGTTGATACTGAATCTGTTCCACAACTTGAACTTTGAAGCAGAACATATGCAGTGAATGAAACATAGGGACTAGAATGTTTATAGATACCACCATCAGGCATTTTTATTGGCATTTTTTAACTGTTTGCTAAAATAGGAGAGGAAAAAAGGAAATTATATTTGTAATACAGTAATTAAATTGTGACACTGTGAACTTAATTGCTACATGGGGCACTTGTGCTGAAGTGGAGCTCAGTTCTGATTTAACCGAGTTACACAATTTAGGGCTCATGTGCCATGACAGAATTTTATAGGGAAAATTACGCTGCATAGTTCTTTACCTAATAATCTTCTGTTAGATCTCTGCTGCCTTCACAGATTTAATGTGCCTCATTTCAAAATAAATTTTTAGGAAAATATACTTCATAGTCCAGCTTTCCCAAATCTTTACAATATTAAAACACATGTGGTTTGGGTTTTGCTGTTTGTATTGAATCCCAGAGAACTTCATACTGGAATTGCAAGCTTAAAAAGAGGAAAATAAAAATCACAAGTAAAAGCATTTTTAAGCTGTTGTAGAATGCAGAGCTGATTTTGAGCTGTGAGTGTTAAAATATATGTGATTGGTGGAATAGGAGTCAAAATTAGAATGAACTGGTTTTGCCTTTTTTAATAACTCAGTCCTTCCCAGAAATCGTTTCCTTTCTGCATTGTTCGGATGGAATTTTTAATGTATCTAAATCTCTTCTTCTTTTTTTCTTGTTTTTTTTTTTTTTTCTTCTCTATTTAGGAAAATTCCTCCTGCGGCAGATAGTCCCATGCCTTCTCCAGCAGCACATGTCTCCACTCCTTTTCCAGCATCAGTCTTACAGCCTTTCAGCAACCCCAGCACGGTGTATATTCCTTCAACACCTATCAGTTCGAGAATCACTTCTTCTTCTTACATAATGACATCAGCCATGTTATCAAATGCAGCCTTTGTGACAACATCAGATACAAATTCCATTATGTCACACACTACAGCTTTTCCTCATGTGGCTGCAAGCCTAAGTATCATGGACTCAACTTTTAAGGCGCCGTCAGCTGTGTCACCAGTGCCAGCAGTCATCCCTTCCCCATCCCACAAACCATCCAAAACAAAAACCAGCAAATCCTCAAAAGTGAAAGACCTGTCATCTCGGAGTGATGAGTCTTCAAGTAACAAAAAGAAAAAGCCGCAGTCGTTGTCATCGTCGTCATCATCGTCCTCATTATCTTTGCAGACATCTTCCTCATCTTCATTTTCAGGGTCCCACAAAAAGAACTGTGTCCTGAACCCCAGTTCAACTTTGAACTCCTATCAGGCTACATCTTCCTATAACAGTATGTCTGTGCACAATACAAATAACGGAACAAGCCCACTCAGTGCCAAATCGGAGCCCTCAGGACGGACTTCATTATCAAGTAGTTCAACAGACTCAGTGAAACATATGAGCATGGTAGTAAGCAGTATTGACTCTTCTAATCTGTCTGTATCTTCTCTTGTGCACCACTCAGGGGACCACTCCCTGGGAGCGCATAATGCAGTGTCTTCTCTACCCCTTTCTTTTGACAAATCAGAAGGAAAAAAACGTAAAAACTCTAGTTCTAGTAGCAAAGCCTGTAAAATCACTAAAATGCCTGGTATGAATAGTGTTCATAGAAAGAGCACTGCCAACCTTATCTCTGCGGTGCCAGATCCTACAAGCAGCTCCATCTCTCGGCAGGTAAGGGACTCTTCCAGTTATTATTTTGCAGGTCATGTCTGACTGACTTGAAATATTTCAAGTGCATTCTGAAAAGAAAATACTATGTTTGCTTCAGATGTTTTTTCATCACACAGCTTACTTTCTAGGTTAATACAGAAACATATTTGTATTTGGTTTGTACCAATCATAGAAAGATGTTTTGAGAGTTTTTAAAAAGAAAGATATATCTACTTTCTTAAAATAGTTTTATGAGATTTTTTTATTCCATTAATAAAGTAGCCATTTGTATCTCTGAAAGTAAAATCGAGTGTCCAGAATGGATCAATCATTTTCAGAAATTAATCTTTTATCTTAATTCTCATCTCTCTGAAATAAATTGTGTCATTAAAACAGGAAGATAAGAGTCAGCATTTCTGTTTGTTTCATTTCCCAAACTTGTTGCTGATTCATTTTGTAATGTTATGCAAGCCTGCTCATTTCTCTTATGTAAAATGCCTACATCTGCCTTTCCCCTGGGGAGAGTCTGAGATGCCTCACCTCAGATGCTGTTTCCTGTTTGAAATGGGAAAATTAAGAAATTACAATCTTAACCAGATGACCTTAGTGGACATTTGGTTATCTTTTTTAGTGTGCATGTGTTCATAGTATTGAAGTCAGTGCAACTGATAAGGCTACACACTCTTACTTCATTGTCACTAGCACTAGACCTTTGACTTCTCTTTCAGCAATGCTATATAATGACAAAAGTGTGTGAAGTAAAATCTGGTGGAAAAAATGACAGTGCGATCTTTATAGTTATCGACTGTTTCGTTCTGCTACCGTGTCCAGTGCTGTGCAGTGTACAGAAAACAAAGCTTGGCCCTGGCATCTGGAAGACAAAACCATATCAAATAGAATGCCTCAGAAAATCCAGAGAAGGTAGCTTAGGATTCTTTGTTTGTTTGTGAAACTCTCGTTTCCTAAGGATATTGCACGTAAAATGGAATTTGGAAGTGAAGAGGGTAAGTTCTTGGGCAAGGCAGTCCATAGGTAATAGCAGACAGAAATGGAAATGGAAGAAAGGAATAAATTAATTCTAAAACTGGTATAGCAGACAGAATGAAGGTCTCAAAGAGTGGTTTAGCAGGTATATTTTCTCTTTCCTACTTCCAGCAGGGGTGCAACTAAGATAACTTTTTTTGGCTTTTAAAAATGGGTAGTGGCATTGCCTGTCTGTTTTAAGCATTTTAAATGTGTCCTGCAGTCAGAACTAATCTCTTAAGTCATCAAAGTCAGTGGAGGATGCTGTAAATTGTTCATTCTGTCACACATGTGATTTTTGAAATATGTGTATGCCCAAAAAGATGAAGTTGCCCTGAGGTATATGATCTCAAATGGGAAGAAAAAATTGGTACAATCATTAGTAGTATGAAATTGATTGCATCATCTTCTCACAGTACATAGTCTGTGTCTGTAGCTAGTGCAGTCTGACGAAGTCCTATAGATATACACAGAGGTTCCGAGTTCTAATTCTGACTCTCTTAGTGATTAAATCTGTTCCTGTGGGACGTTCCTGTTCCAGTCTGCGATGTATTTCAACATGTTGCACAGTAATAAACCACAAAGAATCAATCAGAGGTCTTTCCTGAATATTTTAAAATATTTAATTCCCACTAATGTTTTTTTTTCCTTAAATAAAAGGTTAAATATATGTAATGAGAGTAACGATATACAGATTTTTGAACATGTTTTTATACACAGGTACATACGCATATATATGTATATGTGTGTGTGTGTATATGTAAAAGTTGGTCACAATTTTCTCTTACACTGCCGGTGCTTGGAGCTACACAAGTAATCAAAAATAGGTGGTAAAGTGAGAGTTGATTTTATTTTGGATGTCTGGCTGGCAGCTAGTTGTCTATGTGACAAGGATACCAAATTGATTGCAATATCAAGCAGACATTTCCCACTGTTTATTTGTGCTAGAAATAGATGAAATTTGTACCCACTTAAGCATATGGGTCAAATAATATTACGTACTCTACATGTGAATATTAAAGCTCTGGAGAATATTGTACTTGAAATCACTTTTAAGCTGTGCTGTTTTGACTTGCTGTGTTCTATAAATTCAATCACGGTAAAAATTCTACCCAAAAAATGGGTATTACTTAAAATCTTGCTCCTGTTCCCTGATGTAATAGAGTGAATTAAATTAAGAGACCAAGAACACAGAAAAAAGATCAAGTGACTGGTGATAGGCTCAGGTTGTTGGGGGTTTTTTTCTAATTCAATTCAAGTCTGGGCTGGATAGATAGTAACTGAAAGTGTCAGCCGTTGGGTTTTGAAGTAGGCTTTATTTTTAGAAGAGGGGGGGGGGGGGAAGTATTTGAGTCTTGCCCTTGAAATGGTGTTCCCATCATTAAAGACCCAACACAACTGGGAATCTTTTTTTCTTATTTTCACCGAGTGCTGTCACTGCCCAGTCTGTTGGAATTACCCTTCTGTCCTGGAGTGCTGCTCTTCGAGCTTTGAATGAAGACAGGGTGGTAGAGCAGCTCGAAGCCGACCGCAGTGCTGCCAGCTGCATTGCTCCTTGCTTTGTCTTGTGTAGCGAGTCAATCTGTTAGTCACAGGAGCACTGAATGAATGAAAGCTGAAAGAGCCGTAATAATCCCTCTCATGAATCTAGGACCTCAGCAAGTTCATTTCCTAGTGGCTATTTTTTCATTTAAAAGATGAACATGTATTTTATTATGGAAGGGTTTTAGGAGCGTTATAATGGTGGATGTAGAGAAGAAAGGTTTGCAGGTGTGTCATGGTGTTCTGAATGGTGAGGAAAGATTTTACAGGGTTGTGTATCTTTAGTCAAGAATTTTATATTGAAGAAAAGCACATTACTACCTAGAGAGCAGCTGTGGCATACAGAACAGCACACTAAAGGGAACAGGGTAGGCAGAGACCTACCCTTTTAATCTTTGTGCAGCACGGGACCTGCCTTCTGAATTGGCTGTAAATAAAAACTTTAAGCATTTCTTCTGGATAGAATGTGAACAGAGAACACTGTTTTAAACAGTCACTGTGTGAGAAAGGGCAGATACGGAGAGGGAGACAAAGGCTACCTTTCACTATATATGTGAAAGGCTGAAATAACAATATCACAGAAGGGAAGGAGAAAACTGACGTTGGTGGAAACCTTGCCAGCCAACGCCTCAGTCCCAACTATTCAGTATGAAACTTGCAACTGCACTTCTCACAGTTTAGAAGACAGGTCCCTGCTACCTCTCCATCAAATAATTAAAGTTGATGTTACTTGAAGCCCATTGACCTGGAGAATAACTATTCAAACTCCAGTCATCTGCCGTTTGTAGGCAGGTGTCCATGGTTAATTTTTAACAGCTTTGCAAACCCTGAAGAACTACTCCTTTGACTCAACAGCTGTCTCCCCTTTTGTATTGCAACAGAAATATCTACACTATGTTTATGGGTCATTGTATACAACCTAAGATAGACTGCTCTTGTGGAGTGCTGTAATCTCTCAAACATTGAAATATGCAGATTGAATATTGCAATATTTTAACTAAGTACTTCTAAAATGTATTTATGTGTACTATCAATCTGCGCTCATTCCCAAAGAATTTCTCTGATGCAGTAAAATGATACAATTGCAAATTCAGACTTCTGGAGTTTGATTCTTCTGGTTAATATTTGCTTTATTGAGCAATAACAAATGAAGACCCTATATGGAAGAAAATTAAATGAATCAAGGCATACTATGGTTCTTGGCCACTTGCTTTACACTCCCCAGGAGTGGGGAAGGTCCCCTGGAGAGGAGTCTGTGACCTTGAGCACTGTGCGCTCTCAGTTGCTGACTAGCTGCACTGAGTGACTCCAGTAACTAGAGAGACTAGTATTTCAGTCTAGGGAGGCAGGGGTTTACAGTCTCTATTTCCTCAGTAACTGTTTCTGATGTTGTTTTCTGACCTGTAATAGTATTTACGTGCCTTGTAAGAGTGTATTTAAAGTATACAGGCTCTGAGAAATGATTCTATCTGAAGTGTATCTTTTGCAATAGCAAAATACCTGTGTTCCAAATGCAAGGCAATTAGTGCCACTTTACACAGGAAAGGGAAGGCCATTACCAGCATCTGCATTCAACTGACAAATATGCCTCTCAATACTGCTCAATTAATGTCTTTCAGATTGGAAAAAATAGCAGTGTAGCTTTGTCACAATCCAGTCCTTCGAGTACATCAAACCCAGTACACAACAGACAAGTAAGTTGCTTTAAAAACAAGTGTACTTTAGTCTGTAAGTGGTTTTGAAATATTTTATACTGCAAAACCTTAAAATACAATTTCTTTATGAAAACAATTCTTTATAGAAGCTGTCTTTTGGTGAACTAATATTAGATTTCTCCTCGCACTTAATTTTTTTTCCAGTTATTTTCCTCTCTGAGATTTCTGAACAACAAGTTTTCTGCTTGTTTTTCACCACCTGTAATACGCCTCAGGTTGGCTTATGTGCTGCTCACTGGTTGTTGCATTGGTGATACAAACTCAGCAGCAACTGTCTGTGCAGGATCCAGCTAAGAATATGGTTTTTCCATCCATCTCCCCCTGATGAGCAAGATGGCACAGCAGAGTCCCCAGAGTGGCATAGGAGGGACAGCATTTAAAAATAGGCCGGAAATGAAAGTAGCAAAGGGAGGAGAGAGAAGACAGAGCACTTGACTATTCAGAGAATCTAATCTGGAAGCATAATCTGAGTTCTTAGACTGTGAGAAATCCTTATCCCTCCCACCATACCTGTTCATCACACAGACTACTAGTTGAATAATTTTAATAAATTCCATAACTCAGCTTTGTTAGAACAGGTGACCTGTGATCTAGCCCTCATCTGTCTGGAGGACTGATAGACTAGTTTATTTTTTTAATATGGCCCCTACTATCTGACACTCTTGAGTAGTTTATCAAGAATTAATTATCAAGCTCCTTGATATGAAAAAGTTTCCCACCTCAGCAAGGTGTAGTCACAAATAAACAAAAATACAAGAGGATTTTTCTGTAGAGCCAGTCAGTATTTTAGAATCCTGTTACGTATTCTGGCTAAATTATGCAGGAGCAGTTATTCCAAATGGCTGTGCTGCTTAGTTTCTGCTGTGTAGACACAGCAGAAGAATAGTAATGGTTGTATTCATGATAACCCGTAACTGTGTTCCCATTAAAAATATTCAGAATCACTCACATCTTGAGATAATCCACCAAACAGTAATTTTTTTTTTTCTCTTGGTGCTAAATGCAAACCAGTATTTGTATGGAAGAACTGCTCTGAAGGGAAAAAATATAAAGTTTCTTCATACTTCTAAGGACTGGCATTTTCCTGGGTGAGACACTGTCATCCAACTGCCAGTAACAAACATGGGATAAAACGGCTCTGAAGTGCAAAACTGTTTTTGCTTTAACCTCCTGCTCCTGTGTTAGTATAAAATACACACTATCGGAGGAGCAGAGCTTGTTGGGATCTGTTGCCTAGATCCCATGGGGAAAACCTAACAGTACAAAACATTAATTTTGCAGCAGCCTTATGTAAACAGAGGCTACTGCTGAGCTTTTCAGCTGCCTGTTTCCGTAACTTTATGAAGAATAGAAGTGTTTGCTTCTTTGAAGCCTCACAAACTCTTTAATGTTAAAAATATGTTTCTGTCAGTTTGGTAGTTGGGTATGGAGCTCAGAATACAAATACAAAAGAAAATCAGGATGTGTTAAGTTTTATTAAACTTTTTTTAAAACTCTAACACGGGATTTTAGTGTTTGGAACCATGAATAGTGATTACCTATGTAATAAATGCTTGTCACTGTCAAAATAAGTCTGAGCTGCTTTGTGGACATCTTTCATTTCCCATATAGCAACTGAATAGTCTCTAAAAAAATTTTAGTCTGAAACTGTGCTATAATATTTCCTTGTAAAGGTGTTATTAATTAGGTAACAATAAGTGGATCTGCAAGCACATGCTGTGTCCGTAATATTACTGGGGGAACCTGAGTGCTCTTGTTTTTAATGTTAGCACTGTTATAACCGTGATAATCAGGGAGCCCAAGTGAGCAAGGTCTGCAGGCAGAGACAATCTCTGCTATACACTGGGGTTTATAGTTGGAAAAATCCAGCAAGTTTTCATGAATACAAGTCAGAACAACAGACTTCTAACAATGCAGTTTGAAGTAGAATTGGAGCGGTCAAGCTAAATGTGGGTGTAGAGCAGTTACTCTGGGCTGCCCCCGGTGTTACCTGGTCAGGCAAGCTGTCGGGGTGTCTGCTGGTGCGAAGGGGGAGCCAGAAGGGAGAAGGTTGTTGTTTCTCAAGAGCAGGGGGAGAGAGAGGGGTCCTTAACACGGGTTGAGTGACTGGGTGAGAATGAGGCATTTGGGAAGTTGCAGTGGGCTGTAAGCCCGGCCTCATGACCCGTGATCATCGCCTGGGCGCAGCCTTGCTCAGAATGCTGGCTGCCCGCTCACCTTCCCAGGTGTCCAGTGGGAGCTGGGACCGTCACCCGCCACCGACAACTGGGTGTTCTCATTATTGCGTTGTGAGATAAAGGTGCCTTGTGGCTGTTTTGATTTCACACAAGTAGTTTCTTTTGGCCATTCGCTACGTTTGTTGAAGTACACTGTACTCCTGGGGGGCCTGGGGGCTGTGAGGGTAACTGCTGGGGGCCTGTCTGCTCTCCCCCATTGCATTAAACTCAGGTTAAACTCAAACGATTGTTCTCAATTCCTGTTTAGTTTGAATGTTGCTACATCTGTTTGAGACCTGAACAGGGGCTTGTATACATAAAAGCGTGCTTGTTTTTCCAACTGTTTAATTAAAAAAATATTACTTTTCCCTACAAAAACTACTTGTTTTTTAACAAACATTAATGGAATGGTAGTTTTACAGTCAAGTTGTTTGTGCTGTTAATACAAATTATGTATTTAAAAGCTTGTTTTCTCCAGATTTTATCCTTGTTCTAGGTTTATAACTAATCAAGTGTTTTTGTCTTCATAGTGCTTTTAGGTGCCTGAATGTGTTAACACTTCAAGACCTCAGTATGCGGTGGTTTTTAAATACTGAGTAACTAGATCATTTTATTAAGGGAAGGTGACGACGTGTATGCTGTGTGGGGATTCCATGGGCATGAAAACATGCTGTGTAGAGGAAAAGATTCTTCAGAGTTGTCGTCTAATTGCTGCTCTTTATTTGTAATGATACACCAAGTTAATGAACATGAGATTCACCAAAGCTTACTAAAATCAGACAGTGCCAAAAGGAAATCAGCTGTTTATTCAAAGCAGTTCATTTTCTTAAAGGTCTAAAGTAATCAGTAAACAGGGAGGGAATTTAGTTCAGGGACTTTGAAATAAATTCCTGGTTTGAGTTCTGTCAGGCGCAGATGTTATTGAAGTATTATATACTGAAAGACATTTTGTGATTTTGAACCTGGCTCTGGTTTCTCTTTTAGAAGACATCAAACCGGACTGGTAGAATAAGGACTCTTCCATAACAAGGAAAAGGAACCAGCCTATAATCTCTAGCTCTCAGCAGCCCTACTCCACAGGGTTTTTCTTTTCTATGTCCTGCAGATGGATTTAACCTTTTATGAATTTGTGGTTTTAAAGAAAATTAAATTTACAGAAAACTGTAATAGTGATTTGTTTAGTTTTTCACTTGTATTTGCCACTGATCTGTGCATTCTGCTTGGTTATGTTTCATGCCTTTTAAAGCTGTTAGCATTGCAATGCTCCCTTTGTTTCCTTACCAGAACACAGCGGACATTCCAAAAAAAATCCAGATCATGATTTGAATTTATTTAAAAGATATCCAAATTTTTTCATTAAAGAAAAATTACAGTAATTCTGTATTTAAGCTTGTCCTATGGATAAAAATTGAGTGCATTTCTTAGTAATTTGCGAACAGCTGGGGCACTGCAACTTTAGGGACTAATCCTGACTGGTGCTCTGTACCTACAGCATTTAATAATTTCAGTGGGAATTCTGAGTGTTCAGCCTCTTCCAGGATCAGGCTCATAAGGAATCTATACTTCAGTCAATGAATAGTGGTTTTTTGCACCAAACTGTAATTAATGTTATCAGGAGCTCAACGTGTAAAATCCCCGTATCTTGGTGGATTTCTAGACCCTTAAGATCATAGCACTTGGTAACTTCAGTAAACGGTTTGGGTTTGCAAGGACAGGAGTTGAGCAGATTGGCTTGCGTTAATAGAATTGCACTGACAGTGTTTCTTATAGGATTACTGAATAATTTTTTAATAAAATATAGATTTTATAATCAGGAAGCCAATACTAGGTACTGGAACAATAGTACAGAGGAGTTAATTTTTATTTCTACAGTGTTAAAAGTGCACTTATATGCTGGTTTATTTACATCTTGGGGAAAGGCGAGAGACTGCAAATAGGGAGATTATTACTACTTTCTTTTTTAAAAAAAGAAGGCTTAAGGCAAATTTTAAGACTAAAAATGTTTAAGCAATTATAAACAAGGCTAGACCCTTTGAAAAAAGTTTAGAAATATTCTTAAAATAAATTTTTATAGTGTTAATTTTGTAATAATTTATGTTTTGCTATACTTCAGAGCTAACTGACCAGTATAGTTTCAGAAACAGTATGAAACTTAGGAAAGTTTAAGCAATGTTTATATTTTTAAAATGTTCTTTGAATTATGTTTTTATTGTACATTTCTTCAGACTGAAAAATGTGTACATATCTTTGTTATTTTTGCACAATTTTTGTCTTGTTCAGTTTTAGGAGCAGTACTATGTTGATTTTTTTTTTTAATTTATTTTGAGTTATAAAACTGCAGGAGTTTAAAAATCTCAGTAATAAAGTCATCCTCTGTAATCAATGAACTGCTATTTCTAATTGTTGAGGGAAAACAGTGGTTGTGAGATTCAGTGGTTGCTTCTGAGAAATAATGCTAATCTGTGTCTGAAGGAGCAATTTTGTAGTTTTAGGAAGCTTTAGCTCTTTCCATGCATCTTTTAATTGGAAAGCTGGAATATGGAGCCTGTCCTTTGAATGCTGCTTAAATTTTTTTTTTCAACTGGCTTACACCTGACAGCATTTCAGGAAAGTTATGCACGAAGTAAAATCCCACAGTGTTCTTCATCATCAAAGAATCATTATTTAATTATATGTATCAAAAATTTCAGCCTGAAAAGTGAAATGGAAGTAAACATTTGAAAAAAAAGGATACAAACTGGACCAGCCTATAATGCATTATTAGTGTAGCATTCATTCAGTAGTTCTTTTTCTTCCCCATTTGCCTGAAAATCTTGTGATTTGTTTCCAGCAATAGAGGCTCAGAAGCTTTGGTTGTTACACATACGCAATGCATAGGCCCGTCAGCCATAAAAAGCGACTTGGATAACTTGTATGCCTTCTTTTGTATTGATGTAACAATTGTAAATAGTGCTGATCGACCTTTGTAGAGAATAGTTTATACAGCATATTCTATTATTGCTGATTCTCAGTGAACTATTGTTTTAAAAAAAAAGAAGAAAAAAAGAAATTTTTCTATTTACACCTTATATTTTGTTATGCTGTTGACCCATGGCACTTTAACAAAACTCTGTGGGTTTTGCATAGCTGGTCAGTCATGGGATATATTAAATAACTGTTGTTGCACAGAAATGAATTTGCACCTGCTATATTGTGCTTTCCTACTACAGATTTTAGAACCTTTTCCAGAAGACTTTTGAAGAAAGCATGTCCAATCATTCTAAGAAAAAAAAAAATGCCATACTTGTACAGCCAATTTCTTTTCTACAATCCATATTTTGTAACACTAAGTATTTTCATTCTTTGTCCTGCACCTTTATGTATTAGCAGTATCAAATAGAATTCATTCCATGCTTGTGATAATTGTAAGCAGAATAAATGTCTAAAGTAGGTGTAAATAGTAAATTCTATGGCTTACAGTTTTAAAAAGGAAAAACAGAACAAACATGTATCTGATTGATACTGCCATGGTTCAACACCGGGCCTGGAGATATTCTCTAGTGAGCGATTGTATTTTTTGTTTTTTGCTTTATTATTATTTTTTTTTTTGTAACATGGCTTTGTAAATAAAATAATTTATATGTTTGTAAGAAACAGGTGGGTTTTGTCATTATTTATCTTTGCAAAGCAAAAATGGTTTGTATTGCAGGACTGCCCTTTTTCCTCCCAGAGGCTGAAATACACTGTGCAGATAGCCAGCGCTGAGAATTCGACCAGTAGTTCAAAAGATCTGCTCAGCTCTCGGTACAGGGCTGAATTGCTCTGGGATTATTTTTGGCATTCATGTCTAAAATATTTCTGTGCTTACATGTCAGAACACGAGTGACAACCAGCTACTGAGGTTTTTGCACTGATAAATCATTTTAAAATTCCTTTGCTTAGCTGAATGCATTTTCTCATTCCTTATCAGTGTAAGAATTAACTTTGCCACAGCTGCTAGATTTAGGAGTTCTCGCTTCAGAGGGCAGTACAAATTTATAACCAGTCTTTTTATCATGGTTAATACTAAAAATGCAACTTTTATCTAGGCATTAAGATTCTTGTTCTGTGTAAAGCCTGTTCCAGTTACAGATCAAATGAGACTTAAATTGTTCATTGGCTTGTCAGCTCTGCAGAGAGGATTGCAGTTTTTTTCTCTCGCAGCAAACCTCTTCTGCAAATCTGGGGAAGACGTACAGTTTTATGCTTCTTTTATGAAATATCTGGAAACTCAGTCTCGGCGATACCGTAGGGAAGATGCTCACAATTATGGCATGATCTTTTTTAAAAGCAAAAAATTTGGACTGCAAACTGCATTTTTGTATGCATACACTCAGAACTGAGAGGAGATAAAAAGCTGGCCTGTGTTACAGGAAGCAGTGATCGGAGGAGGAAAATTTTACCTTCTAGATAGACAGCTTTTTGTGTCATGTCTTGCATCTTCTGATACCTGTTGCAAAAGTTAATCCCAGACTTCCTCTTTACTGTACAATTTGTACTTGGTCTGAGCTGCTTATATTTTGAAAACTTTTTTTTAATCCTGAGTTTATCTTTTCCTGTATAGAAAAACGGCACATCATGAAGTAACAGTAGATAGTGAAGTTTCATCTGATAGAGTGGTCCCCATGTATGGCTGAAGAGTGACAGTGTTTGTAAGATGCTTTGCTATTTCTGGCAGCCATTAGTAATTAAAGCTACAGTCAAGAAATGGAATGTTACAGCCATGAGTTATTAGTTGCTTGCCATCATTGTCCATGGCCAGCAAAGGCCAAAGACCGCTGAATTTATTTTCCAAATGTGAATCTGAGTAATTTTTTAGCACTTGCAGGTTCGCTAGACTGATTGTCTATTTGGAGTTGGTTTCCCCCACCCTTTTTTTGGTTATACAAGTATTTTTCTTGTAGCAGTACTCTTGCTTGTGTTATCTAACATGCTCTAAATACCACCAGTTTCAGAGGGAAGCAGATCACACTGTAACTTTTTTATTCATTGCACTGTAATTTTTATGCTTCTGGGTTTACCACAGAACTATTTATTTTAGAAGAAAGTCATTGCTGTGTGCACCCAGTATCTGTTTCACTCTTCCAAATCTGTCAAGATTCACAATTGGAAGAAATGCCAGTTAGTGATTCCAGAAGTATTTGGAGGAGATTCATACAACAGATTCAGACTTCAGAACACAAGAATGTTTATTTCATGCAAATTTTTATGCTGTTTTGCTCCTTGAGTACCTTTTGAAAGCTACTACTCAAAACAAGTACAGACCTCTTTTAAAATATACTTTCCTAAGTAGAAGAAAGGTAAAGCTGATAATTCAGCAGCAGGTCCGTTTGCCCTTCAACTGGAGAATCCATGGTAGATGGTTTGCATGCTCTTGTTCTCATTTTGTAATGCCTCACAGATGACACAGGCTGGATTCTTTTGTGTGTGGTTTTTTGTTGTTTATGGCTGACATGCAGAAATACTTAGATCTGGTGTGTGATCTGCTCTCCCTACAGAAAAGAGAAGGGGGAAGTTTAGGGGAAGGTTGCCAGAAATCACAATCAGGAATCAGGAGAACTTGATTTTGAGGTTAGGGACACCAGCAGGGACTCGAGGTAGTGCCCAACATTCAGCTGCCCCTTTGTGCATTTCCCAAACCTGAAAGATTTAGCGCTGAAATTGAGTCTGGGTTTGATAAACTTGAAGCAGTTAGTAATGTGGTTGATGTGACACCTCAAGAGAGTAATTTTTCAGAAAAGTTGTCTAGCATGAACAAAGTCTATTTACAGAATGCTACAGGTATAAAGGCCTGTTGTCATAAATACAGTCCATGACCTGATGAACTCATGAGCGCAACCCTGTGAGTCCTGTGTCTGTCCTGGTTTCCAGCCTGGCCCCTACTGAGGCAGAGGAGGAAATGGCGACAGAGTAAGCATCACTGCAAACAGAAACCATCATCCCTTCCCAGTGGCAAATTTACTCAGTGCTGATTTGGAGAGCTGTGTCACAGGTGAGCAGACACGTCACTGGAAAAGGATTACTTGGCTCAACCCTTTAGCCTTTCCCACCACAGATGCAGAATATATAGGCCTGTCGCCTTAGTTCTGAAGATACTCTCAACACCCTATGCAAGAAACTTTCCCTTCTGGTCAGCTCTGCTCTTAAACTGCAACTATTTGCCTGCCTTTTTCTTTACTTTTCTCTTACTTTGACCCATAATCAGTGGGGGATTTGTGATGTGGGCTTTTTGGGGGGTTGGGGTTGGTTCTTTTGGTTTTGGGGGGAGGGTGGGTTGCTCTTGTTGTTTTGGGATGGGGTTTTTTATTTTAATCTTGCCTTGAGTTACTCCTTGTTAATTCTCTTTAGGATTTATGTTTGGACCACATAGCTGGAACATTAATACCAACACACTGGGCTCGCTGCTTTATTACCAAGGAGACACAGGAAGGTGCAGAAGACTGGTTTTATTTGTGTTATTTTGCAGAGTGCTTCCAAGGCCTGCAGCTTCACACCCTGAGCATGGATGCTTCCAAAGAAAAGCAAACATTCCAAGGGAAATGCTCTGTTCGTGCTCCTTAACCTAAAAGAAGCCGGGTGCATGTTTGCTCCTGGAGTACATATCAGACCCTATGTTGGGCCTTTCATCTCTAACAGACAATTCTCTAATGCATTTTCTACTTTGCCCTGGCATATTACTGGACTGCTCACTCCCATGACTTCCACTGCTGATCTTCCAGTCCTGAACTCCTTTCACCTGCAGTTAAATGCCAGTGAAGCTTGAAAGGTACTAGCTTCTCCATCTTGAGCTTCTGTCCAGGGCTTTGGGCCCAGACTGGTCTTCAGAATCCCTCATGAGATTCCCAAGAAAGGAAAAGGGAAAAAGAAGTTGAAGCACAAAGCAAGTGGGTCAGCACTGTAAGGAACCTCTGGCTCCAACTCACCACTTGTTCTGAGTTAAGGGGACATAATAGCAGCCTGCCACTATCTATGAGGAGGTCACTGGGAGATCAGAGCCAGGCTCTGCAGTGCTGCACGGTGGGAGGGTGAGAAACAATGGACATAAGCTGTTAAAAGGGAAGTTCAGGCTGGACACAAGGAAAAACCTTCCTGCCATGGAGACAGTCAAGCGTTAGAACAAGTTGCTTAGAGAGGTAGGTGCAATCTCCAACTTTTGAGGTTTTCAAAGCCAAATCAGATAATGGTCTGAGCAACCTGGTCTGACCTCAGAGCTGACCCTGCTTTGAGCAGGAAGCTGGACTACAGCCCTCCTGTCCTATGATCCAAATGTGAAGAAACCAATAATCACAATCTAATTCCTCTCTCAAGGACCCATCTTGTAGGGTCGCTTTCTCAGAAATGCTCCCTAGGGCCTTCTTAGGGTATTTTCCCAATACCAGACCCTCTTCATTGTTTGGTCGTTACGTTATTCATTAACCAGCTTTTTTGGTAGCTCCCACCCAGAGCTGGTGACACCCAAGACCTTACTATGGGCCTGTCTCACTCTATCTACTATGTCTTTCCTAGATAGATATTTCACTGGATTTTTTCCCATATTTTTCCCTGAGATACACCACACAGTCTCCTTTGAATCAGTTTACCTGCTTTGTTTCTAAGACAGCCTGGGATGAGGCAAAGAAACTACTGTCCACTCTTAAGTCTTGTCTTTTTACATTCACAAAACCAAGCACTTAACATGTTCTCCAAGGATGTTAATCTTGGAGTCACAAACATCTTTACACTAAAGATGGCTAACTTTAGCCATCAGACTAGATGGCATTATTTTCTAAATCTACTATCCCCAGTCATGAGCACATTCTCTGTTATAGCACGTGCAGTATTGCAGCTTATATAAAGAGCATGTCTACTCTTGACACCTGTGGGAAACCACCCACATTGACATTCATTTTCACCAAATGTTGATGCATCCAGAAGTGTTGGATTTGGCAGAGCAATGCTGACAGCGGGAAGTGCTCCAAGACCTCTTCCTGGTAACTGTGCTTTTACAGGGTACTGACTGAAGTGGCTACCGTTGGAACAGACGTGTAGACTTACAGTTAAACATGGGAGAAGACAGAGGTTACTCATCCGTAACATGAGACTTTGGAGATGCATAATCTTCCTTCCTAATTGCATGCCCAGCCTTTCTGTTGTTCAGAAATGTCTCTTTTTGGACTTAGTTAGAGAAACTAAGGCGATGGAGATGGATCTCTGATCTCCACCACGCTGTGTAGTGTGAACTCGCTCTACAGATACTGCTAGAATAAAAGCATCTGTGGTCTTAAGAGCTGTGGGCTCAGAGCCACCCTTAAACAGACAAATATACTATGTATCTCAAAGAATGAAGGCTCCTGCCAAGTAACTTCTTTTTTCCTTTTATCTTCAGAAAGAGTCCCACCATAGTTCTAAGAAATCAATTTCTTGGGTTTTCAGTCAATTGGGGAGTGGCCAGTTCTGTAAGAGAGCTACGTCTCCTGATACTAAACTACCCTTTTTGTGACCTATTTTTACTTCTCTCTGACTCAAACGCAGTAACTGGCAGTATTTTTGTAATTCCTAATGTTTAATTTTTCCTATTATGTGATTTTTGAGGGCAGGTTTAGTCTTTATTTTGCAGCTGACTAAAAAAACCCTAACATTCACAGCTTAGCCTTATGACTGCAGGCTCTTGTTCTTGTGAAGGGGACTCAGATGACAACATGGTGGAGGCCAAGTGATCCAGGCTACTTCTGTGGTACATCAAGGACAATTTCTTGACAGAAGTGCTCAACAAGCTGAGTCTGGCTATGCTAGACATGTTACTCACACATAAGGAAGGGCTGGCTGGGAACATTGACACTGGTGGCAGCCTTGGCAGCAGTGACTACGAGATAGCAAAGCTTAAGATTCTGAGGGAAGTGAGGAAGATAAATAGTTGAATTGCAACCCTGGAATTTAGGAGAGCAGACTTTGACTCCTGCAGACATTTTGTTGGCAGAACCCCACGGAAGACTGCCCTGAAGGGCCCAGGGCAGCTAGCTGAAGCACAAGAACTGTCCAGTCTGATATGCAGGAACTTGAGCAGACATGGGAGAAGGCCAGCATGGCTGAGTGGGGAACTCCTGACTGAAATCAAATCCAAAAGGTGAGTATACAGACTGTGGAAGCAGGGATGGGCTACCCTGGAGGAATACAGAAATGCTGCCTAGGCATGCTGAAGCAGAACTAGGAAAGCCAAAGCTCAGCTGGAGTTGGAATTAGTGAAGGATGTGAAGGACACTTCCTGTACATTAACATGGAAGAAAGGCTGAGTAAAATATGGGCCCCACTACATGCGGAGGGTAACCTAGTGACAAAGAACATGGAAATAAGTGAGGTAGACTTGGCGCTGCCTTTGCTTCAGGTTTTAACTGGAGAGGTCTGTGCTTAGATCTTTGGGCAGAGTCTGGGGAGTGAAGTACTACCCACATAAGAGGAAGCCTGAGTTAAGGACTATTTACCCTGAATCTATACCGGTATGGAAAAAGCTGGGCTCAATTCAAGGATGCAGGCTGATATCATTACAAGGCTTCCATGAAAGATCATCCATGAAAGATCACAACGAACAGCATACAGGGTTTCTAAGGACTGGAAAAGGCAAATGCAATGCCCATTTTCAAGAAAGACCCAGGAAACTACAGGCTGTTCAGACCAACCTCAATCTCAGGCAGATTATGGAACAAACTGTCCTAGAAGCCATGTCCAGACAGTGTGGATTCACCAAGGGGAAACTGCCTGACCAACCTGCTTGCCTTTTGTGATGAAACGACTGCCTTCAGGTACTGACCAGAGAACAGTGCATGTTGTTTACTTTGGCCTTAGCAAGGTTTTTGACACCATCTGTTTTTGTATTCTTAGAATAAATTGGAGAGAGATGGATTCAAGGTGTGGACTATGAGGTGGGTAGGAAAACATCTCGACAGCAGGGCTCAGAGGGCTGAGGTCGGCCTCTTGAGGCCCGGTTGGTTGGTTGTTACTAGTAACATGCCTCAGGGGTTAACAGTGGGCCAAATAATGCTGAAGGGTTTCATTACCATCCTCGATGTCGGGAGGGGTTGCAGATTTATGGATAATAACAAATTGGGGGTAGGGAGGCAATTGATACAGAGGGAGCAGGGCTGTCCTTCAGAGGGAGCGCAACAGGCTAGAAAACTGGGCTGACAGGCACCTCACTGGGTTCATCAAAGACAAATGCAGAGTCCTACATCTGGGAGGGAGGCATAACCCTATGTCATTGACCAAGCTGGGTGCTGATTGGCAAGAAAGCAACTTCACAGGAAAAGGGCTGGTGGACGAGCTGGATGTCAGTCAGTAAGGGGCCCCTGGGGTGCTGAAAGGTACCCACAGCCTGAGCCACAGCAGTCAGAGGGCACTGACTGTCACCCTCAGTTTTGGCACTTGTGAGACTGCATCTGCAGAACTGTGTCCAGGTTGGGCCTCCACTGTACAAGACACGGCATGCATACTGAAGTGAGTCCAGTGGAGTGCTACCAAGATAGCTGATACCTACTAGCTGCTGTATAAGGATATGCTAAAAAAATGTTTTGATCAGTTTTAAGACAAGAAGATTAAGGAGGAGAGAGGGGTCTGAGTGCTGTCTTCAGCTACAAATAGGTGATAAATAGGTGTATAAAAGATGGAGCCAGTCTGTTCCTGGCGGTGCACAACAAAATGGCAAGAAGCAATAGACATGAGGTAGAACAAGGGGAATTCTGATTAGACCAAGGCAAAAATTCTTTGCAGTGTAGTTGAGCACTGGAACAGGACCAAGCAATGTTGTAGAATCTCCATCTTGGAGACAGTAAAAACTTGACAAGGCTGTGAAAAACCTGATCTCAACTTTGAAATTAGCCCAGTTTGAGGAGGAAGAGAGGTTGACCACATGATCTCAGGACATCCATTTCTACCTATTCAATTCTGTCGTTCTGTACAGTAAAAACAAACATTTTAAAAAAAAAAAACCAAAACAACCAAAAAAGCCACCACCAAAAAAGGGTTCTGACTGTTGAGATAATTAATACCCAGAAGTTTAACAATTCTGCTATTAAGCACTTTCCCTTATAAATGTATAGTGTAAAATCCCCTGGTGGAGAACTCGCCTGTATCTTGGAAGTCCTTGAGGATAAAGGATGGAAGGGCGCAGTGGAGCTCTTCCTAAGCAGCTACAGAAACGGCAGGACCCATTGTCTACAGCTCCACCCTGTGCTCCCTAACAGAGTGCTTTCTGATGTCCACGTTGAGGAGGGGCAGAGACAAGTAAAGCATTAAAGGAGCTGCTACTCAGCATGTTCACAGAAAGCGTATGGCAGACCTAGGCATCTTTCCCAGCCTTTATTGCTCCTGTCTCTTCCCACAGCCCTAGACTTCAGTCTTCTAACACTCCCCTTCGGAAGAACATGTCCATCTGCCTGTTTTCCTCAGCAAGACACATGCTTGTTCTGCAGCCAGCTTAATCTCTGACCTGCAGTCCCTGTTCCTCTTTATTGCAACCCTTAAGACTCCTGGTAGTCTGTTTAGTCCTGTGTAATTAGATAAAAGGCTTAAGTTACTAACAATATTCTGCAAAAGGCTCAGCTTCTGTCACAACAGGTATTAAGTCTTTCAACCAAATTCAATTTATATAACCAGGACACTTTAAATACATGAAAATAGATTTGATCCTTTAGTTCTTGATTAAAACTTAGTTAGCAACATCTCTGTAACAGAACTAGAAAACTTTCAGCTGTTTGTCAAATCCTGCTTTCCTTGGTCAACAGAAGTTCAGTTTCTCTTACAACAGTCCATGTGAGCTTCTCACAAATTGCCCTAAATTATCATACTTTTAGCACTCATATATATAGCTGATACTACCATCATATGAATTGAGGATTATAATTTATTATTTAAATAATAAACACATGATGCATTATCAGGACATTTTTTCAAGTAAATAAATTCTGCTTTCTTAACAGTGTATAGATTTTTTTTAAAAATTATTTCTAGTTGTAAATCAAATTGGCTTTGTTCTGCTTAGTGATTTTTTTTTTGAACCATTCCTTAGAGAAACACACTTCAATCTGTAATTCCTGTGTTTCTTCTTAAAATTTCAGCCTTCAACATATGTATTTTATACCGGTTATCTTTGCTGACCACTAAAGTTCCTTTGCCAAATGCTGTTTCCCCTGTCCCAAACACTGACTTTCCCACCCTTCTCTCCAGTCTTTCATTTGCTCCTTCCTTTCCTGTCAATCTTCCTATCCTTAGGGTCTCTTCTCATTTTCACAAAAGTATTTTCCATGCCTTTATTTCTCCTCTGCTGCCCAGCTCAGTCTTGTTTGTGTTTCCTCGCACGTCAATCTACGCTTTCTCCCATCACACCTCTTTAGGAAAAACACCTTCGCTAGTGCTTTGCAGACACTATTGAAAGGCACAGAAAAGTCAAATGCAGGAATGGGTTCAGTAACTATAAATTATATTCCTTAGGAAAAGTAGGTTTCCACCACTGCCGGGTAGCTGCCAAGGGAGGTAACTTATGAACCTACAATTCCTCTAGCCCTAGTTAAGAATTGAAGCGGGTAGCATAATCAGTATAAAATAATAATACAGACCGAGCATGCTTGTAAAATCGCTGCAGCTTTGGATGCTGCCTTTTCTCCCACTCTTTCGCTAAGGAAAAAAAAAACAAACAAACAAACAAACCCACAAAAAAAAAAACAACCCCACGTTGAATTCTATTAATGTCTTGTGATATTTTAGTTTTGGCAAATAGATAAATATACATAGTGCTAGACTTTTCATAGAAATACCTTTTTTTTTTCTTTTACTAAATGCTCATTTATTATTGTCTGTTTTTATTTGAAGGCAGATGGTTATGTCTTTGTAGATTTGCTTGAATTCTTTTTTTTTTTTTTTAGTGGGACACTTGATTATCTTTCTCCTACTCAACAGGGGATAGTACAATAAAAAGTTTCTTTGACGTCTCCTCTCTGTTTGTTGGGGTTTGCACCACAGGCTGTGCAATGATTTTTAAGGTGACACCTTTCTCGCTCCTCGTTGACTTTGCGCCTCGCACCGGCACCGGGCGGACATGACCGCGTTCCGCGGGGCGGCAGCGGAACATTTTGCGGTCTTCCCGCATTTACTGGGATTAACGAAGTCCACCTTTAGCAGCTAGCGAGCGCGCGTAGTGTATGGGACAGAGCAAAGGGTGCAGCCTGCGTTACCGCACGAGGAAGGAAACGTGGCTGAAAGGGCGAAGACTTGCCTGAATCTCTCGAACAAGAGCGTGCCGCCTGCTTCCCCCGTGAATTAAAGCTCGGCGGGAAGCGATGCTCTTCCCTTCCAGCGCTAACGTGATGACAGCCGGGCAAGTTGGGTTGTGCTTCCCACCGCCCGCCCCTGAAGCGGGGCCCGCGCAGCCGCTACGAGCCGCAGTGCTCCGCCGCCCGCCCCGCGCGGGCCGAGGGCCGCCCCGCCACCTCCCGCCGGCCCCGCGCCCCTTCCGGCTGCCGGTTCTTCCGCGAGGGCCCCGCCCCGCCGCGCTCCCCTCAGGCTGCGGCTGGCGGGCGGGGACGGTTAGCGGCCGGCGCGGCGGGCTCCCGGCAGCGCGGGATGGCGGCGGGCGAGCAGCGGAGCCGCGAGTACCTGCGGCGGCACCGGATCCCCGAGCTGCTCCACCGCCTCGGCGCGCTGCTGCTCCACCACCGCCCCGGTGCGGCCCGCGGAGCCCCAGCGCCCCCCGCCCCGCCGCGAAAGGGGGGTGGGCGGGAGGGACTGGGCGGCCGGCGGGACCGGGCGGCCCGCGGTCTCCAGCTGAGGGCCCTGCGTCTGCGGGAAATGTTAATTCCTTGCAGAAAGACCACGCGAGTTCCTGATCCAGGCGCTGGAAGGGGTGAGGGCCGGACACCGAGCCGAGGGGGAGTACCCGCACCTCATGGACGAGGCCAACCTGGCCGCCATGTTCAGCTTGCTGGACGTGGTGGGCCGAGGCCACATAACGCCAGCGCAGTACCGGGAAGGTGCGTCTCACCTGCAGAGCCGGTCGTACGGACACGGTTGTGTTGGTTTGCACAGAATTATTAAAAACTTGTACTTTAAAAACTTTAAACGTATCCACACGTCTGGAACTTGGGAAGCTAAAAAAGTTACGTATTAAGTGATATATGTTTACCTTTTATTCTATCTAGTCCGCTTTAAGGTGTTAAATTAACGTTTCAAAGACTTTCATAGGAAATTATCTTTCCTTCTAGCTCTTAAAACTTTGGGACTGAGCACTGAAGATCTGCAGTTGGGAGATAATGTGAATATCACACTGGATGTATTCAAGGAAGAAGTGTAAGTTGAAGTGAAAGGGGGTTTTTTAGGTGCAGGAGTATGCACAGGAGATACTTTACTGATTCATTTATTTACAAAAATACATAATTAAAGGACTTGCTGCTTTAACCCAACTTCCTTTGCATTGCAAGACCTAAAACGGTCTGTTACTGCCCGACTGTGTTTGGCCTGCTGTGACCCAAACCAAACTCACCTTTTCCTCCACCATCTCAGTTCTGTGGTTCTCTCAAAGCAGGCCTCTCAGATTACCCACCCCTCACGTCAGACAGACCCTCAACAGGGAGCTCAGGGGTTCAAATACTGATCTAGAATTGTGAAAGTGTTGTCTTCTTTGCACAGCTGTAGATGAAACAAGCTCAGAGTTGTAATAAATTCTCATGGTCAAGGTATGGTTCTAGGGGCAAATTTTTGGGAGTTTTTGCAGTCACCAAAAGGGAACTGGAAATAATTATCCTCATTGTTATCTAACTAGAATTTTTTTTTTTTCTTTCTGTTTTAGAAAGAAGATGATGCTGGAGAGCTGGGCTGGGTATTAGCTTGAGCAGTGGTCTGCTACATATATTAGAAATAGGCATCTTGCTCCAGATCTGGTTTGTCAGCTGTGGATGGCCAATACTCTTTCCCTCTCCCTCTAAGCAATCAGCTGAAAAGAACAAATGACAAGAATTCATTTGCACTTAACAGGCCCTAGAAGGGTATTTTTTGATAATTAATTTTCTTAATGCAAGTAGATGGTTAAAAAAAAAGTAGAAATCTTATTTACACAACTAAAATCATATTTTGAAGTTTCCTCCTTGAGTTTGTAGCTTACAGTAGGGGGTTGTTACCTGCTGGCTCATTACCATCATTAATTTTAGGAGCTGAACCGTTTCGTAAGTTGTTTTTGGGGCTTGTGCAGTGTTTTGCCTTTTTTTTTTTTTTTTTTTTTTTTAAAGGAAAGACTGACTTCAGCAAGTTATGCCTAATGTCCACAGTTAAAGAAAGGTAGCACTTACGCAATTTTTGAGAAACTTTAAAAAAAATTAGGAGATACTTTGGTACAGAAAAGAAAAAAAATTTACATTAGTATGAATAAAGAAAACAAAGTGACATATTCATTCCTTCATGTCCTGTTTGCACGTATTTTAATAAAGAACATCCATTACCTGGGATTTAGATATGTAAAACATGCACGTTTAAGTGAAGGTGGACCAGGTCCCAGGGAAGAGTTGTTTGCATTGTACACAGGTGTATTTACACTATAAATACTCTGTATTCCTTAGAAAGATGTTACAGCACACAACCCTGACCAGGCAGACATATCCATTAAAGATGAAGGCAGTTTAAGCTTCTAAAGGCAATGGCAAGGGCACCAAGGAAAATAAGATCTGTGCCCTTAGAAAGGTAGCATTTTGAATTTCTTTGAAAAACTGTATAGAATAAGGCAGAAGATTAAACAAGTCATTCAGCATACAGTAGTGAAAAAATAACCAACTATATTACAACATACTTGCTTTGCTTTTGTTTAAAATAAGTTAGACCAAGTTATTAACCATTTCTGAAGAAGTCTTTATTTTCCTGTATTTGGCCAACTAGCTCTCAAATTGAGAAGAATCTCAACATCCTTTTGAGCTAATTTATAAACTCCAAGTTCATTTAGTGCTGCTGTTGCAGATGGCTGGTTTGGTTTTAATGTTTCATTTTCTGAAGCTGACTGTAGTACATCCTTCAGCAGCAAGGCAGAGCCAATATTCAGGTTCAGGATAATACAGGCTTCTTTTATGCTAGAGGGAAAAATTACATGGATTAAGATGAGAAGGACCCATGAGATAATCACAGTGTGCACAAAGTTAAGTGTAACAAAAAAAATTCCACAGACTTCTGAAAAGGATCAGGAGCATTGAACTGAAAAGTGGTGTTTAGATCAAGGCAAACAGTATACTTGTTCTTACTGTCTAAGCCTTTTCCATTATGTATGTGTATTTCATAATCATCAATATTTTGCCTCCCAGCACTCAGCATAACTTTTGCTTCTTAAGTTTTTTCACTAATATTAAAAATAAAGAATAGGATTCACCATTTAATCAGCCTAGCTTTCCCTAGCTACGTTTGCCCCTAAGATAAAATATACTGAAGAAGTTCCTAATTAAGAGCACAATTTAACACACAGTTGATAGAACCTGAACATTTTTCCTAATTAATATCATTAGGGAACAGATACCCCGTTTTTGTCACATTGTTTCTAGTCTAAATACAATAGATAGCTGTGTACCCATTATGCTTTTTTTAAATGGTTCCTGTGTGTCCTCTTACGCTGGGAATAATACAGATGTATCAATACCTTTATGAACGTGATGTGCTCAGAAAAAAAACCTTAAGTCTGAGAATGAATATTCCAATTTAAAAACACCAGCATATATTTGTCTTCAAGTGTTCAAGACTGAATGCCATGTTCCATATTAATTTGAAAATATTAAGATTTCTGCCCCAATTAGCCTAGGAGTTTAGTGCTGGACTCTTTAGAAGACTGTGGACTATTTAAAAGACTGATCACAAAGAGGGTAGTTTCTTCTCATCAATGAAAGCAACTGGACCACTATGCAAGGCAATTCTGAGCAGGAACATAGTTCAGTCTTTCTTCTATAAAGAAAGTTTACTGTGTTTCAACTGTATCTTTGAGTACTTTCTTTGGCCCCGGTTTCAAAAGCCTGTGCTACTTACATTCCTTCCATAAGTTAATTTACTTAGATATCCTGACTGCACAAAATACTCCAGAACACACGCCACAGTCCATTGCTATCTGAGCATAGGCTGCAGAATCAAAACTTTCCTAGTTGTAGACACCAGAAGCATAAATGATCCACATATTTTAAGTGTGATTCAAAACTAACTGAAAAAAATCTTGGTGGTATGTAAAAAACATATGTTCATCTGGACATTCACTTCTGAAATACCAACAGACCAGAAGTTTGCCTACTTACTGCTTGAAGTAGTTTTCTGGCCTCTTGCAGTAGTGTGAAAATAAAGGGAACAGATTTCTACTCATGTCAAACTGGAGTTGTGCTGCTCCTCCTTCATTGAAATGATTTGCCATAATTATCTACAAACACAAAGAGGTACATCTGCTGTTTAGGCCAGTCACTAGCACCTACTGCCTGGGTCGCATTTTGCCGATACCTACTTCCTGATAGATGTATATATCCACTTTCTCTGCAAGCATTTGCCAGAAAATTTTGAACAGTGAGTGACAAAGCTGCTGTTCTAGTTGTAGCAAGCGGTCTCGTAGGGTCAACAACATTGGGCAAGCTGTGCTCGATAAGGACATCACTGCTTGCTCTGCTTGGGATGGTAAAGACAACCACCTGAAAGAAACGATCGCACTGAAGTCATTGTAATGAAGTTATTCACATTACAACAACTGAAGTTAAAATTATCCTTTAAAAAAAAAATCTTACCCATTCACAATGGTTCCAAGAGAGTTCTCCTTTCCAATTTCAAATCTAAAAGTAATCAGTCTAATGCTATTTTTAGATTTCATTTAATATTAAGTCATGCTTTAGTTATAAATCTCTGAATCTAGAAAATCATCGTATTCCTTTTTTGAAATACTTCAGAACTGTTCTACACAGGAGCAAACATTCAAGCAACCCTATGAGCCTGTGAAGACAGAACAGTCATAAGAGGCTATTTCATATTAACTCTTTAATACTACTATGAAGAAAATAATTCTTGTCCAAACTAGAGTGATCCAGAATTGTCCCTAAGGTTTTTAAGGTAATGTGTCCACTAACTGTGGAACTACTTTAGAAAATATTAATTAAAATAGTCTTGAAGTAAGTGTTAAGAGAATTTTCCAAAGCTTACTGCCCTGTGCCATTCCTATTCAGGAAAATAATTTTGCTTATTAGCTATTCCTTCCTTTATTTACCTCAGTATTTTTATTAGGAAATAATATTGTAATATGGGAAGAGAGTAAACACATAGAATCACCTCTCTTTTTTATACAGCTTTGCAGCATCTTTGACCTCTCTGAAGACATGATCTACTTGACGAGCGAGCATATCATGTTTCAAACGTTCCAGGAGGTTAATCATTTCATCAAAGACAGAACTCTCCATCGAAGCCAGCTGCCCTAGCTGTAGTTTACTGACAGCATTACTTTCTGCACGAACTTCCAGCTCAGCCTGCTGCAGCTGCAAGAAGAACTAGAGAAACAAAACCAGATAGGAAAACCACAAAAAATAATCTTACCATTTGAACTTTTCATTCATACTTTAAACAGGCACAGTTCTAGAAAACACTCTCCTGACCAATTTATAAACTTAAAATTTTAAGATTTTAAAATCACTTTCTTATGGTTCCCTGTGGCCCTGAAAAACAAAACACAGTGGTGGAACTGATATGTGTTTCAGATATGAAAGCAGAGAGCTAAGGGGAACAGATCTGGAGAAATACCAAAAAGGTATTTTAAGACTGACAGCAGAAAGCTCAAATAAACCCCTGGTTTTGTCCTTTTTAGTATTTGCAAAAGTAAACTAGAATCTTTAATTGTAAGTTGTTTTAGAAATAATCGTTCATTAAATGATAAATTTTCTGGGCTAACAACTTCAAGAAAATGAAGCAAGTTTAATGTGACATAGTGGTAACAACTTATTGGGTTTTGCTTTTAAGCTGATCAAGATGCTTCAGCAGACACAGCAATACAACACGAAGGCTGCTGTCCTATCAAGCCAAGATTATCCTCTGCTAGAGCCACAGTTTCCTACCAAGACAAAAAGGATTTGGAGGCTGCCCATCTTGCACACAATACCTCTTTTTACACACTTTACAAGTAATAGCTTTTCTGACCTTTTGTGCCAATAACCACAGAAAAGCTGAAATGCTATGCAACAGCCATGCTGCCACCAGGCTATTACACAGCATTAATTCCCAATTCATTAATTCCCAATTATCAGCGAGTGGCTTTTCTGAGCAACACCTAAACCAAGCTGCAACACAGACACCCATGCTGAGTCCGTTTAAGCTGACCTGCTATGGGAGTATAGTTCAAGCATTGTGCTCAGGCTATTGCATGCACTTCAACATCGATGCTGTCAATACTGGCTCAGAGATCTCCAAAATTAACTGACTAGTTTTTTTACAATACAAAGCATGTAAAGGGACTACTTTTTTGTCTGTTCACATTATTCCATCCCCCAGGCTCTCTTTGCATTTCCCTAGAAGGTTGTAGTTAATACAGCTTAGATCTCAAACAATAATCTGTCCTTATTTATACATTTTTTATTAAATTTAAATTTACATTTCAATCTCTTTTTTCAATAATTAATTATTCAGAAGACACTTGAAACAGTACTGGAAAAGTTTGTTATCCAAAGTCTCCCCCCCCCCCCTTTTTTTTTTTTTAAGTAAGATAATTACTTACTACATTGTCAGCCCAGTCTGCCAACACTGTTGCTATATAGTTAACAGCATTAAGGATTGCACAGTATCGGAAGCCTAAAGAAGCTCTAGTCTCTTCCTTCATTACTTGAGTTAATCGAATTCTGAAATCATCAACTAACTCCTTCTGTAGGCCCAGGAACTGCAGTTTTCTGGAAGCTGTTGGAAGATTCTTATACCGATCTGAGAAGACATTAATAAAATGTTTTTTAGGTTTGCCAACACTGAATAAAAGCTTTTCAAAAAGAAACATTACAGTCATCTTATTATACCACCTTACACCTATGAGAACATCATATAGTGTTTAAGACAGCTGACATATTTCAGCGATTTCAGGGAACTACTCACTGCAAAAGCTAAACACAGAACAAAATGACATTCTTCCCCTTCCTGACTCCGCTAGCATTTTGTATTCTAATACTTGAAGCAATATGTGATTATACCACACCAGCCAGTGTGGCCCCTAAAGCATAGTCATACAGAGCAAGATAAAGCCATTGAATATGCAATTAAGAGTCTCCTGAAAACTTACTTGCTCTTATTTCTGTTCCAAGAAAGCAATGTTACTTATTAGCTTCTAAATTGACACAGGTTTAAAAGGAATAGTAGGATGGTTTTATTACTGCATTGTAACAAACTATATTCTCTCAAGTATGAATGAGTTTTAATATGCCAAATAACGAATGAGGTTTTTTAATTATTTTGTAAACATGTCACTAGCTTAAGATTAGTGCCCAAAATAAAAAACAGCAAAGCTTTTATTACATTGTAAACATCACAACTTTGCAACCTTAGCTAGTGACCACTGCTGACAATGGATATTAAATAAATCCCTTAGCTGAACTTTTTTTACTATTCGTTACAAACAAGAACAATGCTTATAGATTAATAATTACCTGTTATAACTAACAGTAGAGTCATAAAAGTTTCAGCACAGTCTGGGACTTTCATTTCATCTACGTCAGTGATATCTTTGTATTGCGATATCCACGCAGCCTCTGATGAAAGCATAGAGTCCATTTTCTGAAGAGCAACTGAGATGCACGCAACTCGTAAATTGCTTAAGTTTTTAATTTAAAAAAAAAAAACGCTAACAAAGCCCCCTCTAAAATACATAAATATAAAAGCCTTATCTCTTCTAAGTTAAATTTTACATTTTCAGGTTATAAAAACTACTAATGATTTCATAGAAAACCAGCTTCAATGTATCTGCATTTGCACTGCTGTTAACAAGTATGTCAAGAGTTGATTGGGAGTTTTGTTTTTTTAATAATTGTCTTGCTCCTTTCCAATATATTTTCCCTTCATTTCTCAAAAGTTAATACCCTTCCCCTATTTCAATTTAAAGCCCATCCTCGTCTGCACACACATAAATATAACAATTATCTACAAATAAGGCTACTGGATTCCATACAGCTTAGAGGCAAGAGTCCTACAAACTACAGAAGCACTATTCCAGTCTAAACAATGTTTAGTCAAAATAATCAGAGTATAAAAATACGTATGTCTTACATAGTAGCCCCATCCAAGTGACATGTCCTATTTGAGAAGTCTATTCTTGTAAGTATATACAGTTTCTGAATGTGCAATATAAAGGCCAACAAAATCCAATGGAAGCCTTACATTTTTTTTCCACTGTTAGCCACCTTTGGAAGCAGGATTCTTCTGACAGAATATGCATGCAACTGGGAAAGGTGCTGAGATAACCGTGAACGCTGTACAACTCTCTCTCAAACAGAAGTACCTCATCCACAAGGTGACAGAACAGTGTGTCATCATACAACAGGCATGGAATATCAGCAGCCAGCTTCTCCAAAATCAACATTACTAGAGCACGAGAGAATTCAAGCTTTTAAAAAAAAAAAAGTGAATAAAATGTCAGAGATAGGAAGTATTAACAGGTGCAAACATGCACATAAACTGCTACTAGACTGAGTTAAGTCTGACCACACACTTAGTGAAATCAGTGGAACTGGGCTTGCAAGAATATCTATCAGAAGTTGACTTACATATTCATATATACATATACATACATATATATATATATATATATATATATCTCACCATGAAAGTGCTTACCCCAGCATTCACTGAAGATCCTGCCTTGTCCAGTATTGGTTGGATTTTGTCATCGAGGAACTTTGAATGATTTCCAATCCACATAAGTACTTGTGTTAAATACCACTCAGGCTTATTTAAAAAAAGAAAATAAAATACTAAATGCATCCAAACAACATTTATTCAAGTGCTACTGTTTTAAGACCAACTTCTAAAAAATATCCATCTCTTTTCTGCCTCCTCTTAATCAGTCTTGCACTGTGTTTTACTTAGCTTTGATTTTCAAAGCAGCATCAGAGAAGTATTTCTTGATTTGAATTGTCTTAAATGCACCAATTATTCTGTTTCTTCAAAAGCAAAAACTCCATTTTTTATCTCCCACTTCTCTACTGCTTTCTCACTCATGAGGTCCTCTTTTCTGCTTCACCTACTTCCTCCTGTTCTTCTGTGTGGTCTTTATTTCTTGGTACAGCAAAAAGGATGCACTCCCAAGAAAACTCTTCCCAGTAGCTCTGTTCTTACTGTTATTGCACCCAACCTCAACCCCACCTTCTCCTTGGAAGGGGGAAATCTATAACTTTCTTATTTCACATTTTAATGCCTTTAAGCTCTTTCAGTTTCCACACTTAAAAATACAGGCTGTAGCTGTTACAAAACAGCTCTGAAACTCTGCTCGATGCATTACAGCAGCATCAACGTATTGAAAGCTGTTCCAATGACAATTCTCAGATAAAAATCTTTTAAGATAACTTGTACAAAAAGTGAGTCAGTTTCCAACTGCTAAAAACTCTTGTTGTATGCCAATTAAAAAATTGAAGCCAGAAAACTAATTATGTAACAGTGCCTTTAGACTGATCACATTTTAAGAGCAGAATCCCAACATTTTCAGTTACACAAGGTAGCAAAACACAATGCCAAAAAATAAAGCCACAGCTTTGTACAGCCTTTGAGCTCAAGCAATAAAAACAGTGCAAAACCCTTTGCAACACAACAGAGAAAATTAATCAAAACTTCTGAAATGATGGGAGTCAGTCAGAGAGTGTAGTAACACTTTCTAAAGGATCCGGGCAAGAGAGAAATATCACCAGGCCCAGAGAAAATGTTTGTGCCTCTAAAAGGCCTCCAAGCACTATCTTCACGCCTGTACACACTTAGGCAGGCACAAGAACTGCACAGTTTTGAAGAATCTTAGTTTCAGGAAAGAAAGTGTTAAAGCTATACAAATTTAAACACAAGGGAAAAAAAGAATTAAAATCTTTAAAAATCAAACTGCTTTCTCCCATACCTTGTTTAAAACATTGGTTTGCTTATTTCCAGTGAAATGATACTTGAATCTTTTCTGAAGAGGATTCAGCATGATCTGTATCGGAAGAATAATGGGTGGCGAAGGGGGTAAGGAGTACTTCTCTGGCAATTGTTTAGGTTTGGTTAACAGTTCATCTCTAAGTTTGACAGTTAAGGACAAATTTAAGTGTTGAATTCTCCCAACATCATCATTTCAAGGGAATGGGTTTACAAAAATGAACATTTCTTAGTTCTACCTCATTGGCCAAAGGCAGTATTACGCAATCTAGACAATTCCTCAAATATGAGGGATACTCAAAATAAAAAAACCAAACACAGAAAACCTCCATCATCAGTACCAAACACAGGGGCTGCCCAAGAGACAGATGTATCCATATTTGTTAAAGGAGGATAAAGGACTCATGAGATTAATAAACGCAATATAAGATTGCCCATTTTCATGTAACTGATTTAAGTGACCCAGTCTGTCAGACCAAAACTGCTACCAACTCAGGGCTATGTAGAATGGCCTTGTATCTTCCCACTCCATGATTTATGTTAAAAACAAACAAACACAAAGCAGCCACAACCACTCCAGGAAAAATTGCTTGGTTGCACTTTAGCTGTGCTTTATTTAATTAACAAAAAGAAAAGAACAGGATGAGCAGCAGTGCCTTCTGATTAACCTCAAAGGCAGACTACTATCGCTGCACAATAAATATTCTTCCGTGACCTCCCCTTTTCACAAAGTCTCCTTCCGAGATACATATCTTCAAGCTTCCCCTCTTTTCTTTCTGGAATAGGACATATTATAAAGTGATTAAGGCTATGAAAGGAAAAACATTAACTGTGTCAACTAAAACATGGATCACCATTTTTTTATTAACATGGGCAATCTTGCTGAAGCATGTAAGGCCTGATCCTCAGGAACCCTGAGCTGTCAGCTACCATGAGATCACTAGATACGATGACTTGGAGTTCAATTGTTGCTACTGCAAAAAAGGACAACTTTGGCACCTGGCATTTTCTAAACAAAAAAATACATTCTAATATTAATACAAAGTAACATAAATTCAGGTTATCTTCTGTCTTTAGGGAGAACAAAATTTTAAATACTTCTCCCTGAGAATGTGCATCTCTGACATTTATTATTCTTACTGAAATACACTACATCCATTTAAAAGGATACGAAGTTTGCAATTTCAGAAGCTGACAAAACAACATCTCCAAATTGTTGTATACATCAGGAGCACTGGCTGGTGCAGCAAGGCCAAATGCCTGAGACTGTGGTGGCCCCACAAATGGCCAGCGGAGCTGGGTTAGTACCTCTTCAAAGTCACTGCAGGGCAAAACAAGCACTTTAACACAAACCTACAGTACAACACAAAGATGAGGGAGTGCTGGTACATCCCTTACCTTGACAATTTGTCCTTAAGAATTTTATGCCAGAATTTAACAGTGGATCTCACAAAAGCAAGAAGATGAGTACAAGATGACTCCTGAAGTTTAATATCCAGTTCTGCCATGAATGCTAGAGTACTGGCTGCCTCTGGAACATTGTTGGTCATCAGATACTGCTGAATGCTATCACTATAAAATACAAGAAAAGCCAGGATCAAAAATTCATTAAAGATAACAGAAAAGAATCATTTGAATATCAAAAAATGAAGACTAAACTTTCTCAAATCTAAAATATTTTAATGATGGGACAAACTAGGTTACCAGTCTCAGAAGACATATGTGGTACTCAGAAATTCTACCTTAACTCTTCTATTCGTGAAATCCATTTAAGATAGGCCAGGTGTCGTTCAATCTCTTCTACTTGACTAATGAGTACATCGAGATCCTCCATCCATGGCTGAGCTTTCAACAAGTGCGTACTGATTGAATCAGACAGAATAGTTTCTTCCTCTAAAAGCCGATTCAGAGACTTTTTAGAATCTTCTGCATTCTTCAAGGCATTCTGAATTCTTTTAGGGACTTCTGATGAAACTGTAAGTACCTACATTCACAGGCAAGTATTAATTCTGACATAAACCCACTGTACTATGTAGAGTAGTACCATTTGAGATATTATTACATTGCTTTAATTACATTAAACATACTTAATCAATCATACAGCATATTCAGAGGAAAAAAAAAAACAAACAAAATAAAAGATGTTTACCTGTTCTTCTAACTGCTTCTTATTTGCAGACAGCTTATCAATAAGGTTGTCCAGCTTCCTCAGAGAATCATAGTCATTTCCCACTTCTCTTTCCACAAATTCAGAAACATAGTATGGGATATCACAATGATCTAGATCTCTAATGACTTCTTTCTTCCTAACAGCAACGGCTGCCATGATTCTCTGCAATACTGATTAGACAATTTCTAATTAGTCACCACTAAGATGAAACTCCATGAAAAGCTGAGCAGTTCAATTTAAATGGAAACTTAAATAAAACATTCAATAAACACACTGCTTTAAATGAGACAATTTGCTGGCATAAATCTCAGCTGAGATACGATAAAACCTCGCTTGCACATTCAACTGGTGATTTATTATACATTAATTACTGAAGACAAATATGCAAATATGCCTGTTAATTTGTTCCTTTTCCAAAACTGTGAACTTTATTAAAAATAGTTTTTTATATAAGTAGCTTCTACCTATGTAATATGGAAAACTTGATGAAAAATACTAGAAAATTATTTTTGTAAAATAAAAAGGAATATAACAATGTTCCACTTTACCTTCTTGTCCAGTTTAGGATGTTCCAGAGATATCAATTGATGAGTGATGTATTACTAGCAAAGTATCCACTTTCGTCTTGCAATGATTTGTAAAGTAAAAGCACCACTGAAATATTTGTAAGAAAACCTACACAGTATAACAGAAGAGGCACTTGCTGATCCACACATTTGTCAACATCCAGAGAAAATCAAACGACACTGAGAGGATGATTATCTACAACGAAACAAAAAAGACAACAACGACGACTGCTTGGCTAGTTCAATTCTCAACGTTTTAATATCACGTTCAAAACAGTGTTTAAAATTTAAAATTATACACTTGCGCTTTATCTGTTGCAAACTTTAATTAACGTGAAAACCTTATTAAACAGTCAAAATAAAAGAGTGAGAAAATGATGCAACTAGCGAGCCGAAGTTGGAGAAGCAATAGAGAGCACCAGGAAAAACAAACTAGGAGACGAAGTGTCTTGCTAAAGAAGTGAATAAAGAGTAGTAAAAACAATGCAAACGAATAATACCGCAGAAGACTGCTCATCAAGCGGTGCTCTTTTCTTACTAGAGGAAAGGATCAGGGTACAGGAGGAGATAGCTGAGGAGCATCCTCCAACCTTCTCCCCGCTCAAGCACGCAGCTCCGCACCCACCTTCGCCAGAGGGCCGGGCCGCGCCACGGCGCGTTAGAAAGCTCTGCGGGCCCCGGGGAGGCTCAAGCCAGGCCCCCCCCCCGCCGCCCACGGCCCAGGCCCGGCGACCAAGCAGCCCCCTTCTCCGCCAGCCCTTAGCGCCTCGGGGAGCCCTTCTTCTCCGCTCCGCGCTCTGCTCCCCAGGCGGCGCTTTCCTTCGCAGGCTGCCCGGCGCCCAGCAGGGCCCCGCCAGCAGGCGCAGGCGGCGGAGCTCAGGGTGACGTGCAGCGGAGCCCGCACGGACCCGCGGAGACCAGGGCTCCCGCTGCCGGCCGGCCCCCGCCGGAGGGACAGCGCCTGGGACAGGGACAGCGCCTGGGACGGGCCCCGGGGCAGGCGCTGACAGGCCCTCGGCTCCCGCAGCCGCCGCGCCCCGCCCCTGCCGCGTCAGCAGCCCCGCCCCTGCCGCGTCACGTGCGCGCAGCCCCGCCCACTAGCGGGGGCCGGCGGGGCGCACGCGCCCTGCCCCGCGTGCCCTTTAGCCCGCACGAGGCGCCCCGGCGGGCGGGCCCGCGCGACGCAGGCGCATGCGCGGGGGCGGGGCGGCCCGCGGCACCGCGCGCGGGCGGGACCCCCAGAGCGCGGGGGGCGGGCGGCGGTGGCGCGCAGAGCAGGGCGGGGCTGGGTTCGGCTGCGGGCGTGGAGCGGGTGATTTTGTTCCCGCGGGGAAAGCTCAGCCCCGCCGGCTCAGGGGCCTTCACCGCTTCGTGCTGCTCCAGACGCCGCCTCTGCTGAGGTGCCTGACAGGCGCGAAGGGCCACCCGGCCCGCAGGGCCTGCGGCAGGGGTAACCGCCTTCCATTTAACCTGATTTTAGCAACACGAGCTTTTTATTTTGTTCAGAAAGAGCTAAAAATGCAGTGTCTTTTTAGAACAGCTGTATGGTACTTTTTTTTTTTTCCTACCAGAAGCCCATCTCATCCCCTGCCAGAAATAGACAGACGAGATGTGTAAAGGAAGCTGCTACTGATACACACTTAGTCTTTCAAGTTAATTTATTTTCAGTACCTGTTCTCCGGTACAGGTATTAGTAAAGCTGAAAAATATGCACAAGTATTTTCTCAATTAAAAGACCGCCTAATTAAAACAGCTGTACATCTTTACAGCACATAAAAAGCCTTTCTAACAGAATCCTCTACCACATCAGTGCAAATGCCACCAGCAAAACCCCCTGCAATATGTTCATCGATACCTTAATTTTGTTGTAACTCACTTTTCTAAGCTTTAATTTAATGTATTTGAAGAGACTTCAAGGTGTGCTGAACTCATGAAAACAGTGCTTGCCAAAGAAAAAAAAAAAAGCAAGCTAAACATTCCTCCAGGTCTGAAACTATTACAAGCCCATTTCTTAAAGATGCACCCATGTCACAGCTCAAGCAACTTATTAAAAAGCACCAGTCACTAAAATCTCTATTCATTTACAGCCACCATGTTGCAAATGACTACTGAAGTTAAACGCTAGCACTAATAAAAACTTAAAAAAATACAAATCTCTTATTACCAATCTTTAAAGATTTGTACAGACCATGTTAATTTGAAAACGCTTTATATATGTTAAAATCTGAGTCATTTTTTGCAATTCAATCAGCGTAACCAGGTAGTATTCAGTTGTGTCTGGTTTTTTATGCTTGTGTCCATTTTCAAAACTTCTCGAATCGCCATGGTAGCATAAGTGGATGGGGGAAGGGAGAACTCCATCTTTAGTGCCCTGAATTTACCATCTGTCGTAAGGGGTAAGAGGAAACACAAAAAGTTGTTAAGGACATAAGTAATGCTTATTCTGGATGCCATCTAAATGGAACTAAAATTTTCCACGACCAACCCCCCCAGCACATAAAGCAAAACAACCACCACCACCACAATCTAATTTACAATCCACAATGGAATTTCATAAACAACTTCTTTTTAAAATTTTTCCTTCATCAGGAAATGGTGTTTTGGGTGTTTCCTTCTCTTAAAAGCAGAATAAACTTTTGTTTCTTTCAAAACTGAATTCCTAGCCTCTCTACACTTCTTCCAGAAATTGGTATTTAACTTATCTTATATTTAACTATCTTATATTGGTATCAACTTACCTGTAGGAAGAACTGGTAATGGTTTTCCTTCCAGCTTATCCAAATCCGTAGTAAACAATGGGATTCTGGGATCGTCATATGCAACGACCTCCCTTTATAATATATGTAAGATTTAAAAAATATTTTTAATTATTTAGAATAGAATTTATATGTTTATTATTTTATATAAATTCATGTTTATTATAATATTAAATTTTATTATTCCAGTTTGACAGTTACAGCTGAAATTGAGTTAGTTTTCTAATGAAATAAGGGAAGGTGGCATTTATGGTGCAGTAACTGGTAAAGCTTTATGTAGAAGACTCATCTCTATCTGATTATTTTAAAAAGAAAAAAAAAGTAGTAAGAAGTTTCTTTGCATAACTCATCTGTTTGCCCTCACGGGCTGTCAGGGCTCCCAGCTATACAAGAAGTATAGTCTGTGAAATTACGGGAAGAATGGTGTCTACTCTAAGAATACTTCAGGGGGGGAAAGTGCCTTCATTTTGAAGAAAGCCATCTAAACTTCCTTGAAAGGGCTTAAATACATATTCTACTCTTTCTACCATACATTTAACAGAAATCCAATATGTAATGACAAGGCTGAAAAAGTAACTAGGAAGTAGATCAGCTTTAAACATGAGCACTAGTTAAAATAAAGTGTAAACATTTGTACTTTCTGTCTCCCTCCTAAACCCTCTATATTTTTTTCCTGTGCATCAGTGATGAAGTCTTTCTGCACACTTGTACAATCACCTGTTTAAAACGTATTTATTCAGTTGTTGTATGACAACTGGGCTTTCTCCCTAACAACAGTGATTTAGTAGGTTTAAGTGATACAGATCTTTCTGATTGACAGACAGGTAATTGGAGACCAACTTTCTCATAGCAAAACTACAAAAAAGCCTGTTTTGAATATTATCTATCATGGTTTCAACATAAATAATTATCTATGAAGTGTTCAGACAAGCCCTTTGCAAGGAGTATAACAACTAGATAGATGTCCTGACACTCATGCATCACAGAACCAGAAGATCAAGGAAGAAGTAAAGCTGTGGTTCAACTTCAGCTGCATCAAAAACACGAGGGAAATGCACAGAGATTCCTCTTTACCTATGCTTCAGTCTACGTCTACGTCCCATGGGTCAATCTAATGATTCTTGTACTTGGGTCATCCCACATATACTCCATGCTGTCAATTCAAGTGTAATTTCCTTTCTCCTGCTACTTACCAATTGACATTCTGAGGTCGAATAATAATCTTTCTGTATGCTCCAGAAAGTGAATAATCTCTGATTTTATGCCTCATGTTGTTGATATCAAGATTGTCAGCTACCAGCATTTCCTTGTAAGCCTCACCAACTGCAAGAAGAGGAAAATATTTAATTGGAGTGTAATACAGCCAGTTGAAACAGCCTGTTTTCATGAATCATTCCTTCCCTTATATTTAGTAATTTTCAGCATATATGGAATAAACATTACAAAGAAGTTTAAAATTACTTATTGTAAATCTTATGACCTACGATGTTTGCTTCTACAACCTGATTAGTAGCGGCAGTAACCAAGAATCTTAGCAAATCAAAATTTTAGTTGAAGACAAAGTTTACAAAATATTTTATTGGCATTTAATTGACATCTCATACATGCTTTCCAAATATATAAACTTCACAAGACTAATCTCAGGTATATGGAGGGGAAAAAAAGAAAAAGGGCCAGACTACCCATTGCTCAATCTTTGAAAACTTAAGAGAGCCCTCTCAAGATATTATAGTAAGGTCCTTTGAGTACACTGCCAACAGAAGGAATAATTCTATTAGTCTTGTATCCCTAAGGGCATGTGCATGCACACCTGGGGAAGACAGGGAAGGCAATGGAAATAAAATAATACACTGCAGCTAAAATACTGTCGGGTGCCTTTGATTTGCAGTGCGATTGCCAGCATTACTTCATGCAGTTGGGAATTTTAAACTCAATGTGGTTTAGAGCCACACCTCATCACAAATAGATCTCTACCTTCCGAGTGTTCCAGAGATAGGTGATAAATGGGATCCTAGCTCTGGGACTTAGCTCTGACAGGCAGAGTCTCAAGAGACCTGACTCATCTTTTAAGGACAACCAAGTACAAGAGCAGTTCAACCCAATATTGAGGAAAACAAGCATATATATTGGGAGACTGGTTTGGCTAAGCAGGGAACTCATGACTAAGCTGATATTGAAAGGACAGATACAGTAGGTGAAAGCTAGGGCCAGCTACAAAGAAGGAATATACAAACATTGTCCAGGCATGTACGGATGGCATTAGGAAAGCCAAAGCTCAGCTAGAGTTGAAATCAGCAACAGACATCAAGAGCAAGAGTTAAACTGCAACATCAAGAATAAAAGACAACAAGGAAAATGTTGGCCTGCTGCTAAATGGGGCAGCTGGCCTAGTGACAGACATAAGGCTGATGGTCTCAGCATCTTCTTTGCCTCAGTCTTGACGAACAAGGTCTTCCAAGCCTCTGTCCCAAGAGGCACTACCAGTAGTGGAAGAAGATACAGGCCAAAAGAGCTGGCTCATGTTGTGGTAAAGCTTTTTTCTACCATCTCTGAAAGATGGAGATCTGAGGAGATCACAAGGTGAGAAAACCAAGTGTTGCACCCATCTTCAGAAAGGGCAAGAAGGATGATCTAGGGAATTACAGACCAGTCAGACTCATTTTCCCAGGTCCCTGGGAAAAATAATGGAGCTAATGGTCTTGAATCACATTTCTGGGCACAAAATGAGAGTAATAGTGAGCATGGTCTTATGAAAGCGGGAAAAAGAAAAGAAAAACCAAAAAATCCACCAACCTTACTGCTTTCTATGATGAAATTATTACACCTGTGGATGAGGGGAGAGCAGTGACTGTTGCCTACCTTGCCTTTAGCAAGGGTGTCAACATGTTCCCACAGCATCCTTGTATCTGAGGTTAGAAGATTACTGTAGGTGGACTGCTAGATGAGTAAAAAACTGTCTGGCTCATTGGCTCAAAGGATTGTCACTACTGGTTTCAGCTCTAACTAGAAGCCTGTTACAAGCAGAGTTCCTCATGGAACTGGGATGTGTCCTGTTAAATATCTTTATCAGCATATATGGAGAAGGACTTGGAATTAACTCCAACAAATTTGTGGACAAAATCAAACTGGGTGGCCATCGATACACCCAAGGGCAGGACTGCCCTTCAGAGGAATCTAGGCAGGCTAGGGGAGTGATCCAAGAGGAACCTCATGAAATTCAGCAAGGACAAAGTCCTGCACCTGAGACTGATTAACTCCTTGCAATGGTACAGGCTAGGGAGCAACTTTGCTGACAGTCACCTGGGACTCTCTGTGGAAAGGAGACTGAACAGAGTGCCCTGGCAGCAGCAAAAGCTAACAGCAACACAGGCTTAGCAGTAGCTACACCGAGAAAAAATATTACTGCCCTTCACTGGGCACTCATGAGACTGCACTTAGAATAGTGTGTCCAGTACAAAGTAGATGTGATAAACTTGAATGAATCCCATGGAAGACCACCCCAATGGCCAGGGTTTGTAGCCCATGCCCTGTGAGGACAGACTGAGAGAACTGGGCTTCTTTAATGAAGAGAAGACTTAGAGGAGAACTTTGAGACTATTTGTTCTTGCAAGTTTCAAAGCCCTGACCAAGCTGGCCAGAATACAGCACTGACCTTGCTTTGACCAAAAGGTTGGACCAGATGGCCTCCTAAGGCATTTTCCAACTGAAATGATTCTGCAACTCTATCCCTTAATGATAACATCATGTTCAATGCAAATAATTATAGATCACTCAACCTATTCCTTTAAAGACAATTTAGATCCAATACAATGTATTACAGGAGATGAAAGATATGAATTTTTCTTTTAAACATTCATATTGTTTAATATTTAAACAAACACCTCTGGTTCTTTTTCCTAACTTCAAGCATTTGCTTGGGTTACAGATTCTAGAAGTTTGGTTTGTTTTCTCATTTAAAAATCATAGGCATACACTTTTCAATTAACATTTCACCATTTTTTTCCCTTTCTGCTGAGATAAGTAATTTTGCCTCAGTAAAAAATTTATTTCTCTGGAAAAGCTACTAGCTAAAAAGAAATATGAAACAGATTTATGTTAAATGAAACAAGTTACAATACCAGATCTGAAACCAAGGTTGCATAGATCTAATCTTCCTTTTAAGAACAAACTTAAAGTAGACTTACATTTTGAGAGTAGGTACATAAGTTAGCAGTCAGACTTACTTTTATGTTTTGGATAAATAACATCAAATCCGGGCAATGGCATCACTACATCGTGAATAGTGTAGTTATCAACATCTCCTTCTTCAATATGAACAGCTGTGGCTACAATCAGGACAGAAAAATGAAGTTACCAGTATGGATGCCCGTCACAGTTAACATTTCAAATTAAATTTGAATTTTAAACCATTTGATTGAAAAAAGCCTACTCTGAGAGGCGTAACTGGTGTTTTATCTCCACTTAATAGACAACATTTCCAAGAAAAGAAGTAACAGTCTTTAAGGTTGTCACAGTTACTGGCAGAACTACAGCCTGGTTTCCAGCGATTTTTAAAGCTGAATGAAGTAAGGACTGCTAGATGAACAGTTCCCTTACCAGGCATCAGGCATACATGAAGGAGAAATACTGTGGATATTCTCACCCCAGGAAAATGCCTGAGCAAATCCAAGTGAAGAAACTGAGCAGAGCCTCTGCTTTACAAGATACTAATGCAAACAAAAATTTCTGTGGTTAACATATTCATAACATCCTTCCATAGGTCTCCATAGCTCAACTAGGTTTGAGTTCATTCTTGAGAACAGTCAGTCTTTCATAGTCTCTCTTCCCTATCCAGCTATTCGGAAAAACAAGCAAACCAACAGCTCATGGATGTGTAATACTTAACTTCCAATTCCCTGTGAAATTTGACTAAAACTTTCCAATGGATTCAGAAATCACTGGACCAAAGTGGGTGAGAAGGAAAAGAAAAAATGTAAGCAGTATCAAATAAACAGATATGTGCCTTGTTTTCCTAGGAATTTAAACCACACAGTGTCATTGGCTTTTTGTTTGTCTGATTTTACCTCCTTTAAGTGTGAGATCTCCTGCTACAGCTCTAAGCCCATATTCTTCTATTCTCTTGCTCACCATATTATTCCACACATAACTCTGGTAGCTATGAATATACATTAAACGATTATTTCTTGGTATCTAGAGGTACAGAAAAGAAAAAAAGTGAATAATTTTTTTCTCTCAATCATAACCAAAAAAGCTTATATTTGAAATGTTACCTCCTCCAGCAACAAGACTAACACAATTTCTTGATATACAGGTTTAATTTTTGTTCATTATTTGGGAAAAAAGTATGTGAAGAAATAACATTTTTATACATTTTAAATCCACAAAAAAACACCCTGTGCTTAATTTTTTTTTAAAAAAGCTTTTTGAAATTTTTTTTATTCAACAGCTGAAACACATGCAGCTATTATAAAACACTGAATTCATCAACCCCCTGAAATCTTAAGTAAACTTTGCAGATGTGAAAGCACAGTGTTATTCTAATGATCTTCTTCATATCCAAGAAATTATTTCTCAGCTCCTACAATGGGCCCAGTAGTTTGCTGGTGATGAGGTATTTTCTCCAAAGACTCGATCTTGATTACAGTACTTGAAAATGACACCACCTCTATGCCAAGCTGATTCATTAGCACACTATCAGCTTAATTTATATTTTTAAAGCAACAGAAAAACTCTGATACTGAACTTTAGCAAAATTCTCAGACCTGTATTATACATGGTTACTAAGCATAATTGTATGGCTTCCAACATACCAGAGAAATTGCTGTATAAACTGGAAAGCTCATTATGCATACATTAATTACAGATGTCATCAGTTACCATGCAGCAGTACTTAAAACAAAAAGGCAGGATAAAATGTAAGGATTTTACACTTAACCTTCTACTCATCAAGCATCTATGAGTCTACTTCAAATTCATCATGATACTATCAAAAGAGCATTTATTCAAGTAAACACCCCACAGCACTTTTACACTCACTATGCCAAATGCAGAGATTATGTTCTTCATTCCATACTTTAAGAGTCCACGTAGAAGCTGTCCTTCCACGCACCTTTTTACGGGTAGTTTCCTGAGGGCTGCTGCTGGATCTTTAGTCTTTGCCCATTCTTCTCTGCATTTTACTAAGTATCCCTTTTCAGCTAGAATGAGGATGTAAAAAAAAAAAAATCCATCTCACATTTTGTTAAAGCAGTTGAAAAATTATAAATTTACTGTCACAGTAGTTACACAGATTAACAGAATCACAGAATAGTTAAAGCTGGAAGGCTTCACGTAGAGTCTGAGCAGATTCTGTGTATAAGTATTCAGGTCCCTTTTCACCCCACCGCAAGAAAACACACAGAAAGGAAAGAGAAGCAGAAAGCGAAGAGTCTGAAGATTGCTTCTCCATTGCTAAACTGGCTGTAGTTTAGCACGCGCAAAGCTGTCCTCACAAACACCCTTTCAAATGAAAAGAATCAAAATCTAAAAGTGTTTTTCCTGAACATACAATTCTTGAAGAAGGAGAGGCAGAAACACCTGAAGTATAATTTTTCAGTCCTTACCTCCTGGTCGTGGTTTTAATATCAAATCCATTACTTCGTTCCAATTGTTCTGTAGAATAGCTCTAAGATTCAAACAGTAAAGTTTATTAAGAACTGACTACATATATTTTAAGGAGATTTAGCCAACTTAAGAAGCATTTAGATTTATGAAATATTTAAAGTAGAGGTATTATGCAAGACACCTGCTGAAACAAGTTCAGAAACAAGTTCCTTCTTGAATCTAAAATTAAAACTGAGACATGCAATATGCTAGAAAAACATTCCCAAAAATACATTAGAAGTCATATAGGGGTTAAAATAAATAAATAATAAAAGAGATTAAAACAACATATACCTGCCAATTTGATATGTAGGAACAGCTGTGGTTCCAAATCTTTGCATTCCATAGTAATTAATGAAGCCAATTTCCCTGAGAGAATGCATTGCTTGCTCTATCTGGTCATCAGTTCCTGTTATGTTTCTAGCATTAAAAAAAAAGTTATAGACAGATTATTAAGGACTTACACTACTTTGTGATCCCCATAATATTAAAGTGCAACATCAATGTTATACAGTACTTAACTCCTGCCAACAGGAGGACTCTTCTTCTTTTTTATAACACAAGATGCACTGATATACCTTAACTATTTAAAGAAAAAAAAAATTCTAACAGAACTGTCTAAATACATACTAACATATCACCTGAGAACAACAGTGAAATGGTTTCCTTGCAGTTCTCCTAATTTCAGTGGATGGTTCTTGTAACTGAAATTTCCTAGTTTGAAGTTCATCAAACATTTATTCAAATGAGCAAGTCTTTGTGCAGTGATTCTAAAAAGAAACAGACAACAGTGACCAATCCATGTTTAGAAAAAGAACATAGGTAAATACATATAGAAATGTCGGCATTTCAAAACAAAAACAGCAAGTCCAGTTTGCCCAATTTTCTATTGTTGCCTTTTGAAAGTATTTTAATGAAACACCTAAAAGAAAAGAACAGGTAATTCTTAAGGCTACTTAAGAGACAGAGAAAGTTAGTACTGGCTTTTCACATCTATGTTACACTATATACAAAACGATGTTGCAATATTGATGTATACTGTACCCCACAAGCTGAACTCTGCTTTACTTAACTACACCATGAACATACTCCAGTTAGCACAGTCATAAACACAGAGTTAAGTAATTAGCCACTGTGTAAGCTTAATGCAGATGGAATATGAAATCCAATCTGTCACTGGTATCTGTCATTTTTGTTGCTAGTACTTTTGGAAGCATACCCCATTCTTTGCATCACCAACTCACTCTCTTGACACTTCCACTAAAATATATAGCAGGATAGACAAGTTTATCAACCAGCATGGCCTGTGTACTCAGCTCAGCAGGTTAATAAATGGTAACGTTTCCTCTCCTATGCCATCCTTCTCCAAGGTTGCACACGAGAGTTGGGTACTGTGGCACTACTGAAAAGACACCACAAATCAGTATGTTCCCCCCAGTCAGTGCTCACAACGCGCTGAAGATCTTGTACTCAACATTAGATGTGATCATGTTTAAAGTAAATGGAAGAGCACCCAAGATGGCAACACCACAAGTTTGCTTCATTGTCATCGCTTTGCAAACTTGCCTTGCAGCAACAAGAATCTGGGGCTTCTCATGATTCACAAATTAATAAGTCCTTTTATATGTGCAAACATATGCACATGCAAAGGAGTGGGAGGAAAAATATGAATAAGTAAGTAATGAATGTCATCATTTTAACAAGAATTTGATCAAATTTCTGGTGCTCAAGCCTTGGAATTCCTCACCTAAGGAATGTGGTTTTCAAAGAATTGTAAACAGTAGTCCATGAATAATATTCCAGCTAGCTAAACAGATATTGTAATATATGACTGTGAGGCATCCATCATTCTCAGTCATAGTTGTAACACTAATTTCAAGTTCCCAGAAACCATATAATTATCTTGGAAACAGAATAAATTTTGTTTTCTCTTAGTAGGCAACTTCATGGGAGTTGGTTAAGGCAGGAAAAATTCCTCATCATTTTTTGCCCCTTCTGGCTACTCACATGAGCAAAGGCAGTGATTAGCCTTCTCTGTAGCTGTTTAGAGAGATCAGTGAGAAAAAAAAAAAAAAAAAAAGGATTCCAGCTGGAGGAAGAGGGAAACAAATTCAGAAAGAAAACGGGACATAATTTCTGGTTTTCTGCTGTTACATGGGAGCCACGCAGCATAAGAGCACATAGGCAATCTGGCCCACTGCTTCAGCCAAATACATGTATCCAGCCCGCAGCTCAGAGGACCACTGCCTGAAAATACTAGCAATCACCATGGAGTAAAAAAGGATTATAGTATCTTCATTAATACATGTGTTTTATAAGATCAGGACCTGAATCCACCATTTGTGTCACATGCATACTGAGTCTTCAAGGTATGAAAGTGAATATTCAAGCTATCACATTAAGAGTGCAAATACTCCAGTATGCTTTCACTTACCTAAGAACAGCAATCTCTTGAACTGTTATAGCCCTTTTATCTTTAGTTCCCATGTAGGAAAATATGTTTGGCTTCACTCTTAAAAGCAACAGTAACAGATATTATGTATATGAAAATAGCCACAAATCAAATATAATTTTTAGCATAATTACCTAAAATTATTAATCATCTATATTAAAAAATAGAACTAGACTACAGTTTGACATATGTGACATTTTCTCATCTCATCTGTAAGTACATAAAACACAGGGAAACTTCTTTTTTAATTATATGTAGACAGATCCATTTTTACCACAACTGTGCTTTCAGAATATGAGCTTTAAAGTACTCCTTTATATACATGCACTCAATGCACAAATATGCAACCACCACTAATTTCACTAAAAAAAACCCCTCATGTCCATTTCTTCCTTAAACTTCAAATAACATGCCTGTTTGAATACTATGCATGTACATTAAGTGAGAATATGAGAATTAAAGTTTGATCCATTTCTTTCCTTGAGAGGAAAATTTATTTTCCTTTCCACTCTGTACTTTACAGCCTGTGTTACACAGGGAATATTTCCAGTTATTCCAGCTATGGGCACCAGGGGGTAGCAGGCTTACCATTACATGCATTTTTCCAGCAAACTACGGTCCTACCATTCTGTTCTCAAACACAAATACTACTAGTATACTAGTCAGAGGCTAGGTTACAAACATTTATTTCTGGACAGGAAGAGTGAAGGGAAAAGGAGGGGAGAAATGTGGAAGTTTCCCTACGAGCAGATCACTGAATTGACCCAACTTTAAAATAGTCCTTCCTCTGCAATTCACTGTGTTCACTTCACTCCTCTGGCAAACCTTTTTGTTGCCATACTTGATGGGGTGAAAGGAACTAAGGCTGTGTTGCCATGGAGAAATTAATACATGGAACAACAGTTTACCAGCTGTAACTGCTTAGGAACTGATCAGCTTGTTATCACAACACTATCAGACAGGTTCATAAGATACTTGTGTATGCTACACACTGGGAAAGAAATAGCTTTTCATTCAGGTTACACACATCAAGGCTTTCAGCTGCCAAGACTTTCCAAGATCAGCCAAAGTCCACTGAAGTAGTAGAGTGCAGTCTTTTAAATTCTTGGGATCATTCTGTTCCATTCTCACCTCCTTCCAAAACTTAGAAGTTTCAAATTTGATATTCTAAAATAACTTTTTTTTTTTTTTTAACACTGGCTACAAATTAGGCAATAGTAATCACCTGTGTTGCTCTTACATAATTATGAAGCATAAGATTTACAGTGACATGAAATGTACAGAGGGAGGACTGCATGCTAGTCAGGCTGGCAGAAGCAATAGCCTTACCTTAAAAATTTGGATAGGACATTAATGGCATCCATAGTATCCTTGTTCTCCTTGTACAGAACAAAGTGGCAGTAGCTTCCCCTAGATTTTGGCCAAGAGTGTTTTCTTGGGTCTTTAAAAAAAAAAGGTTAACATTTGTAGTGTCATTTAAAAAAATTTAATTAGTATCTTTGTCATTGCAGCCACATTTTAAACAAATATGCAAGAGTTAATTTCTGCTAATTTCCATCTGCTTTTTTTAAAAAAGAGGAAAGTGAATTACTGATGCCAAAACCTGCAAAGCACATTTAAAAAGACCTTCTTCCCTTTCACTGGGCTGTAAGCTTCTCTTTAATCAATTCTGTCACCTAGAAAATCTTGAATGAAACGGTGACAGTTCTCATTAAATTATCTAAAAATATACCCTAGCCATTTAACTGCAATATTGCCTGCTTAAATTTCTCAAAAACATTATCATTACATTGACTTTCAGCAATAAAAGCCACTCTACACTTAATCTAGTGCCTTCTGTAATTAATAGATGAGGACCACTGGAGCTCTGTTCATGGGAATAGTACAATTATTATTTATGGTACTAACATATTCATTTCTGTAGGATTTTTCCTGGGTGTCATGCAAAAGCATGGGTTGTATCTCTACAAAAGACTAAAAAGTATACTCACAAAAATTTACTTTTAGGTAAATTTTTAAAAAGTCCTATGGGAGAGAGAAATCCGGCCCAATAGACATTAATAAATAATTCAAGCCAGGGTGAGATAACTTCAGCTCTGGCAGACTAACAACTGATTTACAATTCTGTACAATTATTTGCCATTTTCTGCAGAGGAAAGAAAACTGTCAATGTATTTGTCATGCTTTTGTTGTACATAAAAGCCTCCAGAAGTAAACCTCTCCTTTTAAAATCATCCACTGTTGATGGCATCACTGGGAAGGAGGACTGATTCTACAACATGTTTAGCAACCAATTCTGAGCTACTCTGTGTATCAATTCTTTGTTTTATAAGAACAAAACTATTTGTTTGGTTTTAAATAAGAAGTCCTTTATCTCTTGGTAGCCACCAAAGCAGACATTCCTGGTTTAGTACAAAAAGGCTTAAGCATCTTTCATAACAGCAAAAGCTAACTGAAGAGGCCAGTCCTATTCCAGTATATAAACACCAATGCAGGAAAGAAGCTCTTAGGAAATTTTGCTCTTTTTGTTCACGTTAGTTTAATGAAGCCCAGATGTCCCACACAGACAGTGAATAAATTTAATTTTCACAAAACTTTCCGGTAAAAGTTAATTCTTCTTGCTCTTTTTTTTGAGAAGCTGCCATCCATACACACACTTCTGCAAAAACAATTTTGGATGCTACAGTTCAGAATACTGTACACGTAGTTTTCAATGACTTAAAAATTATCGCAATGCTTGCCTTACACCATCATTTCTAAGCGAAGCTCCGCCATGAAGTTCCCTAGGACCTAAACTGAGCAGTATGGTCCAAAGCCTGTTAAGAGACCTCATGCTCCTGATCTCCCTTCTGAGCCACCACTGCTCTTAAACACAATGAAACACTGCATTCAGCTTAAAGAGCAAGGTCCTTCATGAAGAACTCGGTAATGGGAAGAGAGGAAGACAAAGCATGATTCACAAGGAAAATCTTCTCCAGCTGGAATTATTCTTTAAATTTAACTAATCCATCTTGCACACAATCATTTCAACACCCTTCAAAAAGTGAGCCCTAATCTGGGCTAGTCTAAAAGGACTCTACAGATAATATATATACCAATGGGCTCCTCATGCTTTGGGCATCACAGCCATGTGCCTATCCACTCCACTGGCCATGCTGAGTACTGGGAGGCTGCAGCTGCAGTCCCAGTCGTTAACCATTCCTCACCCAATACTTCAAAGTATTCAACTGGGTAGATGGACCAGAGGAAGAGTTTCCAGTCCTTATCGCTATGTTTCAGAGCCATGTTACATTTTTGACAGAGAAACTGTATTTCCAAACCCTTTTTTCAAACCTTTCACTGCAAATCAAGGGCTAGAAGCTCTTTTTTAATATCAGGATGTATGAGATATAATTTTCAAGTTGTATAAATACAGGTAGTGGTGTCTGAAATACAAGGCTGAAAAGCAAAGGCTTGACTTAATTAAATCACTGGAAAATTTACCACAGATGTCAAACAGTATCATCAAAACTGATCATTCACATAATTTATTACCCTCAGACTTTCTCTGCACTGAATGAGTACTCCCTATACTGCACTAGGAAAAAGAGGTAGCACAAGCCCAATCCTTGGCTGTTTCAGGGAATTTTAAGCATTACTTATGCGTAGGGCTTTTTTAAAGGATTAATTGTTACTAGTTTGGCCAGTCTTGTGGCTATTTAGGAGGTCATAATGGTTGGCATTTCATTTGGTTAGCATGAAATGTCAACATCTCTTACCTGTTGCAGTTCTGACCTCTGTCCCAGTGCATAGCATAAAGAGCACAAAAGAGTAGCATTTAATTTTTAGACTGTCGAAGGGGGTTTAGAGGTGAACATGCAGGTTTATGGTTATGGGATTGTTTATGCTTTAGGGAGCATCCAACAGTTAGGTGGTGGATGACAGCAATTTAGACAGTTATGCAATGGAATCGTGCAGAGGCAAACAGTGAACGTATGGAAAGCTTCAACTGGAGATGCAACAAACTTCATTTGTGGACAATGATGAAACAGCAGTTTACTGACAATTTAGTAAGGTAGTATTTTAAGTATTTTGGGTGACTATAGACACAAAGCAGCTTTTAGGGTTAAATTTTAGGAAAGTATGTTTGGTAACCTTTTACATTATCAACAAAAGTAATCAGGAGTCTCAGCTAATATTCAAATATTCTACACTTCTGAGGTGTTTCTTGCCTGGGGAACCTACTCAGGACTGACGCGTTAGTGGCTATATAAACACAAAAGATAAATATAATCCTGACTAAAAAGCACTTGCACTCTTAAATCCTACATTCATAAGCATTTACACACACTCACTGAAACTGCACACATCTCCACCAACACACACAAGTGTCTGTAGCATCACAACTTAGGAATCCAAGTTTAAATAGATGATGCTTCTCTGCATCACAAGATGGTGCTCCAGGTAATGTTTTAATCCTAGAGACACATCACTAAATTATTTTCCGCGTATTTCAAATACTTAAATTCTTTTACACACTATCTCTTAAATCAGACTGGTCAGCTTAATAACAACCACTTGACTGTAACAATGGTTAAAGAATAGAAGCAGCAGAAGGAAAAGGTGGAGGTAAAACCATTACAAACCAACAGAGAACAAACTGGCTGAGGAGAATTTTGTGCTGGTAAGTATACATACTCCATGCATAATGCATGCAAACATACAAATTTTCTGAACACGGTTAAACAAAATACATAAACACATTATAATGGTACCAATAAAAGTACAACATTCCCATATTTGCGTAGAACAAGCCTTAAAAAAACCCTAAATTTAATGTGGAGATGGTGCTATTTCCATTTTTAAATTATCTTATCTCCTTATCCTTTCTCCACCTCCTTCATCTTTAAAACTAAACAGATAGGTTTACACACTGTCATTTTTAGTAGGCTGAAATGACATAGGAATGCAATCAGTTTAAACCAAGCCAAACCTTTCATTAAATGTGCAACATTCTGCATGTAAACAATCCTCTCAATTTACAGTAGCAACAAATTTGTAATAAGATTAAAAACATGAATTTATGCCCAGTAACCAAAACAGTATTTGGCAAGGTTAAGGTTGATAACACTTAATTTTGAAAATCCTTCATTACTTTGATTATTCCAAAACATTAACTGTGATTTATAATGAATAAAGACAATTTTCTGCAAATATAATTAGCTTTGGAAGCACAAGTAGCCTTGAAGATCATGGTAAATATATTATGTTTATATAAAACTATAACTCTGAGAAAACAAAGAGGTGCTTGTCTCTATTCAAGTCATTGAGAATTTTGTCATGGATTTTCAAGACAGTCAAGTTTACAGTGACTGTCAGTGTAATCTATACATTTCAACTACAACCTCTTCCACAATGCACACATACACATTCAGGTAAGTTCAAACTAGCTAAGTTCAAACAATACTGAAAATAAAGCCCCTATTTTGCCTATTCCTACTGAAATAGCAAAAGATTCTCTCATTTCTAACACAGTTGTATTTGATGAATGATTTGGAAAGAAAAACTAGTAGAAATTTAGAATTGAGACACACCTTGTGCTCCTAGTCATTTTAGATGCACAGCATCAGTTGCAAAGAGGAAAAAGCAAAGCCAGACTAGAGTAGGAGGTATGCTCCACTTGAAGTACTTACTAATAATTCTTATTTTTCAGATAACTTTAGCATTTACTTTACCCAACTGCTGTGATACTGAAACTCACTTGCCAGTGCTTTTTTCCCAGCAGCATGATAAGCAATAATGTATTTTTTTCCATCTCGATCCTCTGTTTTAGTCTCTAGTCCAGGAAACAAGGACTTCACAGCCTGATGGATAACTGTTCTTTTTTCTTTGGTGTCTTCAATTACCTGTGTTAATACACACACATGAAGAAACCAAATAAAAGTAATACAAAAGGGGAGGGATTCTCTCTGAGTTAAATTTTGCATGCTTAAAGAAAAGCTACCAAATCACACTGAAGTACTGAATAGGTATAGTTTTGGAAGTCTGTCCCACTTATTAAAATTAGTTTGAAAAATAATAAATAACTCTGCTACAAAACCCTGTCTCAAGATTACCAAAAAAATATTCTCAAGATTTGCTTCCCTCTCCTACAGTTAATAAAAATTCCCTCTTCTAATGAAAACTCTGGCAAAACAAAGTTTGTCTATATGCATTAAAGGAAAAAAAATGGCTAGATTAGATTATTTAATGTGTGAATGCTTATTTGAAATGACTAGATTCAATCCTACTCAACTCTGTCCAAATTTAGCTCAACAGTTATTCTTCAAGTATATGGAATATTTATATATGTTTAAAAATACCAAGTTTTAATTTCATTATGTGCCGCCTTATTTTTCTTGTTACAGAAGAGCATATTTATCTTTTTTTCTATTAAATCATTAAACACTGATGTTGAAAATAGTCTTTCATCATGATGGATGTTTTATTTATTCCTTCTTACATAATTATTCTATAAAATACTACTAGACAGAAAACCAAAACACTGCAAGAAAATTTTACCACCACAGAAATGAAGATGTGTACTTGAGTTCATGCATACAGTCCCACCAAAATCAAAATGACAACTCCCATGTGTGAATTTAAGTATATCTGTAAGGATTTACAGAATTAAACCCTTAACTGGAAACATTTTGGTATTACCTGTTGCATTATGCTCAAACTGCTCTTACAACTTACAGGTGCTACAAAGCACGTACCTTCCACTCACTCAGTCTCTCATCCTCCCTCCCACAAACTTAACATCATTTATTAATTTTACCTCTATGGCAACACTAGTTTCTTTATTCTTAAGAAGCTGGAGCTCCTCTAAACGCTGCTTGTCTTCGTCTGACAAAACTGTGAATGTCTCTTCTGATGGGTCCTAATACGTATTTCAGGGGGAAAAACAAATATCCAATAACTCTCATGGAACAACTTTCAGCCTGTTAATGTTTCTGCTTAAGAAGCACAGCCATTACCAAATCTTTACCTCAAAATTTACCTCATCATCCACTGGAACTGAAAAGTCATCTAAATGGCTCACACGTCCATCTTTGCCTATTTCATGGACAACAAAGTCTGAGTATCTGACAGGAAGAAACATGCATTAAATTTGTAATTTAAAAAAATTAAAATCGTGCATCACATAGTCCTTTCCCAAGAAGCTGTTTGTTAGCAGAGTTCACTCAAGAATTCTGAATTCACATAATTCAATCAACATAAAAGAAACCAACCGTGAGAAAGCTGTACCTAATCCCACCCCTCAGAAGGATACCATGAGAACACAGAAGGAAGTCTGGTTTATCTAAACACAGCAGACTTCTTTGCAGATAACCGAACACCTGCTGTAGATTTATTCTGAGTCATTTTCTTACTAGTTTGCAGAGATCAGTAATGCATATCCTCAATCCCAGTCATTACTGACAATTAAGACTCTACTGCTTTGCTACAATGTGAACACAAATGCATTAACTCTGACACTTCAAATAACCTGCAGAATAAAGTGCATGTTAGCCACTCTAAGGAAGGCAAGACAAATTTAGCTGTTACATATATTCAGTTCTAGAGAACATCTTTTCAAATAAAGTTATTCTGTATACTCTATGACAGAGCAACAAAAAATTTGACTGTGACATTTTCAATCAAGTCATTATGTCAAATAATAAAAACATCCTGACTTTAACAGAGCACAGACAGTCTATGGTGCAACTGATAAATGGTTCTTAAGTAGCATCTGCTTGTAAAGGAAAAGAAAAAATTCTTAGTCTATGAATGTTGAAAGATGAATAAATGTATCCCCCCCAAACCCCCGTTTGCTATACTTCTGTGCAGCTATACACCATACTGGGAGAATTCCTTCCTGAGGAGGGTTATGTGTCCTCTCTCATTATCTGTAGCTGTCTAGACATGCTAGTGACTGCTACCATAAAAATGCCAGGACTAAATTAATGATAGGTGTTATAAACTAAGATCAAAGAAAAACCATGAGCCCATGAACGTTTCTACCACCTAGCTACCTTTGACCACCTTGGTTCAAAATTGGCAGATTTCCCAGAAGGAGGTTCAGCACAGACTGTGTTCCCCAGTGAAGGATTATGCTAGCTGCTTAATGCTGCATATAAAGATTAAATACATACATAATGTGTATATATCGCTTTATTATGTAAAACGATCTATATACAAAGCCAGTATTGAAAACCATGGACTTCTTGGTGTGTAAACAAAGCATCCTTAACTGCTTTGCTATGTCAGAGCAACAATGATTCTCACTTCAGTGTTTTGGTATTTGAATTCTGTTTTATTCCAAGATGTTATTTAATTTAGAAACCCTAGAAGTTTCATTTAAAAAACCTACTAAACACCAAACATTTTATAAAGTATATAATGTAAAATTCCACAACCTGAGTTATAAAATTCCCTTTTATGTTTTGTAAATTATATTAAAACTGATCAGACTACAATTTAAAGTCTAATGAACTATCTCACAATATATGTGTTTAATGACATTTGCAGGAAAAAGCAAAGAAGAACCAAAGGATGGTTTCAATAGCATTCTCCAGTGCATCTTGTATCAGCACTGAAGAGTGGTACAAAAGGTGAGTGTACTGCATAAAGTTTTATGCTGTATGCTACTGCCACAGAGCAAAAGAAACAGCAAAGGTCAGTGTAATCACATATTTCTATCCATACACAGCTTCTTTCTTCAGAGCTCCACTTGACAGGAAAGAAGAAAAAAAAGAAAAAAAAAAAAAAGGAAACCAATCTAAAGTCCCAAATTACATCTTTTTTTCAGTCTTAGCACTAGGAAAAGAAAGTGATGAACCTCCCAAGTAGCTGCACATAACCCAGAGGCATCGCGAGAGTCAGAAAAGGAAAATGGAGAACAACAGTTGCTTAACACAAGGAATTAACATACATAACAAGACAAAGAGTTACCTCTCTTTTAAGATTCCAGAAAACCCTTTATGACAGCTAACAAATTTAGTTATGCCAACATCACTTTCTGTCAGTCCATGCTTCATCATGTCTGCAAAGCTCTCTGGATCTCCATCTTCATCACTGTCCTCTAGTTCCTCATCTTCCTGCTCCTCACTTTCCTCATTGGGGATTATTTCATTTTTCGTGTCCTCAAGCAGAGATTTGTCAGGTTGTTCTGTTACAATGCTTTGCCCAGAGTCGTTCCCTGTCTTAGACTTCTCTGAGGTCTTCTGTCTTTTAATTTCGTCTGCATTAGCCACATCATCCTCAGAGTGAGGACGTTTCAAGGATACACTATTCATTTCTACAGTTTCCATGTTTAAGGCACAGTGTAGGACAGAAAGCCCTGAGGAGCAAGAAGAATGGCTTATTTCCTGTCTGTTTAAGAGCAATATCAATACATAGTCTCTTCACTCCAAGGACTCTGCGCCCTGCAATAGTTCAGGAAAACCATGTAACTTTCTGCAATTTAAAGTTAAACATCAAGTAAAGATTTTGTGCAGCTAGAAACAATATGTACTTGGGAAGAGAGAAGGGACAAGTTAAGGGGACTCAATACCCACCCAAGGCAGCATGCATGCGAGGCTACAGAAGAGCACGTTTCAATACTACACTGATCATCTACCACCATTGTCACTCTTGCCCAACTCTTTACCACAGCTGCATCCAGCCCTGTGCACACGGGCTCTGCTGTTGATAGCAATTTAGTGCCTAAGAAACTTTTTGTTCCCAAGCCTTCTGTTAAACATGACTACTCCCAATTATTCCTTGTTCTACCAAGATTTCATCTTGCAAGGACTGAGAAAAGATGGGTTGATTTCCCCAAACCTTAAATCTCATCTCTTCTTCCAAGCACAATCCCACATCAAAGTCAAGGTGACAGCAATTCAGACCAAAAAGTAAGAGAGATGAGATAACAAAATTGTTGAATGAGTAGAACAAACAAAACAACAAGGAAGTGAAATGATCTCTGAGAAGAACATGACTACTCACACTGGTGGAGCTGAGCTCTGACTCTTCCCCGGCAACCTGAGCTGCCACCTTTGTGTCAGAACTAGTACCTTCAGATCTGAAAAACAGAGGAAAACTAACTCTTTGAGAAAGTTTTAGGGAAAAAAAAAACAAAAACAAAACACTATGAAAACATGTATGAATGTAATCATTACAGAGACCAGCTGCCTCTGAACCCAGATATCAGTAGTTATATAGGAGTAAACACTACTCAAACAAACAAGTTAACAACAAATACAACTGTAAAAGTGTTACCAACCTAGTGACATAACACAGTATTGCTATTTAGCAAGCTACAGCGGAGAGGTTTGGGTTTATTTCTACATGTATGAAAGACCAGAGACCAGAGTTCCTGTAACTAGGCAACAGCAGGACCTTTCTCCCAGCATCACCCAACTGGCACACCGGTGTGTTGGGGATAAACCACAGGTTTTGGTAGCAGGGGGCTGCATGGAAGGAGCCATCAACTGCCCTATGCTGGTCATGGCCAGCTCCAGCTGGCTCCATAATGGACCAAACCCACCACCTGCCAAAATTCCAACTCATCAGATGAGCACACAGTGCCTCTGAGCTGGCTTGTTGAAGAAAGGGAGGATCTGCTGGTGGCAGCACAACTGGAAGCACAGGAGGAGGCATGTGACAGCACTAAAGAAGACACAAGGGGAGGCATGGGGAAGGGGACATTGTTGGGGATGTGGTTGGAGATGCACTCTTGGAAGGAAGCTCATCACACCAGAGCAGGACATCCCTGAAGAGACTGCAGCCCATGAAGGAGCCCACACTGGGCAAGGGACACCCGTAAGCAGAAAGAAACCTCCACACACCAACCTCAAGCTCCTGCACCGCTGCTGCTTTGCCCAAGGGACGGAGTGTAACCCGTGGGGACAACCAGGGGAAAAGAGATGAGGAAAGCAGGGGAGAGGAGGTGTCTGGAGTGAAGGAAAGAGGGAAGAAAGGAGTTTTCCCCAAGCGTTTGTTTAACTCGTTCTCTTCTTTGCATCTCACTAGCCAAATCAGCAATGGAAAGTTTATATTAACTGACAATAATTTAAATTCCCTAAATCAAGACAGTTTTGCCCACAACAACAGGCAAGATTCTAAATTAATTGGATTCAACTGTTACTAAGAAGTTAATCTAGGCACAGAGCAGTATTTTAGAGCTACACACATCATCCTGTATTATTTCTCCAGTCACTAGATAGCATATTCTATTTAATTTTAAAGGGTATGCTTTTAAAGGAAGACTCAAGACTAACTCCAGATTCACCACGTGCTGGGTTGTTAACTGTTACCAGTTAGCTGTTAGCCACTGCTGATTTCACTGCCTGGACTTTCCATTGCAGAGGTCACAAACTTAAAGAGACAGAACAACTGTTTTGGAAACACCTGAAATGTTTTGCTCAAAGGACTGAAAATGGACAGTAGGAAAAAAGAATGGACAAAAGGGAAATAAGGAGAGACATAAGAAAGTGCAGGTATTGCCTGAAGAGTGACAAAACACACACAGAAGCAAGGAGAACAATTAGCAAATCAATGTACCTTCAAGCAGAAAGCACAAATTTCTGTTTGTCCTCAAATAAAAATGAAAGTACATAAAATCCCGCTTTAAAAATAAAAAAATTTAAAAATCATAGCCAAGAGAAGCAATTCACCATCATTTCCAGATTCTTCTCCTATGTACCCAAATTTATGGAGCCTGGGTTATAAAGCACTGACATGGAAAAGACTTCTAGACAGCTTGTGAATGTCTCCGCATGGCGAACAAAACACCACTCGGCACAGTGAAATCCTCCAAGACACCTGCCAAAGGAGGTAACAGGACAAATCTCATGTTTCTAAAATACAATTGTAATACCTAGTTATTAAATGACACAGATTCGTAGAAGAATTCAATGTTAGCCACAAATACTCTAAAAAGTTGTCAGATACAGCCTATTCTCACAGCAGCGAAATGATTCACGTACAACAAAGTACTATCCTGTGCCAAATGGTGGCTGTCATCTGGGAAAATTTCTGCAGGATAATTACTTGTAGGAGCAAGTTGAAGTGAGTGGGGCACACACAATCTCACTTGTGTAGATTGCTAGGGGAGAGGCGTCTAATATTTTTTGACAGCTGCTCTACCGTCTCGGTCCTTTCCCTAGCAAACAGGTGTTTCCCTAAAACCCAGAATTGGCATAAACAGCAACTCCGCAGCAATTTCAAGAGACCATCTTTTAGCAGAGACAGAATTTACTACTGCAGATAAAGGGCTTGATTCTCCCCAGCGAGAAACGCTGCGCGGTTACTTCTGGCGTGGAGGCTGTCAGGCAGACGCGCAGGCTGGCGGGGCTGCGGGGAACTTCCCACTTAAGCGAATAAATAAAAGAGTAGGCGCACGCCAGCGCTGGGCGCGAAGCTGGTTTCTCGTGAGACGAGGCAGATGGGATTAAAAGGCGACCGCCGAGAGGGCTCGGCGACACGGCAGCGCCCGCACGCAGCCCCTCAGGCGGCCGCGGGAAGCGCCGCCGGCCCCGCGCACCGGCATCGCGGCAGGCCGGGCCGCCTCAGCGGGCAGCGCTCCGGGAGGGCCGGGCCGCAGAGCGGTGTCCGGCCCCGCGGCCCGGCTCTGCCGCGGCCGGGCGAGAGCAAGCGAAGGGGCAGGGGGAGGAGGCAGGAAGAAGGCGCCGCCGCCGGCGTCCCGGCACCACGCGGCTGCCGCTCGCCCGCCCATCGCGGGAGCCCCGGCGCGGGCCGGGGAAGCCCGGCCAAGCAGGAGGGAAAGTTGCCCTGAGGCTGAGCCGGCCCCCTCCGCCATCACCTCCACCCGCCGCCCTGGCCCCGCGCCCGGGCTGGGAGCGGGAGCCGGCCCCGCCGCGGAGGCCGCGGCTCCCGCCACGGAGCCCTGGGGGCCGCGGCTGCCGGGGGAGGGCGCGCCTCCGCCCGCCGCCAGGCGGGAGCCCGGGGTGTGTGTTGGGGGGGGGGGGGTTGCCACTTACCCGCACGCCGGCACGGGAGGACGGGCCAGGCGCCAGCGCCGCGGGGAAGGAGGCGGCGGCGGGAGCGAGCGGCGCGGGCCCGCCCCAGCTCCGCGTGTGCGGAGGCGGCCTCCTGCCTGCGCCCGCCCCCGGCCGGCCCCGGCGCCGCAGCGGCGCGGCCCGGCCCGGCCACCGGGGAGCGAGGGATCCCGCCGCAGCCGCTTGCGGGCGGCGGCGCCTCCGGGCCCCGCAGAGCCGCCGCTTTGCGGTGCGGGGCTCGGCCGTGCCTCCCGGGGGGCAAGCGGTGAAAAACCCCCGGCGGGGGCGCCGGGCCGCGTCCTAACGCGGGAGGAGGGAGGCGCCATTCGCAGGGCGCCGCGCGGCGCCGTAGTCGTGTTGGGCGAAAGAATGCGGAGGCCGGGCCGGCAGCGCGGCCCCAGCGGCCCCGGCCAGGGCGGGCGGCGCTGATAGCCACCGGGGGCTGCGCTCCGTCACGGCTCCGTCACCTCTGGCCTGCAGGTTCTTCCTCTGACAGGAAAAAACAGTTTGAAGCATCTAGGGGGAACAGACAGTTTAGAAAAGAAGAGCAACTGTACAGAAAAAGTTTAATTTCTAAAATGCAGCCACAGCCAAAGCCAGGAGTCACGTGTACCAGACCGTGGCCTTAGGGAGCTCCCCCGGCATCTGACACCCATTACGCTAAGTGAACGTTAGTCCCCGGACAGCGACATGCTGGAGTACCATTTCAAAACCTACACCATATCTATGCCAATCATGCTACCATTATAAAACTAAATAAAACCAGGCCGGATCTGTACTATGAGTCTTTTCTGACATTGTCAGAATGTCATCTTCTACCCTCCTTTCTATTTTAAGCAGTGGTGTGAAGAACGCCTTTTCATTAACTTCAACATGTATGATTTGTCTTTACTTTTAAGACCCTTTGTGTCATATCTTAATCCTAGCCAGATTCAGACTTCCTCTTTGCAAGGCTGTTAACACCACTCTATTTTCTCATACTTCTGATTCTCTAGTTGTATTCTATTCACTCATATTTGATGAGACTTAAAACCACTGTGCATGTATGGGTGATTTATTTTCTTATCCCTTGGATATACTTTCTTACTCTACTCCAAGAGGGAAGGTAACACAATGGAGTGGTTTGGTTTGGATTTTAAAAATCCCAAGTAAGCATGCATTGCTCTATGGCTAGTTTATAAAAGGCCACATCAAGGAAATGCATGTTGCAGTTCGAAAGGAAGGAACAAAGATTTGTGACTGTCCTTAGTTCTGAGCAGAGATGGATCCATAGAGATTTATCAAGTACTAGGGGTTCAAAACTTTGTCTTGATCACAGAGATTTAGTTTACCTTCGCCCCATCCACCCTTCACACTTGGAATTTAAATAACCTGCTAGAAACCAGTCGGGGTATCAGGAGTGGGTTTAATGTGTTCCTGTGAAGAGGTCGGCGGTGGACTGGAAAGAGCAATAGGCATTAGTGATTGACAAGGCAGAGTATGGTACTGCTGAAGACTGTAGCATCACTGAGGAATCCAGAGCTAGGGCTACTTTTGTGCAACACCCAGGCTGTCTCAGTGGTAGGAGAAATACAAAAAAGCTGTGTGTCCCGTGAACGTTGCTGTCATCTGACCAATTGCTACAGCTGCCGTATGTAGATGTTGAAGGTAGTTCCTTCACCTCTCCCAGGCAAAGACATACCATCCGGCTGAAAACAACTGGCTGGGGGATCCACCAGCAAGACTTCTACCTTGCATCTGTCCAACTTTTTTCCTCATGTAACTTTTTGATTCTTTCATCTGGCACAGGAGAAGTTTCCTGAAATACTTATTTTTCCTCCTCTAAATTCCTACGTTAAGTACCTGTCTACAAAATCCTTGTCAGTAATTAAGTAGCTTGTATGTTACAACCTGGGCTTAGTATGATGATTAGCCTACTGTTAGTTCTCCCAGTTGACTATGTTCATCTATCATCCATTACCATTAGCTTGGATTTAATAGAATTTGGAGTGGTATGAAGTGCCTCATACAGTGAAGAACCAACGTTTTGAAGGACCTGCAGGTGCTGCCACAAGGTAAATAGCTAATAATATCATTACTATGCATTTCTCGAGTTTTCTAATGTATTCAGCAAAGTTTATTACTCTTTTCTCAATACCAGTAAGCAATCTCTTATATGTTAAAGAAGTATTTGCCTGTGTCTGAGAATCTACAGACAAAATCCTTGAGGCTGTCCTTCCTGTGGTTTAGGAGCTGGAAAGAGGGAATCTCTAGTTCTGCTTCTGAGATAAAACTGAGCCGTTCTGGCAAGTAGAGACAATCACTACTTAAAAGATGACATGCTCAGTCACCTTCTGTTATGGCCTACCCCTAATATGGTTTCCCAGTGTGGGCTGGCAAAGGGCACACAGTCATCACCACTTTCTCTTTCCATTAGTCAAGTGCTCCTTTTACGTACTGAAATATAGTGTAAAATATGATAAGAAAATAATTATATGGCTGCAACTTCAGGTTGATTTTTTTCTCTGGTTGGTTTAACAATAAAAAATACTCTTATAAATGGTCTAATATCATTAAAATATTTTTTAAATCTCAATTAAAATGTATCAGTATGTTCTCACAGAAACTTTATTTAATGCAACCTAAAGGAAGTTTGTTTTGTGGGAAAAAAATTATGACCAACCATAGTTATGTCCTGTAGTAAGTTTAGAATGTCTTCCTACTCTCAGGCTCCCCAGGAGGGGAAATCAGGATAGCAGATATCAGCAGATGGGAGCATAAATTTTGGCTAGAAAGAGAACACAAGTGAGAAGCACGTTGAGTCAGTCTCCTCCAAAGATGCTTCTTGAAAACCCAAAGGTACAAAGTTGAGTTGTTCCCACTCCATAGAAAAAGCTAATAAAATAGAGCAGCAAAAACTGCACTCACTCTTCTTCAGTTTTATGCCTCCCAAGGGCACAGACAATCAGGCAGATAAGTTGTAATTTTACACCTCTTTGCACCAGCTGCACTTAACTGGTCTGATTTTTACCTGTCACTAATAGCACCACAGAGAATTAAAATGAAAGAACTATTAAAAGCCTAATGTATTTTTCATATGTAGGTTGTTTGCATTTCTTATGCTTATTTTGAAGCCTTGCATGAAGTGAAAAGTGGAGGTGATAATTCATTACCATGCAAAATCTAGCAGTATGGTATTATTAAAAGGGAGGTTTTTTGAGATAAAGAACTAAATGCACAAGGTAAGTAATTTCTGTGAAGAGGTTCTTTGAAGAATGTTGAAAACAGTCCAAAAAGAATCACACAGATTTCCAAAATAACGACAAAAAATGGGTTTCAGAGAACACAGATTATCAAGGTTTATAATGCTTTAATAGGTCATTGCCTTTAAATTGATGGAAAAGGCCATTGCCCTTCCCCCGTTCATTTTTTAAGATTTTTCAAATTCACCTCTCCAAATCCCTTGTTCAATTAGTTTGCAATAGGAGAAAGGTGGAAAAGCATCTTATTTAGACAGACAATGAGAATTTTAGGCAGAGTTTGGTTTTTTTACCAAGATTGTTTCTCTCTAAAAAAATAGTGATATCAAGGTAGCTATAAACCAATCATCAGGTACTGTGCTGTACAGGGTAATTTTAAATTAAGAATGTATGTGACTATAGAAGATTAAGTAAAACCTTAACATAGGACTGGGAGGTAACTGAAATATGTTTTCTTCTTCTACCTTTGTTTCACTGTTAGAAGTTTGACTCAGGGATGTTGTAAAGCTTTGCAGCAGTGTAGAAAACAGGATGTTATCACCCACAGATCAACTATCTTTGAATGGCAGCATTCACTTTTTGCAAAGACTGCAAAGAGGAAGTATGACAAGAAATAGGAATCTGAGTTGGGGGAATAATTACATATTTCTGCCTGCACCCACAGTTATCTCGGAAGACCTCCAAGGGCTGAAAGACCTTTCTGTGTATTAGGGCTAGTGCCATGTGCATGGGAGGAGGAAAACGGCTGAGACAGGTCACAGAGCGTGAAGTGTTTGCTGCCAGCAGGTCTGGCTGCTCCTGCTGCTCTCACAAGGGCCACGAAACAGCAAGGATGCTGAGTGGTGCTGGGTGCGACCATCTCCTGCAGCAAAGCTGCTGCCTCACATGCAGGAGAAAAAGTGGAAGGCTCCAAAGGTGGAGGGAGAAAATGAGCTATCCCGGCAGCTTATGCTGCTCAAGCACTGGTCTGTGGGGGAGCAAAGTGTGCTTTTATATGCCTGCCTGCCTGCCTTGCCTGTGCCTGCTGTCACACTGGGTTTTCCATTAATTTTTTTGGCTGCCTTTGATCATTGTTATTGGTGTGAAATTTTGTTCCCTATTAAAGTTCCTGGTAAAATGCCGCTTGTCCTCAGTACAACGGGATTTGGTCACTAAAAACACTTCAGAAGTCACTGCATTCATGTCAAAGATTGACAGACATGAAACTGAAATGGTTTACGACAATACCTGTGGTATTTCTTACACATGTGAATGACTTTAAAATCTCATTCCCCATCATTCATACAGAAAATCCTGATACCTGTGTTTGGCTGTGGTCACATCATAGTATTCCCTCTTTACATGCCCAATTCTTCATGTCATCTGTGGATGATAAAATCCAGAACACATTTCTATCACTCTCCTTTTTCCTGCTGCCTGGAGATACTATTGAACCTTCATTCACTTATGGAGTTGTCCGAACTGATTAGCACTGGCCAAAGTAATCCCTGGGTCCTCCTGGTTACTTGACAAAAGGAGCATGACTGGTTTCAGGCTACTGACTAGAAGGAGTATAGTAAACACCCGTGATTTCAAATAGGAAATAGGTAATAGGAACGTATTCCATCGAAGTGTCATTTCACAGCAGCTTGTTTAGCTGAGCATTCACTGGGCCAGTGCATCAGTACTGGGAGTGCACAAATAAGATCTCCTATGCAGCTGAAGATGAGAACCAGAATCCTGAAAATATCCCAGAAAAGTTTGCCTGTTATATGGAGTGAGAGGTACTTGCCAATTTTTAATCATCGAGCTTAGTGACTGGCATGATAACATTTTTCTGTCAGGAAAATTATTTACAGGGATTTGGAAGGTCTGTAAGGACATCAGGAGGCTGGATCTGTGGCAAACTTAGAGGACACCTTTCAGTGAACCCAGTCTCTCTGGTATCTGCTTGGTGGTCAGCTGGGAACATGGAGCATGTCCTAAGAGCAACCACCTTCACTGTATTTTTCAGTGTACAAAATTACCTTGTAATTATGAAGTAAGTGCAGAGTTAGGGTGGACTCTGAGTCTAAGCTTGGCTGTGGGACATGGTGGAAGGTGTATAGGGGGCTGATACAATGCTTGATTCTGGTTTTGCATCAGACACTTGCCAGTGTTGCTGGTGAATAGTAGGGGGGAAATCTGAAAAATCCCTAAACCAAATGATAAAATAGAGTATTAGTTTCGTATTTCTGCTGCCAGAGAGTCATGCAGTCCATGGAGTTACCACACACGGTTTAAAATGTTGAGAGAGGAATTCCAAATATGATTTTTAGTATCCAGATAATCTCTGAATCTAAACTCTAATAAACCTTTTCACCAAAATGAGATGTTAATTAGTCAACACTATATTCAGACTCTTCTGTTTAAAAAACCATTTACTTCTGCAGAAAGGCACCCAAAACCTGTACTATTTGTGCTACTCTGTTTCTGTGGAAACTGCATGTTGGAGTGGAATAAGAAAAACAGCAGGGAGAGAAGGAGAGGTGAGGTGTTTTTGGCTGAGGTCCCATTGGCCAGTCACGGTTTCAGCTTGGGTAAGTCAGAAAAGCAAACCCTAAAGTCCAGAGAGCTCTCTTCCCTCTTCCCCTTAACTTGTGGCAAGGGAGGAAGGAGTCTGGTTCAACAGACACCATACAAAAAGTGGTTGCTTAAGCAATTTAGCATTCCCCCCCCCCCCCGATTTTTACTGATATTAAAGAGGTGATATTTACATATTTTTAATGCAAGTATTGTAGTCAATCACTAATGTTAGTCAATAGTTACCTAGAGAGGTAGAGCAAGGTTTGCTCTGAAATGAGCTTTCCATTGACAGAAATGTTGCATAGTCACTGGTCTTCTGAAAAGCACCATTGTATCCTTGAAAGGATGCTCTCCTCCTCCAAGACTGAAAAGATGCCTTTGTATCATTCCGGAGCTTCCAAAGTATGCGTGTTTTTGATGACTTGCTATGAAAGTCAGACAGCCTTGACTAATAAACTCAGCTCTTTATTTTCTGTTCTCTGATAACTGTTTCACTGACAGTCATATTGCTTTCTCCTAGAGTAAGACACCTTTCTTCAAAATAATATCTAAATTAAAAAAATAATATATTGTGAATTTTTTCTGTTGTTAATCAATATTTACCTGCTACCTGTGAGTGTGGGTCAGGGTAAAAATTCTAACATGATACAATTGTGAATGATGGCCTTGTTCTGTAGAAGGTGGTGGTGGGGTCTGTTTCTACCACATACACACAAAAAATGGCCGGACTGTCATTGAAGTCTGAGGCTCCAGGTTGGAGAGCCTCAGCATTTTCCCGTCTAGCCTCAGTACGCATGTGCTGACACGAAAGACCAAATGGAAATGTCCGGCATGTAACTGTGTCCAAAGTTCAGTAGTGAATTCTGAATTACTGCAGGAAAAGAGGAAGGGACAGAGAAAGTAGCTTGCAAGAATGGAAATTGCAGTGAAAAAGTAACTAAGAAAATGACATTATCTTTTCAAATTGAGGTATAAATGTGTGCAGATGGAACAATTTCAGAAAAATTTCCTACAGGTAGAAGGTAAAGGGAAAGGCCAAACTCATAGGGACAGTAGCTGTGCATGTTCAGGCCTCTGCATGGAGCAATGGATACCTACTTCTTGCTCTGCTGCTGCTTCAGCATCTTCATAAAACATTAAAATCTCTTCAAGTCTCTCTCTAATCTCTATGCATGGGAGTTAGTTAGCAGTCAAACATGAAGAGAGTTAACTGGATCAGTTCAGGGAACCCTGCAGCCCTTTCCCTTTGTATGCCTGTAGTGTGTTGCACTGTGCATGAAAGAAGCAGGAAGGGAAATGAGAAAAAAGCAGAAAAACAGGCAGATGGTATCAGGCACTGGTGCTGCCTTCATTCTTTAATGTATTAGAGTTTTCATAAACAACTGAGTTGCAGTTCAACCTAACTTGGTTTCTAATACTTGATTTGTAAAGTCATTCTACATTTTAGAAAAGTGTTTATCATTTACAGTTGGCAGGTCTGATTGCACTCCTCTTTAGATTGTTCAGGCTTTGAGTTTGACAGCTTAAGAAATATTTGTTTGTTGAAGTGCTTATTGCTGTTCACACATTTGTAATGAATAGGAAGTTCAGGCCACACAAAGACATTACTGATAGAACAGAACACAAGAAACACAATACACTGAAGCAACACTCCATTAATTCAAGTTAGGTGGTGCAGAAAAGTGATCACATTTATATCAATATATGCTTTAGGAGACAAATTAGCCTTTTATTCACTGTAATCCATAAAATTCATCAGGCACAAACCAGAAGGCATTAATCAGCAGCTATTTGGCTCTACACTCCTCCCTACAATAGGGTCTGGAACTGCCCTTTACAAACTGAGAAAGTGTGAAAAGCTCTCTCCAGTGCAGTATGAAAGTCCCATTTGAAAATCATGATAGCCATGCTAAGTAAACAGCCTTCACAGAAACACTGTGGCTCACTGCTGCACTGCAACATCACACACAGCAGCCATAGGTGGCCAGTTTCTACAGTGACTTTCCTATGCACAACACGCTCCTCTGTGGTTAGACTGTTCTTTGCATAGGTCCATTAACTTTCTGTGCCACTGTTAGTCATCACTGGTCTACAAATAAGAATTCCACTTATCTTCTCGGCGTTAGTTTTCCTGCTACAGAAATACAGTTGAGGATAGAGTGGCAATTGCAACATGAATTATCTTGCACAAATGCATTGTATTTCCAATACATTCTCTCTTGCTGACAGCCATATAGTCTAATAAACCAAGAAGCTCATTTCCACATCTTGAAACATCCCTCTACACAGCTGTTGAATCATATACTCATTTAGGATACACTCAGAAGAGATCCCTTCAAAACAAGTCCATAGTAAGTGTGTATTTCTACAAAATGAATTTATGTAGCGTGTGGGCAGCAGCTGCATCCTCTAGCAGTGTACAGTATTTGCCATTGGTATGATACTTGAGAAAAAATGCCCTACAACACACTGCAGACAGATTTTTAGAAGTGTTCTGCTCCCGGTATGTTGAGGAAAACTGAATCTGCTCCAGATAGTTCAAGGTAACCAGCTCACGGTGCTGTACCCAAGTTAAAAGAATATAGGTTCAGGATTTTTCATAACTTTTACAAAAACTGCAGACATGACAAAGGCAAGTCACATGAATACCACCATGCTCAATAACTGCTTATTGATAAGGGCATGTTCAGTTTTTCTCAGCAAGACCTGCCATATAAACACACACTCAACATGCAGGCAGCCTGACAGACCGCATGGCTGCAACTGAAAACAGTGTGCCTTGAAGTTGCAGCTCAGACTAACAAACCCATGATTTGCTTTAAAGAGCTAGATGACAAACTCTGATTTTTTATTGTAAGAATAGAGAGTTCATATAACTGACACAGAGACAGCTGTGCTTTCTGAGCTAAGAATACCCACAAAAGATCTGTATTTATTTGACTTCAAATATATTTGAGACATACTGTTAAAAATGTGAACAGAATATAGACATTGGGAAGAATGCAGTTCAACTGTCCACAAAAGAATAAATGCAAAGATCTGAACTTTGTGCAAATGAGAAAGTATTATCTTAGAATCATAATTCTGCAATTTCTCTTGCATCCCTCAATCAGAATCAAGGTGTAAGATTCAATGCCAATTTAAAAACTTCTGTTACTTATAAATCACAATAGGTTCATTAACTGAGAATAAATGTGATGACAATTGAACCAATTTCTGATTACTCAACGTATCAAATTTGTGAAGCCAGAACTCTCTGATTTGCAAATCATGTTTTCTCAACCTTGAAAAAGATATGGAAATCCCAAAACAGTGTCAAAATTACACAATCATTTATACCAATCTCTTCTAATTTTAAATATTGATTCAAGTTCAAACTGGAAAAGGTTCTTCAATGAGAGGGTGGTCAGTCACTGGAGCAGGTTCCCCAGGGAAGTGGTCACTGCACCAACCCTGTCAGAGTTCAAGCAGCTCTTAGTCACATGGTTTAGTTTTAGGTAGTCCTGCAAGGAGCAGGGAGTTGGACTTGGTAATCCTTATGGGTCCCTTCCAACTTGAGATATTCTATGATTCTAAGTTCTACAGTTACATTTTAAAGAAAAGATGTAGAAACTCCAGCCAGAAGTCCCATTTTCAAACAACTTTGGCAATTAAGATGCAGGTAGGTTCCATTAAAAAGTACTAAGAAGATGCCACCAATGACACCACTACTTTGTTTCATGAGTAGTAAAACCAATGAAGGCTGTTTTTTGATAAATTTGTATTCTGTGTTCCCCACATCTTTCCACCGTGAGGCCATCAAAATATTCCCCCAGTCTTTCTCTTTGTCTCCTGCTCTTCCTTCCAATATCCTCAGCTCCGTTCTAGAACTCAAATGCCTCCCCCGACCCTGTAATATTTCTGGTTCATTTGTACATCATTCTAGATGCTACCTTTGCCCTCTGCTTGCCCTTTTCCAGCTTGTTGTCTGGATTGCAGGAAGATAATAGGTTGAGTCATTGGTGAGGATGCAGCAATTCCTGCTAAATAGAGTAGAAGGCTCCTGAGTTCTCCATCCCTTGCTGTCTATCCTTAGTATACTCATAGTAACTTTGCAACTTCTAACCTTCTGCCACCTTCATTTGAAATTGGACAATGAAAAAAAAATCAGATGGGGACCAACCCTTCATCAAACATTATTTTCATTATTTTCTTAGAAAATATGCTAAGAAAATATTAATAAAAATCCCATAAAAAATTAAATCACGAGTAAAATAGCAATTAAAATAGCTTTAGGGATGATCCACTTAGATATTTTAAATAGAATATTAGATTGCTTGCACTCTGTACAAATAAATAATTTTCCACTTCAGAAGAAAAAAGCTTATCATTTAGAAAGAAGTTAAATAAGTTATGAGATGAAAAAGTTATTTAGAGTTAAAACTAACCTAACTAAAAAATTCTAACATTTGCAAATGTTGTGGTGCTAGAATTTCTCGGCATTTTAAAATGACTGTGTTGCGAGCTGTGTTTTTGTTTATACTCCACACTTTTGGCCCCACAAAAGGATGATTTTCCAATTTAATTAAATACTGCTTGAATAAAAAACTGTCTGTGGTTAACTGAGTGTCTGGTCTTCATGAATAGATGTCTTTGTTTTATTGCTTAGAAAGCAAACAGAAATGCAACATGATAACAAACTCATATGAAACTTTTGAGATAGCTGTTTTGCAAACTTTTCAGACATTGCAAACAGAAATTGAGAGTTGGGGTACCGTGACCTCATTAATTAAATTAAACCTTCATTAAAGGATGCATGTAGTAAAAATAGAGATGTTTTTAAATTCTAAGTGCTTAAATATACAGAGTGAATTGTTGCAACATACAAATAGACATTATTCCTTCAGCCAGAGGTCAAACCTCAAAAGCCCCCACAGAAGTAGATCTTAAGAAACAGGAAATTAATAATATGCTACTTTAAGAAAAACAGGGAAAGAATCTGAAATATCTATGCTCTTTACTTTCTGCTGGGGAGGCATGATTAAGCAGTGATTAAATTAAGAAAAAATGAGTTTTTATTCACACAGTATTCAACAAACTCATTATTAATCTAAAATGGTCTAAACTTTCTCAAGTCCTGTCTGAACTGCAGAAGTGTTGTGCTGTGCAATACACTCTAACCCTGGTCCCTTAGTCCCTCCAGATCGGACACCAGACCAGGGTGCTGTACGGCTGCTTTCTGACCTTGTGCCCAATTCTTATTCCACCCATCAAAACCAGGTGGTGGAGAGGGCTGAGTGTGGCTGGATTTCATGTCAATGTAAGGCTGAGAAATAGCTGGGGATTCTGGGTCCTGAATTTCAGATTGACTCAGTGGTCTACTGGCCTATGAGACAGATCCTGTGTAACTACAGCTTGTGTTAACAAATTTAAGATAACTTTAACTAGTTAGCTTGCCTTTATCCAGCAGTGTAGCCTGCTAATTTTCTAGGTTACTAATTCATTAATTCAATAATTTAGTGTTAAGGGTAACCACAGGTCACCAATAACAGGCTGCTGCTATAATACCCAAGTTGACTCATTTAAAGCTAACACTGACCTTCTTATGCAAGTTACACCTGTATCGGTCTGCAGGGGGTGTTTAAAAAAATTTCAGGAAGGCATGTTTGATCCTGACAGCAAAAAAGTAAAATGACTAGGCTATGATGAAAAGCTGAATCATTTCATCTGAGAGAGGAAAAGTTAAGAGTTACACAAGGCCACTGATGTCCAAAAATAGGACAGTGGAGGAAACATGGCTTATACTTTTATACCTTGTGATCTCTTCCTGAAAAAGTTGTGTTAGGAAATGTTCTTTAAGTCTTCTGAATTTAGGCTTATCTGCATAGCTAAGGGGATAAATTAAAGTCATGTTCTGCTTACTTGGTATCCATCCTACCTATTTTGCTATGTGAATATGCATTATGGCATGTGCACTGTGATATTATTCTGGGGGCCTGCACAGTTCAATATAACTTCTCTTTTTGTCTGTCTACTTATTCGTTTTCCATTTACCTCTGGAGTACAAAGGACCACACAGTAGTTTAAGTCATGGTTTTCACATGACTTTCTTCATTTCTGTACAGCTATTTCATTCAAGCAATGCAAAAAGAGACTCTGGGACAGCTGTGTTCCAGCATGTTGTGAGCTGGCTGGAGACTTGTACAACCTCCAAGTGGTCCCCTGGGGTGACCACAGCAAAGAAAATAATTCCGCATGGCACACTCTTACAGATGATTACTTTTTGTAAGTTTGAGGAGGAAAGGATCAAGCAGGGAGTAATTCAATGCCAGAAAAAGAAAAATCTACTGGCATTTTCACAATGGACAGCTTTTGAGGCAGAACAGTTTCTCAGATTTTAGATTGGGGCAAAAAGGGCTGTACTGTAGGAAATTCCTTCAGAGAGGTAGTGAACTGGTAATCTAGATATGGAGCAGACCTCAAAACCAATCAAATGGACAGAGACCATGGATTTTCAAAGGACTGGCTCACGTAGAAACAGAACTGATGACAGAGCCACCACATAAAAGGTCTGTTCTTTGTTATGGATAGAATTAAAGCATCACCACAGTATAACCTATGCAGGTATTAGGGTGGGGGACAGCATAGTGTGACCCTTCCTGTCATCAGGGACAGAAGCTGCATCACTCCCCTGTCTCCTTTTCCCCCTTGGGCCCCTTATTCTAGTGGGTATGTGCACATATGTTCCAATACAAATTCTAACTGAGGAAAATTTACCTATGCAATTAACAATTTACTCTAGCCATGGTTTAACTGGTAACTATTAAATTTATTCAAAACTGGGATTAGAGGCTTAACAAGAACCAAGTGGCTATCTTTTTAACTATACCTACTGAATTCTGTGAGTGTTATACAGGTACTAGCATTAAAGCACTGTTCCAAAGAGTGCGCATGGTTAAGTCCCACTTGTATTAAGTGAAGAAATAATTTTGTGCTTGCAGTGTTTGGTCTTCTGTCACTTTTAGTTCACAGTTTCCAGCCAAAAAGATAAGAATGAGATTTATTTTTAGCTAGCCTTGGCATCCTAATTCAGTATATTTTTAATGTTCAACTGTATAATTTCCCTGTTCCTGCTTGATGAGTCTTACAAATGATTGAAACATGAGAAAATCACAGTGGTCAGTGCAATTGCTGGAGAGCGCTAACTTCCCGATTCTGCTCTACAGCTATTGGCTCTCTCCATTCAGTCGTTTGCTAATTGGTCACCAGATTATAATAGTCTTCTTCCAAATGCCAGGAAAAATTCCAATCTGGGACCTCCAACTGATTAATGTATTCTCAGGGCACCGCTGTTTGAAACCATAACTGGTAAACATCCCTTTTATCTGAGAGTCCCAGTCCCTCAGCAAGGGCCTCCTAACCATCACAATTTCTGTGTAAGTGCATTAATATGAAATACTATAGGCTCTGTAGACTGGCAGCTTGGGATATAACTGTTTCTAAACAGAAAAGAGAGATGACATGAAAGCACAGTAAGCACATAAAATATTAATTTAAGGCTTCGTATGATACAAAGTGTTACGGGGTGATACTTTTTTTTCCTTTTCTTCTCTCTGTGAGCAAAATCAGATGCATATTTGGTGAAAACAACCCTGATCCAGCAAAAATTTTAAAACCCCAACAAAAACAAAAAGAAAACAACAAAGATTCAAGGATAACCTGCTGCAAGTAAGCCTTAGACACAGACCTAATGTGCATCTTGAGTTCTACCAAAAAAGGAGCTGGGAAGAAGGAAGAAGTGATTGACAATAATTTAGAGAACAACTGGAAAGTTAGAATACACAAGCTACAAAACCAAGTACAGTTTCTTGAGTTGCTCTTTCCCCTCATGTCCAATAAGCTGCAGCCCCCACATCTTTACCAGGATGTAAGTGATATACAGGGAAAACATATTTTACATCATCTGGTTCTTCAGCTGTCTAAACAATTCCAGATTTTAAAGGCTAATAGCAAACTATAAACTCCTGAAATGGAAGATCACCTGGACAGATGTACTTCTTTTACATGAAGTCCAGGCTGGCTCTAGAGAAAAGGAGAACAGTATGCTAGCAATGCAGATTTCCATTACAACTGAGATTATTGTTAATTTCACTGCAAATAAGATTTTTGCATATTTTTCTTATTTGCAGGTACATTCCCAGTACTACTTCATATGGTACTTGGTCTGTAACAGAATACTTGATCTTGAACTATGTATTATTTTGGGGAAAGAAAGAAGAGACTGGGAACCTTATTCAAAGTTTTGAACAGGGCAGACAAAGATCCTATAACCAGAACAATGTTGGATAAATTGGTATGTAGACAAAACCCTCAACAGCATCACATTTCCAATGGTTTTCAACTACAGTTCAAATTAAGAGACAGAAAAAGCACACGCTGTTCTCCTGGATTTTCAGTGCTAAGAGGCATGCTGTGAGTGTATGCGCTGGATCTAGTTGTATATTGAGTTCATGGTATCATTTCTTGCTTCTGTCCCCATAGAAAAGGTATAGTGCATTCAGAAATGGTACAGCATATTGTTCCATTGAATGCAAATAGCGCCAAGCATATTGGCAAACAAATAGATTTGGACGTATCCTACCATCAACTAATTGGATGTGCATTCTATTACCATTTTCAATTGGTTCTTGCCATTCTGCTTTTTCTGCAACTGTGTTCTTACTTAAAGAATAATACATAAATTAGGACAGAGAAGATTTTAGGAAATGGATTTACATGCCTATTGTAACTAGCATTTGAAGGGAATAAAATCCCTTATTTTCAAAACAGGTTAAAGTCAGGTATCTGGACAAAGAAGAAATCATTGTCCTATGTTGGATTTCTTCCTGACTAGGAATTGAAATAGCTGTAAACCTTTAGTTTTGTGCTTAATCCCTCTCTGTATCAGGGCAGCCCAGCTAGTAAAGTACCAAGTGCTCTGGAAGGTGGGTAAAAATCTTGATACTTAGAAGTTACTGTAAATAGATGGACATATTGTGTGAATGAGGTTTTACAGTGTAGCGATTTTAAAGGCCTGGCTTCAGTAAATACTGCAATGAAGACATACTCTTTGGTGACAGTATTTACATTCTTAATATTTATTATATTTTGCAGCTCTGAAGGCAAAAGCATGGAGCACATGTCCTACGAGGAGCTGCTGAGGGAACTGTTTAGTTGGGGTTGTTTAGTCTGGAGAAGAGGAGGCTGAGGGGAGACCTCATCGCCCTCTACAGCTCCCTGAAAGGAGGGTGCAGAGAGATGGGGATGGGTCCCTTCACCAAGTAATAAGCGATAGGACAAGAGGGAATGGCCTCAAGTTGCACCAGGGAAGGTTTAGACTGGATATTAGGAAGTATTTCCTTAGACAACGGGTTGTTAGGTTGGAATGGGCTGCCCAGGGAGGTGGTGGTGTCCTCATCCCTGGAGGTGTTTAAGAGTCGAGTCAACATAGCGCTGAGGGATCTGGTGTAGCTGGGAGCTGTTAATATTAAGTTGATGGTTGGACTGGATCATCTTCAAGGTCCTTTCCAACCTAGTTGATTCTGTGATTCTGTGAATATTTCCTACCACAGCCATTTGTGTTACTACAATGATTAGCAAAGTGGGTGTAAAACATGATTAAATCAAACCCAAGGAATCAAGCCCACTGAATTAATTTCTAAGAAATGATGCACAAGGCCAAACAGCAATGGATTAATTATCTGTGTTTTGAATGAACATAGCTGACTGTTTACAATATTTTCACTGTTATTTGATGTCATGCATGTGATAGTAGGAGCACAGGGAATTTCATGGGCCTAGAGGTGGATAATCAGTCTTTATTCAGTTCTTTGAAAGTAACAAAGTTTATTTATGAGTGTTCTTTGTGAAGGCTGGAAATAATTGCTGGTTGGCTAACAAGTCAAGCCAGTTCTGCTTTTTTTTTAATGATTAGCTGTAATATTTTCTGCTTTTAAAAAATTAATTTTGCTGTTTTACATGGTATTCATATGGTATAGACATATCCAGATAGAACAAAAATGAATGGCTAGTTCACACGTTATGAACCAGGCTGGTAATGCCTATGACTATTGAAGCTGTCTGATATTTCACTTTGTAAGATCCAGTTACTGTTAACTTCGTAAAATTTTAATCGTATGGGATGAAATATCCCATGCTAAGTAATGAAATAATTCATACTTTTTAAAGAATGTTGTTTTGATCATATTAAAAGCATACTGAAATACTTCTTGGAAATGCCCTTTTAGCACAGTAGCTCTCTGGATCAAGCATGTAATCAAGACTAATTAAGCAAAAGTGGCACTGTTCTGTGACTTAATGGTAAACAATAGTGTACTAATAACTGTAGCTGCAAATGCATGTTGTCTGTGTAACTGAGCCATTGTTTACCAACTTGTTACTTCCTACAAAACAGGATGAGCTTACTCTGCTGTGAAGATGAAGTTCTTGAACTGTACCCAGACAGTTTGGCCAGTGCTTTTTTACTGGCCATTCCACCAACAGAAATTTATTTCAGAATGCATTGTAACCAGGAAGTTTGTAAAGGAACACTGGTCCTTGCTGAGATGCTGTAGGGTAATGGCTGTTAATTTCCCAGAAGGTGTTGACGAGGGCGTTGTAGCGATGTCACACTGAAGGATGTGTGAAAAAAGGACATCTGGGGCACTACTGACATAACATGGCATCATCCTACTAGTCAGCTGGTGTCTGATATTTCTGAAGGCTGTGAAAACATCTTGTATCAAGTAAAAGTACAGAGGAGGTTATGGAGAAGAAAGAGGCTTTATTCTTCAAGAGAAAATTCATCAATATCTTCCTCTTACATTAAGCTTGAGTTTACAGTTTGTCCCTTGTTGTTTTCATTGTGACTATTGTTTGTGCGGTCCAAGACAAGAGAAAAGGAAACAGGGTAAGCCCTGCATCCGATTTCTAATGGATTTTCATCCCATTGGTTGGCAATCCCTACTTTCAAGTAGGAAGCTGAGGTTTCATAGAAAGAGGCATTAATATTAAAGATGTGCTTTTGCAATCCCTGGGAAAATCTTCTCAAATTTGGCCAAATTACGAGACTTTGTAAAACAGTATTTAGCACATGTTGGATAGAGACATGTGTGAGTTTAATACTTATATCTCAAAATATTCCACTCTCACTTAGCAGATAAATCTCTCACACACATGACCAGACTGCATAGCTGCCATTCAGAGAGAAATAGTAGGCATGAGTCCAAACCACTGCTGCATCACTGCTGAAGAACTTTCCCTATAATTGCTTGTGTTGTGTTTGATGAGGAAACAGAGCAGTCACTAATTGTTCAGTGATCCTCTCTTCCCTTGCTGACCTTTAATCAGCATGAAGGAAGAAACCATCCAATTTAAATAGAGAAAAAAAAAGGCAATAGATTGGAACAAGGAGATGAGGGAGGTTGAGATGAGAAGGGCAAGCTGGGTAAAGAGCTGGAAACCACAAAAAAGGGGGCTAATGAAGAAATTTAAGACAAGAACCCAAGAAACTGGAGAAAGTTTAACTGAAGGGGTGTTTGGGAACCTGCTGGAAGTAATGGGAGAAGATAGAATGACTCATTCTGGAAATGTAGGTACTTCAACACTGGAAGAAATATTATCATAGAAATATTGCCACAGTCTGTTTTAATCCTATTTCAGATCTAAGGCATGCCACTTCATGCCCTATTTTAGACTATCTACAATACGTATCTGGGTTGATGCAGCTATTTCTAGGCATAGGCAACTCTCTAATCTCACATCAAATTAGCGTTAACGTGGTCTGCTTTGTCCTTTATATCTTTCTTCTTTTATTAGTAATCCCAATTAACTTGATAAACAAGAATTCTCTACCAATATTAAGTGTGTGCAACTGGCATACACTGTACCATTTTACAGATGAAGAAAATGAGTCAGGTGAGTCACGTAATTTGCTTTAGGAAGAGCACAGTGAATCAGTGAATGAGCCAGCCATCTAAATTCAGGAATTTCTGACCCCCTGTTTTTCTGGAAATCCCAACTCATGCTTCCTGCTATTTTTTCTCATTACACTTCTGAGATAACAAGCCTACTTGTTTAACATGTGCATTGCTCCTATTAATGTTAACTGGTTATACTCAAGCAGTGATGAGCCAACAGTCCTCCTGACTTTAAAAGCAAGCCCATCTTATTAGTTACTGTTGCTTAATACTTCCTATGTGTAAGTTTGTTGTCTGTGTTGCTCAAAACCAAGCTGAGAATTGTCCTCTTCTCTTTGTTTACATACTAGAAGGGGGAAAAAAAGCACATTATTAGTCAGAAAATTCTTTAAGTGAACAAGAGACGGACAGACTCATTGTTTGTATGCCTACACAAGTGTATCATGCTTAAAGACAGGCGGAATGGGGGTGGGAATTGAAGGAACAAGAGACAACCATGAAAGGCGAGAGGATGAGAAGGCTGGACTTGCATATTAATGAGAACTCTCCTTTAATTGGGAATTTCCTTTCACTACTTTGTTCTTTTTCCTTTTTCCACCACCTTTTTTTTTTTTTCCTTCCTCTGCCTTATGTGTTATTTCTCATTTGTTCCATTCTGTGCAAGAGCAGCATGAAGTTGGCTCATATCCTGATTTCTGAGAAACTGCAGTTCAGAAAGCATTCTACCACACACTGGGAAAAGCAGTTCTGAAAGGAACTGGTACAGAAATCAGGGCAAAAGCTTCTAACATCCTTCTGCTGAAGGAAGAATTTTGTATTATTCTCAGAAAGATGACAATATCATGTTTACAGGGTTGCTGTTAGGTAACTTCTTATTCTGTACAAATGTATTCTATTAATGTCTGAAAAGTTAATGTCTTCTTGTGTAATTGGAATGTTTCAAAGCTAGGTGAAAAGGAAACAAACCGATATGTGGGGTGTCAGGGGACTGATCCAAAGCATATTATAAACAGATAAAAATATAATTCCATAATTTGATATTTTCTCCTTCTTCTGCCCTGCTGTTGTCCCTCCTTTCTGGGTAAGTCACATCACCTAAATCTCATCGTGCTCTTCCCTAGAGAAAATGAGCTCTATCCTTGTAATCCTTGTAATAAAACAGACACCTGTTCCTAGATTGGGTTCAAAGAGACACAGCCAGAAACAGATACATTCTGACCCAGACCCCAGTTCTTTGTTGTATGCTGATTTTACAAATGCCTTCTTTTGCTATTTAGTCTGTCTTCTCTCGTCTTATAATTAATTTTGAAAAAGCGAAGTTGCACACAATAAGACATGTATTGAAATAAGAATGGAGAATTTCACTGAAATGAATGGATTTAAATAAACATAATCCAGGGTAGATCCATTCTTAACAGCAATACGCCTTGAATTATTTATGTAATTTAAAAAATTGTCATTTACTGTTATGTTCTCAGGAAGGGAATTACACTCTCAAGAGTCTGAGAAATAAGGTGTTGGGGTTTTTTTTAATTTTCTGAAATACATCTATCCCCTACTGACCTTAATTTACTCTCCAGTTAGTTAACTGTACATGGTAATCCTCTATACACACATATAGAGTCTCTGATTTTTTTTTGCATGAATATCCTCTGAATGGCTCTTCAGTGGGGGTGGGATGGGGAGGAAACAACAAAACCCGGGAAGAATTCAGTCCCAAAATATGTGCCCATTAGAACAGAAAGAAATTGTGTAGCATACACCCACCTGGTCCTAACATAATTCCTTCTCTGTACTCTTAACAGATTGTTCCCTTGCCCTGATTATGTTGCTGACATTATGCTCGTGAGAGAAATTCCTTTCTGACTCCAGATGTGACAAATTTATAATCCTCTTGATGTAAGCAAAGCTCACTGTACTTATCTAAGATCCAATTGTCCAATCAGTTCTACATATAGACCTCCTACTGAAGTAAAAAGAATTTCATGTAAGTAGCTGAAAAGATGACCAGGATCCTGATATGGTTTCTGCTCTATAGCCATAGCTACAAGGTTGACTTTAAGCCAGCAGTGTCCCGGACAAACAAAAAAACCAGTCTCACCATTTTCACCATCATCAGCAGCTTGTTTCAACAATTCTCGGTATAGGCACAAGTATTCATACAGGAGCACAACTGAACCAGTGAAGTTAAAATTAGCCTGGAAACAAAGGGTAAATATATGATCTGCTTTTAAACATTTAAATATTATTTTCATGCCTCTAAACTTTCTCAGCAGAAAACCTTCAAAATTGAGTACAGCATTCTGTTGCCTGACCTGTCACAATGAACTATCCCTAAAAGACTAACCACAACAAGGGAGACATGTAACATATCAACATTGCACGTTACCCCAGTAGTAGTTTACACTGGAAATGTTTTTTTCTGTGTTCTTTTATGATGGAGGATGGGACACAGAAAATGCTGTGATTTAGAAGCACAGCTGCAGTGCCTCATGAGAGCTGTAGTTCAGGAACTTCATGGTCCTATTGTTTTCTGTTCACCAGGCTCTCTAGTCAGACAAAAAAGTATTATACACTGTGGTACCTCCTCTTTGAGTAGTCTAGCTCTCTGTTTCTGTTCCTGTTCCTGTCCAGCTCCTAAGCTGAACTAACCATAACTGGGGATTCAATTTTCTGTCTAGTTGAAATCTCAGTAACCCAATTGCTTAAGATCTGTGATTACTGCTAGCTCCCTTCACTCTCACAGTACCTTGATCACAACTGCTTTTCGATCTTCATCCTTATGGATTCTTTGTCATTTAGGGAGGCAGTTCTGCCTCACAGTTTAATGAATGTCCCCCGTTACCTTTCAGTTACTATGCCTTTGAACTCCAGTCCCATGTGAAGATAAGGCAGACAAGCCCCACAATCACACTAGAGTTTTTTACATGACCCAGATGATCTTCTGCACCAGGCATAAGTTACAGATGACACAAAATTTCAGTCATAATGCTGTCAAAAATTGAACCACGCTATGCACAGCACAAGCAAGAAGTAACAGTTTTCAACTGGTCTAGTAATGGCCAAATCGCCATAGTGCCTGGTATCACAGACGACAAGATGTCATCGTCAGGATACAAACAATTGCCAAGGGTTGTCCATCCTGACAATCAAATAACTTAGTGAGAAACAGAATTAAGGAAATCCGATCTCCCTGGATTTGTGTCGTGAGGTTAATTGGTTCTGGCACGTAACCCCACGCAGGTCTTGGGGCAAGCTAAAGCTGATCTCGCCCCGGCTGCTGCCGGGGAGGCAGATCGCCACCTCCACCCCAGCCGCTCCTCCTTCTACTCTTCTCACAGGTCCCAGCGCTTCGCGGCCGCAGGGTGGATCACCTCGCTCCTGTGACACGAACCCAGGCGCCCGGGGAGCGAAGCGCTGTTTACCAAAATCAGTTCCCGATCCGTTCGGCGACCCGACGAAGCCCACCTCGGCGGCAGCCCCCGACAGATTCGGGCCTGTGAAAAGGGCAGCGGCCGCTCAGCGGGCAAAGCCGCCCCTCCGCCAGCGGTACAGCCTGGCGCCGGGCGGCCCCGCGCTCAGGTGCGCTCCCGCCGCGCCCGCGCCGCCACCTGCCGCCGCCCCGCCCCCGCCTTTCCGGCCGCGGCCCCGCCGGCAGGGCCGCGCCTGCGCGGTTGGCGGCGGCGGCGCGGGGCGGGCGGGGGGAGCCGCTGCTGCCGGCCGGTGCCCGGTCGCGACTGGCGGCGGCGGGGCCGGGGCAGCCGGGGAGTCGCGGAGCTGCGGGCCCGCCGAGGAGCGTGCGGCGCGGGGCGATGAACTCGCGCAAAGGTACGGTGCGGTGCGGTGCGGTGCCGGGCGGCGGGGCGGGAGCGGGAGCGGGGGTGCTGCGCGGCCGCCGCTCACGCCGGCTGTTCTCTTCTCCCCGGCAGTGCTGGCCCTGCAGGCCCGCAGGCGGCGGCCCAAGCAGTCCACGGCGGCCGGCAGGAGGGATAAGCACCCGCCGCCCCACAAAAAGTGAGTACGGGGACCTGCCGGGACGGAGCCTCTTCCCCCGCGACAGCTTCGTTGTCCGTCTTTCCCTCGCGCTTTCCCCGCTCGCTGCCTCGGTAGCGTCTGTCAGGGCAGTCCCGCGGCCCGGCCCCTCTGCCCCCGCGCAGTCCCGAGGGAGCTCCCGCCGCCGCCGGGGCAGACGGCAGCTCCCCCGCCGCCCCCCGTTCGCCCCGCGCCAGGGCCGGGCCCTCCCATGGGGGGCTGCCCCCACGACCCCCCGGACCGTCCCTAGCCCTGGCCCCGGGCTCGGCCCCGTGCCGCACGGGCCGACCTTCCTCCGCCCCCCCCCGGGAAGCCCGCGCCGGGCTCTCCGGCCTCGCCCGGGGGTCGCTGCGGCCCTCGTCTCTGAGAAACAAACCCCCGATTGTCGGGGATCGGCGCAGACTTGGTTTTCGCAGCCCTCGTGTCCTTTTTGAATCGCCCTCCAATTCTCTCATCTGCACGGTCTCCTTTCTCTCCTTGTGCTCGCCGTGCTGAGGTTTCTCTCTGGTAGCATCGTCCCCTCTATAGGCAGTCCTTTGCCCGTCCTGCTGACAGCTCGGTAGATCCGTCCCGCCGCCTCTTGCTCGGTACCGTCATAGTATTTCCCGTTCCCAGATATGTCTGATTGCCAGCATTGCCAATACCAGTATTTTGTTGTTGTTGTTTAAATCTCTCTTGGTCTTGCAGAAATGGCCAAAAGTCATAGTCTGTTCCCCACCCCACTCCCTTCTGATAACCCTTCATGTTCTTGTCACTGTCCAGTTCATCTTTTCTTATTCTTACAATACGTGTTTTCACTGAACCTTGTAGGAACATTCTTCCATCCCTATAGTGTTCCCACTTTACTCTCTCCTAGGATAATGTGGCTTTGGACTCCTCCCTGTTTTGTTTTTTTTCCCTCATAGGATTATGTGTATTTTGTTCAGTGAGACTTTTACTGTGTTTTGTTCAGTGAGACTGTATTGGTGACTCATTAAGTCACCAATAGACTGGTGTCTTTGGTTTTTTTGCTTGGGGTTCCAGTCTACCTGCTTTGTTCTGACAGAGAAACATATGTCCTGATGTTCCTCATCCCCCTTTCCTTCTAGCTGGCCAGTCTTTAGAACTGGGAAGCAGGGTATGGTGGATGGTTGGATATATATGTGATGGGGTAAAGATGTTGCTGTGTGCTATGGCAAATGATTCAAGGGGCAAGGTCTTTTTCTTTATGATTTTTATAGAAAGAAATGATAATACATCCCTGGCCCTGGAAGTTGGTGGTTTTTGGTGGTTTTTTTAGCTATGATGAATGGGCTGCTTTTTTTCCCCATTGAGATGGGTAAAAATAATGTAGGAAGAAATGCTGGTGTAGTGGTTGTCAGGCTTTGACAGCTAACTTGTTCACATCCTGTTCTGCTACTGTTGTTTCCTCCAGCATTGTATGAAATCTGCATTATGCTTTCAGTTGTGTGAATTTGGAGTTATTGCAATGGGAACAAATTTTATGTGCAAGATACACAGTCTGATTGGATTGGTCCTCTTGTTTCCAAAAACCTCTTGGAAAGTCGGTTTGTAATATTACATGGATTTGTTTTGTCACTTTTAAAACAGAAATAGGTTAAATTTTATTGTAACTCTAGCTTCAGAATTGTTTTTGTAGCTTTCAGTTAAGTCTTAACCACAAGGTTATTAATAAACTTGTGTTCTACTTAAAGGATACAGTGTTTAATACACTTCTTAGTGGGGATGCCTTGAGATGCCTTGCTGAATGACTTTGTCAAAAGTTTGCTTTTCTCAGATACTTAGTAAGTGCAGAACTGGTACTTTTGTTTCATGTTTGCTGAAGAAACTGGCTACTGTTAAGTCAGGGTGCACAGTCAGTAGCTGGCCATTTGCCATACTGAGTCGGCATTTCCAGATGCAATGGCCCAATCCGTTCAGTTGCCTCGGGAAACAGTGGTTTTGCTGCGGTTGACAACAGAGCCATCATTTCTTTTCTGCTACGTATGTTTTCTTTTCAAACCACTTCTATGCTATGGAGACCTCCTACTCTGTTATATGCTTCTTTATGAAAGGGCAACTCCTTTCAAGTTTTTAAGTCCCTTTGCATATGGCTAAATAGTTTAGGCCCCCAAAGTAAAGCCCACATTGGACATTATTTCAGAAGACAATCTCAACAGAAGTACCTCTTCTGTCCTGTTCCTAGCCTTGCTTTTAAATTCAATTTAAATTTTAAATAACTGCTACAGTGTGTACAGCATACAGTGTGTTAGAGCTGTACAGTATCTGTGATACACATCAAATGCACAGTAGCTGCAAATGAAAATGTTGATTTGAGGGGTGGAAATTTTATACTATAAGTTCCCTCTGGTGAACTTGTTCACTACGTGAAAGTTGTGACTTGGTTTTGAATCCAAAGCTGTTTTTTTTTTTTTTTTTTTCAACTGTGGTTCTTAGGAAGAGTATTCTCTGCTGGGTCATAGCTTTGTGGAGCAACTTCCATTGTTGCTGGTAACAATGTGCTTTAAAGGAACTGCAGGATTCCTCTTCTAGAATTGGCTAGGAGAGTTATATCACATTGTAGCTTACTTGTAGGCTTTTGTTTGAAGAGTATTAAGATGATGACACAAGAAGAAGAAAAAATTACTGTGCTCTTTAACGCTGAATAGTTTTTTGTCTGTTGGGACCTTAATTGCCATAGAAGGCTGTCAGTGCAGTCCTGTAACTGCTCAGTGTTGACCCCTTAAGTAAATGATGAAAACTGGTGGAGATAAATCCCTATTTTTTTATGTAATAGAGTGGATAAATAAGAAAGTAGAAGTTAAGTTTCTCTGAAGAGAAAGCACTTTGTCTTGAATCAAGATTGTATCTAAAATTGCATGTGATAATAAAATCTACTTGGTATGGGCTTACTTTGAATTCAGTCATCCAGGCTATGGAAAAAGAATAATATTCCACTATTTTAAGATAACAGCTAGAATTTGGTTTTGGTTGTAATAGATGAATGATGCGCTGTGTACAAACTGCTTATATATTTTTTTGAGTAGGACAAAAGATTAATCCAAGTGGTTAACTGAGGTCCTCTGTGAATTATTTCTCCTTGAAATGGAGATCTGCATTGAGAGAGGTCTGTGAAATAGCATTTTCAACAGATGCCCAAGTCTGTTCAGAGATAAACTTGCATAAAGATAGACAAGCCTGTTTACTGTTCTTTACTTAGCAATAACAGAACCCAGTTATGTAAGATGGCCTCAGGTATGTCTGCCTTTCACATTCAGCAGAATGGTAGGATCTCCTTATATTTGGACTAGTACTGGCTTCAACTGGAAGAAACTTGTCTTGCATATTTTATTTTGCTTGACTTTATTTCTAAATTAATATGACAAAACCCAAGTGAATACCCAATCAGAGATCTGTCATCTTTAACACATTCACTATGAATTTTTATCTAAAGGATAGAGTTTTGTATGTAAAAAACCCCAGATGATGTGTGGATGTACAGAGAGAGGATTTAAGTGTGTTGAATACTTCAATACAAATGCATAAATCCAGATATCAAGAGTGACTTTTCAAAATTCAGTTTTCTTGCAGAGTAGGTTTTTTGGTTTTGTCTTTAAGCAATAATTTAGAACAGGTGATAGAGACCATGTGATAACTGCTTTATAGTGATGAAGAATATGCATGCTGGATAACATGGGAAGTGCCAAAATTCTGTACTGTGCACTTCCAGATGACTAATTTCTTGGACCTACAGGTATCGTACGGGAATCAAAGTTTTGGACATATGACAATACTGTGGAATCTTAAATTTCTGAAAATCATTCACTGCTTTTGTTTCTCCATCACAGTGTTTTTCAGTGTCTTTCAGTAACTCTTTGAGGAGAATAAAAATACCCATCTTGCACAGTGTTACAGTTGCTTTCATTAGCTTTTTTTTTTTTTGGTTGCAGAAGTTTTGCAAACCCTCCCCAAGTGTTTTCACTACCTTTTTTGCAAGAGTGAGAGGGTGAGGATTGAAGTGTATATATGTGAAATGTGTAAAATGCTCTTTTTTTTTGACCACCAGTGGTCTGAGGCCACAATATGTGGATATCCTAGAGTGAATGTATATCCTAGAGTGGATCGGCTTAGGAAGTCAACTCAGTGTTATTTTGTATTTACTCAAAATGGGATGTTGTTGGGAATTGCTATTCTTGCCTTTTTTCTTAATAGCCTTTCATCTTTTTGATAAGTATATTTTAATTGGAGCGTTACCTTCCTGTTCCTGTCAGATTTTAAGATTTCATTAAGTATTTCAGGGCTGTAACTTTCTATCTTGGTTATTTGCTCACTTAGTGTATTTAGGCTTCAGGTGCTTAACACTGTGCCTTCTTTAAGAGTGTAATATACAGAAAGATTTAGCTAAAAGAAACAAAGTTGATTTTGGTCGTCTAGGTATAATACTAATAATTCTTTTGTGAAGAAGTAAATGCACTGGAATTACAGAAATTTAATATAAAAAGGTATTGTGACATATTTGATCTGGAATGCCTGAGTCAGTTCAGTGTTCACCTTTGTAATGTGGTAATAAAACACATATCAAAGACTTTTTGTGGGATCCAGTGGAATCTAGAGTAAATTTGAAAGTAGGACTTGTATCACAAAGTGTGTTCATCTTTCTGTTTTGTACTCTGTCATGTAGTAAGAAAACATCCTGCAGCTGTAATAAACTTAATTTCTAAAATGGAAATGGCTCCAGAATTTCTAATAGTCTGTAGAGGTCTACCTGCAGATTTGTATAATGAGACTAGTTATTGTCATTTTAAGTGTCAGGACATCTGTTATCAAAGAATTATCTCATCATATAATTTTTCCTAGATTCATGCCTTTTTCACAGAATGGCCTAGATTGGAAGTGGGTGCAAAGGATCATCTGATCCAGTCTTCTGTGGGAAAGGGAGCCTAGATGAGATTGTCCAGCAACTTGTCCAGCCATGCCTTGAAAACCTCCAGTGTGTGGACTACACCATGTTCCTGGGGATGTTGCTGCAGTGAATGATTGATCTCACTACAAAAAAACTCTTTCTTATATCAAGATGAAACCTATCGCGGTGCAATTTGTGCCTGTTGCCCCTCGTCCTTTCTGTGTGTCTCCTTGTGAAAAGAGAAACTCATCCTCTTTGTAGCCACCCTTTAAGTACTGGAATATTGTGATTAAGTCCCCCCCAGCCTCGTTTTCTCCAGGGAGAAGAGGCCTAATTCCTTCAGTCTTCCCTCAGAGGGTTCTCCAGCCATGAGATCATCTTCATGGCTCTCCTTTGAACCCTCTCCAGTCTATCCATGTATTGTGGGGACCAGAACTGGACACAGTATTCCAGGTGTGACCTGGGAAGTGCTGAGTAGAGTGGGATGATTGCATCTCTACCTCTGCTAGTAATGCCCCTGCAGATGCAGCCCAGGATTGGATTTGCCTTCATTGCAACAGTGTAGTGCTGACTTGTGTTCAGCTTTGTTGTCTACCAGGACCACCAGGTCCCTGTCAGCAAGGCGGGTCCCCAGCCATGCACATCCTAGCCTGTACTGGACTGCTTGGTTATGTCTGGTTTTGAGCAGGCAATGAATAGAGATGCCATCTTGGGACTGTAATTTCATTTGTAATAGTTTTATTTGAGGCAATGACATTGTTTTTACTATAATGGTGGTTTTATTAAGGAAAATACCCTGGTTTGGCACAGTTACGTTAAGAGTGCCTTAGTGAGGGAGGGAAAATGCAGTCACACTTCATGTTTCAGATCATAGTGAGATGAGCTTTTGGGTTGTAATGTTTGTGATGTTCTGCAGTGCATTTTTATATTTTTTTAACTGTTATTTACTGTAACTACAAAGTAGGATGATAATAAATTTTGTGGATAAGGCCTGGACATGGATTTTTGAAATATAAAAATCTCTCTTTTGTTCTCAAGGTGATGACAGACTGTAGAAACTATTGACTTTTCTTTATTTTTTAAACTACAATTTGAAGATGTATATGACAATCTTTACTAAGAATGTCAGGTTGTATAAAAAATGTAATCTGGTTTGATAAAAACTTTGGTTTGATAGAGACAAGGCTTTTGTATTTAAAACCCGATTTTTGCTTTCAATTTTGTTCATGTTTTTCAAGATTGCAATCTTTAAGTGTTGTCTTCCTTTCACCAAGATGGCTAGTGGCAAAGGTGAACTACTTCTGCATTAACTAGTGAACTGTAGGGCATTAGTGGAAACTGCATGTGCTTCTTGTAAGCATACTTGTACTTCAAGTGAATTCACTGATCGCTGATCTGTTTGTCTTTCTAGTGTCTGTAGGAAAAGAGTAAATCTATACTGCTACTGAAAATCCATTTTCATTTGATCTCTGACTGTGATTGCATAAGACAATAAGGTTTAGATATTATAGTAAGCCTTATCTAGCTTCCTTTTCCTGTCGTCTTGTGTGAAAATGCTGCTGATTTGCTACAATGCACAAAAACATGTACACACACACATACTTATACATGATAATGTATATAGAATTTAACAATTATTTTAATTCTTATTTAAAGGAAGCCTGGATCTATGTGTGGAAGTATAAGGAAAACGAGAAAATTAGTTCCAGGAAATTACAAAAGTGCTTCAGTGCTTCCTCAAATGTCTGTGTTATGCTTAGTCAAAATAATTTTGTATTGTGATAGCTAAGTTGTTCCTAAAAGCAGTGTCTATTAGGTAGTTGCTGTGCCCATGGGTATTTGCTGAATGGATTCTGTGCACTGATCAAGTATACCTCTTGGGCTTCCTATATGAGAATGACCATGAACTCTTACAGTCTGAAGTGGTCTGTATCTGCCCCTCAAGTGTAACCTGTGCAAGGCTGTTGGTTGGGTTTTTTTGTTTAGTTTTGTTCTTGGGATGAATTACTGAAGAATGTCAGAGAAGCCAATATTTATTTTTTAAAAGCTTTTGAAGAGGAAGACTAGGAAAGATTCAGGAGGGTTAATACCCAAAGTTATGCCTGTATCTAATGAAAGCAAATGAGGTGACCTCAGTTCTCTACAGAAGAAAGATAGGACTGTTAAAAATGTAAACATAACTATATAGCAATTCTATTCATAATTGTTCCCTTTTCTTACTGATCGCTCCTGTTGTAATTCTCTATAATGGATTTTAATAATCAGTACCTAATTGTGTTCTAATTGCCTTTGGGGACTTTGGGAATGGGCACCATTTTTTTGCTAGGCTGTTTTAAAAAATAAAAAAATTTTAATATTTGAAGGAACGAAAAAAAGTCTGTCTACCTGTCTTTACAATTCCCAGTGTTCATATCTTTAAAATACTCTTGGTCTCAGCCTTTGTATATTTGAAGTGATAACCCTTGCTTCCTGGTTTGGCTGTCGACACTTTTCTTTCCTTTAAGACCCTTACTCTCGTGTTTTCATTTTTCACTTTTATTCTGTTAACAAGTTACAGCACATTGTAAGAGGGATGGTTCTATTTAAAGCTGGCAGAGCTTTTGTAGTAATCTTCCTCCTGTGCCCCCCTTTCTACCCCAGTAATACACCTTTTAGGATGAGCTCTGCTTCTGGGAACTATTGTGTCTGAATGGATCTCTGACAATGTGCAGAATGTGTATGGAGAAATGACTGGAAAAATGAGCATAGTGTAATAAAGCACATGTTACAGAGCAGAATTGCAGCGGTCTGTATCTGAGCCTAAGAACCATAGAAAATGTGTTTCTATTTAACAGAAGACATTATGAACAGGCTTTTTGGCTGACAAAGGTGGTCTACTAAGTTTCTAAGTGAACCTCTGTAAAGGTGTTAACTTTTTTGCATTATATGTGTACTGTTTTTAATTTAGCCTATGCATTTGGAAATCCCATGATTAAAACAATGCATATGTTTAAATACAACATATTCTGGTTTTGTCCAGTAAAGCAACTGGTAGACTTTTGATTTCCATATCAGGGTCCTCCATAATGAAGTAATTTTATGCTAAGGAGTCTCTTTGAGTAGTATTGCTAAAGGTATCTTGTCTTGAACTTGTTGGTAAAAGGCAAACGACAGAATAGGCTGATGAAAGAATGCTTCTTGACAGTATTGGTGCCTTACTTTTTTTTCTTCATCTGAAGTTAGTCAATGAAAAGTCAATAATTTGAATGCAGGAGGCTAAAAGAACCAAGGGCTTCAGTTGCCTTGAGCTATGGTCAATGCTTAGTTTGCAGTTTTCTAAAACAGGAGTATTCCATAGTTAGAGGTCAATTATATTTTCCTATCCTTGAGGAAAAAAATTAATATCTCTGTTGTTCTTCTTGCAGTGATAAAGGTCGTTGCTGTCTAGGTACAATATCTGTACCTTAAATTCTGATATTAAACCCAATTGTTTACTAATTTTCAAACTATTAAAATTATACTGTTCTGTTCTAAAGAAACCTCTTTCTTGAGACATTGTTTTCTTCTTCGCATTGATTTGCTTCTTTCAGTCTCTCCTCTCACCCCAGGAATTTCACTGTTTAATAGTTGGGCTTGTCTCCCTCTCACTACTCAACTATATGTGACATTATTCTTTCTTCATAGACTGAGACATATATGTTTGTATAAAATCATTATAGAAGAGGTTCTTAGGTAGTTGCATGGAGCCTGGAGATGGGTATGATGGACGTGCTGCTTCTGTGACCAAAAGGTTGCTGTAAGGGGAGCAAATGCATGACTGAGCTGTATCTTCAAGAGAGAGGGTGCAGTCAGTAGAGCAGGGTGACTCCTCCCTCTTCCAGAGTGCTTAGGAAAGAAACAGCTCCGGATACCTTTCCAGGACCTTCAGAAGGTTGGGGTTTGGTTGGGGTTGGTCCTGCTGAGCGGTGGGCAGTTACGCTGGCCAGGCCTGCTCTGTGGGGCTGTGCGGGACTGCGGAAGTGCCTTAAGGCATCCGGTTTTATTCCTTTCTCCTGACGGAGTCTGAGCAGGTGGTCATTTAGCACCTTTGGCAAGGGACTGGTGTTACATGGTTCACATCTTAACCATCTTAAAAAAAAATGATGTAGAACTAGATATTTGTCAAAGGAGGAGGTAGTAAAGGTAATTGAGGATATTGGACAGCTTCATTTATGACTAGTGCTTTTCAGATATGTAAAAGGTGGTTAAGGAACATTTTGACATGCCTGAAAAATCATTACTGTTATAGAAAGGGAAGAAGGAAAAACTTGCCTTACAAAACAATGGTATCCAAAGAGTGACTTTAATGCAAAAAAGAGTTACTTTTTATATGGTACAAATAGCAGAATGTAGCTTTGCAATATGTTGTAGAGGCCAAATTAGAGATGGGTTTAAGAAGGATAAGACTGGACACTAGAGCCATCAGTAGTTTTTAAGTATACTACTGTCAGTGCAGTTTGACTTTCCAAGCCACTCTTTGCTTAAGCCCTGCTATGTAAGTTTGCTCTCATATAGTGATCCACTTGTATACTCATCTATAAATATGTTTCTGGCACCTAGTGGTATAATAAAGGCCTAGGTATGTATTTGATCTAAATTAGTGTGGCAGCTCTTAGATTTTTAAGGCCATCTCAGTAGATCCCTTGCAACACCTGATAGTTTGTTTAAGCCTGACAGCATGTCTGAGCCTAGATCCAAATGGGGCTTGAGTGATCTAATGTGTGGCACTCCTGTACCTGGCTCAGGAAGGAGCTGTGAAACTCGAGTTAGGTACTAAACCCGAGTCTACAGTGAATCAGTAGATATGTGTGCTTGAGCTTTCATAAACACAAGAACACTGAGGTAATGATGAAGGGGTGGAGAGGCATGCCAAGGAGTGCAAAATACTGAAGGGTGTGTCTGAAATGCTACTTTTCCTGTAGGCTTTGATGCCATCTGCAGGTCTGAGTTTGATGCCAAAATGAGCCCAGCTGGGATGTAAAGTCTGGAATCTAAGAATGTGTTGCTGTGAACAACTAGTTTTGTTTTAAAGTTTCAGTTCTTGTGCTTACGTAGTAGCTCAATAATTCACTTGCTTGTGAAATAGGAGTTAGATGCCTGAGGAATTTCAGCTTTATTATTTCAACCTGCCATGTGCAAGTGCAATCACAGGATTATAGCCTGTGGTAGGTTTTGGTGTGTAAGGGACAGCCAGTAACTTTACATCTCTTCTGCAAAATGATCAAGAGCAACAGAATGATGGAGTTGGAAGACAAGTGATTAGAAGGAAAGTGTTGCTGTCAAGTTTCACTAATACACAGGTGTCAGCATGCCAGTTAACTGTGGCCAAGTAACTCTGGGTTACAAAACATATGTGGTGATTTGGTCAGAATGAGACTGTTTGGGTTAACTGATTTTTCTTTTTAGCATAGCAGTCACAATTCAGCATTTTTGTGAAAGAGGGAGCCCTGAGGAGATCAAAGGCTTAAACTTTCTTTCAAGTTCCCTTTACTGGTGTCACAAGGCACAGTATGACAGATCCATGTTGCCAGAATCTGTTCCCAGGTGAATGTTCTAAAATTTTAGCAGTGTCAGGGAAATGTGGAAAAGACCAGGAACTTCATTTATATTTCATATTATGAGTTCTAGCTCAAAAGAATAGGAATAATCTTTAAAGATAATAGTATCTAAAAAAAATGTTACTTTTTTTTTTTAAGGTAGTCTTGCTTGGGGTGACCTGTTTTGTATATTAGTAACAGTGTTCCAGCACATGTTGGTGTCCAAGTCCATGATACTGGTCCTAGAGACTTAATCAAATTCTACTCAAATGCTATTAGAGCATTGCCTCTATTTTTTATGTCAGTTAGAGATTTTTTTTTTTGTGTATTTCCCAGAAATGTTTGTTATACAGCAATTTTTAAGTCTTGGATTGTGTCAACAGTGTTGAGGTGACGACACAGCAATTGTGTAGTTGCTTCCAGCACTGTGCGTTTTATCCCTCTTTAATCAGGGATGAGCAGTCCTGGGAACTGGGAGTTTTGTGATGAATTCTGTATGCTGTTGTGGGCAGACATAATCTGGGCACACCTGCCTATCAAGGCTTTTGGAGAAACTGGATGTAAAAACACAATGTGTGAATCTCAAATTGACTTAAAATGTGAGACAGAGCTATAAAGAACTAGGCTGAGGCTGCTGCTGTATTTTATATCACCAGATAGCTGTTGGATAACTACTTTGGTCTTTAGTATGGATCAGTTTCTTTTAAATATTACATTCTCAATGCTAATCCACGTTGTGTAGTAAATCCAACATCTAGAAACTAGGTTAAAGCTATTTATTCAATAGATAATATCTATTTTTCCCCAGTTGTCTAAAACAAGTATTGCTGAGAATTGATTAGTTTATCTGAAAATGTTGCAACAAAGCTGGCAAACTTTCTGCATATTCTATAGGAAACATGGTGCAGAAAATCAAATTCTCCTGTTACTATTGAGAAATAGAATAACTGTATTCTCTAATGTTTATTTCTGAAGCCAGAAAAATCATTTTGTGTAATGAGAATATTTGGCTTGGGAATAAAAATGTTATTCTTTTAAAGTGATCATTTTGATCTATTTTTCTGTTTCCAAAATAGCTCTCACTAGCTTGTCTCTCATAGGGTGCCATATCTTATCCTAATTGTAGCATTACAAAAACTTTTGTAAGTAGACCAGACTCCCTTCTTGTCTGCTTGTACCTTGTCTGTCATAGCTACTAGTCTTAACCCTTGCCCTGCTCTTTGCCAGGCTGGTGAAAACAGTATTTTTAATAGCTGCAACAAAAAGGAACATTAAATCTGAAATTGTTTTTGCTTCAATATACATATTCAGCTGTGGTTTATTTTATTCTGAGACTTTTGCTGTTTTCATTATAGTTTTTTTCATATATCAGTGCCTGGTGTGCAGAATTCACAGTGATTATAGATCACTGGTGATTGACTGAGCATGTAATTTGGACAGTAGGATTGGGAAAGATCTATGGTTTTAATTTATTTTGGGGATAATATTTCATTCAACCAAATGCTTTGTTTTAATTTTCATTTGTTGTGTTTGAAATAAACACCCTTTTATGGAAAGCTTCATCTGTCTCAGGAGGATGCATAGGAGAGAATATGGCAATCTAAGACTAATCAGATGCAATGGTAAATCTATTTTTAAAACACACATTGCTGACCACTATGGCCACAAGTGATAAGTTGTAAACTCAGTATGGTTTGAAACCAGCAGGTGGATTTGATAGAGAAATTTTGGTGGGTAATTTGATCCATCCTTCTTTCTGGTAAATTAGATGTTCTCTATAGTCCATGGGCAGGCTTGACCAGCAGTCGCACATCTGGCTTGTGGGTTTTGCCACTTCTGGTTTGCTACTATTTCAATGTCACAGTCCTCGGATGTTGCTGACTTGTTTTTGAGAAAATGTATATGCTATACTTAATATTTTGTTAGTTGAGCGGTATAGGTAATAAATAATGATTATGTATGTAGATAAAATACTGCCTTTACATAAAGAGACTTAATTTGAGAGTCTTTAAATACCGTTTAAACTCAGTACATAAAGTTTCTTAATATTCTACAAAGGTCATAGTCTAATAGCAGGGATGAAGTGTGTAATCTCTTTGTATTTTGGGAGAGTTTTAAAACACCAAAGTAGAAAAATTGGTCCCCTCTCACTTTTTTGCCTGGTAGTATCACCTTTATTCATGCATTTGCTGCTTGTGGTGTTCTCACCAAAGCATGACAATGTTATAAGCAAGTGAATTAAAGAGTAGCAAGCTGCCTTATTTCTGCTTAAGATGATATGGTTTCCTTCAAACTGAATTACCACAGATAATGTAGAATTAAAACTTAATCAAGAATCAAAAGCATCTTCACCCCATTTCCCAGAATAGAGTTTAATTTCTGCTTTTATCAGGAGCAGTGGAAATTAACAAAGCCCAAATTTGTTACCAATAAATGTATACTTAGAATATCAGAATGAGAACTGAGTTAGCGTATAATGACGTTTCCTTATCTAAGCAGATATACATTAATATAGTGGGTTGTATTTGGTGGAAGGAAATACAAGACAGGGCAGAGGTGCTCACTAAGGGGACCACTACTTCAGCAGAAAAAGGGAAAGTCTGATTTACAATGGAGGGTTTCACTGATGGGGAGAAAAAAAATGTGTGCGCACTCCAGTTGGTGTGAGCATCCACCCCAAATGCTAAAATAAGTCTGAGAAAACTGGAAACTTGAGACTTAGTGAGGTGAAGAAAGGATATCTCTGTGTGTGTGTGTGTATGTGTGCATATATATATATATATAAATAAAATTGCTTGCTACTTCCCTTCCTTGTGACGCTTTGTCTTATTTAGGGGATGATAAATTAACTTCATTCTGAACTCACTGTTTTCTTTATGGAGCCTGGGAGGGAGGGAATACAGTGAAAGCTGTATGCTTTCTCAGACTGAAGTTCTTCACTGCTAATCTCCCATGTTAGCAGCATGATCCTCACCCACTAGCTGCTGCGCTATTGTACTGATGCAGCTTGGACCTGTGTGTTTCTCCTCAAGCTGAATAGCTACCTAATGGATCCATCTGTACCCACTCTCCTTCCAAATCTTAGAGGCTCTTCTCACTGCTTTGTTGCATCCACATTTCAGATAAGTTGTTGGAATTTGTTACACTCAAAATCTTGATATAAGCAAAAGAAATGATTGCTGTTTGCAGAGTTAAGAATTTGGAGTTAGTCTAGTGAAAGTCTTAATGATCCAATCAAAGAATTACTGATAGTTGAGTTACAGTGATACTAGTATTTGTTTCAAATTGTGTACGGTTAAAATGATACTGCAGACTTTGTAGGATCTGCTCTTTCTCTGGTACTATGCCCATCCTTCTAAGGTGTATGGTTTCATTTGGGAGGAGGGAGGAATATGGCCAGCCATCAGCCTCCTGATCCCCCACTGGGAGGTCTATGAGGTTGATGTTTTTATCTTCTTTCACCTCATTCTGAAATCCACTTGGGTAATTTTTATATGTTTCTACAAGTTGTTCTTTCTGTGCTGCCATGTAAATCCATGTTACAAGCCGTGTCAATCCATCCAGATTTACTATATAACGGTGCATTTTACAAACATTTGATACCTGTTCTTTGTTTCCCCTGTGAGTGTCTTTGACCAGCTCCCACGTTGTAGTCCTGCAGTCAGCAACTGACCATTGGTGGGGTGTTTGTAACCCTGGGCCTCTATCATCCTGTGACTTTTTAGTCCTCTATACTTGTTCCATGTCTTTACCTCCCTATGCTACTTTTTATTATAGCATATTAAGGAGTTTACACAGAATAAATATTATTGCTATGTTAGTTCCAGATACATGTATAACATTAGGTCCTACACTGCACCTCTATACAAAGCTAAGTAATAGCTAAAACAAAGTAGGTAGTAGTAATTTGATCAGTAGACTGTTTCTGTTCAATGCTAAAACAATTCTCCAGGCAGGCCAAGACATGTCCAGATAGAGCCTGGTAAGTCCCAAGGCTTGTGTTATGAACTTAACACAAAGCCTGTGGCCCATTACAAACAATGGCAACACCATATTTATGGGCTACGTGGTCTTGCTTTGCGTGGTCTGTGGTGAGGAGCAATCACTGCTCTTCGTTCAATGTAACTGGATGCAAATATGCTGAATTGGTAAAATTGCTGTCATGCTCTGAGCCTTGCAAGAGGCAACTAGGAAGTGACAAGACATAAATTTAGTCCTGATCTGGTGATGCCTAAGTAAAGTGGCATTTTGGACCGTTTTTCAGGAAAATGGATGACCTTGGAATACAAAAGATGGTAATTAGATCAGCACATCTGAGGGAATATTTGCAAGGAGCTCACCTACTGTAAGCAGAAATTGTATCAAAGAAAGGGGCTCTTTCTGTACAGTTGAAAAATTTTTACAGGGATTAGCTTCAAGTTATAATTCAGATACAGTCTGCATTGTTTTTTACAGAAAGTCTACAAGGTCTTTAACTATGTTATTAAGATTTTAAAATTATTTCTTTGCTGGGAACTGCAGTAGTAGATAGTGGGGAAAATCCTGGCTGGTGGGAAAGTTCTCATTTGCAAATTGGCTTTGTAAAGACCTCTGAAGGTTGAATCTTGTTAAAATAGTATCTTAAGATATTGGTGGTTTGGTTTTGGTTTTATTTACATTTGACATGTAGTTCCTCAACATTTCATAAGAAAACTTAATTCTTCTCTCAAAAGAATCTTGATACCTGCCATTATGGAGGAAGCTCTCGGGGCTTTTATGTATAAGTGGACAAAGCTATGTAGCATTGTGTTGAATAGACATTTTAGCTAAAATAGTTGAAAGGGCTTGAATGCATTTTCAAGGTATGATCTTCCTTCATTATAGAAATACTCTTTGTATCCTAAAGTAGATCAAAAATGTGTCGGGAAATAATGGAGAGATCTTTTGAGTATTTTAGAGAAAGATGTTATAAGCAAAAGACCTTCTGGTCCATATATCTCTTAAAGGTTGAGAAAAATAATTATTTTTTCCTTCCCTGACTATGACATCAGTAGCATTTTTATATGAAATGTACTTTAAAAAAAGCAGTGATAATACCCAATCACTATATTATATATGTGTGTGTAAATTTAGCTATGTATATGAGATGTGCTATAATAATACCAGTTAGGTAAAGTTTAAAGCAAATAATACAGACAAAGAAAAGTGAATGTAAAGCAGATAATTCAGCCTGTTACATATTTCAGAGTGCTGTGTAAGTCAGAGAAACTGTATTAAAAACTTTGGTTCCATGTGCATTTATAGCCAACACCACCTGTATCTCACCACCACAATAGCCTTGGCTCTTCTGCATGTGTTGTGGCTACTCTACTCTCCACAAGTCCCGAAGGTGTTTTGCTTCTCACGCCCACTAAATGCTGTTTCAGTACATTTGCTCTCTCCCATTCTTTAGTGAGCCCCCTTCAATAAACATAGCTGTTTCTTGTCTCTAAAGCCTGCCTAGTGCTGTACTGAACCTCCCTTGCTGAAATCTGTGGCCACCTGCGTGAGGATCTGAGCTTCCCTTGTAGCCACTACCCATCTTTGTGTGATGTGCTAGCTGGGCAAGAAGTGTAGTGCTTGTGGTGACTGATGTGGAGTTTGGTATGGGCTGGTTGATCAGCTAGCAGCAAACCCTCAGCAGCTAGACAAGCCAGATGGAAAATGAGAGCTGGGAAACCCTGACTTTCCCTCTGTGAGGTACTGATAGGGTTGTGTTTTGGTTTTTCGGGTTTGTTTTGTTTGGTTGGTTGTTTTTTTTTTTTTTTCCCAGCTGCCACAAAACTTGTAGAAACTTAATAAGTTCAGAGGTCTCCATCCACTTTTTCAAATGTTAGAACTGGCAAATATGTTTTAAAAAAAAATAGTTGGGTAGACACAGGAAAATCACATAAGCTCTGTTTTTTAAGCAGCAAGGTAAAAAGAAAGATGGGAGTTATATTTGTTTGCTAGAAGAAAATCAGATTTAAAAGCAAATTACTGGTTGAAAATAACGGTGTTTGTACAAATATGATCAGTTTAGTTTCCTGCATGCATGTTTTATTTCCGAGAATACTGAAATCACTACTGCTGAACTGTTTGGACACAGTGTTGCTAACTGTTTGAAAGTTTTAATTTTTCATTGAACTTCATTGCTTTTTTTCGTCTATTAGAAATAGATACATAGAAGCAGAAGGATGAGAGTGACATACATTCTTGTCAAGGAGCTGTTCCTAATGCTGCATAAGTGTCTGGGTTTCCACAAGATAATAAAGATAGCTGTAATCTGAACAAAGAACAGGGCTCTCTAACTGTAGGACTGTTATGTGTGTATGCTAGTTTGGAACAGAATGAAATAGCAATGGAAAAGCTGCATAAATACTAAGAACTTACCGTCTAGTTTCTTTTCTTTTACAACTAAGCTGAACTTGCTAGCAGAAGTGTTTTTAAAGTTGTTTTCTCTTAAGTAAACCAGAACTTGTTCTGTACTTTATTTCCTGTATTTAGGGTGCTTAGATTGTCTTGCTGTTAAACATACATAAAAACCCCTACAGTAAACCAAAGATCAGACAGATGGGAAATATGTTCCTTTTCTCTTTTGTATTAAAAAAAATGAAAGAAATAAGCTTTAAAAATAGATTTTTAGTAATGGTACTTTTCCTCTGAAATTATATGTTTGGAAAATTATTCAATATTGGGTTATTACATAACATAAAGCAATTATTTGATGATACTGTTTTATTCTGCCCATAGAAGTAATTTTATTTTAAGAGCATGTACTACCTTAGGCTTAATTCTGTAAGTAGTCCTTGGCCACTTCCTTTGTTTTGGGTGGAGAGCAGTATTAGATTTTTCTATATTGGTGAAAAAAATATCTGATGGGTTTTCTCAAATTTACTGTGGATGTTCTCATGCTGGCTTTTATGCTTATTTAATATTGTTGAAACAAACCACTAGGTGGCAATATCAATTAAAAAAAATTCAAAAAAGTGCTATTAAAGTTGTCATTTAAAATGGGACACTAAACGGTAGGTTTGATTAAAGTGAAAACATTAAGCTTTCTTGTATGTAAAATTGTCCTGATCTAGAGAGGAGGTGTTCTGCAGAAGCACTTGGCTTGTGTGATTGGTGACTGAAGACAGCTGGTGTATCTGCTTGGATACAGAGGAAGTGTTTTCACTTTCATGTGTTTGCAGTATATATTACACATTTGAAAAGGTGAATTATTATCATACTACTTCTTAATGAAACTTGTTATCTTGCCAGTTAGAAAGAATTAATTGGGGTTATATCAGTGCTACTTGAGAAACAAATCCTCACTGGCATGAATGTAATACATTTTAAACTAGTTAATGTAAAATCAGTATGAATTTACTTATGTCTGTGGATGAACTTACGAAATATTGAATGTGTCTGCTACAGATAGACACTTGTTAATGGATGTGCTGATTTTATCTTTGGTGTAGGTGCCACTGCACAGCACACAGACTGGGTTTGTAGGTGAGATAATGACAAGTGTCTTCAGTCTTCTAAATAGCTTGTGAATACAGTCTGCTTCCTCCACAGCTTAGCACATACAGAAACCATGTCCTTACCTCACAGGACTTGTCTTGGCAGAGATATCTTATCCTTTTATCTAGATATGTATATTATTTTTCTTATTGAAGATGCTGTTGCTAATGTTCCTGCTTAGGAACTGTTTAAGTTTGTATCACATTCCTCTTTGGGTTATTACTTTGGGAATACATGTAATGAAGTTGCTGGCATGCAGCAACAGTGGCATTTCTACTTGAGTGTGGTTTTTCTGGAGCACTGGCCTGCCTGCTCCTCCATCCTGCCTGTACTGCTCCATATGCATTTTTAAAATGTCTGTGTAGTATGCTGTTCTCTTGTTAGATTTAATTGGAGTGTGATAGCCTGTCCTCCTTCCTGAGAACTGTAGCTCTTGGGCTTTATTCCCAATGCTTTGTGCTCTCACTAATGGGTAAGTCACTAACCCTGCTGTGGTTCCTGGGTATTTTTGAGAAGGTCTTGCTTTAACTTTATTTTGCAAGGTTTTATAGTCATTTTATCAGGTAGTGGCTAGAGGACCTAATTTATCTTGGAGTGATTTGTATTTTGCCTCTGTCTGCTGTGTGTTAGGGTGTTGCAGTGACTCTGCTTCTCAGTCCTTATGTCATGCAATTTCTCATAAGCTATTTCTGGTGTGGATGATACAGCAGAAGCATTCCCTTGAAGTATTACTTTTCAAGTGGAATTGAAAATGTTTAATTTGATGGTCTTCATGCCCAGTCGACTCTGTCATAGGCCAGACTGGACTGCTTGTTAGAGAGGTTTTGAGTGGTGCTTCTTAAAATAAGTGGTAATTTTCCCATAAATTGCTATGTCGAGGTATGTGAGGTCTAGGCAAATAAGGATCATACCTGTTTAGGGTGGGGAGTTTCTGTTTGTTTTTTTACAGGTTTGATTTAACTTCAGGTCCTTCTCCATGTTTTTTAAAGATAAGTAATTACATCATACATAGTGGTTTTGTCACTGTCACTCCATTCTGTGCATGCACTACCTCTGTAAGTGTAGATAGTTTAATCTTGCTGTATTACAGTACACATTTAAGCACTACTGGGACAAAAGGAAAAGATTTTCAGAACTTTCTGCGGCAAAACCTATGTCTGTGGAGTCTGCTGCTATTAAGATTTTTAAGTTCAATAATTTATAGTTTATGTACTTATACTCTCAGAGAATGTGTAGAAAGTGTTTCACTGGTATGGGCTATTTTAGGCATAAGGAGCAATAAAGCTACATTAATACTGGATCTGGGATAATTGAGCAGGCAATGTAAACACTAGAGTTCACTTAGGAGGGCGGCGTGAGGTAAAATGAGTTGGGAAATGCTGTTAAAGGTTTTTAGACCCTGACCCAGAGTACAGCGCTGACTTTCTTGCTATGTTTTTCCTCTTAGTGGTATTCACTGTTGCATGTTCCTGTAGGTGAAGTACCCTGCTCATGTTTGAGGTGGTCTATGTTAGTGTAAGGCAGAAACTTGCCTATGTTATATATTAGGATGTATTTTCAGTGATCATTTTTGAAGCAATTTTGAATCCTGGTGGTATTTCTTCTTCTGTTATACAGAGACACCTGTAGTTGTCTTAGCTATCCTTTTTCTCAGGGTGTATTGTAGCCAAAAATAATGCTGTGTCATTTCTGCTTATGAGCTTTTCTTCCAGGTGCAGCATGTACTTTGCACAGTGGGTGTCCGAGACCTTGTGTCATTCTTGTTCTGAATGTTTTGCTTTCTATGATAACATGGTGTCTGTGTTACCACAGGCTTACTGTATCTGAGCATTTCCAGACGATTCTTCTTTAAGGCTTTTCTAACCCTTTTCTGTAATTTCCACTTTGCTGTTGCTCCCTTGCCTCTTTAGGCAGCTCCTGGTTCTGCAGGGAGCAGGATAGACATGACACAAGCTGAACCATTCCTTCAGTGTCCATTGTGCTTTGGTTGTTCTCAGTTTTTCCTGATGTTTGAATGGTCCTTCATTAGAATTTTTTTTTTCTAAGGGATCCCATTAAGAATGAGTTCTGAATGCCACTTTTCCCATAAAAGCTGAGTCTTCTGTTACTGACTTCAGCTGGATTAGTCACTAAGCAGGTCCCTGATATCACATTCATGTCTGGGAGAGCTTTTTTTTTCCTTTGGAAACAAGAATCCTTGGATAGGTTAAAGAAATCCCACAATAACAAACCAACAGATGGACTGCTTGAACTACCTGCCTCATCAAGTATCCTATCAGGATTGATTCTCTGTAGATAGCCCTGCATTTTTGTTCAGGGCACATCAGAAAGTAGGAGGTTTTGTGTGTTGTCTTTTTTTTGTCTGCCTTGCATGCTGCAAGTTGTTAGCTCTGTTTATGCCTTTCATTCAATCTGATTTTAATTTTGTGCTTTCCAGTTTAAAGCTTATAGATTGCACATACTTTGTATTTTATTTCCCACGCAAATAACAATTTTGTTGTTTTCCCTTCTGCTTCTTGAAGATAGAGTAAATTCTTTTGGTATGCACTTTGTTTATGCCTCCTAGTGATCCAGCAAAACAGTACCTGGTTTCATGTCTGTAGGGAGCAGGGATTGCAGGCTGCTTCTGTTTTAAGGGAGATGGGAGCTTCTGAAGAGAGACCTTAAGGATAAGATCCTCTAAAGCAGTAGAGATTGAGATTGTATATTCAGTACCCGAGCTAATCGATCCATTGTTTCTTTAAAATCACCAGAATTGCTTAAAATTGTTTGCTTCTCCTCAGGAGATGCTACCAGTATGTGTGTGTTTGTAGACCCTGGTAAATAAATAGTATGGTTCATCTGTGTTCCAGTGGCTCCTTAAGTGTGACCTGACAGGCAGAGAAAAACAATTTGCAGTGACTTTGCAGAACTATAAGAAACACAAGTGTTAGTGGTCTGAGAAATTTTGAGGGATAGCAGTGGTCTTGGCTTCAAAATCTCCTGAGTCCATCTGCTGCCTGTGTGGATTTTCATTCTTCTTTGGTACTGCATGCTTTTGAGAAATGGGATCAGCAAAGCCCAGATCTATTTTTGGTAGCTGCAGTACAAAAACATTCCTTTGTGTGTAGTAGAGCTATTTTCCTTACTTCTTTTTTCTTTGAAAAAGAAGAGCAAATGCAATGTAGTTTGGCTGCAGGGAATTATATGACTCATTTAGTAAATACTGAATACAAAGAAAAATAGTGTTTCTATTGTATTGCAGTTTCTGCTGTATGTTTCTGTTGTTTCAGATTTTAACAGGGAAAATATCCAAGTAGCCTAGGTCCAAGATATTGTTCTGAAAAGTAACTAAGTTATACACTACAAAATCTAGATGTTCCCATTAAATTAAAAGTTCTTTCCATTTGTGTTAAAGTATAGGTTTGTTTACAGGATATGGGTTGAATTTTACTTTTCTACTGCAATAAAAGGTGACTACTCTGTAAAAATGAAGTTTGAAATAGGAAAAGCTGTGTAAATGATGGGCAGTGTCTACAGGGTTAAAATTTATCTGGCAAAACAGCCAATTATCTGTATGCTATGAATAATTTGATCATAAAGACAAACTCAAGCAGTAAAGGGGAGTTGGTTCCAACAAGAACAACAAAAAAATCTGCTTCTTTTAGTACTCTTCAGAACATTTTTTAAAGTTGCAGGGTTTTTTTTCCTGTTTAATCTTTCCACAAAGGTTTTGGGAGTCCTCTGCGAACAAGTGGGACGCTGCCCATCAGTTAGTATTACAACTCAGCTGCATGCTTGGGTTGACTTTTTTTCCTACTTCTGTTTGTATTGCATCATCAATAAAATCAGTCAAAAATGCATGATTTAAAATGCTTCACAGAAGTAGATATTTAGTAGTTTGTTATTAGGATTATGGGGAGAATATATATAAAAAAAAGCAGCTGTCCTTGTAACTGTTGCGATATATCCAGCATGATGTTCTCACTTGAAGAGTGAGAAACTCCTGAGATGAGTGAAGGGTCCCAACTGTTGTCCTATTCAGGTTTTCTGTGAGCACTGTCATCTTCTACAGTGTTGTTTTATTTGAACAAAACTTTTTATTGCTTAGTATAGGAATTAAATTCTGTTTTGGTGGATATAAGAGCTGAGAGCACACTGACATGTTTTTGTCTAAAATAGTCTATTATGTAGAAGAGATCTCATTTCTTCATGCTGTGATATGTTTAAAATTCTAATTTGCTTTAAATTGTATTGGCTAATGAAACAGATGTCCATGTTAGCATGTTGAAGAGCTAAGATGAACTTTACGTATTAATAAATCCCTTGACGTACATATGAATCAGGCATAGACTGAAAATAGTAGTGAGCGCTAAAATATATCTTTTTGTAACTAGTAAATACAGGTAGTGTTCTAGAGAAGTCAAGAGAGCTTCAAGATATTCCAGGGACCTAATAGGGTTTGCAAGCAGCTACGTTTTTTAGACTAGTCCTTAAACTGAATCAGAAAGATGTGGGTCTCAAACCTTCATTAAAATGTGTCATAATTGCCTGCTGGACTGCACACTCCTGGTTTTGGGCAGATGAATGAGTTTTGCTCTCCAGTGTCAGAAGAGAGCTGGAGAAGCTTGTAATAACAGGACTAAGAAAGCAGTGGGGGAAAAAAGGTTCAAATCGTAGGAAGTCAGGATCTGTTAATTATGCAATTCATTTATGACAACTTTCTTGTGATTACTTTTGCAAGTACTCATTTCAATTTATTTTGTGAACATACTTGAATTCTTCATAATAATTAAAGAACTTAATTGACAATGATTACATTATCTTAATAAATGCTACTAACTGTGAAGAGTAGCATGGGAAGGAAAGGGAAAAGGGGTACTTCTGTCTCCTTATTTAAATTCTGGGCATGGTTAAATAAAATTTTTTCCTAAAATCAGCATAAATACTAACCAGAATTGTCATTAAGGAAAAAAGCGCTCCTGGATGACCATGTCATCTGTTTTCCTGATGAAAGTGTGCTTTCTGCGTAACACTTTGTGCTTCCTTGTACTTCTGAAGAAATGAGGAAAATTGTGGAATTATCTTTTACAGCAAGAGTAAGTTCACTGTATTACAATGCTCCTTATAGATCCGGTGTTGAATTTTTACATTTTGGTGAGGAAGTGTGGAAGCTATTGCATAGCTTAAATATATAGCTTGAGTATTTGACTTTTCTTGCAATATGAGATTTTTATGGTTTTCATGTTCCTCTAAGTTGTGCCTGCTTTTTATGTTTGCTTTGTGCTTAGCTTATGTGACTTCAGTTAATATTGTCTGGAGAAATTCTCAGCCTTTTTTCCTTCAGTTTTCAATTGGAAGGGATTTTAGGTGGTGGCTCCATTGGGCTGCAAGACTTTTTGCTAAAATTAGTGCCGACTCGTCAGACTTGAGATGCTGACATTTGGTTTGTATTTGTATTTTCATAAATGGAAGCATTTTTTAGTAATACACCTATACTAATATGCATTTTTTTGAATGGAGAATTTGAATTTAACTTCTACACAACCCTGGAAAAGAGCTGATTTCGATCAATAGCAGTGGATCTGTTTGTCACAGTGCCCATTTGGTGAGTTTTGCTGACTGGTTGCAGTACAGCTTTGATCCAACTGTGCTGTAGATTTGCCTCGTGCTTGAGAGGGAGCTGTGCTCCTGTGAAGATTATTCTTATGCTGTTCTTGAGATGTGCTGCTTTGGAAAATGTTGGTTTGTGTTCTGCAAACTTGGAACTTCTGTCTAACAGGGATTTGTGACTTGTGACTATTCGTGACTTACTGCCAGGCTGTGGTGGGATGGCTGTAGAAAACAAAGCTTATGGAAGCTCTCATCACTGTGGTTTTAAAACTAAAACTTAAACCAAGTATTCGTTATTCATTTACTGCTTTATTTTTGGCTTTGGACTGTGGGTCTATCTGAATATTATAACTGCAATGATCAGCAGTGTGGATTTGGCTTTATAGACATGGTGTTTCAGGACTGCAATACATAACAGTTTTTGTCCGCTGACATTATAATCTCAAAGAGAGAATTATAGGTATCAATTCTATTCTGTTCTTTAGCTTCTGTGGTATTATTTAACAATGCATAGAGAAATGAGTAGTGTGAGTGAAGCTAATATTGTTATTTAAATTTTTGAATACTATTATGATAATGTCATTGCCTTAGATGTGGCATTTTGCACTTGCACTGAGGTATAAAGTACGGAGTGGGCAGAAGTGGTTGAAAGGCTCATATTCAGTTGTGTGTGAAGAGCAATCAAAGTGTTAGTTTTTACTATATCAAATTAAAACACCAAAAAATACAATGGGATACAGCTTAATTTTAATACCAGAAGAACAAGGAGAGAAAACTAATTTTACTTTAAATAAATTAGATCACTGAGGAGGCTGCTTGGGAATTATTTAAAAAAAGTAATCATAGAAATCAGCATATTACGTTTTTCTGGGTCAGATTTGGAAATGAAGTTTTAAACCAGGCATTAGGGCACTTATTCATATTATTTGTGAAGACTTCCATGCAGATATAAACCTAAAGCAACTAGGAATACTTAGCTACTTATTTAGGCAATGATGGGGGGGAAAAATAATCTGACTTGTAAGGTTTTACTTTTCAGTGACTTATAGCGGGCTGAAACATGCATAATTAAAATATTAAGTCATGGTGGATTATTCTAGCATGAGCCTACTTCTGAAATTGCTTCATTACTTGGTTGTGATGCTGCTGGTGATGAACTGAAATCAAGACCTCTGGTAATTTAATAAATCCAGTATAAGGAGAGGAATATGATTAGATTTATAATCTGAATGTTGTTGTACTGATTTTTAGGTACTTGCAGCATTGCATGTATTTGAATCAAGTGGTCTCAAATCACTATTATAAAGACATCAGTAAGAAAGACACTTATTTTGCATGGGACTTACATTTAATTTGGTTTTGGACACTTCATGTTGCACGTTTTTGATGTTGATTGATGTTCTAAATTGAACAAACTTTTTTTTGTAATAACTTATTCTGGGTGAATTCAAAGCCTTTAGTGAAGGTCATGTAGGAATACAACCTCAGATTCATGTAAGCTTTAGCCTCCTGCTTTCAATTTAAGTGACATGTCAGAAGTCACTTAGAAAAACATCTTTTGCATAGGCAAAGGAGACTTTTCATTCCCATCTTGGACATCAGGTGGTGGGCCTCTTCAAACAAATTCTTTGTTTATGTGCATCTCATTTACAGTTACTAAATTACCAAATGAAAGTTAAATGCTGTCTTAAACACTCAGAATATTTTTACAGTCAGATTCTCTGTCAGAGCAGGAATTACTTGTCAGATCTAAAGCAGATCAAATTTAAGAGGGTGGGTTTAACACTTGCGATGTTTTAAACAGGACATACATATTTTTATCCCTTCAAGTGATGTGTCTGTATACTACATAGTTGTGTACCACAGAATTTTGATGTGTAATTGTTTGTCAGACTCATTGTGGACTGAAATATTTTACATATCTTTTACTATATGTGTTTTCAAAATTACTTGCTCATTTTACCAACTCTCGATACTTGTGTTAGAGATGACTGAAGATGTTAGAAGTTTTTCTATATAGCAGTTTCTTTATCTTAACTGTGTAGTTACAAACCTAGAGCCCTAACACATTGTAAGTGAAAGCAAGCTTTTCCAGTGCTTCGGTAAAAAAATAATTAGCAAACTTAATAGCCTATAAGTAAAGGGAGAAGATAAATTCCTATAAATACTCTCAAGATGTATAGCTTTGGAGGAGTATTTGATGTTTAGACTGCCTTCTCAGAGGAAAAAAAATGTTTTGAGCCTCATTACTTTCAGGTTTTTGTCTGAAAGATTGCCCTGTTGGCATTGATTCCAGCTTTCAGAAGACAAGCCACTAGTATAAGAAAGACTCAGTTGTGCAAGGATTGAATAGTATTACACATGCATCCAAAATTGCTTTGGCAAATGGTTGTGATATGTTTTAGAGCAGCTGCACTTTTATCTGCCCGTAGCTTCCTCCTGCCTCTTAATATTACTCTGCAAAGGCAAAAAAATCTGAAAACCAAACCCAAAACAAACTCTTAACTGAATCAGCAGTTAGCAGTGCAGTCATGCGCAGTCTTAGAAATTCTTCATCCTGTTTGTAAATTGTTCACACTGTGACATTACTGAACGGCATCCGCAGATCAGTATTGACTCGTCACTTCCTAAACACTGTTGTGATTTGAGACTCAGTGTCTTATCTAGGGACATTTCTTTCTGCTTCAATCCTGACGTTTCCAGCTTTGTCAAAATCTGTATTGTCGTCTTAATTTATTTATTTTTTTTTTTTTTTAAGCTCGTTGCCAGTTAAGAGACGCTTTAAGCTATTGTATGTGCGTTGTATATATGTTCTTTGTTTTAGCTTTGAGGGTGATGGGGTTTTTGTTTCATTTTTTGTCCTATACATGTATTGCATTTTGCAGGAGTTCAAACCTGATGCAGTGACTTACTGTTTAGATCTTGATAAGCTCTGTAATTGTTTTCTGTAAATAATACTGAACATTGTGGTAGCTCACCATCTGCCAGCTCTCCAACAGAAAAAAATGCTTTGCGTGCTCTTAAATTAACCTCTTAGTAGATTTGATATTCTTTCATTTGCCACCTCCTAGAAAGTAACTTTGAGCTGAGGGCTCTGGAGGCCCTGTTGAAGATTCCTCACTCAGGCTAACTCATGAACTCCCTTATCATAACTGCGGCTCTGAATTTTGAGGTGTCTCTCCCATGTGGAAAAAATACCTCAAGCACAAACCTAAGTCTGGGGATTGCCTGTGATGTCTGTCTTCAGAGAATTATAATTGTTCTACATTACTGCATTCTTTGATAGTAATGATTAAATGTACAATAGTTTACTTATTTTAAGTAATTGCAATAGGTGTTACTTTAAAAATGAATGCCCTTAAGTGTGGCCCTGAATGTTTTGATTAGTGATCTACAAATATTAAAGCATTGTCCTCCAAAACCCTGGCCCATTAGGTTTCAGAAGTTGTATTTCTGCCTTTTTAGTTACCTTCTTTATTTTTAATGGGTTCTAGATTAAATATACTGTTCAGTTAGAGCTCATTGAAGGGGTAAGACATTCTAAGACTGTAATATTGCAGATGTCCCTAAAACTTGGATATCTCTGACAGCCACCCTTAAAACTCAGTGGTCTGAGTAATTTCATTCTACATCATTTTTATCACTTCTAGATTTAGTTTCATGGAACTTGCTTTAATTGATTGCTGTGATGCTAGAAAAGCAAGGAATTTGAACTGTATCATCCTGATGATGAGGAGAGTTGGAGCAGTCTCATCCTTGTGTTGATGACTTTTGAAGTCTTTGGAGACACTTCTCAGTGAGCAGGTAGTGGCTATGACAGTGATAATGCTAGAAGATCATTACACTTAATTAACATAATTTAATTTTATTTAAAAGGCCTTTCTGCCCAAAAATGAGAAGAGAAATTAATAGACAAAAAAAGTTTTGGTCTTTGTTGTTTATTAGCTGGTGTTTGTTTATAGAAAATCATTAGGTGTATGCCCTTTGATTTTTATACATATATACATAAAGCTGTTGTTAAACCTTTCTCTCACATGAATTGGCAAGCCACATGCCGTTAGAAATTCTGCATGCTGAGTTTGTACTTGAAGTGGTGCTTAGAGGCCTCATCTCTTAGGTAGAGGAGTTTCTTGTAACATTGTATGTTGAGAGTAGATACAGAGTGAAAGCTCTAGTGGGCAAAGGCAACTTTGATTTCTCTAGTGTCATCAAAGAATTTAGAGAAAAGACCCGTGACCATCTTTTGGAGAGCTAGTTGAGTAATGTAGTATCTTTTGTGGTTTGGGGTCAACTGTAGAAAGGAAATGTTGACTGGTTGTGTGACGTTGATAATTAGTATCAGTCAGTGACACTGTGCAGTTACCCATTTCATGAAATAAATGCATGATTCGAGAAAGACAGTAGAATATAAACATGCTGTAGCAGTCTCTCAGTATTGCTGCATACTTAGAGGCATAAAGCAGATACAGATAGCGTTAAAGGTATGCACCAGCGTTTTAAAGGTTAAAAGATGTTACTGAGATATAGCTAGTACCTACTATTCAGGCATATAACTCAGTAAATAGAGAATTCGCGTGAGAGTCAGAAGAAATATACATTTATTTAAGAGACTGATGTAGTTTTGTCATCCTAACAATGTCCTACAACAGCTAAGAGGAAGGTATTTTAAACTATATGGTTCTGGAAGACACAATCATTTAATTAGTGATACTTTCATATTCCCGCTCTTTGAGGCAAGGAGATGACCTATCCCTTCTCTTTCAAGATTCTGTATTTTGCATAATAATCCCATATGTTAAAGAATACTATGCTGCTAGAGATACAATTTCATCTGCAAGATGGTGTTAGACTACCATTTTGCTTTATGTGAAGTTGGTATGGAACCATGAATGCTGCTTTTTAAAAAAAGAAAAAACACTAGAGTGCTGATGTTGTGCTATCAAGATACAAAATGCAGAAGAGCATCTTAATTGAGGCTGGGAGCAATAAAATATATTTATATGCTAAAAGTCAGGTTCTTAAATAGGTAGAACCAATAATTTATGTGAGAAAGGAAATGTGTATGCCTTATCCATCAACTTGGTTACTGCGGGATCATCCCTTTGAGTCCTTCCAAGAAGCATGTGGAATGTATTCTATTTCTTTGACCAAAGTACCCTTTTAAAATTTCTTCATCAACATTCATTGTTAAGCTGATCCAGCAATTTTTTTTCCTTATTATCTGCACTTGCCCACTGTATTCCTCCCTCGTGTGCAAATCTGATTACATCGTCTGTCTTTTCATATCTGTCAACATTGTAAACCTTGCCCACTCATTCCCTATCTCCTGTAAATACTCCATTCTTCCTACCGTGGTATGCCTTTTCCTATAAATATCCTTCATCACCAACATTTGTAGCTGCTGCACTCTTCTTTTTCAATGTCCTTAACCATTTCTGCCATCATACCCATAAGGAGTTGAGGGGATGATGGATGTGGTTGGCAATTGCATTACTCTAGTTACAAATACTGTGTAGATACATTTATAAATGCTTTTATCTCCCCATGCCTGCCGCCTTTTCCTCCATGGTATACTCCTTGTATTCTTGTTATGTAAACTTAATTCAGGAAGCAGTCTTGTCTCTGTGTTTTTATAGGCAACAGTATGTTCTAACCCTAACCGAGGCTAATGTAATGTAAACACTGTATAGGAATCCTTTGTTATTATGTAAGATGTTCTGACTGGTGTAATAGGAGCCTCAGCATTTGCTGTGAACTCTGTGTCTGATGACAGTGTTGGAGCTAGAATATGGAAAACTTGGAGTCTTAGGAGGCCTTAAGGTCTGTCACAAATGCTCCATGGCTATTATGCTGAAGGACATGAAGATAAGGACTTAGCATGAAAGTACCTTGAACAGCTTTAATAAATATGGATATGTGTATGGAGCACACTTATCCTAGCGTTTTGTTATAAATGTACAAAAAATAGTTACAAATGTGTAAAGGAAAAAAAACCTACATGATTTTAATTGGAAGGCAGTGTAACAGTCCTCAAAAGGGAGACTTGTCTGGGGAGATCCCTGACAGTTGGCACTCTCTGCAGTCACTGGAAAAATACATTTTGTATTTTGAATGAACCTTTGCTACAATGCTATGTCAATAAAACACAAAGGTATTTTCATACTTACTGGGCATGGTTGTAGTTTTTTTAGGAAGTGCATACAGTACAGCCATCTCTTGAGATGAGAGAAGAGCAGTGCTTCAACAGCATCCTCACTGCCAAGTGTCCTCTACAGCATTTTGCTTACAAAGAGAGAGAAGGCAGTATTATAATCAGTCTGCCTTGAGGAATGCTGAATGAAAATGATGATTAATGATTTTTATTTAAACAATAAAGCTAACTGTTAAGTAACAGGGATTAGTAGAAGGATTTAGTGTTAAACATGGACTGCAATAAAATATTGATTGCAACCCTTTTTCTGCTCAACCATACTGCTGAAAGTTTTCATTAAGGGTTAATATGTACTTTGTCAAAATGAGTATTACAGAGCAGAACTTAGGTCAGCGATAAATATAACCTTGTCTTTCAGAGAGATGGTCTATCTCTATTGGTATAGCAAGGCTTAAATGGTTCTTATCTCAGCATAGGAGACCTGTGATGAAACCTGCTGTGAGATCTTCAAAGCTGCCAAACACTGAACTCACCGAGAGGGTCGGATGAATTGAAGTGAATAATAATCAGTAGCAATCTTGTCAGTGGGTATCTAGCTTTGTGTTTAAAAACAGAAAACGCAACTATTCACCATGTTTGTTTTCCTAGTTACTACATAACCATTTATTTATATATATTTTCAAATATATATATTTATATTATAAATATAATTTATATATTATATAATATTTATATATTATATAATATTTATATATTATTTTCAAATTCAGTAGAAGATTGCAGGGTTTTGAGCCAGTTACAGCAATGCCACAGCGTATGAATGAACTCAGCCTGATAGAAGTTGCCATCTGGGGGGGGAAAAAAAAAAAAAAAAAATTGGTTTATTTTTAATCCATATTTATGATTTTTCTCCAGACTTTACTAAAGGGTTGATCTTCATCTCCAGTGTTCATATTCAGATTTTGGCAGAAGTGTCTCTAACTTTATACTGCTGTTGCTACGTAATCTGTACTGTCTTTGAGAAAAGAAAACATCCTTTAAAAATTCTCTTATTAATGTTCCCACACAATATAAAGGAGACTAGTAGTCTAAAACATGTTTTCTATGACCATGTTCTCTATGAGTGGATCTCAAGAGGTTAACATGCAGCTTAATGTATAGATAGTCTATTTGGTGCACAAAAATAGTCTAAGGACAAAGAAAAAAAAAGGAATCCTTGAAATTATTTAAGAACATGTCCTCATGGTTGAGTAAGAAAAGATGAGAAAAGGCCTGCTGGAGAGCTTAAACTGGGATTCTGTCTAACAATACCACATGTGAGTAATACACGCAGATCACAGGTTTGCTTTTGGCATGTATTAGCAGCTAATGATGCGCAGGGTTTTATCTGTCCTCGTACAGCCTACGTGCAGTTACATTTTATAGTCTCTTGCTTGTGTCAGTTTTAGCCTCCTGACAAAGCATTTAACTGGCAAAGAGGGCCAAATCTTGGTTGTAAACTTTCAAACCTTTAAGGCAAAATTTGTTAAATTAACAGTAATCTGCAATTTTTGATTGTGATGGGTGTTCGAAGGACAAGATGGAGGAGGAAGGTCCTCTTCAAAGCACACCAACGAAAGCAGGAGCTTTGCTTGTCAAGCAGTATTGAAAAAACAGTTTAAGCCAAAAGCTCTTGCTTGAGGAAGCCTTAAGAACAAAGAAATATAACTCTAAGCAGTTACAGAAAACATGCCAATATTGCCCTGCCTTTCAAACAAAGTAATCAATAAAGGAAACCTTCTTGACAGAGGCAAAAATAGGCTCTGCCCCAGTTGCTTGTACATGGAGACTGTGCAAGTAGGATGAAATGGGCAAGGCTAATACCTAAGTTAGGCACTTCTGGTGTTTTGTAACCTTGTAATCACTAACAATCCCACACCCCTGTGAGCCTTCTGCCATTTCAGGCTGTTTTGCGGAACACTGATGTCCCCATCTCAGAAGAGAAGTTAAAAGAAAGGAAAAAAAGGTGGAGGGAAACAAATCATTCTCCATTTGACTGTTTTTTGTGTGTGCTGTGCCAGAAGTGCACAGAATGTAGTTGGAGTATGGTTGTATTTCATGTGTTTATTTAAAAAAAATCTGATTAACATTACCTCATACAATTATACTTGCTTGGACACTCAGTATGCATATACTGTTGTCAGGAGGGTAATGTCTGCTGTGTAGCCATCTACATCTGATGTGGTTACCCAGACTTCTTTATTATTGGTGGAGAGACGCCTGGCACTTAGGGTGATTCATTTTGTTTGGGATTAGATTAACCACTTAATGAGATGAGCTCTGTCCTGAACTTCCGATTTCCCCATCTATGGCAAAAGGAGCCTATGGTTAACTCGGAGGTAAACACTAACCGGTAGAATTCTTCTAAGCTGTCTGAAAGTTAGTGGTCAAAAATTGTCATTGTGCCTTTTCAGTCAGTGGAACAAGTTATTGTAGGAAAGCAGTTTCTTCTCTGTTTAAAAATAATGCTGATATCCTCAGTGGTCTTCATAGTACACTAGGGATTTATACACTACAAATGCTGGGTTTGGTAGCTTTTGAAACCATCTCAGCTAGATTTTTAAAAGAACCCGTGGACATAGCTAAGTGTAATGTACAATAATTTATTTTACACTTTCTTATATACTCCTACTGGATCTGGCCTTTTCTTTATCTTGTCACCTTATGTGCTTTCTTAAGCAGATTAACAAAGGAACAAAATAATTGTAATAATTATCCTTGGGGGTTAAAGCAAGTCTGAATCTTTTATCACTTTCAGTCACTTTTCCTGTTGATATTTCTAAGTGAAAATAAATCAGGGCAATGTTAAGTCTTGCTGTCTTTTTATTCTTGTTGGAGGAGTGGTTTTATGACTCATGTTGATTGGGAGTTTTTCCAATTTTAACAGAGCAATTGGAGGTGTTGTGTATTTAAAAAAAAATAAAAATAAAAAAGCAGACTCTTCTCCCCAGTCTTCTAGTAAAATAAGCATGAAAAATAATAGCACAAATAGAAGTCTGGAAAAGATCCTATTTTTAAATGCACATTTTACGTTTTGTGTCTGATGTCATTCTACTGCCTCGTTCACAAGTTTTTCAATGACAAAAGCTGAATTTCTACTATAATAAAGCAGATGCTACAGGTTCTCTGAATATACTTTGGACTCTCTTAAAATAGGTATAAATTGTACTCAACATATCATATTTCCCAGTTTATAGGAATCTCCGAAACATACTTTTAAATTAAGGTGATGGGTATAACTTGCAAACCTGCCACTTCCTCAGCTTCTCTTGTCATTGCTTAGCTGCTTGTTGGAGTAGAAGGAGGCAGGGCAGGGGCAGGAGTAACCTGCTTAGTGTCATGTCCCTTTTTTTGGGGGGAAAGGGAGCATGTGTTATTTTCCAGTACATATTCTGGTGTATTGTGTAGATGGTGCATAGAAGAGCACGCAATCTTCCTCAAAATATTCAAAATGCTCTTGCTTTCCTTCTCCTAAACAGCCACAGATTGGCTCACTTAAGTTGAACACATTTGCTACATTCAGTGTTTTCCCTTACAAGATTGTCCTTGTCTTTTTTTAGTCTGCTTTTCTTCCTACACTCTCCTGAGCTTTCTCATCCTTCTTTGTCTCCTGTCTTCAGCTATCTATTTTTGCCTTGGCAACATACCTTTTCTCCCTCAACGTTCTTCCTTTCTCCTAGAATTTTTGCTTTATTCTTTTTCTCCTTGATTCTTCTCTGCTCTCAGTGATTTCTGCTGATTTTATTTTGCTCCCTTTGTCTCCCAACAGTCTCTACTCTTTCTCATCTGTTTTCCTTCATCTAGTTCTTAATTAACATTTGAAGGTAAACTGTTGATTCTTACAAATTAACAAAATTACATTACTTAGAATCAACTTGCAAGGTTGGTTCTTCTGTTGCTTATTACTTTTTTTTTTTTTTTTTTACTTTTATATATGTATAAGAAGGAACCTCATTATGGGTGTTAAATACCAGAAGCAAATGAAGTATAAATCTATTTATATTCTAGGTTTCCTACAAGTAGCATGAAGTAGTAGTGGCATTTAAAAATACATACAATCTTTGAAGTGTGCTTCCTTCACTGTCAGGGAGCCAGGATGATCACTGGTAGGCTTTGTCTGGGCTAGACTTACCAGTCCTGTTGAAACTTGAATGATCTGATTTTCAAGCATGTATCTTCTATGACTGTAAACTTAGATACTTTAGGGAATGGTGAACAGGATAATGAAACTGGAAACGAATTCAGATAATTTAACTTCCAGTGCTCTTTCATGAGGCTTTTTATTTAACACAGTTTTCAATTTTTTCCTGTGTTTATAAAAAAGGGAAATGTTCTATGGATGGACCCTTTCTCTGAGCCCTCAGCGAAACCTAAAGTAGTAGGTAGGGTATTACCTGCCAATCTGGTTTATTCTTCGTATTTTCTTTTTCCTTTTGCTGTCTTTATCTGCATTGGTCTATTTTTTAAACAAAGTTTCTTTTAGTTCCAGTAGGGCTTCGTTTTTATGAAAGACATAACTGACACTTGGCAATCTGTTCAACATTGTATATTGTTTAAGTGTTGCTCTAACAGCTGCCAAAATTAGGACTGTGTTGTTGAAAACCTAAATTTGTAGATGCTTCTTGCCAACAGTGAAGTCAGGGTGTTTTGCTCTGCTCATGTATGCAGGAAAAGACTGAAATGTATAGGAGCTCTAACTTTATGGTTCGAAGAAGAAACTGGCTGAGTATGGACATGTGTAAATGACATCATTTGCTGACTCATTAGATGCTAGCCACCAGGGCTGAGACCTGGAGAGGAACTGTTATGGTTGCAGGGGAGGAGAAGGCTGAGTGACGTATTTGTACACTTTTAGCAGCATTGCTCTACAAAATCTGCTTCATACAATGTAGGAGAAGATTGGAGATAATGAAGGACCATGCCTAGCTACTGAATGATGTCACCACACATTTGCAGAGTGGATGGTGGTGACTTGCCACTGACATCACTGTGTCTTCACTGCAGAAGAAACTATTTGTAGCCAGCTCTTTGACAAGGCAATACCAGGTTTCTTATGTGATTGCTGAATAAGTGATGGGGAAGTCAGATGGAGAAGGGGAGAGGGTGTGAAAAGAAAAAAGGTAGAACTAAAAAAAAAATATCTTTAAAGTCTTAATGTTCAAGAGGTGGGTTTGCAGACCAGCAAACCACACTCTGAATTTTTCATGAGCAATAGCTGATTATGATATAATTTAGGTGAGACATTAATTAAAAAAAAAAAAAAGCAACGGAGATGTAAATAGCTTTACTGATAGGAAGATCAGATCTCATGTCTGGACAGACCTCTGCTTTGTATAAGTACCTCCGTTATTGTGGTTACTTTTAACTCTCTTCTTTCCTATGGAAATATTTTGTCTCTTAGCAGCCGGAATTTTTTCTGACAAGACTTTTAAAAGTTCTTATATTTATTCCTTTTTTTCAAATCTTGTAGTAAAAGTATGTAGATATTTCTCCAGATTGTTTTTTAATCATTTATTGTTGTTGCATATGTATAATGTTGCTTTAAAAAAAAAAATCTGCATCTTATTTCTTTGAAGAACAGAGCAAAAGCAAAGGAAGGGGATATTCTGACATGTATTTGCATGTGTGTGTTTGTATGTTTTATCTATAAAATTAAAAATAGTCCTGATGAAAGTCCTCGGAATTAGAAGGCGTTCATAGCACTCCCTTAACTAGAAGCACCTCATATTTTTCTTTCCATTTTTGTGAGTATAGTATCTTCTTTTCCTACATATTCAATGATATATATTCAACACATGTCTGTATTATACTGTAATTGCATTCAGACTATACAAAGACAGGCATCTGAAGAATTAAAGGTATTTCTGTTCTTCAGAAAAAAGAATGTGCAAACAGAAGGCCCTTTACTTGAAGATTTCGGCTGAGTGCCAAGTTATCAGTGTTCAGGTGTTTAACATTTGTATGAGTTTAAATAAATAATTTCCTGTGTTACTTCTATGTCCATTCTCAGCTAGGGATAAGCCCAACAGAGAAATCCCCAGTGTCCTTTCATGTTGCTATGTAAATCCAAGGCATTGGCAATTAAAGAGTGAAAATGGTATATGAGAAACACACTTGAAATATAATTAGAATGTTCCTCCTTTCGTGGGCATTGCATGCATGTTTAAAATTTGTCATCAGTACAATTTTATCTCCAGTAATAATTTTCAATTTTAATTTTTCTGTATTACAGCTTTACTAAAAATACTGTTTTTAAAGGTTTAAACTTGATCAAGATGTAATTTAAGAATAGGTGGATCTATTTAGTTAATTAAAATAGTATTTTAAAATAATAAAAAGATGCTGTATTAATGGAGAATTGTACATGGTCTTAGGTATGATTGTTACAGATTTATTGTTGCTGCTAGTTGTCCATTACAATAATTTCCTTCAGTGCAACGTATCAAGTTTTCTTGGCTTCATTGGCAGTGGTTATGGTAGCAGAAAGGCAGATCAACACGAGAGAAGCAAGCATGATTACAGTTAGCGCATGTGCATTTTGGATGACTGGAAAGTGGTGATGGTTTCATGTTAAGTTTCTTCTGCCAGCTGTGTGCTTCGCCTCAGAGATAGCAAAGGCGTTGTGTGCAGGTGCTACAGTCCAAAGCCTTTTCCTTGCAGTAAGTGATGTTGATCTGACAGGCTTTAACAAAGAGAGCTGAGAATTCAAGGATTATAAGATCCTCATGATCTGCTGGATAGAGGAAATACTGAAAACCTTTCAAGAATATTTGGGAAAGCCAGTTACGTAGATACTGTGGTGATGATTACAAAATAAAAACTTTGACAGAATATACTGAAAAACATCCTGTGAATAGCCTGTCAAAATACCTCAGTTGAAAATATTTTTACTACAAGTATTTCTAACTGTACAATATGTAATAAAAAGTAAAAACACAAGGCTTTTTAGAACAGTGAATGATAATAAGAAGTAAGGCTAAAGAGAAATTCTAACGTGGAGTTTAAGTTTATAACATGTATTCAATAATTGTGACCCAGTTTAATCCTTTTGGGTAAATCATGTAGCTTCATCTCCTAGGAGAGGCAGGAGTCAGAATGTGTGCAGGATTTTATGAGTCATTGCTTTAGACTTTAGAAGGTAACATACGCTTGACTCAGTTTGGGTGAATAGAAACCTGTTTTTTCTTTAGACTGGAATTTAATTTGTCATTCTGTAACATTAGAGCAATTTTTTTCCTGAATTTTGAAAAAAGGAACATAGCAAATGAGTGGAAAAATAATAGTATTTGAATAGCACTTAAGGCATTTAGGCAAGTTGTAGACCTGAAAGAAAACGCTTTTATTGAAAGAATCCTAACACAGCAACAATTGTACACTAGATTGTAAAAGGAATAAATTAGAAATATTTCAGACTAGAAATCAGTAATTATCCATACTGTCTAGTGTGTTAAGACAGTAAAGATGCTAGAAGTGATATATTTTGAGGGTGTGAAAAAAATTAATATATCCATTATAATCTGGAGACTGAATTTCTTTCAGCTTGGCAGAATAGCTGACCATAACACACTCAGCAAACCATTTGCCTTGTTGTAGACAAGGTTTGCAAAGAACAGCTAATCATTTATTGTGTTTTAACTAACAGAGTAATAACTTCTTACATCACTCTGTCTCTAGCTACTTATATACAACTGTTCCCATATGAAGATGTTTTTTTGCCTAATAATAGGAAACAATTGGCAGCTGATATTAAAGGACAAGAGGATACATTTTAACATACTTAATGAATATTTCAGATTTCTTTTTCCTAGAATGGATGAACTTGTAAGAATAAGCTTTTTGTTTTCCAGCAGCTCTTAAGAAATGTTCTCAACAGTGTTCTAGTCCCCTCCAAACAAAACCTTTCTCATGGAGGTTAAATACATATAAATAATAGTTAATACAGTATAAATAATATAACATTATAATGTTTATTACATATAAATACTACAGTTGAAGACAAGTAATTAGAAAATAATCAGCGCAGTCATATTTGGCGTTAACATTTTCTTTGGTGTGCTTTACTGGTGTTTAGTCTGACAAATAGTAATGCAAAAAGAAGTTTAGATTTTGTATTTTTTTTCTTTGAAGAATGACTTTTTGTACAACCACAGATTTTCAGATGCACATTGGGCAGAGTTGGTTATTGGACTGACATGGGAGGAGGGAGGGAAAAGCAACTTGGTGCTGGGTGTGCATCTGGTACAGCAAATGCTGCCAGACCCAGGAGAACTACCAGAATGAAGAACTCTTAATGTCACTTTTGTGTTTCAGTAAGTACTTTATTATTGAATACTACAGCCTGGCAAAAGATAAAGTGACAAATTATGTCAACAAGCCTTAGTTAAAGTTACAGAGGTGACTTAAAAAAACCTCAAATGCATAGTTACGTTTAACTGTAATTCTGTTTCCCTGGTTTTATAACGGGCCATTTTTAGAGTAATCATAGTGTATCTTAATGCTTTTCTTCTTAAACACCTAATGCTTCCTCAAGTTTATCTACAAACTTCCTTCAAAAATTTCCATATATAAACATAAAGAAGAAACTCAAGAATTTGACTGTATTAAAAATTCTTCAGAGATATTAAGTATGTGACTTAGGCTGTATATTTGTGTATTTGGAAATTAAATATTTAAACAAGTAAAAGGCAAATTAATCTGTGTATTTTGAATGCTTTTTTCTCTTTTGTAGAAGCAGAAACAAACTTGACTGTATGGTGGATATTCTCAAGCTTCTTGTTTCCTCTCTGAGGTCTCTGGCAGTGCATGTTTCCTTTCTGTATCCCATGCTTTTCTGCATCCTCCTTCTTATGAAGATTCTATGAAATTAAGTTTTAAAATGATAATACTAGTGTCGCTATTTTTTCTTTAATAAAATACCATTGTTCAGTAAGTTCTTAATGAATGGTCTTCTATTTTCCTCTGCAAAAACAAGGCAGCAGCTACCACTAAAGGTGTGTACTGTCTTTCAGTTTGGCTTTGGCCTTCATTTGTGTTAATGAGAACAGCGCTAAACAGCTAGCAGTGTTATCTGAATGAAAGATGTCAATCTTTAAGAATTAGGCTAGGCTTCTCTCTCGAGTACTAACAGGGGGTGGTAGCCATTTTGAAGGAAGACAGATTTTCCTCAGAATATTTTGTAAAACTATTATTTTTCAACCTCAGCTCAGGTATGGAAAGCTCAGTTTGGAAGAATAATGGTGATATTACTGTGAACATATTCTTTAAAAGTACCTGAGCAGATTATTCCAGTAGAGTTTTAAGTATATCAGCAATGTGAAAAATCAGTGTTTCTGTATCTCTGAGATCACTAGAAGATCAGATGCAACCTATAGTTTCTTAACAAGTATTGTTACAGTATTGTTAACATTAATGTACCTGTAAATATTGAGTAAACTTATCTTCCTCTGTATGCAAGTGAAAATGAAATACTTGTAATCAGATTTTTTTTTCTCTTGATTTCTTTTTTCTTTTTTCTTTTTTTCCTGGGCAGATATCAACTCCTATTATGTATACCTGCTGAGCTGAGCATGAGTGGGACCCAGCTTTAGCTGGTGCTTGTGTCTGGACTTGTGCAGTGTATACAAATAAAGGATCTGTGCTTCCCTTTGTATCTTTTATCCAGTCCCTAAATGTTTAAAATACTGTCCATTTTGATACTACTGACTTTTTTTATATGCCCCTTTAGGAAAGGAGAGGGTTAGCTTTATCAATTTGAAGTGTTTTTTAAAATGGTAACTTTAATATTTCAAGTATGGCATAACCTTAAAAGTTCTATTGTAATTTCCTCATACCCTGAGCAGAAATATTTAGGATACTGAAGAGGAATGATACTAAAAATATTAATGTAATCTCCCCAACAGGAGATTGCAAACAGCTGTTTTTCTGTCACTCTTCAGTGAGGCAGTCACTGGCTTCTGTATCAGCATTGCTGTGAGTGCTTTGTGTGAGACACCTGAAGAAGTTCATAAAACTTCTATTTTTTTTCTTACTTCAAAGCTTAGTGACATCTGGAAAAATGATTTATTTTAGGGTAATTTTACCATTTGTGCTTCAGTGCTACCCCATTTAGCATTCATATGTTGATCAAATTTAGGCTTGCCCTGTGTTTGTGCCATTTTGAAATCCCTGGTGCCAGAGCATGTGATTCCAGCAGTTTACTGTGTGGAACTATTTCTTCTTTTAAAAGTACATTATCTAAAAGAGATGAAGGAGTTAACCCCTCAAATTGTGTGTAAATCTGCCTGGTTTTGTCCTGACCTGGTGCCTCATCAAGAGAACTTTAACTTATTGCCTTCTTTTTTTACTGTTTATTATGCCACTTGTACAACAACTACCCACAGCTCAAAACATAGAGTTGTCTGCCTGAAAAAACATAGTTTTGTCCACATGAAATCATGTTAGTAATACTGAAGTCCACAATTCATTCCATGGTTTTAAGGCTGAAAATTTACTTGGCATGGGTTTTTTGGTTAAATTACTTAGCGTGATATTTTCAGGTCTGTATAGGTTTTGGGTAGTAGAATTATTTATTTTAACAGTAATACTGGAAGTACAGCCAACTTACAGCAAGATGAGAGTTTTAATAGGCAAAATGTAAGATACAAGCACCTGTAACAGTAATGGGATGTAAAGAAGGAAAAGACAATGGGGAATAGACTAGGATGGATATTGATGGGGAAGGGTGTTCAAAGATACTGTAGAAGAAAGGCTAAAAGCATCTTGGGCTTCTGTCCTAACATATACGCTGCACAGAAAATGGAAGAAAAGCACTGAACCTTTATTTTAAAAGGGATGTGTGGAATTTTGTATGGCAGAGATTTACACTGCAACAAATTGAAGATAGCGTGTTGAGCCGGGGGAAAGCACGCTCCGTTAGAGTTCTACAACAGTGGTTCTCTGCCCCGGATAAACTTAATAGGTGCAGTCAGTAAGATATTTTTGTCTTGACTGATGAATGTGTTGTAGACTATCAAGATAATCTGTTTGCAATAGACAATTAAGTTTTTAGTGAAACAGTGATTTCTGTCAGTTGGCTTTGAAATAGTGGTGACCCTGATATCTACCCATATGTCATGGGGAACGGTTTATGCAGTGTCGTATACCTTGTCCGCACTTTTCCATCTGTACGTAAGCAGCAGCTAGGGTTGGTTTTTTCTTTTGTTGTGGAGAATTCTTGGGTTTTTTTCTTGCTGGTAAAAACAAATAAAACTCCAGGCTAGACCTGTTCCCCTGTTCTTTTTTCCTGATTATATATATATTACTCAGAGGTTTCCAATTCCTGTATCATTTTTTTTTCTTCTTTCACATTACAGAAATAAAAGAGCTTCTCTTTGTCTTGTCTGGAGACTTTCTTCCCTTATCCTTTCTGAGGTGGTTTGTTCTAGTTTTGCTGTGAAAACTTCAGGCTTCTTGGAGCCACCGGCATGATGGTCTCCTACGAATCTCCTTTGAGTTTAGAAACTGCCAACATCTTTTTGTAGGGTTCTGCTCTCCATTTTTCCAAGCTTCTGGTCTCCTGTTTTTTGGCAGAGCAAATTATCTCTCTAAAAGGACATCCCTTCCCATTTTAACTTTATCTGATGCCTTTTTCTCTGATCTAATCTGCAACCTACACCTAAACATCTCAGAGGAAGCAAACAACTGGGCTAAAAAAAAAAGTCTGAGCACAGATTCCTCTAAATGGTTAGTCTCTGCTTTGCTTTGTTTTAAAAAAATAAAAATCATGATGATTATGAAGCCATTTTGGCAGTGCAGAGCCTTTCCGAACTTGCTTTTTTGTTTTCATTCAATCATAGCTTGAATAGTAAGGCTTTAGAGGCTTAGTGTATCTGCTTTGCTCAGGTCTTGGATGAGAGCCAGTTGTCTGCCACTCGACCTGTACACAACGTAAAATTACTCAAAAATGGGCTGATAAAGTGCATGGAATGACTGAGAAGTTGGTGACAATGATATCACTGCCCATATACCTAAATTTATTGTTACATTGTAGTTTGAGAAATTCATTTGCTGCTGCTTTGGGATCTGCAGGCACTAATTTTCCTTCATTTTCATCTTTTTTCAGCCACAATGTTATGATCTATTCCTCTGGATATGGTTCTACTTACAGTGCCGTCTTTTTGTTACCTCTGAAATTAGGACACTCCAAAAATCTTCAGTGAGAACATGTGCATGCTCTCTAAGCAGAGATTCACTGTACATCTGTGCACTGATCAATACAGTTATCTAATTAACTCATAAAAGCTGTTAAAGATACTGTCCTTTGAATCTGTAAATGAGTGTTGGTCCTGAATAGCCTAGTGTTTACCTCTGTGCCACAGCACTTGAAGTTAACCAGAAGTTGAAGTGTTACTTCTCTGCGTCAAGTTGGAGGGGCTTGAACCAAGAGGCCTTCAGGAAGAGCTGCTCAGTTGTAAATTTTTTTTTTTTTTACTTGGAGTTTAACAAATATTACTGTAACTTGCATTCTTCTGGGCTGCGAAGGCTGGTTGAGTGGGTGGTAGAGTAACCACAATTTGGAGGGTTTTTTCTTTTTTTATTTGAACTTGGGATGCAGTTTATATGTTCTAAAGAATTCTGTAAATGAGCCCAGATTTCTGGATGTGTAATTTATAAATAATCAAAATAAACAAGTGATATCATTGCTGTTTCTGCAGCCGTTTTTCTCTTATGCCCTAAAAGGCACTTAGTGTAAAATTAATCTGCTTTTATTTTGGTGATATTATTTCCATGATCAGTTTTGTATCAGGAGGGATAATGGTGGTATCAGCCTGACCTTGGGAGTGCAGTATAGATGTGTAAAGGTACAGATTTGCTTTTAAAAATGAATGAAATGGGTCCAGTTGCAAAATTCTCAGATAGAGACAAAAGATAGGTAAATCCCAAATAAGAAAATGCTTCAAATTGACAGGAGAGAAGCAGAGAGGGGAAAGGAAGAAAACTTCCCCCTAAACCTCATCATGGAGGTTTTACCAACTTGTGGAATGGAATGTTCATTAATGATGCTAGAATTTTATATTTTTTTCCCCGTGAATTGTCATTTTATTTCAATTCTTACTGCGATAAAGTCTTTGTTGCCAAAAGTAAAACTAAATTATGTGCTGGAATACCATCAGAGATAAATGTGCTTGTACGTCTCTTGGAGCGTCCAGGGGCTTTAAGTTTGCAGTGACGTAACTAACATGTTGGATTTGATTTTTAACATCTTGTAGTGTGTTGCTAGCCATAAAGGTAAGTGTGATAATCTCTAGGCATCCATTGAAAAGCTTATCTGGAGGCTTGCTTATGGAATGGATTGGTTGATCACTTTATTCCAAGCTCTGTGAATTTTGTTTTGCCATAAAATCCTGCCTGGTTTGTATCTGTTTATATAATTCATTTTAAATTTTAACAGGGTTAAGCGTGTTCAGAAGGAATTTTAAAAATTGTTGGATTATGATATTGAGGACATATTTAGGCACTCAGTGTCAAAGATCTGTGGTAGGGGAAATGAACTTTAGTTTGTACTTCCAAATTGTCTGTCCAAAAGTGAGGATAAGCAGCTAAGAGAGCTGTGTCCTAACATTGCTTTGTACAGAACGGGGTGGGGAAGTAGAGTACTAGAAGGATAAGCTTTCTCAACAAATCTGTCCATACCTTTAGTCTCCTCCATCCCACAAAAATTTCTGTGATGTAGCATTTAGTACTGACCACACAAATGTGTTATCACAATGTGTAACAAAGTAACCTGCTCTTGTTGAACCATATTGGGTTAGAGTATGAAGAGATAATCCCTCGTAAGGAATTGTAGGTGTGCTGGTCTTTAAGAAGTACACATACTTTCTTTTAACCTGTGTAATATGAAGTAGTCTGTATTCAGAGAAAGTAATTTTTTTTCCTGAATTTTCTTAAAGGTAGTCTCAGAGAAATATTTTTGCAGTGTTCTGAATACCTCAACCAGTCCTGCAGTAGATGTTTCTGATCACACTGTGCCACTGTTCTTTGGTCTGTTTGATCTTTTGCACTGCTTTTATACAGTTTAAACATAAATGTGTTAGGGTTATCATAACACAGTATTTTCTATTATTACAAAGTTAGCCTTCCTCCACTTAATTAAAACAATCTTTAAAATAAGTAACAATATATCCAGTGCATTGCATAATTTGTATGATCAACACCAATGTCCTGTGTTGCACTAAAAATCTTAAAATTTTAAATAACGGTGTATAGTTGAAAATGAAGAGGTATTAAAGCTGTTCATGGGGCCTTTGTGCAGTACAGCATAGTTCTTAATGTCATGTCAGAATTTTTTTTACTGTAACGTGAGTGGGTCTTTCAGTGATTGGGTGGACATTTAGTGTTTTCAGTTCTTAGCCACTGTGCAGTTCTAAGCTGTACTGAATAGCCATTTTTCTATGTCTTAATAGCCATTTTTGAGCCTGCACTGAGCACAAAATTAGATAATTTGGTACTTGGGGGTGCTCACTGGTGTTTTGTCATAGGTTTTTAGGTTGGTTTTTAACTGGAAAAAAACCCAAAACAACAGTATCCCAGGGAGTTGATGCTGTCATCCTCTCTTGATAGCTGGAAAACTGAGGCACAGAGGGAAAGATGGACATGGCCTAAACAAGAACTGCTATGGACTTTCAGTAATGGGGTCCAAGAGACTAGATCAGCAAGCTTATTCTCCAGCCCGCTGCAGCTCTGGAGCTGCCCAGAACCTGGGAGGTTTCCCAGCCACCAGCCTGGACTTTCCTGTAGTAGTTGAACTTCTGCCTGAGTTGGGACATGAGTCTGGGTGGGCAGAGAAGTCTGTGACCAGAGGAGTAGTTGCTGCCTGGGATGGGCAATGGTAAAGGAAGTTTTGCATGGTCCTTTCAGTCACGCAGTGGAGCCAGTTGTGGACATACAGACATTTCAAAGGCATGTCTTGAAAGCTCTGGGAAACATCTACTTTGGATGCGAGAACTGAGATTCTTCTTGGAGGTTTCTCCAGTCATCATGTTTTGGGAAGAGCAAGTGGCATACGCTTACCCAGGTGACAATTGCTGCTAACTTGCAACCCATCCACCATAGCACAAGGGTGATAAACTCATTCAAGTAGTAATAACAGTATTTAAACATTGATTAAAAAAATACCCAACACCAAACCCCCCTAGTTTCTCTTCATTCTTCTGTTTTCTGACATTCTGAGGCTTTGTGTCTGAAATATGAGTAAAGAAAGAAGAATATCAGGTTGAAGCTCTGTGGTCATAGAATGGTTAATCCCTAATAGTTTGAAGTTTACTCTGGTTGTAAACAAGTGGACATAATCTTAATGTTGCACAGGTTTTACCAGTATTTCCATAGGTGGCACTACGGTCTCCTGCAAGGATAGCATCTTAAAATGATGCTCACGTCCTTGGCATTATTCTTTGGGTTTTTTGCGTGACAAACCTCTTGACTCCCAAGCTCCTGGTGACTTCATTTTTCAGTAATCTCTCTGTTCTGCTTTGACAGGACCTTGTGAGACAAGTGACAGACGGCACAAGGGTGCATCTCCCCCGTAGTAACAGTTGGTCGGGGTGTCTGTGCTGGGGTGCGCTGCCAGGCGGTTTCTGTGACGACAGTGATGAGGTATCAGCCCAGTTTAGCCTGGTGGGTGTTTCCGCTTAGTCGTTACAAGTGCTAGATTGGTAATTAATAGATACTAAAAAAAAATGGAGGAAAATGAAATATTACTTTTCGAAGTACATTTGGAGGAAATTAGAGGCAGGGCACTAAAAAAATAAAATGCAGGTATGCGTAGCGTTTTCGCTGTCTTGATTTCTAGCCCCTGTATGAAAGTAGTGATTTAATACTTCATTCTTTGTGACAGAAATGATTCAAAGAGCCATATTTTTCAGGGCTTTTGATCTGAACGTTTTCGAGGGTGTCCGGTGGAGCTTAGAGAAGCGACCGGGAAGACGATCCGTGCCACAAACACTTTGTTTCGGTTTCTCCCCCCTCAGACCCTGGCCCCGCGCACCCGCGGGCAGCGGCGCGGGTCGGGGCGGCGCGGCGGCCCCGCGGGCTGGTGCGGAGCAGAGGCGCCCCCCCGCCCGCGGAATGGTTCCGCCCGCCGCCGTGCCCAGTCATGTGCGCGGGCCGCCCGGCCCGCCGCCTCCCGCCTCGTCCCTCAGAGCGCGGCTGGGCCGGCCCTCGCACAGGCACCGTGGCTCCTGCGGCCTCCTTCCGAACAAAAGGGCTTAGCCAAATACAATCCTTTGGTTGATAAGACTTTGGAAAGCGAGGGCAGGCGGTCTCGGTGGTGAATATTTTCTGATTTTTCCAGAAATCAAGCAGAAGATTGAGCTGCTGATGTCAGTTAACTCTGAGAAGTCGTCCTCTTCAGAAAGGTACAGCTGCATCTTTTGCATGAACGATTCATGGTGTAGCATTGCCAAGCAGCGGCGCAGGGCTTTTTTCCTTTTCCTTGTCAAGTTCGCTAGCATTGTGTACGTATTGCATGCCGGTTATTGTACCGTATCCATCGAACCTCTCTTTTTGGTTGCGCTTTGTGCATTTTTTTCAGAGATTTATTTATTTCTTTATTTTATTTATTTTTTTTTTTTAATGAAGCCTACTGGGCTGCAGCATGCAAATCGTACTACAGCAGGCTGCTGGTTTGTGTGTGCTGGTGTTGCAGACCTTGCTCCTTTTCACTGTCATGCGAACAGCATCTCGATTTCTAAATTCTTTTTTAAAGACCTCGCGTTTTTGTTGTGTTGCAGGAAACCGTTCCACGGTTGCAAAGGGTTCCTTTCGATTTAGGTGCATAGGAAATATAACTTGGTGAAGCGTTTCTTTCGTGTCCTGTTATGTGGAAAGGGAGTGTCCTTTGCAAAGTAGCTCAGGAATCGCAAATCCTCCAATTAGTCACATTCTGTAAGATAGATGTGATCCTTGTTCAAGTCTGTGCTAGGAAATGGAGCAGTCGCTGCATGCAGTAATGGTTCATGCCTGCAGGTAAGGACAAAATGACTCAGAAGTGTTTTTAAAGCAATTATTTTATCTGTCAATCAGATTATTACAATTTCAAGTAGCTGTTTTCATTTTAAAGAAATAGTTCGAGATACTAAATGCACATTAAGTTTTCTGATGTGAAATAACCTCCTGGTGATCATTTTCTTGATTTTTAAATGATCCAACCCTGCTTACTTCTGTTTTGCTTGCAACTGAATTTTAGGAGATATTTTTATTTTCAAAATTGCTTAAATACAGAGCAACATAATATATTTTTTTCACAAATTATTTACAGTAATCATTTCAGCTGTATGCAGAAGACCATCTGAACGTTTTCTATTTTGCCATTGTAATATTGGACGTTGGCAACAAAATACGATTATTAATTTTAAGCACTCAAACTGCATGCTGAAATTATTATCTAAAGTACATTTTATTAAATGGCTCAGCATAGAAAGATATAATGCATTGAAAGCTATCTTAAGGAGACAGGCTAAAAGACATCTTTGAAAATGAACAACTGCTCAACTGCTGTGTGGCATGCATGGTTTTAAAAAACAAAATGAGTGGTTTAGTTTGATTTATAAGTATATTTGTGTAAGATATGTAGAAGCAAACTGCATTGCCTTTCACCAGCTGTAGTATAGCAAAATATCAGCAATGAGAGATATAGAAAATGGTGGGGGGGAATGAGTTGTTAAGTCACCTTTCCAAAATGGAGAAATATAAGAATAGCTTTGAGAGATATTTTATTTATTTATTTATTAGAAATTAAGAATTATGAAAGAAAATGTTAATGTTTGTTTGTTTGTCTCTATCCCACCCTGATGCCTAAAATTTTTAAATACAAGGCTAATAAAATGGTGGTGATAACAGAGGATGATGGGGTGAATATAGTATAGGAAACAGGTGTTAACTTGATTTTTAGAAAGGCTTTTGTTGGCACTGCTGTGGGGGAATTCAGTATATACTATAGATGTTTATTTTATTAATATGAATGTTATGCAGTACCCTAATACTGAGCAGTCTGTTTTTGAGCGAAACATGCTCATAGTTGAACTAATGGTAGTCTTAGATGAATAGGTCTCTGTGAAGGTTTATAACACATAATTAGAAAAAGATGCACTTGTCTGGGATCCATTTAAATGCCATTCATTAAAAAGTAAGCTTTTATAAGCATGATGCATTATCTTGCAATAAAGATTAAAATGTGAATGTTGTATATGCACATAGATTTCTTTTGAGGATTTAAATATGTGGTACTGTTCACCTGGAGCTTGATTTGACACATCAGCTGCACAATTTATGTGGTCAGTTATAAATGAAAACAATTTTATATATTATCTGAGATTTTTTTTAAATAACCACATTCTTTTCACCTATCTAAAAATAGACTGATTTTTTTTTTTCCCCCAAGCTGTTATGAAACAGTGCTGTCTATCCTATTAGCTGCCAGTTCCTTTCCAGGCCCTTTCAAAATTACCGTATAAGATGTTTTAAGAAAAACAAAATTATAGCAATGAGAATTTGAGCTGCTGAACTGTCCTCAATCTGCTGTATAGCAAAATTGCAGTGTGTGTTCATACTGTACAGACATGAAAATATATATGTTTTTGACAAACACGGGAAGGGAATTCATACTTGCATTTTTTCAATTATTATTATTAGTTTTTACCCTTCCTCCTAGTGGTTGGACTTCAAGAAGCTTGAGTTCTCTGGGTGGAAATGCCAGGTGGAAGATCTGAAAGAGTCCATGGCTTGTTTTTTGTTTTCCACATTAGCAGAGGCTGCTAGACAGTGCTTGCATAGCAGGAGGGGAGGGGAGAGGAGAGGAGGTGCTCTGTGCATTTACAGAAACTGATGAAATGAGAATAGAGAAGGAATGAGAGAGAAGCCCATTACTTGCCTCTTTCTTTTGTTGGTCTTTGCTTTTACAAGACAGTTTAGCGTTCGTAGGTTTTCCTGCTCACTTGGCAAGTTCAACATGTAATCCTATCATAGAGGGAAAAAATGATGAGAAGGAAGCCAGAATATAATAGATGGTTTGTCTGTTATGGAAGCTCAGCATGTTAAAAATCCTGCAGCATTCTCTTAGAATAGTTGGTTGTTATGTTTTTAAGAGGCTTTTAGGAGATAATTAGCAAGAAAGTGAAATGAACCCTTTTGTTGAGGATCCTCTGAGATGTTACAGACATTGCAGCCTTGAAATGTAAATTAATACAAACCTGAGACGTTTTTCCTAGTGAGATTCATCCTTCCTTTCCTTTAACACCCCCACCCCCCCAGTAAAACTCTAATTGCAGGTAGGGGGGATAAGATTGTGTTTTGGTGTGTTACAGGATATTTCATTAAGCAGACATAACCAGACAGCATCTCTAAGTCCTAAATTTCTGAGTAGTGTATGCTGCCTGTGTACGTGTTTAGCAGCCTGTGTCAAAGTCCTCGTTCCTTGTTGATAAGGTAACCCGGGTAACTACGGATGCGAGTGTGCACATGGACGGTTACAGCGGATCAGGTAACCTGCTGTAGCTTGTTACCCTGAATTGATTTGTTTGGATGTCTGAGCTTTAAGTATACTATGGAAATGTCTTCCTACATGCTTACAATGTGACACACACCTGTTTTCTTTATCTAATAAGTAGTAATTCAACTACCGTGTACCCCCGTGTTCTTTATGTTTCAGTGGAGGCTGTGTGAGGTTACTTGTCCAAGCCCTGCAAATGTCATTAGAAAGCAAGTAGCAGCAGCCAGATGGAGGAGGATGGTCTTTCAAGAACCCTCCAAGAAAGCAAAAATAATTTCATCTATGTTGTATGAGTTAAGCAAGTTGTCTCACGTACAGTATAGTTAACCCTTTCAGCTGAACAGATTTTTTTTTCTGGCTTTGTGGAACTCCTTGCAAGTTTCTGTTTTGTTTTTAGATAAGTCAATTTTTCCACCTGCATCACTTTCTACTCTTTAGACTGCAAACCTAATGGATATAGTATTCTTCTTTTTTGTGCTTTAGGACGAAGAACTCAGTGTATTTTTTTTTTTTTTTTTTTTTTTAGCTCTGATTTTGGATTCTAAATTTATGTCATTTTAGCAATGCAGTTTGACCACAGGGTATTTACTGGTAAAGGTTATTAGCAAGGGTGATAAGTCTGAAGTATTTGACCTGCTCTTTTCCAGTCTTTCTGCAAAGGCTGCATATACATGTTTCTTGAAAATGAATTTCTGCTTCAGTGTTTTTCCAAAATATTAATAGCAGCCACTCATGAGCAGTTTTAAAGCCGATAACTGGTGTGTGCATAATTTGATTTTCATTATTTTGAGGGGCTTTATAAATAGCAGTAAAAGGAAAACACTTTCAAATGACAGTAGGACAGCAAAGTTTGTGTTATTTGATGTGTAGAAGTATTTGGGTGGGGTGGTGCAGGCAAGGTTTAAGGTCAACTGTTGGTTTTGGTTTTGTTTTTTAGTCTTGGGCTATGTATACCCCTATCCCTTTGTAATTTATCTTTGCAGAGCAAATTAATGTATTTCTCACTGCTTTTACATGGTTTCTTCATCAGGTCATACCAAAAATGCAGTCAGGGATAAAGTAAAGGGAGGAAGAAATCTGAAATAATGAGGAGGAAGAAAAAAGATGAAGCCTGAGTACTGTCTGCTTCCTTTCCTAAGAGACCTAATGTTAGTTGAAGTAAAAGGCATTGTGAAACAAGTTATGATGCTGAAAGATTCCTTCAGGTTTAGGAACATGTGGGAATGTCTTTGTTCTGCGGTGGGGTTTTTTGGGGGTGTGTGTGTGGGTTTTTTTAGTTTAATTGCGGATACATTACTTTTCCAAAGGCAGAATGTCACTTGTAATGAAGTACAGAAATAAAACACGTCTAAAAGTAGAACCATCAGCTCACAACATTAAGAATGAGCTGACATTGCCGTGTGTCAGATAAATGTTTTGGAATAATTATTAGATAATAGAGCATTATAGTGTAATAATTATTAGATAATAGAGCATTATAGTGTAATAATCAGTGTAATTCTATTGTTATTTATGTAACTAACATTAAAACAAAAAAATTTAGCAGAATAATGCAACTTTTTCTTCAGTTTTACTAACTTCAAACACGTTTCTTTAGCTGTCTTCCTGCTTTACTTTTTTTTTAAAGTGTAGAAGAAATATTGCCTAACTTTCATTTCAGGCCAGTTCAAATTTATTTTAGCAGTCATACAACTTCAGTTTTTCAGTTTTGTTTAAAATAATACATGATAATAAATAGTGTATATTTTCCCTTTTTTTTTTTTTCAAAATTTACAAGCAAATACTGCTATTCGTTGTATTTTATCTCAGAAGTAGGGAGGAAATCGTCCTGTCTTAATGTGGGCCCTAAGCTGTTTGTCCAGAGAGGCACTTCGTTCCACTATCATACTGTAGGTACTTAATTTTAGATTGCTAAAATGGTACCAAAAAAATTCCTATGTTTTGTGTATTTTTCATATTAAAGGTTTCACAAGCTCATTGTTTTAGTGTGCAAGGCTTTTTTGTGAAGTATGAAAGGGATGTACAGACAAGGAATGCTGCAGTGTGCTGTTGTGCTTGTGTAGGGAAAAAAAGGAAATAGCCGATGTAGAAGCAGCTGTGGAGCAGCTTTTTCACTTGAGGTGGTATTTGTAGGGGTTGTTGCACTCTTTAGAGCTGATAGTGCCTGTATCAGTTCATCAGTAGTCTTTGGAAAGAACTAGAATTTGAAGTGTATTTTATTTTTCAGTGATAGATTTTGTTTCTGTGTCTGGAATTTCTGCTTTAGAAAATCATGTACTTTGATATATAATCACAAGTGGAATGTGTCATTTGTATCACTACTATTCAGATGGTCTTTTGTGCACTACTTGATATTTTTTGTTTTCTGTCTTTTTTTCTTTGTTATTTTTAAGTGTTTTTCATCATGCAGTTATTTACAAGATACTTATTGCAGGAAGGTTTCTAATATGCATTCTGAAAACAAAAATCTCAGTTTTGGCACTTGTAACTAGGTGTAACTTGTTGTAACTAAAATGAGAGGACTTTGGGAAAGGGAGATATTGAGGGTGCTACGGTGTTACATGAGATTTTTCCTGTACGAGAACTGTTCATTGGGAACTAATGCAAGCAGTCCAGTGATGATTAGAACACAGTTAGTTAATGGCTAAAAAAAATTTATGTGAAAAATTTGAAAACTATGACTTGAACAATATGCTTTTGAAGGTAAACGTATGTATTACAATTCCACTCCAGGGTTAAGTGTAAATGGAAAAGTAACAGGTCATTTAAAGTAAAACCTTTTCTATTACAAATTCAATCTGTTTCATGACTTTTTTTCCTAATCACTGTCTTAATCATGACTTCACTACTATGTCCACTTCAGGCCCCTAGCCAGATGGTAAGAGAATGTTACCTGATAAATTGCATAAAACAGTGTGTACCTATCCCAGATGACTTGTTGCTGTGCTGTCTTACAGGATAAATTAATTTGTGGTTTTCTGCATCTTCATATTGATTACTTACAAATTAATAATAAAATATTTAGATGTTCATGTAATTCAGTAAATTTACTGGGATGTGATATGTGTATTTTCATTGAGCCACAATTAATGTAGTTATCAAGAGATGCTAAGTGACATGTTAAGCAAAAGTATGCCTATTTAAGCATTCAATTTTATTGCATATTTTGTGTATTATAAGCATATTATCAGGCAATCGTGGCATCTCTTGGTTTGTGAGTTGCTGTGAATTCTGCCATACAGTTCAGAGGATATCCATCAGTCTTTCCATTTGATTGAAGAATACCTTTCCTATCCAAAAGATGTTGTGACCAGAAGGTCTTTCACTAGTTCTGTCTATAGGCATTTTAACACTCTTGAGCCTCTGCCCAGGTTCTTCTGTATTTTCTTCCAAGACTCACCCTCAGGCTTGGGTAAACTCTCTGACATAATCCAGTCACTGTTACCTTACAAACAAATATGGAAGTTATCTCATCTAGGGTGCGTACCAAACTCATTCTGCTGAGTGTGACTAGATGGATATCGAATTGTATTTCCCCTTCTTTTGCTTCACTCTTTTTTTTTTTTTTTCCTCTAAAGTTCCGACTATGAAACAAATGTGTGCAGCTCCAAGGTCTGCCTGTTACATATGCTACAAATGATGTGGTGCCAATTCTTTACCAAGTTTGTCTACGCGGTTTCTTGTCTGATTATAGCTTTAGGTCAGTCAGACTGGTTGACTGCTTCTCGGCCATGGCTGGACACTGTTCAAGGCCAGAACCACATCCCATGTAGATGTTCTGTTTGTATGAAATTTTGGCCACTGTGTTTAGTAGGATGTTCAGAAGGCACTTTAAATAACCTCTCTGTACTGATAAATATGTCCTAATTCTAACTTTATCTTGTCTGCTAAGACAAATGACTGTAAATTGGTGATTTCTGTTTACTAAGAGATCGTATTTTCTTCTCTTGAAAGCTTGTGAAAACATCTATATTTAAATGTGCTGATTAATTTTGAAGACATTTTTTCCAAAACCTGTAGCAGTGTTAATTCTGTGGAAGGGAGGAGAATTTCTGAAAGCTACTTCTTATTTGGCAAAATGTCACTGGAATAACATGAAACGTTTTTAGAATTCAGTGCTTTGCTTTCATGAAGCAATTTCCTATGCCCCACATCTACTGGGATGTTCACAGCCTTCCTAAGAAGGCAGGGACTTGTCCTCACTTCTGTTGCTCACTATTACTGTGTGTGGAGAAGAGCAGTGTATATATTTTTGGAGGGGCAAAGCAGGCCCTATGAATGTGGAAACTCTTCTTAAGCTACGTGTTTGTTCCATGTTGTCAAAGCTTAAATATTAGCAGTAGTTCTGGCAGAAACTGGGAGAATTGTTTTTGTCATTAATGCTACTATAGAGACAGTATTGTTTTCTTTTGTAACCACTGATTTGGAATATTCAGCGGTGATTTTTTAAATTTTTTTATTTTTTGTGGAGGTGGAGAAGGGGTCTGAAATGCCTATGGGTTTCAGCGGACAGCTGTTTTGTTATACTGTATCCAGCATCAGGACCTGCAGATTCTCATTGTGTGTCATCTTCAGCTGCTACGGCCACTGTCCACAGAAGCATTCAGTTCCTGCCATGCCCACATACCAGACAGACGTATCAATCTCTGTTTATTCCATGCCATGGACTAGAATGGAAGATGTTTGGAATTAGCTCTGCTCTTTATGAATCCTTCTATAAAAGGATTACCTTAGCTATAGGAGACCACGTGTGGTGGTTTCCTCAGAGTGGTGCTTTGTCATCCCCAGTATGACAGTGTAAAGCCTTTTTGACAGCTCCTGTTGCGTATGTGATAAGAATCAGGAATTTCCACTGCTGCTTGGTGTTTTAGCTATGAGAAGTGTCTCCTTCCAAGAAGACTAATACAGCTTTGGATCAAGACTTCCCTAAGAGATAATGAAAAAGATGATCAGCCACAGTGATTCTGAAGTACATTTTTATCAATTAAAATGTTTCATTCTAATTTAATATCAGTAAGAGTAAAAATGGTCTTTATATGCTTAGTTTGAAGTCTCACTTGGCTCCTTCCCAAGGAATTAATGTTTCAGAGTATTAGTCTAGAAAGCCAAATAAAAAAAAGATACAGCCTTTCTCAAAATGTTTGTTTCACAACATGAAATAAATGAAAAAATGCAGAACTCACAAAAACGTTATCAGTGATCAAGGAAAAAAGTCTTCCTCTTTCTCACAAGTACTCTTGATATCTGTGGGTGGATTACTGAGACAGTGCGTTAGTGTAGACCCTATTCCTTGGCCACCATGGCTGTAGTGTGCTGCCAGAGAATGCATGATTTTTTGTGTAGATCAATAGTATGTAAAGGTGCTGTTGTTCTTTATGGAAATGTGTTTACAAGTTTCTCCAAGGCAAACTTATTAAATACGATCCTGTAATTTAATTTACATCTACTTTGTTTCATCTGTATTTTTGATTTACTTGTGCTACTCCTCCATATAATGGTGTACAGTTGAGTCCTGACTTGAAAAGAAAACACGTAGGAAAGATCCAGTCAAGATTCCTTTCAAATATGTTTAGCGCATAGGAATTTCAAGGGCTATTAAAAGAATCAGAGGACATCCAGTTGAAGTAGAATGGTGCCTGAGAATGCTAATACATTTTTTTACTATCATTTAAATACTCAGTGGTTTAGAAAATGCCTTAGCAAAACTTCATGGAGTGTGTTCCAGTAGATGCCAGGACAGCTTAAACAGTATGGACCCCTGAACTTGAATCTAAGGCAGATTTATAGACATAGGCTTCAAAGTGTTACTGATAGCTTTCCTAAGAAACTTGATAAAGGTGTGTGTCCTTTCAGCCATGCCAGTTGTCAGAGGTAGCCAAATGTGGAGGGCTTTGAGTTCCAGGGTCGTACCTTCTGTCCCAGCTAAATAGGTGAGTGCAAGACTGCTGCAGTTCTGTGTCCCCAGGGCTAGACAGAAATGAGGCTGAGTGCTTATTCCCAGTAGGTGTGTGTGCATGCACACACGCTCGCATTCAGAAAATGCATACACAGCTGGCCACACTGAGACTCAAACCAGTGCTTTTATTGGCACCCACATAAACATACCCAGAGCATCGAGCAAGAACTGCACAGACAGCCCAGTCCTGTTCCTTCTTTCCAGCTCCTCAGGGTAGAAGTCAATTTGTGGAATTTTCACAGAAGCTCACGCATATGCTGTATGGGTCCCCCGGGTAGCTGGACTTAAATGGTCCATGTAGTTGCTGAAGCCTTGTCCCATTGGTGTCCCCCAGTTGCTGGCTCCTAGACCCATGAGCGCCCACAGTTTGTGTTCTTACTCTAGTTGCTGATACTTAAACCTCTTACCTACTTGCTGGCCAGTCTGGCTTGAAGTTGGCTCGAATTCACACGTATATACTCAGAACAGAAAGTGTATACACAAAGAAGACAGAAGTAGGGTTTAATGACAATATAGACAAAATATGAGCATCATGATGAAGGGTGGAGCTCAGTCAGACAAGTGCACTGATCAGCCACCCATTTGCACTGGACCCACGCCATATATCCTTTTTCCTGCTGTGTTTCCATACTTGTTTTTATCTTATCCACCTTTAAACCTGTCTCTTCTGCCTCTAGGGCCTTCCCCTAAATATTTTATAGCATCTTGCATATTTTCACAATCCCACTGTAAGTTTTATGTAATCCCAAAATGTTCTTCCTCCCTGCACCCCATAAGAAGTCTGGTACCCATTAAGGTAGTAAGCTTTAGTTTGTAAGGTGTTTCTGGGGAGAAAGTTTCCTACTTGACTCATCTTGGTGGGTTTCACACTGGGTGAATATGGTTGAATTGATGGTCTTGGGAGTAGATGATTCAGGTGATCCATTTTCACTGATTAGGCTGTTAAGGTTTCTCTACCTATTGTTTTTCTGCTGATCTTTGCTGGATTGGTTTCTATTATGATTAGCCTTTAATCAGCTAGCCTTAACACTGGTCTCCCAGGGGTCTAGTAACACCTGTCAAAGCTGGATCTTGCTCTGTTTGGATTTTTGGCCATCTGACAGGGGCATCTGAAAGATTGAGATCAGCTGAGGATACAAAATGTGCAATACCTTTGCTCCATTCTCAAGTCTCATGGAAATTTAGTATTGCAGAGTTTTGTCTACTACTTAACTCCTATTCAGTTCCTAGACCTATATTTCTGGAAAGGAAAAGTGAGGTACCTTCTTGCAGCGTGTTAAATATATACTCTATACTTTGGGCTTACACCTGCTGGAGATGTTACTCATGCATCTAATGAAGGCAAAGCTCAGCAATGACCGCAAGCAAGTAGTGCTACTTGCTCTGCTGAACTTGTCCTCTGTGCTTGTTGCAAGGCCCATGTGAGGTAAGCACAGGGATGCATCATAACAATAATGAGTTCTGGGGCATAAACCAACTCAGACTAGCCATCCCACCTCTGTGTTCTGGTCCGGAAAAGAGCTGTCTGATAATAGCAATCAAAAAGTATTTATTGGGCCAGCTTAAAAAAGGAAAAAAGCAATCATATGTTCTTGTTTAGAAGAGGAGTAATGTCTCCAAGGTGGACAGGAAGACCAGTCATTAATTTGACGTGCAAGCATCAAGAGATTGCTCAATTCCTTTGCAGGGTAGCTGAGCAGGCAAAACCACAGACCCACAATGTGTATTAGCCAATATTTGGCTATCTGACATCTGTATTCAGAAAACCTGGCATGTATTATTTCTACTATAAGAGCCTAAGAGCTATCTAATACTTGGGGCTTTGCCAAGTTGCTTCTCTGAGGAAGAGAAATAGATTGTGTGATTTGAGGGTTGTGAGATTTTTGTGTATGTGCAGTTCTATTTATTTACAAAGTGTGTAAACAGAGCTGTTTGCTTGAGCAGAGTAGAAACAAAGTGCAACAAGCAGCTATTTTGCTGATGTTTTCAAGTCTGCCTGTCTAGCAAGTACTATACTAAAAAAACCCTCTAAAACTCAAAAAAACCACCCCAAAAACCCCACACAACACTCTCTCCTGAGATCACAGGCACAGCAGTTTTTGCTGTTTTTTTTTTCCTGCTTAAAACAGGCATATATAACTGCAGCAGTTTCCCCCACCTTCTTTAATGGCATAATTGTTATTTATAATTTATAAAATTCTTAATTCTTCACACACTTTACAGTCTGACTAGATTTGATGTGTGTGTGCTTCGGACAGTTTTTCTTTTTTTTTTTTTTTCCCAGCTGTTGTGTAAAAGACCTAATGTTCCTTTTTCACTTAGACTAAAAGGAGGGTATTCTGCCCAACCATCAGCCTTTTGGTTGCAGCCAAATACAGAATTCTTTAGAGAGCAACTTGATCACAGACTTTATTTTTTTTAGGATAACAATGCTCTACCTAAAACATAACTTTCAGAAAAAGTGTTTATGCATGTTACAGTACCTTTATTCACTTTCTGGACTCTACAGTTTGTTCTCAGGTCACATTGCGTGGCATCTGAAGACTCCTGCCCTTTACTGCAAATAGCTCTAGTCGGGCCTTTCCCGCGGACAGGTGCGAGCTGCTTTAGGATCTGTCTTCCCAGGCTTCTGCCAGGTCTTCACTGGACTTCTCTAGGGAAAGAGTGTTTAGATTTAGTCCATCCTGCTCTGTTTTTATTTTTTTCTCTTTCTAAATGATGGCTTTTCTTCTCTAGAAGGCCTGATCTAGATTATCACATGATGCTTCATCACCCTGCTCTGTTGGTCTAAGCCTGTATGAGTCAGCTGGAGCTCCTGAAAGCCTGAGATTCATGACTTCCTGCCTCTCTAAACTACTTCTAAGATCTCGTTGTTTTGTCCACAACTAGCAGTTCATGTGTGTGCTGTTGACTGCAAAAAGTAATTTGAGATTCAACTGCAGTGGAGTTTTATATGCAAGTAATACGACAGGAGGTTTATCCCAGAGCTTTCCCTTTACCCCCCACCCCAGTCTTCATTCTTGTTGTCCCTCTTTGTGTTTACATACCATCTGCTCACAGTTTTCTGTCATCTGTTTGCTTTGTTATCCCCTGCCTTTGATTTTGTGCTGGTTATTTGAAAATTTATTTTAAAGTACCAGTACATTGAAAGAGATACGGATTATGTGAAGTGAAAGTTAAAGATGTGAAAATACAGTAGTACTTCATTTGCTTCTGCATGTATATATATGCCTGACGAAGGTTTTATAATCAGTTATCAGCTTGTAATGGCTAGAGTTAACAAGTGAAAATAGGATTTATTGTGATGTAGCCAAAAAATGGTCCAAGGATATACCAAAGGATAAAAATATTGGAGGCTTAAGATGTATTTAACACTGATTAAACAACAGCAGTGTTTGTTGTTTATCTTGACTTTAGCATGACTTCTGTCACCATCTGCCATGACACCTTGATTGACAAACTGAGGAAGCCTGGGCTAGATAAACAGAGAGTGAAGTGGATTGAAATCTGGCTGAACTGTTGGGCTTAAAGAGCTGTGGTCAGTGGCACAAACTCCAGCTGGAGTCCAGTCACTTGTGGTGTACTCCAGCTGTCATCCTTTACTGGGGCCAATACTGTTTAGTATCTTAATTAATAACCTGGCTGGGACAGAGTGCAAGCACCCTCAGCAAGTTTGCACAGGATACAAAACCAGGAGGAATGATTAGTGCACCAAAGGGTTGTGCTGCTTTTCAGGGGGACCTCTACAGGCTGGAGAAATGGGCTGACACAAACTTCCTGAAGCTGAAAATGGAAACACGAGATCCTGCGCCTGGGCAAGAGTAGCCCTGTGCACCAGGGCAGTCTGGGCGCCAACCAGCTGGAAAGCAGCTTTGCAGAAAAGGACCTAGTAGACAGCACATTGAATGTGAGCCAGCAAACCATGAGGCAGAGAGTTGCTGACAAGTCAAAGGAGATGATCCTTCCCCTCTACTCAGCCCTGGTGAGACACGCTGGAGTGCTGCATCCAGTGCTGGGCTCCCCAGTACAGGAAAGCTCTGGAGGGACGTACTGAAGCAGTTCCACTGAAGGGCCATGAGGACGCCGTCATACAAGGAAAGGCTGAGAGAGTTGGGGTTGTTCAGTATGGAGAAGAGAAGGTTCAGGGGGATCTTACTAGTGTGCATAAATAAATACGTGATGAGTGGGTGTAAAGAAGACAGACTTCTCAGTGGTGGCACCAATTCTTAATACAGTAAACTCCATTTAGACGTAAGAAAAACTTACTGTGAGGGTAGTTGAACACTGGTACAGGTTGCCCAGAGGGGTTGTGGAATCTCTGTCTCTGGAGATATTCAAAACCAAACTGGACGTGACCCTGAGCAACCTGCTCAAGGTGACCCTGCTCTGAGCAGTCGGGTGGGACCAGGTGACCTCCAGAGGTACCTTCAGACTCAACTGTTCTGTGACTGTGTGGAAACAGTATTTGGACAAAGCTTGCTTTTGGAAATTCAGCTAAAACTGTAACAGGAAAGACACATACTAGAGTTCTTAAAAGGTATTATTTTGTTTTTGAAAATAAAACCTTATATCAGGATTTCTTTTTTCTGATTTCTGTACGTAAACTGTAATCCTAAGACTAGTTGCTTTTTTAGTTGGTGTCATGGTTTGAGCCTAGAGGGCAACTGAGAGTGCTAAGCAACTGTTCACTCACCTCTTCCCCCCCCCCCCCCCCTCCCCCTGCTGGGAAGGAGAAAATGAAGTAAAAGGTTAAGGAATTGAGATAAGGACAGGGAGGGGTGACTTACCTGTTTGGGTCATGGGCAAAAGGCAGGTTCCTTAGGGAAAGCAAAAGAACATCACTTTAATTCAAAACACTAACAACAACACTTAACAGACAGAATAGGACAATGAAAAGTGTTACCACATCTTAAAAACATCTCCCCTGACCCCTCCCTTCTTCACTTGACACACTTTTGTTCCTAATATCTCTACCTCCTTTCCCAGTGGTGCAGGGGATGGGGGGGGGTACAGTCAGTCCTCTGCTTATTCCTCAAAGGACAGGAGGAACATTTTTCTGCATTCTTCCCCCTGCCACATGGCATCCCTCTCATGAAAGACAGTCCTCCACAAGCTCTTCCATGTCAGTCCTCCTGACAGGATGCATTCTTCTTAAGATGCTCCAGCATTGGTCACCCTCACATGTTGCACTTCTCCCAGTGCCGAACTACAACAAGAAGCGGGAGCTTCTTCCCACAGAGTCCCGGCCTTCTTTGGGCACAGCCGCCTGCTCCCGTGTGGGGTCCTCCATGGGCTGCAGGCAAGTCTCTGCTCCACCAGTGACCTCCATGGTGGCAGGTGGGTCGGCCCTGCCATCTCACCGTGGGATACAGGGGGGGCTCTGCTCCAGTACGCCTCTCCCCCTTCTCCTCCTTCCTTCCACTGATCTCCGTGTTCACATAAGTGTCCTTCTCTTACGGTCTCCTCACAAATCCCACCCCCCTCCCAGATTCCCCTTCTTAAATACATTATCACAGAGGCGCAGCCGCCATCACTACTCAGCTCAGCCTTGGCCAGAGGTGGGTCTGACTTGGAGCCGGGGGAGCTTCGAGAAGCTTCTCACAGGGGCCACTGCTGCAGCTTCCTCCCCCACTACTAAAAAACCCGCCACACACACACAAACCCAGCACAGGCGGTCATCTGTTTTTGTTGAAAGCACCTTTTCCAGTAATCAGGTAATTCATATGAGAGCCCATAGCTTTTCTTTGAAACTGTTCTATATATTCTTATTTATTGGCCATAAAGGCAAATTCTGTTTAAAAAAAAAAAAAAAAAAAAAAAGCTTGTCTAAAAGACACCTGCCTGGTTCGATTCTATCTCTTTGGCTATTTGTTTCTCCTTCTACAGTGGGGGTTCATAGCTTTACAATACTGATTCTTTATCTTTTTCCTCAATGTATCCTAGATTTACTTCAGTGTTTGGTGTTCAGCTGTTTTGCATGTAGGCAAGGGATTGGGTCTCAGATGTGTAGGCAGACATTTTACAGTAGACTTCAGACAAAGGTGATTAGTAAGAGAGGTGTTTGACTGTTGTTCATCATCTGTTCTGGATATTTCAGAAGCATATAATATTTCTGCATCTTAAACTCTGATGCTCTGGTTGTTCATAGTTAACTATGCTTTTCACCTATTAAACATTCAGCAGATTCTAAAATAAGATTGAGAGGGGGGTGTTTACTTATTTATTTATGATAAATTAATAGCCCTAATTGTGACAGAGGAAGCTTTTTACTGAATTATATTGATGTTGTGATAATTTAACTCCTTCAACACATGTGCGTAATATACTTGTATGCCAAGTAATACAGAAACTCCCTTTTCTTGGGCAATCTCATCTTTATTCACAGGTAACAAAACCATGATTCTGGTTTCTGTGGAAGCTGCTGTGAGGTAATAACTGGGCAAACTGTAACAATTTCTTCATAGTTACACACCTAGAAAGTGATTTTTACCTGTGACTTGTATCTTTTAAGTTAGTACCAACTCATTCTGAAGTAGTGGTATGCGAACTGCAGATTCTCAAAATTACAGAAAGAACTGAACCCTCAGTTTGTTGAGTAGCTCACTGATAGGAGTTTGGCAGTGGAACTTTTTTATAAAACCAAAGGAGGATATGGAATAAATGTTTAAAGTGTTCCATCTTTAAATGAAACAAGAACTTTTATTGTAAATAGAGATGGGGAAAAACTAATTCTGAGTGTAATGCAGTTGTCAGCATGGATATTGGTGCACAAAGATTTACTTGTAAAATACATGGCACTGCATTTTTCTTAGGAAAGGCACATAATTAGTGGACTACAGCTATTTTTATACAAATGTAAACCTTGGTGATTTATATTGTGTATACTGCAAGTTTTCGGTACTATCAGCCAGAACAGTCTCCTTCCTTTTTAGCCCCACCTGCATGTATTTTGTGTCCCCTGTTGGTTCATTTCTTGCCTTGATTGAATGGGAGGATTACAGGCTACAGTACATCAATTTATGTTACAGCTTTTCAAGTAGTACTGATAGTCTGCTGTATGACCTAGATGTTGAAGAATCATAGGCAACCAAAGAAAAACATTCTTGCTTAAATAAAAGTGATTTTTTTGTAAGTGGGATTATGTGGAATTCTTAGCCAAAGAATCAGCAAGATTTTCATATTCAGTCTGCAGAGTTCAGCCACAGACTGTTTTGGGGATTATGAAAATTATTTCTTATTTCGACTAATAAAATTTATATTGTTTAAAAATAATGTTGAGATGATAAACTAAAAATTATGTTCTGTAGCATGCCTTTGTGCTAAGGTTTTTTTCAGAGCCATATGTAAATGATTCACAGTGAGTAGTTTAATTGATTAGAGGAGGGAAGGTATTGATATATGTACTTTTAGAATTGGGTGTTTTTTCAAGCAGTCAAATCCTTTTTTTAATCAAGTTTTCCCGAGTTTGAAATCAGAGTTTTGTAATTTAAAATGTAAGTGAAGATTGAAAGTCTTAAAGTTTCTTTCTGGTTGTTTTTTTGGCATATTTGTTACGGTTGTTAGCATTCAATCCTATAATTTTACAGCAATTCAGAATTCTGCTTTCAATTACAATGTTATTTCACTGCATGTGATAGAAATTGGTAGAACTTCAGTGAAATACAGGCTGGTTTCCTTGTGCCACATTGGAGGATTTAAAGTGCTGTTGTGTAGAGGTGTGGGTGATGTCAACAAAGTGTCAGTGGAGGTGATTCGTTTGGAGTGAATCACTAACTGGATGGGAAGGTGAAAACTTGAGAGTTTGTAAGTCAGCTTTTATTTTGTATGTTCCTTTGACTTTAAAATGCAAATCTTAAGAGGCAGTTACCAGATACCATGAAATGCACTGTTTATGTTAAATTTAAAGGACAAAAAATGTCATGAAATACAGGGAAGAAAGAATAATATTTATACTATTGTAATAAATCCTTTGTCAGTATCTTTTTTCTTGGTTTTATGGTTAACTTATGCTACTTAAGTTTGGGAAATATGTCTAACTGTTGCTAATTGCTACTCCAGTGTGCTGACACAACTAGTTTATTTTTTCTCTTGAATATGCTCTGTTTTGCGAAGTCATATTGTGCATTGCTTAGGGTTTCTCTGTTATCCTGTAGTTTGTTTTTTTTAAACAGTTTCAGTCAATTGCATGGTGTTGTATTGGTATACTTCAGAACAGTCTCAAGTCCATGATATCAACACAAAAGGGAAATGTTTTATTCACGGGAGATACTGACATCTCTGATTTTATGATTGTGATTTGTCTATTTAAAGTTTTCTTTCAAATGATTTGATTTTGTAAAAGACTGGGATTTTTAGTGTGAAAGATGCATATATGTGTTTCTTCCAAACAAAGATGACTAGTGGAAAGATATGATATTTATACACTCTGAAGAGAAAGATTTTTTTTTTTCCCAGTTTTTGCTTTTTAGAAGGAATGAGACTTCAGTCTTGAGAAATTATGTTTAATGGTTTCCTGTAAAGCATAAGTATAAAGGCACATGTAAATGCAATATATCTTTAAAAATTTGTTATATATTTGACTTTGTTGGGTATTTCTTGCTTTTTTATAACAAAAGGTACTGAATTTAAAAATTCATCTGGGCTTCTATTACACTTGTTTTAAGTCAGTCTTGATACCTCAGCGTTGGTTTGTTGACTTTTTTTATTGTTGTCCCCACTGTTAGACCTGCAGTTTGCAAACATTAAAGCATTAGCAGAAAGAAGCAGATACTGATTGAGGCTGGTAAAACTCTAATTTCAATGAGCTGTATTAGTTTGTACCCACATTGACTGTAAGTACCTGTGTCCATCTTGTACTCCTGTTTCTGGCTGACTTTTACCTAAGTTGATGATTATAACATCCTTGCCCAAGGAAAGCTTCATGTATCTTTCTCCAGGACTCATCAGTAACTGTATTTGAATTGTCCTTAGGGTTTTAGGTAGAGCATCAGGAGTCATTATTCTCCCTGAGGATCTGATTGTGCTGTGTCTGAAATGATGCCAGCCTATGACAATCAAAGCAGAAGCTGTTGTATTCATACTGTTTTAGCTTCTAGGCCATTTTGTTAATTCTTACAACCAGTGTCATTTTTATTTCTCCATGTTGTGTATGAGGTTGTGGATCAGACGGGAGCTAAGGCATGGTTGTGATGATTCTTTAACATACTTTGATATAACTTTTGATGAAGCTTGTGCTCTCTTGGAATTTTTTTATATTACAATGGGAAATAGCAGTTGTTCTCAAGCTTTTAGCAGGTGCTCACTGTGTGTCACTGGATGCCTGTAACAAACTGAGCAGGGGAGTGTGAGGACTGCTCAGTTAATGCGGCAGTGCTGCTGCCCTGCTTGGGTCCACATAGGCTTATTAGGGAATCAGTCTCTGGTAGTACCTGGATTAAAGATGGATTAAGTTTGGGTATAGTATTAGTTGAACATGTTCCTTTTCTGTTCAATTTCGTACAGGAGGGCTGATTTCTGGCACAGAAACAAGTATCTAGAGGGCTAGTGATACCTTACACTGTCCCAGCTGCCTAGGTGGATATTTCCTGGATTTCTGGTTGACAAAGTCTGCAACAGGATTTTGGTACTGGTGATGTGACAAGCTTACCCAGTTTCCTTGTGCTTCTCACAGAACTACAGGTGATAAAAACCTCTTGTGTATATCATTCCGTGAGAAGGGCTGACCTCACCCTAACAGTTTTGCAGCTGAGTGGTCCTACCAAACCTTTTTCACTTGCACCAGTCTTCCTCTTCCCTCTGCCCACCCAAGTTTTCCACCTCAGTGATCTGAGTTAGTTCACTGGGGCATCAGGTAAGTGCCAGAGTCTGCATGCTGGATGGGAGCAGAGAACGTGTGAGCAGGACAGTAACTGCCTATACCATGAGCTATCGAGGTGGGTTTTTTCTTTTTTTCTAGCATAGCATTAAAGTTTAGGTATTAAAAATTCATTTATGATTCTCCTGTGCTTGTTCTAAGTCAGCCTTAACACTTCAGCATTGTTTTGTGGACTTTTTTGTTGTAGTCCCCACTGTTGTAGCTGCAGTTTGCAAACATTCCAAGCATTAGCTAAAAGAAAATGTTGCAATTCAAATTTTAGGATTTAACGCAACTTCTGACAAAAAAGAATATTTTGACCTAGATGGATGCTTATTTGTTTTATACCGTAAGAATGTGGCGTGTATTTCAGTGTATTTAGTAATCAAAGTTTGTGCATAATTCCACATAACTGAGTTCAGTAGTCCTAATGTCTACCTGCTATATAGGGAGACATTTTTTTCATCTTAACGATTAGATAGTGAGATTTTCAGACTAGCATATTGCTTGGGTATTTTGGGTTTAATGTACATTAAAATGAAACAATAGTAAGAAAAATCATCAAGTATTCTTGGCTATATGGTTTCCACTCAGAAATCACAAAGTCAGCCACTACTTCAAGGTCAGTGTGGAAGAAGAGCTCACCTACAAAGCACGGGCTCATTTGTAGAGCCTTATTACCCAACTTCTTCCAGTTTGGGGGGAATGAAAGTTGAAACTTTGGAGGATTTTTTTCTGGATCCTAGATGTCTGTGAGGAACATCATGAGCATGACATTTTATCACCTCTTTCCAAAGTGGCTGGGATAGTTGGCTATCCTTGCATGTTGACGGTTTCTATTTTTACAGTCTCTCTTCAGTGTTACTTAATCCAGCATTTTTCTTATCGTCTGTTTCACAGATCAACAGCAACATCTTTGTGGTATAAGGCATTTAATTTCTTGTCTCAGGAGTTCTTATAAACAGGAGTGGAACTGTTAGGCTTTTAAAGCAATCTAGTTCTGTTTGACAAAGTTTTTAGAATATAGGCATTGATATTTTAAAAAAACCCTGTAATGTGCAGCAGTGCCATCACTGTTTGGGGACATATATTTTGGGTACGCATCGCATATTTGGGGAACAATAATTATAATCCTCCAACAGGAACTTCATTCTTGAAAAGAGAAGGGGAGAAGGCAGCTGATGTTAACATCTATGGTCCCATGTTGGCTGTGGAATTCAAGTGAGATTTCCATTGATAGTTTAGTTTAGCTGTAGGTTATTTACTAGTGTAGCATTTTCACCTGTGAAGGTTGCATGTACAGCACACCTGTGATGCATTGCCTCTGCATTTCTAAACATGAAAACATTGCTAAGACAAGGCATTGGCCATCCTGGTAGAATTCATATCAAGTAACAATGCGTTCACAAAGTAACATCCTCCTTAGTGCATCATGCATGGCAACAACTAGTTATTTGTGGAATGAGAAAAATTGTTCTCATCTGTAATCAATACTATGGTTTTTTTTAGACCAGTCTTGGAGGAGAAAATTCTTCTAAATACTAACCCTGGTTCAACAGTTACATTTTAAGGGAAGTTTTCTGAATTGAAAAGGGAAAAAAACCCACCAAAAAAACGTAGAAAATTCTCTTACCATGTGTGTTTGCCCATTTCAGTGATCTGGGTATATCAGCTAGGAGCTGGACATCTCAATGCCATCAAAGACTCATATGAAACATGAAAGCACCCATTATAGACCTTAACAACTGTTTAAAGTTCACTCTGCCCAAAACCTCTTATGTTTTTGTTTCATTGGATCTAAGTTTTAGTAATCCCAGAAGACAGGGTTGCTCATAGTCCTGTTTGGAGGTAGGAAAAGAATATTTACAATTCACCGAGCCCTTCACAAGGTGACTTAGGGAGGGTGATGGCATTTGCTCTCTCTGGAACAGTTTAAATGAAGGAGGGACCTGAGAAATTACACTTCAAGAATCAGTGACTAAAAATACTGTGCAATTCTGTTTCACTCTGAGTTGTAAGGCAACATCTGGCAAAGGAACCCTGTTAATACAGAAAAACGTAAGAGCTTTCTACCTCTGGCAAACCATCGCAGCTCAAAATAGAGATAAGACCCATCTTTCTAAAATTTTCACTCATTTATAGATTCACTACATTATTAAAGTCAGTATCTGTTAAAAAATGCTTTGTTTCTTCTTTATCATAGTTCACAATACAGAATGTAAAATTAATCAGGTCAATAAGGCTTAGTTAAGATGCTGCTGAAACCTACATAGAATGACAGTGGTTTTTCATTACAAGGCCATCTGCACTGCACAGACTGAGTATAAGAAAATTCGTGTGTGTATATACGTTTCAGTATTGATACAGGAGAAATATTGGGGTGAATCACCCAGACTTCAGAGTAACTTCAGAGTGAGAGTAACCTCAGAGTTTTGTTCTTTGTGAGAAGTCTGTAATGAACCGTGTGTATTTACCCTTTAAGCCATTTGTGCTGTATGCGTTACTGAGTAGTTTTTAAGGTTCTGTGTAAAATTTCGTGGAGGAGATACTTCATATTGAAAATACACATCAAGAGCAGTTTTGCAGTTGACATAAGCCTATGTTCAGTCTTACCTTATCCCCAGCACTTGCTGCTTCTGTTCTTTAGTGCTGACGCTGGTGCTTTTGATGCAGTCAGTTGGATCTGGGTTTGATCAGCCTGAAAATTACCACAGAGGATGGGAGGAGGTTTTCATCTGGATTAGGGAGCTACATAGCATAGTGGTGTGAGCACAAATGCAGGCAGAAGAAATGCCTGGAAATAAGCAGAAGGCAGGACAGTCCCTCTCACTGGAAGCATCAACTTGGATCAGCCTATGTCATTTGAGAAGCTTCACTCTGACAGTTTCTAAAGAGATAATTCTAATAAATATAACTCAGAAGATACACTGAATAACAGCAAATCCAAGATCTTATTACCATTGAAATAACCAATCCACCTTGTGTGCAGTCTTGTCCACATCATCTTATCCCTGTATTTGCACTCACTTTACAACTTGCCTGTTATGCTTCAGCTTGTTAGAACAACCTCCAAAAGAACTGAATAAATGAGTGCCAGAGATGGTGGAAAGGAGAGGGCAGGACTGCATGCCCAGGACTATGAGAGAGGGGAGCAAGAGTAACTCTCTCACAGCAACAGCAAGCGGTTGGGTTGATGATGTATGACTGAACCACAGATCCACTTGCAGCCCCAGGAAAGGAAAAAGTGGGGAGATTAGCTCCCTTGCCACCAAAAATAAGGAAGGGAAGGTGATGATTTATTCCCTTTTCTGCTGTGCTTATTCTTCTGCTGTTGTTTATTCCGTGCCCTGTCTTGCATCAGCTGTACCACTCATGGCTCTTCTGTGCATTAGTTTTAACTTGTGAGACAGAAATGTTAACCAGTTTGATTTACTTTGGGGATTTGTTCCCAGATTGAGCAGGAAAGGAGTGTACATCTGGAGGCAGGTGAAACAAATTGGACCACCTGCTGTTGTCATGTTATACTGATTGTATCGATTTGTTCTGGATAGTAAAATGGGGGCATTGCTGAAAAAATTCAGAAAAAATGTTTCAAGAGGGAGATAATCTACATAAAAGTGTAATAAATGTAAAATGCAGCTCATGGGGGAAAAACATTTACATCTAGTGATGGGATCTAGTGCAGTTGTTATCAATATTGGAGGAGTACTGGCTCCATGGAAGTCACAGCTCAGTACTGTGATAGGACCGTAAATTGGATGTTAGAGACTATTGGGAAAGGAATCGTGATCGGTGGATAAACAAGCAGTGTCACGTTCCTTAAATGTGGCACTTAGTGCCTGCTTGCCATCTCAGAAAGAGAAAAGTGGCATGGAATTAGTAAAATTGTGAGTGACATGAAAAGAGTAAATAAATACTTTTTCACTGTTTCTTCCAATACAGGAAGCTTGCAGGCGGTTTGTGAACAAATAAAAGACAATTATTCTTCAAATATGGGCAGTTAAGCACATGGAAGTCCTTGCCACAGGATGTTAATGTTAAATTTTCATCAGTTTAAGAGGTCACCAAACAAGTTCATAGAAAAATACTTCACTGTTGATTGTTAAATACAAAGATCGCATTTGTGGCCCAAGAAGTCCTTGTGGCAAATTGTTGCAGACTGGGCCAGTGTTTGGCTGTTGTCACATGTTTGATCATTCCTGTACTCCTCCCTGTCAGGAATAGGATAATGCACTAGATTCATCTTTGATCTGACTCACTGTGGTGTTTCTTCTGCTAGCAGAACTCAAAGTAGCGATGTGTATTGTCAAGATAAGTTTTTATTTTTGAGATGATTCAGTTGTAATTGGAAAAAGGCCTAAGTAAATCTAGACTTTTTTTTACTAAGTGCTAGTGGACTATAATTGGCATTGATAATTCTTGAACTGTTCAGGTAAGAAAAACATTTTCTTGAAGACAGCAACATGCAACTGTTCATTATTGTTTCTCTGCAAGTAAAGTAACAGTTGTGCAGTTTTATATTAAATTTGCAGAACTTAGGTTAAATCGCGTATACGTTGAGTGTTGCAATTTCAGGGGAAATTTTTTAAGATCACTGAATAAAGTCTCAGGTCTGTAGATAAGAAAAAATGAATGCGTGTGGGTTTGGAGGCAATCAGTAGTATATAGTAAAAATCACAAACTCTGTGTTCTTTCTCTAGAAAGTAATTCTGTAATAGTCCTTTATTGTGAAGACTGTTTTGAAGTGGTGAATAGTAAGTTGTTGAAGCCATTTCAGGTGCTAAGTAAAATGCCATAACTATTTTCTCCCTAATTATTATTAAATTGAATCTGCCATGTACAGAATAAAGAAGAAATAAATTTGTACCTTATTTTTGAAATGTATACAGAAGTTATGAAGGTGTTCTGGACTGTTCCCCTCCTACTCTCTAAAATGTTTTTGATACTCTCATCCAGCTTTTTACATCTTTTAAATAGAATTTCTAGTCTGGTATCTTCTCTGTTTTGCTGGAGGGTTTTTTGCATGAGTCAGATGTGCATTAGTAGTTCTCGCTGTTTTAATTAAGGTGGCAGAGTTGTTGAATCCTTATCGAAGCAGACTGGTGTGGAGGGGACAAAACAGAATAAAACTTCATACCTCAATTCTTAAATTAATCATCCAGAGTATCTCTAAAGTCAGAATCACATAATTCTTTTAACCACCTACAAAATCTTCTAACATAGATGGTAGTTTAATGTCTAAAAGAACAAATAAGAAAAATATTTAAATCCCAAAATGAAAATTTACAGGTTTTCAGACTTTACTGTAAAGAACTTGTAAAAGGAGGGTATGCAATCTTACATCTCCCTGTTTTTAACAGGGAGTTTGGGGGGTTCTGGTTTGTTGGGGTTTTTTTGGGGTTTTTGGCTTTGTTATTTTAGGCAATAAACTAGTAAGCAGGTACAAGACAATTTTTTGATGGCAGTAGCAAGGTAAGGCAGTATACATGAGATAGATGCAAGGTCATGGGGTTCACACAAAATTGGACAAACATTTTCAGTACTTACCTGGTTTTGTGGTTGGTTTATGTATGCTTGGTATACATTTTATATGTATGTTTATACAAATAGAAGTGAAAGTACATACAGAAACAGTGAAGTCATTACAGTGTTTTGGAGTCCTCCTTTAATGTGTAGAGAACTAGAGCCAGAACTTTTTATTGTGAGGAGAATATTAGTTCTTGGAAAATTTCAGTTCTGTTGTCTTCCTAATTCCAACAGTTACTGAATTAACTTTATGTTAATAAGGCTTAATATTGATGGCTTTAGGTTGCAATCTTGATTTTTAATTGTATTAAAAACTTTAAAAATTTATTAGTCTCTTCTACTCTTTATTCAGTGTTTTGCTTCTGTTACAACTGAGAAGTTTCAAGCTACCATATAACCTGTTCCTACAGATAAATGGGGTCCATTTTTAATTTAAATAAATTCAATATTTACTTTCCTGTTTTCTTAACTGGTGCATAAATACCATTCTTTGGTGCTTACATATGGTAGCTGGTATCACATTCACTTTGTATTTGTGTGTGCTTCAGATCGCTGTGATGATTTCCGAGCTTAGTTTCCATCTCTCTCACAGCAATTTGACTAGAGTCTTGCAAGTTAACTTAAGTCTTCCTTTGCCATAGTACTGCCATAAAATTTTTGGTTGCACCCCCACATTAATTTATTTACTGAAATCAGTGACACTGTGTTTATCCAGAGCTTTAGCAGTATTTTAAAATGCTGAAAATCACCTGTGTATAAAAATAAATTACACCTCTCCCTTTTTTGTAGGAAAACAAGAAGGCACTTCTGAAGGTCAGTGATGAAATTTTGACACTGTTCAGATTAGTGACAATCTAATTATATTTTTCATGGAAAATGCCAGTTTATTCTCATCACCTTTTTTGGAACTACTCAAAAAGTTTATTTAAAAGAAACCAAACACGTGATTGCTGTAAGCTTAAGCAAATAAAAGATTCCTTAAAAATCTTCTTCACAAGTTTTTAATATGCTTGATACTTCCTTTCTTAAAAAAATACAGTATTAATGCAACCCATTTTAGGATCTGTAAAGGCAAAACCAGTATCTCAAAAAATGATGAAGTTGCAACTCCATTAATGCTTTCTCAAACCCAGGGTTGTTTGGGAATCTGGGTTTAAGAGATTTATAAATGAGAAGTAGCATAGCTAACTAAAAGAAGGTCTCTGTGAGGTTGTGTAGAAACCACCATGGGAAGCTTTGCTATTTGGCATGTCCCTGACTTAGGGAATTGTGTGAATGCCAGCTGTGCCTCTTGCACTCTCTCTCCATGCTTAATAGACACATAGATTATGTCCTTCCTTTTTTTCCTTCTCTTTTAGAAAGGGAAGTCAAAGTATAGTAAAAGTGCAAAAATTGGTCATAATTAGAAAATAGAAATAAATATCAAGCAAATCTTTGCCTTGCATGTTACTTCTATTTTTCTCATCTGGATTTATATAGATGTTAATAGTTTCTTATAGTCTGCTAAGAATTAGAATTCCCTTTCACCACTATGTACGTGCAGCACATGCCGCTTGCATATTACACCCACTCGTCAGTCTATTTTTTTTATTTTTTAAAATCTGAATGACAGTTCATGAGCAGTGCTCAAGAGTAAGATTATACTCAGCCAGACCAATTTGTAATTTTGAAGGCAGGTGGTGTAACTTCGGTTTTAGGGTACTGTATAAGTTGTGTAATTCTAGACTGCAGTTTCTTCCTTCTGCCAGAAGGCAGAAAAAAAATCCTCATAAAAATATGGTTTGATTCATTGTGTTTCATTAGACTTTTCCTCACAAAATATTTTTAGCTTGTTTTTTTTTTCACAGGCTTTTCTACAGTGTTGTTACAAAGAGTATCCTCTCTAAGTCAGCCCATGGACTATCAAGCACTGAAAGTGATGCCCTGTTTTAACAAGAACTCTTTGATTTTGGAGAGAGTACAATGTATTGGCAAGTGACTTAAGTACCAGGCTTTGTTGGATATTAGTGTACAGACATTCAGTAACTCTTATTCATGTCCAGAAAATGCAATGATCCTGTTTCTTATGAGAACATTATTTTTATCTAAGTACAAAATGAGAGTCTGAATTGGATGCCTTCACGTTATATTTGAGTCATCATCTTTGCTACAGTAGTTTCTCTCCCCGTGTTTCTTAATTTAAGAAGGGAGAGAATCCATAATGCAAGCAGTAGGTCCTTCAAAAGCCAGTAACTGTAATGCTTTGATCTTACTTCATGGGTGGAGGTATAATGCCAAGACTTTTAAGGGGGCTTTGAGTGTGGTGAGGTGAGCACCCTTTGCTCCGCTTTTGGTGTACGCACCCAGGCAGGCTGTACTGTCACACCTGGGGGTAGCTGTGCCTAGAGCTGGCTGTACTCATCAGCATGTACCTGCTCAGACACTTCCACACATACCACGCTCTTCCAGAGTTCTGGGGACCCAGTGCTGGGGACGAGTGTGGAGATCTCACCTGTGGAAAGCTGGTGGATGTTCTGGTGAGCAGGGTGTGGAGATGAGCCTGAGGGCAGCAACAGAAGCTGGCAGCCAGCCTGCTGGAGTGGTCTGCCAGTAGTGAACATGATGGCATTGTTTTGGGGCAGTTGTCACTGAGGAAGTGCTGAAGGGCACTTAACAGTGAACGGAGATTAAGTCAAATCTGTGAGCCTTTATCTTAAAATTTCTGTGTAGTGTGTGTGCAGAAGGATCGTTGTTAAAACCACACCTAACTGCTCAATCCATAATCTGGGTGGATACAGGGTTATCAAGAGGGTAATTTTTCTGAAATAACTTTGCTATGCAAACGACTAACATTACTGAATACCTTATGTTTTTGTTAGACCAAATTAGTTAAGAGAAAGTGAACATGTCTTTGGACTTAGAGCTTTGGTTCTCTTTAGAGCTGAGGGAAATCTTGATTAAAAACTCTGAGCCTGAAGACTGGTCTCCCTTCCCAATATTAAGAACCGTTTATTAAAAGATTGTTTCTGTTCTTGGTATGTTTTGTTTTCTTCTATCTTTAGATCTTTACAGCTTTGACACCACCATGGTGCACTTGGCAGTGAAGGCTGAGTCCTATAACAAATGCTGGGTGACTTTGTTTTGTGTTTTGAGGTTTGACTATCCATTTAAAGTTTTCAAAAATTGGTTCCTCATCCTACCATTCTGGAAAATTTGTCCTGTTTTAATTAAGTATTTGCATTTCTATATATTAGATGCATATTTGCATCTAAGCTATTCTATTGTAGATTAGGTGGAAAAAGTAAAGGAGATAAAAAGTTAAGAGCTGTTTGTGTTAAGATTTAGATTTAAGTCTTTCTGAAGCATGGCCTACCATGGCCTTTGAAGTTAAATTTGTGGAAGAGTATGCCCACACTTGTAAACTTTAGTGTGGATTAGACCCTGCATTCAGACATGTTTTGGTTTAACTACAATCCTACAAGGATTGGGGTCACATTCTGCTGGGTTGAAAGCAGACTTGCAAAACTGTCACTTGCTGTTCTATTCATACACTCTTGCAGCAGTAGTTTTTAAAATTTACTGTCCTTTTTGCATGCTTATTTTAGGAGGCTAGTTCTGCAAAACATTGCCTCCTTTGGTTTGGACTGGTTATTGAGCTGTACAAATGGGATCTGCAGAGTGTATTTTTAAGAAAATACTTCTTTAAAGTTACTTGCTATTTTCAATTTTAATTTTTTTATATTCCTCCAAAGACCTATGTTCCAGATCTATTTTCAGTATTTTGATTTAGAGGGAATATATGGAAGAACACTTTGTTCGTAGCCACATTCTCTCTTTTTGACCTTAAACATTTGACTTCTTGCCGGGGAGTTTGTCCAATCTTTATAGTCACTTACGCAGCAGTAAACTTAATGACACAATTATTGTATCCTTTTCATTTCCATTATGGTGATTTTTAATTTATAGAACATGAAATTACTAGTTTTACTTAAGCTCATACAAGTGTACAGTACAGGAAAAATGCAATAAAAATTATGTGGAGTTTTAAATTTAACAAATTTATGTGGGTCATTTGGGCATAGTTCCTGATCATTATTTGATCCTAGGTAGAAGAAAGAAGCAGGCAGAAGAACTGTTATTTTACTTTCAGCCATAAGCTGAAGGAAAGTACTGTGTTTCTAGTACCTGCACTTTTTAGATAGGTTGCTTGGTAAATCTGGGATTTTTAGCAAGGGTTTTAACAGTTCAGGCAGTCTGTTCATTTTTAGAATTGATCCTTCCCATGAGTGAATTGCTTCCCATGAGTGAATTGCTTCCAGTCTCTTTCAAAGAGCAGAGTAATTTAATTTAACAAAACCAAAAACAAAACATCAGAGCAGGCGTTGTAGGGATTTCTCTAAGTATATATCCATAAACCTTTTTTAGGCATGGAATCATATGCTCAGTTATTTAGCCTTACAGAACTGTCACAAGCTGAGAAAAAAAGTATTCCAGAAACTCACTTCACGTATGTTGCTACAGCAATATTCTCTTCTGCATTTAGAAAAAAATGCAGCTTTGCAGGCCTTACCCCTTCCCTCTTTTTTTTGTCCTGACTCCTCCATCACGGGTAACGGAGAGATGCACTCTGCACCTGCCTTTCAGGTGGTAACAGTTTACAATGTGTATATGAGTAGGAGAACGCTATAGTTTGAGCCCACTCTGGGGTGTAGTCACATGTAGCACTAAGAGTTCACGCTTCCAAGTTCTTTTTTTCTCTAAAGAATTAAGAAAAAAACCCAACAAACAACTGAAAGAATTAATAAAACTACAGTAAGTGGAGAGCATGGGAAGCAACACAGTACAACACGCAAGTTATGTTTTCCAGTACTTCCAGTTTTTCCAAAAGAACCATTCCTGTACAAATATGCAGCCTGACTGCTGCATTTGAGTTCTAAATTTAAAAGAAAATCTTTCCTAAGCCAGGTATGTATCTACAAATAACAAGTAAGCTGAAGAAAATGGAAAGCTTTGCATTTGCCTTAGACTGTTTTCAGATAATTTTCTGTGGTTTTTAGTGGACATCTGGAATAATGTCTCACACTATGATTCTTAAAGCCCTCTTCCTCAACATTTTTTGGGACCCCAAAAACCTAGATTTGTTTTTTAAGAGCAAATAATACTTTTTTTTCTTCAATGTGGTCTGTCCACATCTGTTTTGCATTGCACATGTAGTTGCAATGCACATTACTGCTGTATTTATTTCTTTAAAATTGTAGCAGCAGTTTTGCTCATGTGGTTTCTGGTTCCTGAGAATTCCCTTGACCTGAATAAAATTCTGTTGAAAAATTTAAGGATGCTCATGTGTCCTGGGTTTGTGTGGAGGGGTTTTTGGTATCGGGGGGGGGGGGGGGGGGGGGGGGCGGGCGGGCTACAGTGGTGGCCCCTGTAAGAAGCTTCTAGAAGCTCCCTTGGCTCCAAGTTGGACCCGCCTCTGGCCAAGGCCGAGCCAGTTAGCAATGACGGCTGTGCCTCTGTGATAGCATATTTAAGAAGGGGAACCTGGGATCAGGAGTTGGAGTTGTGAGGAGTTGCGAGAACACCACTGCGAATGCCAAAGTCAGTGCAAGGAGGAGGAAGGGGGGAAGGTGCACCGGTGCAGAGACTATGTAGGGGTTTTTGCCTCTCAACTGAGGCAAAATCTTTGGACTACTTATTCACTCCTTTTGCTGTGATCTCCACTCATGAACCAAATGCCTTTCTTTGGGCGGAGGCTGTGGTAGCTGCAGTTCTCAGTCACAATTCAAAACCTGGCAAGAAAACATGAGCTAAGTCACATTTCTGACATCTCTGTTTTCCTTTAATTGATCTAAATACTTTCCTCAGCAGAGTCAGAAAATATACAGGAAATAAATGAATGTATCTTCCTGTTTATATCTTATGACTGTTTTCTGCTCTCACTAGGGTAGGTCAGGAAGGTTGTCTGCAGAGGAGCTGGAGTTGTCAGTGAGCAAAGCCTTGAACATGAACAGGGAAGTTTTTCCCTCAGCCATCTTTCTCCTAGCTTAGATTTGTATTTTTCTCTGCAGATTGAAAAAGAAAAAAACCCAAACCTCAAAAAACTACAGAGCTTAAACCCCACTTTACTATAATAATTTTGCTTCTGGTCACTGGTGATCTGATTATTAGGCAGTATCTTTAGAAACCACTTCAAGTACATGCAGTTGAGTGTATGTTACCATATAAGATAGTGAAATGCTATTTCCAGTGGGACCTGACAGTAAGAAAAATCACTTTAAAGCACAGTCAGAGCAAACTGCCTGAGGTTTACCATGAAATTTTAAGTACAAATTAGTATTTTATATTTGAAAAGCAGTTTTCACCTAAGGATTAATTTCTCTTCATTTTGTCCTATTTATGTATTTATTACAGTGATGGTAGTCTTTTGCTCAGTTGATCTTAAAATTCCTAATGTGTGCATTTTCCATGTGCAGTGGAGAATACACCTTTTGTGGAATAGTTGAGAACCCTGCTGAATGTCAGACTACCTGTACAAAGATCACTCTGGTACTGGAGTTGTCATTTGCTCAAAAGAGCAGCTGCTTTCAAACTAGAATTGTTTCATTATTCTTTTTTATAGATCTTAATGATTCATAAAGATATTTTACTTACTTTTTATTTAATGATAGACATAGGTAAATAGCACCCATCTCAGAGTAACAATTTGTCTGTACAGAAATAGCTGAAGGGAAAATTACTTTTTTAATGTTACTGGATTAAGTTGCATCCTGCTACTAGTTTGTAGGGTCTTTATTTGAATGTATTCTTATCAATTGATAAATAATAAATAATATTATAAAGGCCAGGTCTCCTGTACAATCATAATAATGAAATGAAAGTGCAACATACTACACTATAAAATTTAATAGACACTTCAATATATTGTCCTGCTGCAAACATATGGAAGATTTCTACCGATTTATAAATTGCCTGAAGCAACTAGTATCTTCTCTAGATTGCTTAGCCAAAATCTGCTTTAAGCATGGAGCTCTCTGGCCTGCACTCTAAGATGATTCTAGGCTTTTGCAAATAGATAACAATGAAGCCCATGTGACTGATTTTAAAATTATTCTCATTTACTTATTGTCACTACGATATTTTTAGTGCAGCTCTTTCCAGAGAAGTATTTCTCTGATCAAAACTTAATTTTGTAACATATTCAGTTAATTTTATTCGTGTTCTGGCAGTGTAAACATTAGTTATCACTGAAATTTAAATAGCCCCATCTCTCAACTGTAATATTTTCCTCTACTGATAAAAAGCACCTTTATTTTAATAAAGTTTGTTCATTTATTAATACAATAATCATAATTATTTTGAAATTAAATACCTGGTTTTACTACTTACCTAATGTGCGAATTACCCCTTTTTTTCTGCTGCTGTTGTAGAGGGAGTTGAAGTCAACTAGGTTTCTAATAGTCTCCTCACCTTTCTAAATTACGGTTTCAGAATTGTAATGATGAACACCATTCTCCTCTTTTAGTTTAATCTGTAGTATCTAGTATTTTCATGTTGATCTTTCTTCCCATCAATGACAATTATTTCTTCTTTAAACTTGAATTTCTATGCATGTGATCACTGTTTTGAAGTCACGGGTTGTATTAATAAATTACATATGTTCTTTTCAAGAGAAATGACACCTGGGTAGTATCCTTGAGCCAAAGATAAAATTTATCTTAAAAAATATGTCTTTTCTGCATTAGTTTGCAAAATATATGTTTTTATGAGGCTCTCTGATGTTAACTAAAGCAGAGGAAACATCTTTGTGTATGACTTTGGTAAATATTTTTAATTTCAGATCTCTTTACAATTCCAAAATCTCATTTACTAATTTCATGAGATACATAATTATTTTTATGTAAAATGATATTTTAAAAGGAAATGTCATTTCCTTTTAGAGCTACTGATTAATCTACTTCTATTCAAAGATGCAATAACTCATACCATAATCACACTCTCATTAGAAAATAATTAGGCGGTTCTGGGGAGTCACAGTTACAGGAACTAGGCATAGACCTAGGATGTTAAGAAAAAAACTGCAAACAAAACTAGTTCTTTGTTTTCCAGACGATACAAATAAGCCTATTTTGTTATATTATCTGGTGGAAGCATATGCATGTCTTGTTTTCCTTTTTATCTTAGTGGCTCTTGGTCAAAAAACTACATCAAGCCTAGTTCGTTATATTACCAGCATTTTGGATGTCAGAATGGCAAATGAGATTCAGCCTAGATAAATGTTAAAGTGATAAACATTGAAAAATAGTAATAACTACCATTGAAATAGGTGCTTCATAAAAGAATCAGCTTTGTGTTCAATAGTGATTAAAAAAGGCAAGTACATGATTAGGACCGAAGGAGGAGATAGAACAGTAGAAAATACCATTATGCCAGAACATAAGCCCATCATGCATCACCTATGGAATACTGGGTACAAATCATGACAGGCTTTGAGGAGGGTCTTGAATTATGGAGCAGCTTTCCTTTGAGGAAAGACAAAATTGAGTAGGACTCTTAAAGGCTGAAAAACAGATGGCAGAGAGGGATACAGTAGATGCGTATTAAATTGTGTGCCAGGGAGAGGGTGACTGCAGAATGACTGTTCGCAGTCACTTTCAGTACAAGAATCAAAGGATGTCAGTTGAAGTTATGAGATGGCAGATGCAGAACAAACACAAGAAGATGATCCTTTGGAAAAGGTGCCAGTATGCTCTGGAATTTCATGCCATAGTATGTGGATGTTAGAAGTTTCCATATGCTCAAGGGGGAGCTGGATAGATTTGTGGAATAAATACCAGGTGGGAGCTACTAAATACATAGGAATCCCATATGGTGGCCTCTGAGCTGCCATTTGTTGGAGACCAAGGGACTGCTTGGGGGAGGAAGGATCCCTGTGTGCTTAGCTTGCTCTTACGCTTTTCCTTGGACATCTGCACATAGCTGTTTTTCTAAATATAGGATGCTGGCCTGTGTGGATCTTTGATCTGTCCTAGAAGAGCCCTTTTGATACCACTGCACTCAGGTTCTTGGGTCTGCTCCTTTTCCATGGAACTTCTGTCTCAAGAAGGATAATTTGTTCTAGTTCGTTTGTAAATTAAAACATTTTATTTGGAAGAAAGGCTGTATAGGTGAGAAAGAGGGTAAGACTTGCCTCTAGTAATAGGCTTTGGATATTGGTTTATGGCATAGGAAAGAACTACAGATACTTGAAGTAAAAACAATGTCTTAGATCATGCAGATCAGGGATTTGAGAGTCCTTCCCAGACTGTCTACATGTAGAGAGTGTGTGTGTGTCTGTCTTCCATTCTCGTATCTCTAGTCAGAAACGTTACCTTTGAAAAAATATTCTGAGAAAGTCTTAACAGAGGTGAGAGAAATTAGACTTTTTTTTTTTTCTTCTATGTGTAAGAGTCTCTGCAGCATTTATCACCCCTTTAAATAGACTTGAAAGGTACTTTCCATTCTGTCATTTTACAGTAAGCTGTTAAAGTTGTTTAGGTATTGAAAACATTTTTGGGGCATTAACCTGTGGATTGTTTGCCCTTCAGAAGTTTGAATGTATCTCCTGATCCTCATGTGTGGTGGTTAAAGCTGAGCACTGGCATGGTTTGGTTACCCAGAAAGGTGGTGGAGTCTCCATCCCATCAGATAGTCAAAATAAGCCATCTGGACATGTTCCTGGGCAACTGGCTGTAGGTGGCCCTACTGCGCCAGCAAGGGGATTGCACCAGACAACCTTCAGAGGTCCCTTCCAGCCTCAACCCTTCTGTGATTCAGAGAAGGCTGGCTGTGTGGGCATGCACAGCTTGTATTCAGGAAAAAAAAACAACAAACCAAAAAACCACACCAAAACCCGCCAGAATTGTGGGGCAGTATTTTTAGTGCAGTATTTTTACAGGAAATTTGTTTGAAGGGGATGGGGAAAAGAGAAGACGAGACATGCTGTCCTATTAAAAAAGAGAGAAATACTGATGGTTAGGTTGGCTTTCCTTTGTTACAAAAAAGCCTTTACAGTCTTCTGTCATGGCTTTTTGAGAATAAAGCAAAAAGGTGTTGTCTCTCTTAAAGGAATAAATTAAATTCTATTTTTTCACAGTACAATTCAAGAACACGTGATTTTATTTCCTTATCTGTCTTTTTGATTGAAAACAAAAGGGTGAAAAGAATTTAGTGAATTCTACATATGTATGTATTTCCTATGCTATGATTTTTGAGGCTAGCAATATAAATGTACTTTGGATGTCTGATAGAAACAGTCTGAAAATTCTTTAGGCCACTTCAGCCAGTCTGCAGGCCTCCAATGAAATAATAAATGTTGTATATATGTTATCTGTTGCATATTATATAAATATTACTTAAGCTCTTTTCCTGCTTACATGGAACCTATATTGGCAGTGGAAATCAGGGCCAGTTTCCATGGCAACTCAGTGGCACTGGGAAGAAAGGCTGATGCTGTGCTCTGGTTGGTATTTTTATGCAAGGGGAGAGATGCAGACCTACATTTTTAGATAGGAAATGTATTTCAAGGCACAAAAACATTAAAATTTTTTGTGAATCTGTTGAAAAAATAGATGTGTGTAACAATGGAAATTGAAACCTATTGTTTGCTGTTTGCAATAGAATTTTTTTATTTTTATCTAATGTTAGAGAACAGCACTGTTAAATATATACAATTACTGTTGCTATATTTGCATGGAAATAGCAAGGAGTCTTCTGTACTGAGGACAAAGAAAGTTTTGTATTGGGGCAAAACAGGGACAAAACAGACTGAGTTTTGGCTTAGTCTGCTAGCCTTTTCAGTCTTGTTTTCACCTTCTGAACTCTTTTAAAATCATTTTTGTGAAGGTCTTTGAGGACTTCCAGAAAAATCTTGTTCTTTTTTTATGGCAATCCTATCTCTCTGGTTTTCTCTGGGTTTTCTAAAGATATTTCTCACTTGTTTGTTCTTTCAACCCTCTTTTATCTTTCAGTGGTACTTAGTATACCTTTTTCTGTATTTTGTATGATTATAGGACGGGGGAGAGCTCTGACACTGCCTCCTCTATTTTTATTTTTTCCTCCTCTGTCACTGAGAATGGTGAGGAAGCCAAGGCTCCTCATGCCCTTTATTTCTTGAAGACCATCCAGTAGTTCTGCACAACTGCTCCTCCCTGTATATTTTTACTCACCATTTGTGTATTAGGTGCCATCGTTATTTGTTCAAGAAATGGTTGTAGCTGATACACAGATACATAAGGGGAATTCAGATGAAATTGGAAGAATTGTGGGCATTATTTTACAAACTGTCTTCCATGTACTTGTGAAGATAGCTGATAGGGATAGATTGAGACATCGGGTTATGCATGGAGAGGTTGTGCTTAAGATAAGCAAAACCAGACTGCATCCTATGTACTTCCGCAGAAGTTAGATTCCTAGAGAATTAAATCTGCATTGATGAGATCTTCATGTAGTTATTTTATTTTGTTATTAATGAAAAAGCTAGGACTGAGCAAGACGTGATTTACAGGTATTGGGGAGCTTTCTAGAAATGCTGCATTTTCTTTTGGGTACCAGGAGTCATTAAGGGAAAGGATTTCTAAAGCCTGCAGTTTCTCTTTTATCTTTGATGGGAGTAGGGTGAAGCTTTGCATTTCTCTGTGCCTCCTACACTGCGAAGTACTTGGTTCACCTCGATGAAGTGGGATGTTCTGAGAAGTCAAAACCTTGTGAGAAGATGAACCTAGCTGGTAGCAGTATTCTTCAGAAGTGTGAAGGGCTCCGTTCGTCTCAATGAATCATCATCTTTCTTTCCCAACCCTAGCACTATACAGTTAGTCTGTATCTGGTGTTGCCTAGCAGGTATTCATCAAATATCTGAAGGGAACTGATTTATCCCAACTGGGACTCTTGTGGAAATCCAAGTAGATAAAATGTTCACAGAGGAATATTAGCCTCTTCCCTACGTCTGTCACCCACACTATCAATCGGGATTAAGCTCGAAGGCATTTTACAGCTGTCCAAGGCTTGGCTGCCTTGTCATACTGATGATTTAAAGACATCTCACTTAGAGTGGAGTATCTCTATTCCATCCTGCAATCAGCATATGTTTCAGCTATCATCTTTTCAGAGGTTTAGCAAATCAAAGCTTGAAGTGATAGCCCGTGTGCACAGTAGCACTGACTGAATATACACCTCTTTATTCGGGAGTAGAAAACCAACTTTGTTTCTGCAGTAACTGTAGGTACATAAGGTGAGATGAGCCTGGTGCACTTTCAGTTCTCTCAGCTTCATCTCTTGAAACACATTGGTTCAGCTGATTTCCCTTCAGCTCTCTTCCATCCATTATTGTTGATAGTCTACATAGCTTCTCGAAGACTTACTCTGAGACTTGTCAGATAACTGAGCCAATGCCAGAGTAGACTTTAGCTGGCTTTGGCACTGACTCATCTTAGTGAAAGTCAAGGCAATACATTGCAAACATATGTAGTGTGTCTTAGTTTTAGCACCAGTCAGATCAGAAGCTTTGCCACCACCGTAACACCTTAATGTTTCCATTTTCAGCAACAGTAAACTTATAACATTCCTTGGACTTCAGTTCCTGCTTGTAGTACGTCATGGGTTTGAAGTCATGATGTCACTGTCCTTTACTGTCATTCGGACCACAACACCCCTCCTTTACTTGACCTTTACTGTGCCATGCCAATTATCCTGGAGATTTGACTTTCTAAACCTGGAATCCGAAAGTTCTTCAATTTTGCAAACAGCTCTGTGTAGTGGTCAGGTATAAATACCATTGTCCTTCCTTGAGAAACCCTGAGATGGGGTTACTCACTAAAAAGAAGTGAAGTGGAGGTGATAGCCTCCTGGTAGTAATAGTCACTGTTTACTTCCTGTTGTAAACTGGGCTCAGAATTTACCTTTAACAGATGAGCTTCCTCTTCTGAGGTGTACAGTTTACTGAATTGGTAGGGGAAGCTTCAGTCACAGTGTTCTGGTATTAGGGCATAGGATATGGAAAGATCTCATTGTAGGAGGCAAGTGCATCTTTGCAGCTATGTCTTTGCTACAGGGGAGAATGTTCATCTGGGATACCACAACAGCAGGGATTCCTTGAGTGCTTTTCCACCAAGGATGAGACTGTCTCTTGCTGTTAGAAATGGGAATATTCCAATAAGTGAGTCATCCAGCTTCCATGCTGTGAGGTAAAGCATGCCAAGGCTAGGATGAGTCAGATGGTCTGATAACCCTTATTTTCAGACTTGCTGACACAAAGGAGATTCTGAAAACCTCATTAGGAATTGTCACAGTACTTGGTATCCAAAACTGCTTCATCCAAGCCAGCAGAACTAGCTGGACAGGGCTCTAAAATACTCAAGTGACTTCCCTAACTCTCCTGAAATGGCTGCTGCTTATTGAAGATCCAGTCAAATGAAAGGACCCTCACTTGCAAGCTTCAAAAAAACCTGGAGAGCTCCAGAATGGGCTCTACAGCTCATGAGACAAAGAATTGATGGGAATAAGGGATTGAAAGGCATTTCCCTGGGAATGTTGAATAGGCAACACAGCACATGGAGGAATCTTATGAACTGAGGAATAATGACCTCTGCATTGAGGGAACACCTGACAGGAGAGGACACTGAGTGCAGCAGCTTTTGGAAACATGTTGTGAAATGTGTATAAAATAAAAGATGCCATGTTCTATAAGGTGGCTGGGCAAGAGATCAGCTGTAAATTTTGCATTAAAAAGTATGCAAGTGAAGAAAATATTCAGAGATCTAGACACTTAAAGAAAAAAAAAAGGACACTTTTTTCCCTCGGGAATTTAAGTTAACTGTTTTCTTCTGGATCCATTTATCAAACAAGTATCCAAACAAAAAGTGTTTCCATGTGTCTGAATAGTAATAATTGGCTAGTGCCTCTATGAAGACAAGACAAAAAGATCAAAGGGTCATGAATTACATGGTGTATTACCTGAGAAGAAGGCGAGCGAGAAAGGCCTCATTGAGTCAGTCAGTGAAAGTCCTCATACTGCAGATGAAAAGCCAGCCTATTCTGGACTGTAATTCTGAGCTAAAGAGCAACCATGTTCTTGATACCTTTTCATCTCTGTGAAACTACTGCTCCAAAAACTCTCCCAGATGCAGAAAAGCTCGGCAAAGCCAGTGTGCAGATCTAAGCAGACCAGCAAAAATATGCCAGGTTTGTGCTTAATGGCAGCTCATTTTTTGGCCCTGGCTTAGCCATGGTCATTGTCCAGGTTTCAAAATTATGTTCTTGCTTGTGATAATACTAGATATAGAAGAATGGATGCTAAAATTTTGTTTGCTTCCAGGTATAGGTGCAGCCCTCAAAGTATTTGAGGCCGTATTTTAAAATACGCATATTTAAAACTAGCTGCTTGCTATTTATCTGCATTTGGGTGAAAATGAGTTTTGGTGAAAAACACCTGTCTGTAATTTTGCCTTTTTCTCACTTTGGACTGCTGCTGGACTTTGCAATCTCTCTGTGGCTTTTATGTATTTCTGATATGAAAATGGGTGCTTAAATTAACATGAATGAGCAATATATAGGAACTCAAAGCAGATACTTCGTTTATTGTACTTACGGCCACATATACCTAAAATGGAAGAATGTTAGTAAGTTTTGAACACTGGCAAAATGTTTTGGAATGATAGGCATATTTGCAACTTATGTCTAATATTTAATGTAGAAAGTTCTAAGTTGCTCTTGTTTAGCTTGTTTTTATTATTTAGTGATAAGTGCAGTGCAAGCATAAGTACTTTTGTAAAATGCTAATAGGAATTATGAAGAGATTTCTTAAAATTCCTGTAAAGATATATTGAGGAAACATTACTAACATTTGGAAGTTTGGGAGAGGTGTTGTGTGTTTTCAGGATTGAGATCAGTCCTTCAATTAGAAAGAGTCTCTTAGTGAAAAGGAGTTATGATTTACTGTAAAGAGTTCATGAAAAATGCTTATTCCAGCTTGTCAAAAGCAAGGTTAACAAGGTGAAGTTTATTATTATTATAATTTATCGCTGCAGTGGTGCTTTGTATTTGCTGCAGACAGAGAGGTTCCTCTAATTGCTGACTTAGTCATGCAGCCTTGTTCCTCTGGGTTCTTTTTTTTTTCCCTGCCAGTTATGTCCCTCAGAGTTTGTCCTATCCAACATGCTTGTCTGCTTACCCTTTTCTAATTGCCCATAGAATTCAGTTCCCAGACATAATCCAGAGCATGATGCATCTGCACTAACAGGATTAATAGGTCTTCCAAACATTAACTAAGCAAGGACATGAAAACTGCTTTTTTGCATTGAGATGATCTCATGAAGTCAGAATAACATTACACTGGGGTGTTTTTGGGGGAAGAAAAAAGCAAGAGGTACTCTGCTGCTGTCTGCGTTTGATATAAGTGAAGGGTTACAATTTCTGTTAAACAGGTAAAATAGGCTGTTACATAGGTAAAAAGGGGCACAAAACACTGCATTTGTTGATTTACTCCTGCTCATTTTGCTTAAGATTATCACAGTTGTCTTTGTATAGTTTTGAACACATATAAATGGAATATATATTTCCTTGTAGTGTATGTATGTTTATATTAACTCTAAGGGAGTCATTGGCTTGTACTAATAAACAAAGACTAAATCCCTTGTCTCATAATTTAGTTATGAATTCATATTTGAGTCCATTTTTTACTTCAGAGGGTCGTTGACTTAAGGGGGTTTTATGCCAAATTAAGTTAAATGTGGTAACTTTTCCAGGGGCAGATAGGGCTGTTGGGAGAGCAGAGGGTGCTTCTTCCCACTCCCCTTCAAAGCTTGCAAATTTGTCGCTAGTGGCAACTGTAAGATACTGAAGCAACAACAGCATGTTTTCTGATTATATCTTTATTAATAGACTAGAAACGCTGTAATTTAACATGCCAAAGAGAAAGTCAGAAATTAAATACTACAATGTAACACCCCAAAAAGAAAGTAAAAAATTAATTTCCATTTATACCCTTGTGAGTCATTCTGTTAAAAGTAATCCATCACACAGCTTAACCACAGTAAGAGGAAAGAGAAGTCAAAGCCAATCGTGGCGCTTCCATTACTGCGTGCCAGTGTTTCCTGTCAGGTCTTCTGATCGGTCGGAAGTGGAAGCGCGTACACAGGGAGACGGAGGAAGGAGCCCTGCAGCATGGGAAAGGACTCCTGTTGCAAGAGGATTTGGAAAAGGTGAAACTTCATATGTGGCTTATGAGACTGGATTGATTTTTAGCTTAGTTTTTATCACTGCATTGGAACAGTATTCCTTATCTGACTTCAGGTGGAGGTTTCATTTTGGCGTCTTACGATGCATGTATAAGAAACTCTGTATTCTCCATTGATGAGTACACATTCCATGGAATTATGGTAGCTGTGTTTCTCCTCTTTGGCTTTTAGGAATTTGTGCTTTCCCCCCCATAACTTGCTCAGCCTTTACAACACTTTGCTGGTGACTAGAAATATGGGTAAAGTGCAAGCTGCTGAGTGTACATATAGGTATTTCTTTTTGTGTCACCAGCTGGGTCTGCTTTTTGTTTTTTAACTGTTGACTTTTTTTCCCTCTGTAATGGCTGACTGGTCTGGAAAGTAGAACTCTGCAAGAAGAACAGTATTTGAGGAGGAACCTTGGCAAGTTCACTTAAGACTGGGGCTTCATGGATAGATTTGGCTTCTGGTTTGCTGTCTTCAGAGCATTTTAACAGAATTGTATGTGTTTGAGAACAAAATTTCATTTGAGATTGAATTTCAGGGCTTGAAACCAAGTACTTCTGGGAACATGGTGTAACTCCATAAGAGAGAAAGCTCTCTCAGAGCTACCCCCTTTAATATCTACAAAACTGGCAGACCTTACTGCTTCATGTTACATGTGACTTGATATAATGGTAGGCTGCTACTGGTTTCTCCTTAGCTCTGTCCTTGGCAGTGTGCTCCTCCTTGCTCGCCTTGCCTCCGACATGGCTGTAGGCTGAGGGAGCCCAGTTCATGGATTTGTTACCCATCGTGGCTGTGCAATTGCTAGATCCAGCACTGAGGCAAGGGAGAAACTTCATGGTGAGGAGTAGAAAATGAGAAGGATCTCTCTTTGCATCAACACTCTGCTGCTGGGCTGGAGTGGTGGCATGGTAAGACTGCAGTACTAGCTGCCTGAAATGGTATTTATTTATAGTACCTGTTGTTTTGAACAGAAGAAGACATAATTTCTTGGCGTTTGACTTTGGGTATGCATTGGAACCCAAGGTTGCCTTCAAAAGGCTAGTAAGCAAGATGGGAATGAAAAATTAATTCTCTGTCTTGTTTGTTTGAGGTTACAGAAGCTACCATGACTCAGCCTGCTCCATTCCAGGAGGGTTTCCATTGGTCCTTTGATTGATGTTTGACAGTATGATGGTATCTTTCGAAGGAATGATAACAGTTCTAGGAGGAATGATCATTTTGTTTGATAATGACCAGATGTAGAAACTGTTACATGCTTGTGACATGCCAGCAGTGTCTCTTTTTATGCATGGATTTTCTACACTACACTTGATCTTAGCCAAAAGGCTGAGAAGCGATTGGAAATTGTAGTATAGTTTTGCACCAGTGTAAGAACACAGATAATGCTTCTCATGTAAAGCAAAGCTGCCTCTGGAGGTTCATATTAAGAATTTCTTGGTGTTAGTTAAAAGTATGTCTCCTTATGCTCTGTTTCCTTCTGGATTTGTAGACTTTGTTTCTAAAAACAGTTAGATGACCTCTGGCATAATTAAAAATTATTATAATAAATTACAAATAATTTATCATCACTATTAAAATTTAAAATTATTCAGAATTATAACCAATTTTAAGTCTTACTCTAAATATGCAACATAATGTTGTTCCTAAAGCAAAAACTTTGGGGTTGTTTTGATCTTTCTTGTATTTTTGTGGCTTGTGAGAAAGAAATCCAAATAACTGAGTCCTTAAGCAATTAATAACAGCTGGAAGAAACTTATGTATAGAGATTTCAGACTTTAAGCTCTATAGCACCTGAGAGCCTTTGCTGGGAGCATGAAAGATTTTGCTTTCTGGAGCTGGAGGGAAGCATAACTGGTGCTCCTTCCAGATGGACCCACACCCACTCATAGATTTCTTAAAGCTCACATCTCAGCGTTAGGAGGTTTACAGCACATTTCTTCTGATGTTTACCCTCCCCTTGCCTTCTTTTTTTCTTTTTCTTCAATTTGAAATTCCCCGAAGAGCCTCTGTGATCATGCCAGGAGGTTTGTAACATTGTTAGAATACAGTTTATTCTAAATTTTATTTTATTAAACATATGAAGGAGTCGTTTAACTTCCTTTTAATTGCATTGTCTATTAGCAAAAAAATTCTCTGGATGTGTTCATATGAAAATCTTAAGGAGAGTGTTGTTTTCCCCTCAGATTGAGGTAGTTTTTAAGTTAACCCCACCAATTTCTACCTCCCTCCCATTTTTTTTTTCATTTGGTTTATGTCCGTTTTCCTTCTGAGGCAGTGCTCTCTTAAAAGTGGGAGAGTCAGGTGCAGGCTTTAGCTACTTTCAAGGTAAAGTTCTGTTTACCTAAAAGTAGTCTTTAAGTTAATTAATTCAATAGTACAGTTTTCACAGAGAAAGATCATTGCATTGTATGCCTGTTCACCATGGAGAACAATCTGAGGATTCTGCAAGTAATCTTCTTGTATAGCGATCTTGCTGCAATACATTATTATCCATTACCTCCTAATAATAAAAACATATTTTTTGTCTATGAGGGTTTTGAATAAAGAGGCCTGAGGTCTGTTTTGGTTTTTAGTAATGGAAGTAATTAATTTGCTGAAGAAAAGAAAGGAATGTCTGAAGATGAAATGACTGCATGAGGTCAGAGCCAAGGTGCATCTGTGTTCCCTCTGGCCAGGAGCAGTTGCCTGGGGAAGAGTGCAGGGTTGGGTCCCGATGAGCTGAATACTTACCCAAATCCAGCGATCTCAGGCTGATGGGCTTTGTGAGTCAAAGGCAGTTTTATATTGGCTATCAGTCAATTTTTCTTTCATTAATTTTTCTGAGCCATGTTTGCACTTAGCTAACTTCCCTTATCCATGATATCTGAGGAAGAAAGGTGGCTTTAGTTTTTAATATCATGTTGCATGAGTAATTTTTTTCTTTTTTAGTTTTTTTGTCAACTTGTCTCAATTGTGTGGGGAGAGGCAGTGAACAGTCATTTCCTATTCACTTTCTCTGTGCCTCTCAAGATTTTACAGATATCTGCTGTCTGTTTTCCTGGCTGAAGAGTTCTGGTATGTTCAGATGCTTCCCATATGGAAGGCATTTTGTGTTTTTAATCGCTCTTGCTGCTCTTGTTTTACCTTTTTCCAGAACAGAAGAATAGCAAACAACCCTGCAACATCAACAACAAAAAACCCCGAACAGTTCTTCCTGAATTTTTCATGGTATAATTTTCCCAGCATTTTCAGGTCTTAATGTTATGGAGACTGCTTTTATCATTGGCTGTTCCCCAGTTGGAGCATGGAGCAACATGTCCATGATGGAGAACAGTAAAATTAAGTTGTCAGTAATTTTACATTTCTTAAAGTGGGCAATGGATTTTCTCTGAGACTCCATGCAGTGTTTCAGCATGGACTTTTTTGCTTCAAGTTCACTGTAGAGAAGAAATGCTTCCACTTTTCTTGTATATTTTACTAGGCATTCCCTCTAAGAGCTGGTTAAAAATAGAATTTTGTTGTGTTTTTATTGGATTTGGCTGTAAATTTATTTTTGTCCATTTAAAAGTGAGTAATTAAAAGATGAGACATCCCAGCTAGTGTTTGTTAATTGTTTGTAATGCTTGTTTCAGTACAATTACAAGGTTTGTCACTGTAGCCTGCAGAGATGGTCAGTTCTCTGCATACCTACTGACAGAATACTGTGAGTCTGGAAATGGTGTGTCATCGTCTTCTATTAATTAAGAGTTTATGCTTGGATGGTGATGTCCACTACCACCTAGTAGCAGTAGACCACAAAGTACCAAGTGGTTACTTCAGAAAAAAGAAAAACAGATTTAGTATATGTCTCTGCATGTATGCATTACCTAATGCATATCACTACATACAACGTTTTAGGAAATAAGAAAGAGTAATAAAATAATGCAGCTGTTGAATATCTTGTTATGTTATGATAGCTTTTGACAATTATGTTTCTGAAAAGAAAATGGAGGTTAGCATACATGTTTATTACTCACAGCTTTCTTAATGACTAGATTTTTGATGTCAAAGATGTTTTAAAGTCCACTTTGAAGAAAAAATAATTTACATTTTAACAAACTCTGCACTGGAAAAATGAAATCTAAGCTGAATCAAGTATATATTCATGCCATACATTGCAAAGGAGGATACTGTTGAAACATTCATCATAGCTTATCTTTCCAATTCAGTAAAAGGGCTGCTAAGAAATAGCAATACCGGAGTTCTCTCATCAATTGATGTCCTACCTAACACTGTGAAAATGTGTATTGGCAGAAGAGCAAGCATTGGTGATGCCAGGATGAGTTACTCAACTTGTGGGCAGAATTTAAGCAGCCAAGTCAAGTGTTGAAGACTTGATCTTTACATATACCCCAGAAAAGTAAAAGTGAATAAAACAAAAGAACAATGCTAAGAATCCGTTGCTGAAAATTCTAAGCTGAAGCAAAAATAGTCAGACTGATGTAACTTGGCAGCATTTCTTTCCTTCATCCTTCATCATGTACTAATCTTTGATTGCTTCAAAAGGTGCAAGCAAAGCTAAAAGGACAAATCGCAGATCTTCCTCTGTTTAAATCAGTGTTTTGTTATTCTCAGATAAAATCATATATAACTCCAGAAGGAAATAAAGTAGTATCTTATCTTCCTTCCTGATGTCCACAAAGGACAGTAAGAAAGCACTCCTGAATACGAAATACAACTAGGATTGGAGACAGGAAAAAACTAACCCTTTTCAAAACAATATCAAATATAGTAGCTTGAGAGAGACTCAGAAGCAGCTCTATTTTCTTAATCTATTTCCCTAGCAAGAAATTAAAATATTGGCTTTTTTTTTAAATCTTGGGATGTGCACTTCCTCTCATGGAAGGAGATTCTTGGTATTCCTTGACGTTTATTTCAAAATGAGCATCAAAGTGCGTGAATCTCAATTCCAGAAATGCTTCTAATTCTTTTTAAAGTATTATATTTATCATGTGAAGAAATGGAGCAAGTAGTTGTTATCTTAAAAGACAAAATTGGCACATCTTCAGTGGATTCTTGAACTTATGACCCCTGTAGCGCATTGCCCTAACCTACTCTAGGTTCTGCTGTATTTGTACCATCTTAGGTGACCAAAATAATAACATTGAAACTTGTGGTCAGAGTGAGGTAAAGTGATGGTACTGTCCAAAATAAGGACTGCAAGCACTGATGGATGTGCCAGTGTTACCTGGCACACTGCTTTCAGATATATTGATAAAGTGCAGGCTATTTTACTACACTTTATTTTTCTTGCTCATCATTAGCATTATTAATTTTTAAGTGTTCATAGTCTTGATATGTGTATCCAAAATAGTCTTGTGCCCAGTAGGTGAGATTTCAAGGTTTGTAATGTAGATCCGTATACTATGATTTGTTTGATTAAAGCTTCTGCCAAGATCAGACTGGGTATAGGGGCGATCAGCTCGCTGACACCATGAAACCAGGCTATTGGAGGGCCATTAATCTAACGTGTAGTAAGATGAAGTGGTCAGAGAATGTGCTGTACCTTCCATTTGCTGTATCAGTTCACTTTCCTCGCAATGTACAATATAAAGACATCTGTTGGGAACAAAATAGGAAAGATAAAGGAAAAAAAAGGCATAATTTATTTAAGTAGGAGCACAGGCAAGCATATTTATTGTTCACCCTACAAATGGATCCCTTGTCTCTCTTCTATTCTGTCCCAAGCTTTATGTGGTTAAAAAATACATACATTTATTTATTTGGGTAGATTTCTCTTCGTAACTTAAGCCTTTAATATATTAGTTCCAAATATTCCTTTTTAAATTTGACTATTTACTGAACGAACAGAAGAATGTTATATCTGAAAGGGGTAGCAGGCAGATAAATTTGGTATGCATGCAACTTCCAGTAATGTCCTTTAAAGCAAAGGCATAATAGCAGCTGCTGTGCAGGCGGTGCATGTTGCCAGTGGAATTTATTTCTGACCAACTGTGTACTCTTCAACTCCAAATGCTCTGTCTGTCTTGAACAATCGCGGTGTGTAAAAAGAAAAAGTGGTGGTGAGAATTGTAAGGAGGAGGACTATAGGAGTGGAATAAAGATAAATGCAGTTTTTACTCATGTTCAGGGAAGTGTTGAATCTGAATTTTAGGAGCTGAAAAATTAGCAAATTACATATTTCTATTTTTTTATTGTATGAATGATAAAATACTGTTAATATGATGTTTTTCACACAGCTTAGTTTTGAAGTAGATAAAAATGCAAATTATAGCAGCTTTTGATGGCACAAATGCTTTAAGTTGCTTTGCAAATGCATTTTCCAAGTATATTATTTGGCAAGTATATATCCTTTTATTTGTATGAAGTGTGAATACAAAAAATAACATCATCAACTTGTTTGGAGAAGGCTTTCTTAGTTATTTGACAAACAAGTATGCTTCAACCCTGAATTGAATTTATATGTATTGAAAATACTCAGAATTTCAAAATGTGAGTAATTTGTAGGTGTTTAGAAATATCAAGTACAGCCTTTCTTAGAATAGGATATAAAACATATTTCACTTTTTTTTCTTAACTGGAGATGCAAGACAGACAGAAAAACACTTCTTTGTTGGCAGTGTTGGGTTTTGGTGGTTTAGTTTTGTTTTCATTTAGTGCATATTAAAGCATGCTGTGTGTGGCTACCTAGGATGATTAATTTTGTTCTGTTCCAAATAGCTGTTTTTAGTATTTGTTATACTGATACAGCTTTCCATAGTCTTGGCAGCAGCTACAGATGAGTAGTGCATTAAGTCATCTGGTTTGGGTCAGTGTTGCTAGAAGACTGTTTCTTGCTGTATATTTATGAAATCTCTCTTCCTTAAGCTATCAGGCAGGAGCTTTCAAATAACTTGATATTATCTGAAAAATAATTCTTCTCAGTCATGCTCGAGAAGATAGGTCTAACTTCTCATTTGCTCATCAGGAATTCTGAAAGCTTGTCCATATCTGATTATATATTTTATATATATCTTTTGCAGTTCCCATGAGTAAGTCCAGATTCACTTGAAAACTACTTTTGGTCTGGTTGGGTGCATCTCTCTCTGTGCCTCCCTAGGGTCCCATGGGTGATACAAAAGATGACAGTGAGAATATAAGTGAGACACGCTTCACTGGTATTTCCCAAGGTGTTTTTTCCTCCCCTGTGAGGAAACTCTTTACTAACTGTGCACTCTCTTTCGTTTTCAGGCCAGAGCCTCAACAGAAAGCTCCCTCTGCACCTCCACCTCCACCCCCACCCCCACCTCCACCCTTGCCCGAGCCCACCCCGCCAGAGCCAGAGGAGGAGATTTTAGGGTCTGACGATGAGGAGCAAGAGGATCCTGCGGATTACTGTAAAGGTGTGTGCAGTTCTGTGTGCAGTTCAGCAGCGTTGATGAGGGTAAACATTGTCGTGCAAATCCCAGCTCTGGTTCTTGTGAAGTTTTTTAAGACCTGATCTTTAATAATGGAATTTATTTATACAAGATTTATGAACAACTGCTCATTTGGGGTCCAGATGCACAACTGTCTTCAGCTTTACTTTTTCACTTAGCCATACCTTATTTATACATTTTACAGTAAATATACAAATATTGCATTCCTGTTGTCTTCCTGATGTCCTAGTAATAAGAATAGAGAGGAAATTTCTGTTTCTTAGTTCTAAGAGAAACAAAACCACCCAGACCAAAACAAACAACCCCTCCCACACTCCAAAAGGTTCTAAAATGCCTTGATGCCTTTCACGACATCAACTACAGTTATTTTTTAATCTATATCTTTTTTCCCTTTCTCTCACCTGCACCAGCCGAACATTTTATATGCTTCTGTTTCACATGTTGTCCTTCACAGCCCTCAGCATTGTCTGAGGCTCTCCTTATCTTTGTCTTAGCTCTTGATTTCCTTAATTTTTGTAGTTGCTTATATTAATTTTAAAAATATTGCTAAATGCATAAAAACATGTGACTGCAGTACCACAGTTTCAGTACTTTTGTTTTAATGTTACCGCTAAAGTTGCAAGTCTGTTCCCACTAGGGTAAAATGTATACTGTGCTTACATGAAAAATGATGAATAACAGGTCTAACAACTTTGGGTTATCTATTGCAATAGATTTCAAGGATGTGAATTTACTGTAGGAAACATCAAAGTTTTATCACTTCAGATGGATGTTTTTGAACAGCCAAAAAGCACTGTATGCACATTGACTATAGCTGGTATTTGGTATTCCTCATATCAAGAAACACTTTCTGTCAAATATGATGATGTCTTAATGAGAAGTTTCTGTGTAAGCCTGGAGATGTGCTATTTTAAGAATCCCCTCTCCCAGCCTGGAACAAGTTGGTTTGTAATTTCAGATTTAACAATTGAAAGTGACTATTTCATTTTGGTCTAAGAAGTTTTATTACTATTTCAATTTTTAAGGGCTTACAGATACCAATAGTGAAAACCAAACAGTAAACTCAAAATAAATTTTGAAGTCTGTAAAAGGGAAAAGAAAAACATGTCTCTCAAGCTTTTTTTAAAAAAAATTATTTCTGTTACATTTGTTCCTTAGGATAACTCTTTTGGTATCTGTAACATCTTCCATCAGTGAGTAAGGATTTGTTGTTTAAACAACTGTTTATTTGTAAACGTACATAGTTCCTTGAGATTAAGCGTTTCAAGGCCCCCACTTTATTCTTCCTTGAAGCAAGGCATGCATTTGATTTCAAACAATTCATTGTTGTCTGTGTTCCAGTATCTCTTGCTAATTGTCACCATCTGGAGAAGCTGGATCACAAAAACAAAAAATAGTCTAAGTTTATAACCTGCTTATAAGTCACCCATTTAACCCGATAATATTTTATAAGTCTCTGTGACTACAGCAGGTAAGTAGTGAGATCTACATACTTTTAAAATGAACTACATGTTACACTAAGAATACTTTTAAGTTTCCTGAAGAAATAAAGAGAACTTATGTATGCTTAAAGGTTCTTCTGGTCTTGAAGCTCTGAACTGATGGCAGTATGCTAAAGAGGGTTAAGGCTTTGGTTCATTTGAATGTTGTACTGTTTGTCTCTGCAAGAACAGTGCTTTTGATGCTCCAGTAGATGATTTACCTATTTTCTGACCATAATTTCCTGTAAGACTGATCAGTACATTTCCTTCCTTATCTTCTTCATCTACCTGGACTTGTGTGAAGCATTTGACGCTGTCCTGCATGATGTCCTTATTTCTAAATTGGAGAGACTTGGATTTGATGGATGGGCCAGTCGGTGGATAAGGAATTGGCTGGATGGTCACACTAAGAGTTGTGTTCAACAGCTTGATGTCTGTGTGGAGGGTGGTGATGAGCTATGCTCCCCAGGGGTCGGTGTTGAGACCAGTGCTATTCAACATCTTTGCTGGTGACATGGACAGTGGGATTGAGTTCACCCTCAGCATGTTTGCCAATGACACCAAGCTGTGCTGACCAAGTGTGGTCAACACACTGGAGGGAAGGGATGTGCCATCCAGAGGGACCTGGACAGGCTGGAGAGGTGGGCCTGTGCAAACCTCATGAAGTCCAACAAGACCAAGTGCAAGGTCCTGCACATGGGTCAGGGCAATCCCAACGCACAGATACAGGCTGGGCAATGGGTGGATTGAGAGCAGCCCTGTGGAGAAGGACTTGGGGGTCCTTAGTGGATGGAAAACTGATTATGAGCCAGCAAAGTACGCTTGCAGCCCAGAAAGCCAACCATATCCTGGGCTGCATCAAGAGGAGTGTGGCCAGCAGGTCACAGGAGGTGATTCTCCCCCTCTACTCCACTCTCACAAGACTCTACCTGCAGTGCTGTGTCCAGCTCTGGGGCCCCCAACATAAGAAGGGCTCAAGCGGGTCCAGAGGAGGGACACAAAGATGATCAGGGGGCTGGAGCACCTCCCCTGTGAGGACAGGCTGAGAGAGTTGGGGTTGTTCAGCCTGGAGAAGAGAAGGCTCTGGGGAGACCTTAGAGTGGCCTTCCAGTACTTAAAGGGGGCTACAGGAAAGATGGGGAGGGACCCTTTATCAGGGAGTGTAGTGGTAGGGTGATGGTTTTAAACTGAAAGAGGGCAAATTTAGATTAGATATAAGGAAGTTCTTCACTGTGACGGTGGTGAGGCCCTGGCACAGGTTGCCCAGAGAAGCTATGGCTGCCCCCTCCCTGGCAGTGTTCAAGGCCAGGCTGAACGGGGTTTTGAGGAACCTGGGCTAGTGGAAGGGTCCCTGCCCATGGCAGGGGGGTTGGAACTAGATGATCTTTAAGGTCCCTTCCCACCCAAACCATTTTATGATTCTTTTAGTCTACTGGGTTTGAACTTGAAGGGAAGGTTACCATAAGAATCTGAATCAAATGGCCAGATTGGGATGATCTGGGGCCATACAGACTTCCTGTTCGTTTATTTTATATTCAGTAGGGGAATCAGTTATTTGGTAACTTACACCAAGGGATGGCTTTTAGATGCATTATTTCCATTTTTTAAAGAGGTGTTTTATTAGTTTGAATATGTTTTTCTGGTTTTGGTATTTACAGAGTGGAAGATAAATATTTGGAAATTAGCAATTATTATTGGACTGTCTCTTTTCCTCTTAATTTTATCTTCAAAATGGCAATCTCCCAGGATTTTTGAGTGTGGCACAGAGCATACTTCATCCGTTCTCAACCCCAATCTGAAATTTCATAGGAGGGCAATTCTGATGAGGGAGTATCTAGTTAAGTTTTTTAATTAATTCAACATTTTACCTGTTGACTGTACTTCCCATTGCCATGGTATTTTTGTTACTAATTTTATTTTTATTTTTTATTTTAAAGGATATGTTACTATGTGCTGGCCTCACATCTTCAGCACATTACATGGTGGTTAGTAAATAGTCATAACAGTACTTTTAATCAGGAAATTGGATTAGTTTGAATTAGCAAACTCACTCTTAGTAAAGAGACTGGTGACAGCCATGGGTGTAAAGCAGACTAACCTGTTTCCTGGGTGCTTCCTTCAGGCCCTGTTCAGATCTATGAAATTACTTCTGTTGGTGTTGCTGAATTTACATTAAATGCTTTTCAAATCTTTATTTGTTTAAGGAAGGAAAATACCAAAGTCCAGCTACATGATTTTTCAAGGGGTACTTAGACAGTGAACCAGTTTTTCTTCTTTTCTGAAAAGCCTTGAAACACTTTGAGATTTTTTTTTTTCAAGAGCCTGTTGTGTCATGGATGTAACTGGAATTCTTTCCTTCTCTGATCATCATCTTTGCCCCCTGGAGATGTCTCCCATTCATCCAGTTCACAAAGGGAATAATTCCCTATACAAACATAGAACTAGCCGGCTACAATTACCAATACATTCAGGAGACATGTAGGAATAATGATCGCCTTTTTCTGACCCTCTTTCTTGAGTGCATGTAGCTAGCTAGTGAGAGACTTTTTCTGTGTGCTGCAGTAAATAGCACAACAGGGGGTTTTGTTACATTATCAGCAGTGCCACTTATACATTGTATATTTTTCAAATACCAATATTGTTTTTCCAAAAACACATAATTCTTCTCAGCCCATTAATTTTGCATAGATGCTTTCTTGTTACTATTTAAAAATACTTTCTGTATCGAAGAACTTAAATAATTATATTTGTCATTGGATGACACAAGCTTTTAAAATGCATTTATCTAAACGTGTTATTACCTGGCTGTCCACAACCTGTACATGAACATGTTGCTGACATGAATAATCAAGGAGTAATGTGTACAGACGGTAATCTATTTTCAAAACTGTTTCTGTTGTGGCTCTTGGACAGTAGAAAGCATCTTGTGATATGCTGGTGTATTGTTATAATTAATTATGACAGTGCTGTAGGGACCAAAATAACATGACTTTTACATATATAGTATTGTTACTCTTGCAATACGTAGATTTTACTAAAATAATTTACAAACCCCCAGTTTATTAACTTGACTTTGGTGTGTTTGACTGATTTCCTCTGCAGGGTGTTCTCTCTCCTGTCTGTGATGAATATCCCAAGTTTTTGATTATTTTTCAACCTTTGAAGCACAAGTATGCCAAAAGCTATCTGCAGAGAGGCAGTTAACTTAAACTGTTCTTTGAAACATACTTTCACCTGTATTTAAATTATTCATCATTGAGTGTTATGCTGTTAACATGTTAAAAAAGCAAATATTTTGTTTAGTGCAAAAAAATTACTTCTGGACATTGTTTTATATACTTGAAGGCCCACTTACACCTTTCTTGGCAGTGCAAAGAGCTGCATGAATTGTGTTTTCATATACATCTGAAGCCATGTAACTGTTAAGGAATTATTTAATGGGACTAGATACTTAGGAAGATTGTAAAATGTTCCAGAAATATTTATATTTTTGAATTTCAAAATCTGTTTGCAAACCATGGAGAGGTGTTAAAACTAGGTGTTAAATACTTTTCAGTTTTTCTAATTTTATCTGTTTCCAGAGGAATAGTGATTATACAGAGAATAATATTTCATACTTCTCACTGTTTTAATGCAATGATACATTCAGGACAAAACTCAGATTGGAAGAAATGTTACAGTGATAGAGAATTATGTGGAAATGTTTTATGTAATTCTTGCTGCCAGGTCAGCAGACTTGATTAATTTCACAAATGCAAACCTTTTCAGTAATGGAAAGGTAGAATTGCTGTATATTCTCTTAACCTTCCACTCACATGTCACTTCATCATACTGGACAGAGTTTTATGGAAAGAATTTACCAAATTCTGTCCATATTTTAATATGGAAAAAAAGTAATTTTTTTTTTTTGTTTTAAATCAGTCAATAGCTGTCTTAAAATATAATTATATTTATTCAGATTTTAAAATATTTTAATCAGCTGCTACTGCAAGGATGATTAAATAGACAAATCAAAATTTAGTTTTGTTTTAATGTTTCTAGCAGTGTGGATTTGTATATGTGAGTTTATTTCAGCTTCCTTATTATAGAAAATTTGCTGAATAGACTTGGATTTTGTATGTGGCTGATACTGTTGCTTTTTGCAAATGAAGTGGACAGCCTAATAGTCAACACTTAGTAAATCCATGTCCCTCTTCCTTTCTTGGACTCTAAATCCAGTCGGGTATTCCAAATGTGATCTGTTTTTTGTTTGGAAAGTAAGGAATTCCCACTTGGCAGTGTTGCACATTCTTACTGAGGTTGACACAATTCAGCAGTGGAAATGAAAGTATCTTTTTAGGTTGCTAGGTGAGTTGTCCTGGCAGCTTTTCATGAACATTTCCTTCCCAGTGATGGAGGGGAGGCAGTTGGTCTTTCCCCCAAGGGGGACTCCTGGTACTTAGTCCTAGGTTGGGTCTGCATGTCTTGGTCTTCCTGTAATGTCCTGTGCTGCTCCTGAACTAGAGCCTTCTTTTTCCTTTGCTCTTTTTTAACTGAAAATACTGGTGTCTGTATACATAGTGTTTTGTGAAATGCAATATTGTGTGTAAGTATACAGGTCTCATGGGTTAAAAGTTTAAAGGTTGTTCTCAAATCTGGGTCTTCATAGATTTGTGCTAATTTTCATGGAAAAGATGGAACTTCAACACTTTACTGCTAGGTTAGGAGATCTGAGAGTGTGCTCTGTGTGTTTGTCCATCCTTCCTGTACATACCAGACTAATTTGTGTGCCTGGTGAACACACTTGACCCTCTGTGGAGGTATAAAGTGGGAGGCAGGTGGACAGGGAGGTGTGTGAAGTCAGCACTGTATGTAGCTGAGACTTGTGTGGCCCATCTGAAATTGTTTGTTGCTGTCAGTTGGCTGAGACCGGCTCCTGCCGAGACAAATGCTTGTGATTGCTGCTTCCCTGATGCTCTGGCCCGAGCTGTTTGAGTCTCTGCCAGCAGTATTCTGTGCAGGAGTCTGGGCAGCTGCAGCCGTCAGATGGGTCAGCTTTTGGTTGAGGCTGAGCAAACCAACAAGTGTCTGCTGAGCCTGAAGTTACACCTTAACATACAAATATCGAAGCTGTGTGTGCTTTAGAGTTTCAGTTTAGACATACCAACATATGAAGTAATACATTATTTAAGCTTTATTGTTCTGCTGAATATGTAATCTTTGTAGTTCTGTCATACAGTTGTGTTAAATTTATTAATCTGCTCTGGAAGCATTTGAGAAATGTTCAAAAATAGACTCTTGAACTTCTGTTATGGCAAAAGATGTTATTAGCAAAGAAAGGACATGAATATATCCAGATTTGATGTTGCTGTTCCACAGATAAAAAGTTAATAAGAGAGAAGTCCCTGTTCTCAATCCAAGGAATTAAGTGATAAATTCACATTGTTGTCTTCACTGGGCACCGGTTCTAACAAGATTTTCAGGGGTTTTCAAACCAAATATAGTAGTTTAGAGAAAGTAGTCTGAAGTTTTCCTAATTGTAAGTGCAGTAGTCAGTAACTGAGGATCCTGCCGAAGGACAGTTGGGTGTGACATTGTGAAGGATGGTAAGTAGCTGTGGAAGTGATTCCTTGACAACTGCTCACAGTCTGCTGCTGCTGAGGTTCTGGAGGGTTGCATGGTGCAGCTTTATTATTTGTTTGCAATTTAAGCAAAGTTGTGGATGTTATTATTAGTGTGTTAAGGTCTGAATAATAATCTTGTGTGATCACTGTCTTCCCTGTGCTTGACTGGGAGGAAGAATGCCTCTTAAAATACGAAGGAAATAAAAAGCTTCGTTACACCTCCTCACACTGCCTAGAAACCTGAGCTCCGGCCTGCTCTCTACTGTTGGCCTTTCTGCCTAATGGGGCTTCTGGGGACCTGTGTAGTGGTGTAAGTTAGGACTGCAGACTTTGATAATTAAAGAGCAGTTCAGACAAAGCCTGTATCTGCCTTCTCTGTCTTCTTCCTCACTGCAAAAACCTCAGACATAAGAAAAATGCATTGGTGCTATGGGTTCGGAGCCAGGCAGAAGAGCATCAATAAAGTCTGCATTGTTCTTAACATTTTCTCAGGAAGTATTTTATTGCTGCCTTTATTAGTAGAAAGCAAATGGGAATTAAAACAATCTCTATTGAAATTCTGCAATCATTCAAAATATGTTGACTGAGAAGCTTCAAATATGGTAAAGAAATAATGTAGATCTTTCCTGTACTCTCTGTGAAGTGGAAGATAAGCCTGAGGAAACAGAGAACAGATGGTAATATTACCACAAATAAAAGCCATAAGAGAGAAGGATGAATAAACTCTACAGCAGTTACAGGACACGAGTTTTTTCCCTCCAGGCCAAGTAGGGCAAAATTTTTAATATGGGTGAAATTTTCTTAAGATTTCCTATATATAGTACAGGACAATATGAAGAGGAAAATTTATACAGCAAGAATTGATTGAAAACCTGGGAGTTATTGTTGGTTTTCTGAATATTCTTTTTCTACTCATTTTTTTCATGAAAGGAGGCTATCATCCAGTGAAAATCGGTGATCTTTTCAATGGCCGATACCACGTTATTAGAAAGTTAGGATGGGGACACTTCTCTACAGTCTGGCTATGCTGGGATATGCAGTAAGAAAACTATTTCCATTTACTTTTTTCTTAATATGTTACTTTATTTTGTTTGCAGTAATTTTTGTTTTACATGCATGATAAAGTTATGTAAATATTTGCTATCTTTTTATACAGAGAAATATCTGCAGTCTTATTTTGCTCTTGGTTAAGGGTGTAGTTTATAAAAACTCAGAAATAAGTGTAATTATTTTCTTTGACAGATTAGCTTTACTTATTGAATTTGCACGTTGTCTTGGATGTGCAAGAATAAGCTAATGTTTTTATTTCTTTTGTATCCTTATTGAAAAAATATAATTGTACCTTGTTTGAATGATAAAACATGTAACCAAATTCCTCTTTTGAAGACATAGTCATCAAGGAGACAAAATATTCAATAAACCAGACTGTTAACAGAGCTTTGTTAAGTTAGTGTAATTTCAGTGTTTTCTCTCAGAATACATTAGGCTATGAAATATTCTATTTAAAATTTCCCAGCCTTTGAAGTGGTTTTGTTTTACCTCAGAGCACATGTTGAGAATGTTTTTGTTTTTTCCAAGGGGGAAAAGGTTTGTTGCAATGAAAGTTGTAAAAAGTGCCCAGCATTATACAGAGACAGCCTTGGATGAAATAAAGTTGCTCAAATGTGTAAGTATCACTCATGCAATACAGTGCTCAATAACAATAATAGTAGTAATAATGAATTTAAAAAATGTAGTAGAATATTGGTTTTAAACTTTTTAAATTTATTTTTTCTCAATAGCTGGCTTATTATGTGTTTCCGTGATTTCTGAAGCTCCAAAATACTGTTTAACTTCATGTCGAAAGCTAACTAATTAGTGTTTTAAAGTGAATATTTTCCTAAAATGTCAGTGTTTACGTTCTTGGTTTAGGTTCGTGAAAGTGACCCTAACGATCCCAACAAGGATATGGTTGTACAGCTAATTGATGACTTCAAAATTTCTGGAATGAATGGAATTCGTATCCTTTTGAAAACATGGCATCTTCATTTAAAATGATCTACTGAGATAAGTAAGCATTTAGTTCTGGCTTTTTTCTAGTTAGTCTGACTTTAAATATGTAATGTAGAAACACCAAAATATACGTAGATGCAAAGAGTATCCAGTGTGTAATGCACTCACGGGAGTGAAAGTAACTTAGCTTTTCTAACAATGCAAAATAGAAAAAAAAAAAGAATCCCATGAATCCTGTCATGGTCTGCTAGAACTAGTTAGTTTACTTAAAAGCTAGAGTTTTACTGAAAGACTTGTAATTGAGGCTTACAGGAAGTATGTTTTGCTCTAATCAAGTAAAGAGAAAGAAAGTATCAGTGTTGGGAAGAAGCTGATTTCTGTTTTTCTGTAGGAAGTGTGAGGGCATGGAGGTTCTTACCTTGTTTAGGAGATCTTCTTTTGGCCAGGTGTTAACCTCTTTTTCGGCAAAGGTTTTATAGCTTTACCTTCAAATGCTTAGTTTTTAAAAAAAGAAGGAAAAAAAAAGGGAGAGAGACAAAGTAAAATATGACTGCATATTGTTCTCAAGGAAAATTTTGGGGCTATGAATAGATTTGATTTTAGAGTTGAGCTCAAGTGAGTTATCCTTGCTAATTATATTAGAAATTTTAGCAGCTTATTATATTATTGAGCTTTCATTTACTGTTACAGATGGTATTTATGTGTATGTTTGTTGTGTCTTGGAGTCCTTGTAACAGACCTCATTGTTCATGGTGTCGTACTACCAGACAAAGAGATGTTTCCTGCTCTAGAGAGCTTAACACTAAATTCATTTTGGTGATGTGCCATCAGTAGATCAGGTTAAGATGCTCTTCACCAACTCTTGTCCTTTAGGAGAGGAATCTAGGAGGTGACTATCAGTAAATCTGAATACCCACTATAAAGCATCCTTTCAGGGAGAAGTGTGCAAGCAGTTTTCACCCCATCCATCTCTATCTTGACATCAGTTATGAAGCCTTTGGATTTGTGATAAGTGAGAATGAGACTGTAGGGACAAGTATTCTCAGTTACAGAATGGCATCTTAACTGCTTTTGCTTTATCCCATTTTGATTTGTTTCCTGATTGCTTCAATAGTCAGCTACCATGGTAGAAACCTGCTTAAATGTAGGTGAAGTTAGTATAGTCTGCTTTTTTCCCTAGGTTTTATCATCAAATTGAAATTAATCAGAGTAAACCATGCAGTTACCAGTAGTAATTTCAACCTGAATATAAATGGTTTGTGATCAAGGAAACTGCTTAACACATTGAAGCAAAGAACCCTGTCTTGGTGCTGCAGTTGTGCTACAAAAAAAGAGGTTTAATTTATGAGCTGAGATGCTTATTAAGAAGTATTTTATAAATATCTCTATTGCCTGTCTGTGTTCACAAAAATATAATGCGACCAAAGCACTTCAGGTCTTTGGCTGACAGCTGCATCATGGAAGAATAATTAAAGTTATTTTTAGAAATCAGAAATTTTGACTTACTGTTTTCATTGTAAAACACTAGTATGAAATAGGGAATAAGAAAACACATTCATAACTTTACATAGAAATAACTCCTCTCTTTAAAAAAGCAGTTTTCCAATAACGTTCTTAAATTATTGCTAAGATTTGCATGTACCTATACATCAGTATTAAAGGTGAGAGCAATTTCTAAGTGTGAAGAGTGAATTTTGTTGGCAATAATACTTTGAAAGCATATCCAAACTTCTATCTTTTTGAAATGTAGCACTTAAATTAACAAAGCCAAGAGAGACCACGTACTAGTGAAAAATAGGGCTTCAGATAGCTTTGTGATAGCAAACTAAAACTGGACGGCTGATTTTGATCTATTTCAGTTTTACATTCATGTTGAAAACTCTGGCAGGACAGAAGTTATTTTATGTCGAAGGCAAATGTTCCTGCCTTACTGGGAAGTACATTTTTCAGGAAGGCACAGTAGACAAGATGGGGTGATACGGGACTCAAATTCAAATTACAGCTGGAAGTCTGTCAAAGTCCTAATCACCAGTGGAAATGTGATACCAAGTATCTTATGCTTTGAGTTTTCTTTTGAACAGCTTGTGCATTGTGAGTTGCATTGGTTATTTGAACAGTGGTTGGTTCCGTATATTATTTGATAAACTCTTTTTTATCTTCTAGGGAAAATAATCTTTGGTGCAGGTTCTTTTGGGAGGGAGCAGGTAACTGATTTTTACTGCTATTTGTTTCTAAGATGCCATATTAGCTCTATGTTAGTGTTACTGAGTTGAACAGGTTGAGAGAAATGAGAGTTTTTCCATGCTCTGCTGTTTCCAGCTTCCTTTGGGCAAGTCACTAAATATCTCTTCCTTGACTGTAAATTAAAACAACATATGCTTCATAGAGGCTTGATTATTGGTTATGGAATACATTTAAAAGTAAGACAGAAGAGAGGTGGGTGAATTCTTTGGATGGCTAATATCACAAAATGTCATGGAGCTTCCAAACAGGGAAACTTGTCAGGAACCATGTAGCACAGAGCTGGGAATGTGCAGAGCCATTGGCCTGCACTGTATGTCTGAAAACAGTCATCTTTCTCCTAGGAGCTGTAGTGTTTATATGCAGAGGGATTTTACCAATGTGTGTTATAATACACTAGACTGATAAATTTTTAACTACTTGTACATTTAAAAAAGATTGCAATTATGATTTTTTCAGGAAATAACAGAATTCCCAAACTTGGGCACTTTGGTGTTCTCAGTAAGTGTAGATTATGTTTGTCTGCACTGGCTGTTTATTAGAACCTTAATCGATGTTTGACTGTAACATTTTTTTAATAAAAGTTTTAGATAATTATGTAATGAAACAAGTGTTTGGAGAGTGTTTTGCCAATTATCAGGCCTAGCATAAAGGACACAGCCAGCATAAAGATAAAGCAATAACCAAATTGTATTTGATACAAAAGAGTCAGTACATGGGTGAGCACTGGGGGTACGAACAAGTCAGTCAGATTATAGATAAACAACATCAATCCCACTGACCCCAACAACGACACCACATGACCAACAATGGGTGGAATAAACGGTGAAATGCAGTCTCCCATAGAAGGGACAGGAGACAACCGAGTCAACAAGCCAAACACATCAGACCAAGGAAGCCACACACTGAATCTCTACACAGCCCACGTTTACAAAAGCCAGACCTGACTGGAGCCCAGTGCCAGGGAGGCGGGAGGTCCTTCCCCAACAGGGAACTCTGCACAGTGCCTCCACCTCACAGACAGACACTGCCCCTTCTGCCAGGGGTCCCAGCTTTTATCCCTCAGTGGGACACCTGACCTTTGCTTACTGAATGCAGACACCTGGGGCTCCTTTACCTCATGGCTCTCCCTGCCAGGCCGGCCGCTCCCTGGAGGGAAGCCTAAAGGCAAACTCACCCCCCTTTGGGAAGGGCTGTGGGAATCACCCATATGTCAACCTTAATTTGGGGCTTGGGGTTGAAACCCCAGAATTTCAGAGAGACAAGTGAAAAAATAAGGAAACTTTCTCAAAACAATCAGACATTATAATAATTGTAATAAATTCATCTCCAAAGAACACACAGCATGAATTAAATGCCGTAGAGCCTAAATGCTACCAATCCAGAAGTAACTGAGATACGCCCAGAAGTGTTCTGTGTTGGTACCAGAGCTTTATTTCATTTAGCTTAACTAGTCTTTAACCCTCATCAGAGTTCTAAATGCTCCTATAATATGTGTTTGTAGACAGATAGATAGTTACAGGTAGGATTTTAGTCAGGAAAGGACAGATTTAAGTATTTAAGCCTGTCAGCTGATAAATGTTACGTGTGCTCTCACTTTTGCTGCTCTGCTCAGTTCCCCCCTTTCAGACATTCCCCAAACTGCTTCAAAGAGTGTTTCATAAGAGGCATGTCTGCTGTGTGGGCTTCAGGTTTATTTTTGCTGGAGGACTTTTTGGACATACTCACCTGTCAGGTGTTGGTGCTGTGGGAAGATCCTGGGGCTTGCAGGGCTGGTTTTCTAATAGTTAATGCACAGCTTTTCTCAAACTCTTTGTTGGGAGCAGTCTGGCTTACAGTTAATGTTTTTCAGGTCAGGATAGCAAATCAGACAACAGTAACATTTTTGCATTCCTACTCCAAACACTGAGCCTCATGTATGTCTTCTTCCCATCCCAGTTGCCTCCCCAGTATTGACCATGCCTTGCGTTTGTCTGAGTTCTCCCAGGAAAACATTACAATCTTTTTTTCATATAGATATAATTTCTCTTTCTTGTGGCCCTCCCTCTCTTTGTCTGGTTCTGCTGTTCCTCCTTGCATCTTCCTTTGCAGTGCTCTCCCCTTGCCTCTCAGCTATTCACTTCCCTGCACTCCTTTTTCTTCTGGTTACTAGCACTTCTGTAGGTAAAAGGAATGGCAGGAATGTACATTGAAGAGTCTGCAGCAGCAGTGGTCTGAAGGACTGTGGGCGGGTGTCCTAAATTTCATTTCTGAATGCTGCAGTGTCTTGCCTTTCTGAAATCTGTGTTGCTGTAACATTGCAACTTCACTGTGTGGGCTAAGTTAATAAACCCCGCAGAGCTAATGTGCTCTGCTTATCCTTTTTGGTGGCCGTGTCCTTTACTAGTGACTTAAGTCCATTGGATGCTTGTGTGGTAGAGTAACCAAGACTGTTTTCTTTTCTGAATGGAACAGAGTTTTATAATATTCTGAGTAAACTTGATTGATACGATTGGGAAATGACTGTCTAATATAGGTATTAAGGAATATGAAGTGAGATGAACAATCCAAATACTACAGTTCATCCCAAGTGCTTTGACCAGTCATGAGATCTTTTAACTTTGGTCTAACTCAAGCATAGAGGTTGTAGACTTTAAAACTTCAGTTGGCTTTATGCATATAGGTAGGTACTTGAGAAGAATGTAAATGATAGACAAGGTAAGTCTCATTTTGAGACGTTAAGACAGTCACTCTAAGATCATTGCCAAGACTAGTTAATAAAACTTAGAGAAGTTGGGTAGGATTTCTTCCCAAACAGTGTAGTTCTCTATGAATGGTCTCTGAGATACAATCTAATTTTATCCATTGAGATTTTCCTGCAGTATTTGTCAGTTTGTTCATTTTCTGTTATTTTTATTATGTTATTCTTTGCAAGTATCATGTAGTTAAGATTTTAACAGTCTTTCTGATTTCTGAGAACATTAAGGTCATTTCCAGCACATGTCTGAGGATTTACTCAGTATAGCCAAATCGTATAATTTCTTGCCAGAATGTTGTGGATGATAAAACCTAGAATTAGCTTGAATATCTGAATATTTTCTCAATAGAAATATAACTTATCCAGGTATATTAAGTGTAGGATCTCTAACTTAGCCCTTGTACCACAAATCGCTGCAAGTTCCTACATCTTGCTTTTTCCTAATACTCTTCTGTGATCATCTACTATTGGGCTCTGTTGGTGGCCAATAGTAGATGCTGGGTGAAATTAAATGTTTTGGCATTGTGTTTTTTGTACGTTGCTTCTGAGTTACACATTTTCTTTGTTCCTGAGTTCTTTAGTGTTTGCCATTATTCTCTTCAGTTAAAACTGTAGGTGGTAAGAGATCCATTCTCTTACTATTTCAGTTTTTGTTGTCGTGACTTAATTAAGCCTAATCAAAAAGATGTTTAGTATGGTTCATTTTCTAAAACACTGTTGTTGCAGACTTTTGTTGTTAAAACCTTCTATTTATATAATTTAAAATTTATTAGAAATAGAGGTAATAGGCCAAATCAGTACTTCTAACTGTTTCAAAGAAAACAAAAATGAATGAGTTATTTTTTACAATTGCCTATTTCATTGTTCGCCCTAATGCTATTGTTAACATGTAGAAATAACTGACAAGATTTGCATAATTAAAATGTTTTATTTTAAAATGTTTAATTTGTTTTACATTTGGGCACTTTAGTACAAAATGCAGTACCAAAGCATATACCATGTTCTGCTCATTTTAGGGGGAGCTGGTTTTCCTCTAAACAAGATGGTGATTGCTTTAGCCAATATGCAAACAAACATTTGTGTCGATCTCATCAACAACTTTATTTGGAAATTATCCTTAATTAAATCCCAGATGTTTGTATGGTCTTTGAAGTACTTGGACATCATCTCCTAAAATGGATAATCAAGTCCAATTATCAAGGCCTTCCCATCCGTTGTGTAAAAAGTATAATTCGACAGGTAAGATTTGTTAATGTTTCAATTAGGTTTTTCCACCATTGTTAACAGTTTGAACGTTAGAAAGATGGTATTTCAACTGAACTCTTACAATGAATATCTAAGATAAAATAATTTTATTGGTAATCATAGGGGGATTTGCAAGAGCATTTTTCTAGATAGCCTGCATTTCTGCATGCTGGGGTTGGTTGTTTTTTGGTTTTTTTTTGTTTTTTTTTGGTTTTGTTTGTTTGTTTGTTTGGGTGGTTTTTTTTGTTTTTTTTTTTGTTTGTTTGGTTGGGGGTTTTTTTGTTTGTTTTGTTTTTTTAAATCCATATTTTCTACTGATAAAGTTGAGTTTCCTGAGCTGCTCTGGAAAAGAAAAAGTTGAAGCAATAAGTCTTTTTTCATAGATGTAAGGATATTCATAATTTCAGTTTTGGTTGACACATCATGCTTCTTAATAAGATCTTATGGCAAAATAAAACATTGGATCAGTGAGAAATAATATATTATTGTTATAAAACTGAATGAAAATGGTATCTCTGAAATAGGAAAACACTGTTCTTGAGAAATTATTGTCTGTATCTAAGTTGTTGTAGAGTCAGAGGGTTAAAAAAAAGAAACAGTTCAGAATATTTCACTGAGACACATTTTTTCAAAATATGTTCTTTTGCTATACTATGAAAATCAAATTGCTGTGAGGTGATCTTAAGGAGAAATAGTGTCTCAGCAAGGAAAAATGATGTATGTATCTCTGTGATTTTTGTATATACTATTGATCTATGTGCAGTTAATACCTACAAACGACATATGAAATATTTTGGCACTTAGGTAACTTGTGTTGCCTTTCATCAACATCATGTTGATTTTATAAGCCAGCTGTTGAAGTAGTTACATTCTTTGTAATTATAATTGTATGTCAACTGGTGAATATCAACCTATCAGCTCTATAATCAGAATTAGCTAAATAACCTGATTGATGCAGTTGCTAGTATACAGATGAAATTTTAGGTCCATGAATTTCTGTACAACTGTGTGGCTCAGATAGTAGAAATAAGGAGCTGTAGTAATGTAGTGTTCAGTCAGGGTGAGCTGCCTGCTAAGAAATGGGAGTGTGTATATTTGTATTATACATGCATGTAAATACCCACTGTTTTCAGTAAATGTTGTCAATTTTTTGTTTGGAATGTTTTCATTTTCATTACACTGTTGTCCTGGAGTTTGGCCAAAACATGAAAAATTACAGTGTAATTTCTTGATACACCGGGTTTAGCAGTAAAACCAGGTGTAGGAGCCCCTTGCTGCAGTTTACTCTCAGCTCAATTCCACTGCCTATTTGTAGAAACAGGCTGTAAGCCAGACCACTGAAAACAACCCTTTTTTGGAAGGAAGGTGAGAACTTCTGAACCCAGCTTCACAGCCAGCAGGCTCCTGTAACCTAGCAGACGAGGACTTTCAGGTGGGATCTTCAGGGATGGTGACCACAGTCCAGTGACAAGTGGGGTCAGCAAGGACTGGGGCCTGAAGGACAGAATTGTGGGGGAGACTCTCAGTGCTTTCTCTGATTGTCATGACTGGGGGACCTGACTCGAGTGGCATATACAGATGTGTATAGCATGGGGAGCAAAGGGCAGGAATTAGAGCACAGAGGTGTGGTGGGATGGCTCAGATACCTGGAAAGCAGCAGTAGCCTGATAAAAGTGCTTTAGAAAGGATGGCCAGGGAAGAGGAGTTGGGCTTAAATCACAGAATGATTTGCTGTATGAAAGAATCATAGGATCTTTGCTGTAGAATGGGTCAGGGGCAGAGGGGAGACCAACAAGGGTGACATCATGATATGTATCTGCTGCAGGGTGCCAGTTTCAGAAGTAGATGAGAAGCACCTCCTTTAGACAACTGTAATATACTGGTTCTTATGGGGGACTTTTAACCACATTGATATCTGCTATGGTGGGGCATATGCAGTCAAGGAAACTTCTGGAGCGTGTTGATTACAGTTTCTCAGCGTGGGGTGAGCTGTGTCTCAGCAAGGAGACAAGTTGGAGATGCACCTTGCTGTACTGGTTACAAGTAAGGAAGAACTAGTTGAAAATGTGGAGACTGATGGCAGGCTTGGCATGAGGGGTTCTGGTAGGCAAGCTGAACGTGAGTCAGCGGTGGGCTCCTGTGATGACGAAAGCTCACCGTGTTGTAGGCCCCATGAGTGAGAGTGTAGGCAGCAGAATGAGGTCTCTGGTTTAGTACTTTGGGACTCTGTACAGTTTTGAGCTCCAAATATGAGACATTGGCTTACTCAAGTGAGTCCAGTGAAATGTCACGAAGAGAGGGAGCTGCAGCATACGATGTATGAGAGGTCTTGGGAGAACTGATTTGTTTGATTTTCGGAAGAAAATGCTAATAAAGGGGGAAACTTCTGATCTCTTCAGCACAGATAGAGAAAATGGAGCCAGACTTCTCTTGTTGATATGCGGAGATAGGACAAGAAGCAATGTACGCGAGTTACAAAAAGAAATTCTGGTTGCATATTAGGAAGAAGTTTTTTGTAGTGAAGGTGGTCAGGCACTGGAACAGGTTGTCTACAGTGTGTTACATGGTGTTAGTCAGTCTGCATTTTAGGAGATAGTCAGAAATTAACTGGATAAAGACTCTGAGCAGGCTGGTCTGATTTTGTAGTAAAGATACAACTTTGAAGCTGGTATGACTTACTGTCATGGTTTGAGCTCAGAGGGCAACTGAGCACCACACAGCTGCTCATTCCCCCCTTACCCCTCATGTCTGGGAAGGAGAAAATAAAGCAAAAGGCTCTGGAATCAAGATAGGGACAGGGAGGGATGATTCATTCATTAAGGTCATGGGCAAAAGACAGACTCTTTACGGGAAGAATAAAGAGCATCAATTTAATTCAGACACTAACAACAACACTCAACAGACAGAGCAGGACAGTGAGAAGTGTTACCACATCTTAAAAACACCTCCCCCCACCCCTTCCTTCTTCCCTGGCTCAGCTCTGCTCCAGATTTCTCTACCTCCTCCCCACCAGCAACACAGAGGAAATGGGTGGGTATGGTCAGTCCTGCCGCTTCTTTCTCCTCAGAAAGGGGACTCCTTGCATGCTTCCCCTGCTCCACTGTCATTTCCTTCTCACGGGAGACAGCTCTCCATGAACTTTCTATGACACGAGACCTTCCCATGGGCTGCAGCTCTTCCTGAGCTGCTCCAGCGTGGGTCTCTCCCATGTGTTGCAGTCCTCCCAGTGCCAAGCTACAACAGTGGGGACTGCTTCTTCCCACAGAGTCCCGGCCTTCTTCAGGAACAGTCACCTGCTCCAGTGTGCATCCTCCATGGGCTGCAGGTCAGCATCTGCTCCACCGTGGACCAGATGTGTATAAGTACACATCTGTATATGCTCCACCGTGTATATGTACAGCGAGGGGGTGGCCCTGCCCTCTCACCACAGGCTGCAGGGTGGGTGCACCAGCACAACACTACCAGCACCACCACCCCCCACTTTCTTTCACTGACCTTGGTGTTCACAGTTGTGTCCTTGCAACTCCTCCTCACAAGTCCCAACCCCCTCCCAGGTTCCCCTTCTTGAATACATTATCACAGAGGCGCAGCCACCATCACTACTCAGCTCGGCCTTGGCCAGAGGTGGGTCCGACTTGGAGCTGGGGGAGCTTCGAGAAGCTTCTCACAGGGGCCATCAGTACAGTCCCATCTGCCGCTACCAGAAAACCCCACCACACACACACATGCCCAGCACACTTAGAGATGGGGAGGGTTTGAATCACACAGTCTTCCAATCTAAATTACTTTTTGAATGTAAGCAAAGGTGAAAGTTCCAAGTAATTCAAACGCTTGATGTCTCGAAAAACAGGAATGGGTTAGTTCTGAAAGATTAAAATGGTTTAATTTTTGTGAGGTTGGAGTGAACAGACTAGTGAGAGTGGCATCGACTGGTAAGACTTCCAGGTTGTTCGTCTCATTAGAGATGATACAGATCCTTATTATTCCTTGTACTCAGACAAAACTTGTGTTACTCATGTTCTAAAAACTTATGTATGAAACTGGAATATGAAACAATTCAATTATTGCACTGGTTTTACTGTACAACAAACCATCTTGTTTCAGAAAGTACTATAATTCTGTGCTACAATTAAAAAGGAATTTTTTATGCTGTGACTTGGAAAATATTTTTTCTATTTTTGAGTACTTTTGAGCATTGGGACAAAATTAGGTTTATTTTAAAATGCAGCTGAGAGTTGATTTTCTTAATAAGAAATTTCATTTCAGTTTCAAGCACGGTTTTTCCCCTGGGGTAGTTACATGAACTGTTTGTGCAAGAGAAGACCTTGCAGCATTGAAAAAAGGGTTAGTTGCTGCAGTTCTTCTTTGCAGTAGAGATGATTAGAGGTGTGCATTTATTTAATTCTGGAATCCGTACTTTGGGTTGTAAAATGTATAGCATCAGTCTGTTCTGAGAGGATCATGTTGTGAAACTGATGCTGAAAATGAGCATGGTGTATTTGATTAATGGAAATTTTCACTTTTGCTTTGATCTACAATATAGTAAATAATCTTTTTAATGGGTCAATATGATGTGATTCCTTGAATGAAGAAGAAAGTAAAATAAGTGAATATTAATTAGAAACTCAAATTGTTTCTTTATGTGAAGGGAAAAAATAGAGCCTCTTAATTTACATTTTTGATAGTAGTAACAGAATCTGTCGTAATTTTTCAGAGTCACAATACATTACCTATTTCATTTTTTTTCCTTTTTCAGTAGACAAAAACTAGGTGTGTTTTCCCTGTTCTCTATCATTTCAGAGCATGGTGCAAAACATGTCTGTGTAGTATACATTTCTTTACTGGTTTAGTGGTATAATGTATTTCCAGTGTTTAGGATGAAGCAATCCGATCCATATTTTAAGACAGCTAAGAACATTCTTTCTACTTATAAAATTCTAGCAGAATGGTCCTTATGGTAAGTCATGGAACTGATTTAGATTCTAAATACTCAGTTTTCTTTTATTTTCTTTTTTTTTTTCTCAAAAAAAAGATTCTTTAGCAAAATTAAAGACAAAGCTGTCACCCTAACACTGTTACTTAAAAGGGGTAAAGGATATCTTTTCAAAGTCAGAGATACCAGATCTAGTTTCATGTAAATTCCATGTCTACTTATTGTAGCGGAACAGTTATTTATTCTTCTGAATGTTTATAGCTTTCAGTGTACTCTGGAATATTTTTTTTCTTGGCCTCAGAATTACAGACATGCAATGGTAATTTGTAAAATGGTCTGTAGTGTAGTGGAGGAGGAGAAAGGCTATTATAATCCACCTTTATGTTGCTGTTAATACCTCTTCTAAAATGTTAAGTGACTTAACCACTAACTACCTTCCCACTATAAACCAATCTTTCTTTAACATTACTTTGAGACATACTGTATGTCCTTTCAGTTACTTTGGCAATTAGTCAAGCATATTTTGGATCTGCAGGGAAAAAAAAAAAACAAAAAACAAACAGATTATCAAGAACACAGCAGTTTTTAGGTGTACCGTTGGCACTGGTGCTGAGTCCTGCTCAATAGAACATATAGTTTTTATACAGCCATATAGAGAAAGCTGTTCAGAATGGTTGCTGTTCTAGTCTGGCTCCAGAACTGGAGAAAGCAGAGCCAGCAGAGCACTTGAGGTGTTTCTAGGATACATTAGCCTGAGTGTAAAAATCATATGCATGCTGCTGTTCTTCTCTAGAGCTATCTTGTGTGCTGGATGCATGTACCAGTTCTACTAGCTTAGACTGCATGGTAGACTAATGTCTTTGTATTCTGTTACTGGTACTTTGAACCAACATGTTTTGCTTTTAAAGTTCACACTAGCTAGTTATGTCTAGCTAGCAAGCACAGAAGCAAGGAGCTTTCTAATTTATTTATATCATACCTAGAGTGGCAAGGATGTTCTTGTAGCTGGAGCTCATGAGTCTGGAGGTCTGTTTCCTGCGGTAGAACATTCTCTAAAAATTGAAATAAGTCTTTTAAGTGGGGTCAGCTAGGTTTCTGCTGTTTTTTTTCTTGCTTGCTGATATTTTTCTACAATATTTGTATAGATTATCATAGCAATAGCCTGGTTTACACTGTTAGGTTATTCTGTACTGAATAATTGTATTAATTGAGTTCCACAGTTTATCATACCTAGGTCTTACCTAAAATATTTGTAAAATCACACAAGCAATTGTATTTCTGTTCCAATCAGAATTTGAGAAATTTTTTCATTGTGTAAAAATTATGTTTTAATTTTTGTCCCAGAATGCATTTTTAAAATTTTGGATATGCATGTTTGATATAAGCTAGCAAAAGTTAGCCTGCAGAAAGTATGAAAGACTAGTGGAAAAATAGATATGACAAATACAGGTAGACAAATCTTTATATGACTTCCTGCTCACATTAAAAGCTGCATTACTATTGGCGTTCTAAGGAAAACTATAGTTAGCATTTGATCCCAACAACACATTTCCCTTATTTCTTTTTTTTTTATAATCAGTTGTAAGATGGTTAGTCAGTTATAGTATGTTGTAGTTGCAGTGGTTTTTATTTGAATAACTGTCTTTTAAACAATGAACCAATGAGGATCAGCCTTTCTGACAGAGCAGTGAAAATCCTTTTTTAAAGGAAGAAGTATCAACTTTTTTTACACATGTGCAGATCAACTAAAGAGCACTGGGAAATGTAAGTCTGAGAACAGGTTACTGTCATCAAGATAATTCAGCCAGCCAACGTCTTACTCATGAAAGTCTCAATTACTGGGTTTATGAGCTAAATAAATTATGTTGTCAGACCTGCAGGCAATCAGTTGAATATTTCTGTACTGCTAGTAAGTACATTTTGCTTGGTCTGGGTAATTAAAATAAATTTTTAAAAAATCCTTTTTGTAATTAGGTACTTCAAGGTCTAGATTATCTACACAGCAAGTGCAAGATCATTCATACAGATATAAAGCCAGAAAACATTTTGATGTGCGTGGATGATGCCTATGTTCGTAGAATGGCTGCAGAAGCTACTGAGTGGCAGAAAGCTGGTGCTCCTCCCCCCTCTGGCTCAGCAGGTATGATAGTATATTTAAATGCAGTGTAGTAAAGTTCCATCAGTATATCAGTGCTAACGATATTTTGTTTAGTGAAAATTAACATTTTAATACTTGTGTGTGAAAAATGCGTGTCAGGCAAATGCTTTCTTTTCAGTTTTGCACATTCAAGTTTTTGGGGTCCCCAGATACGGAAAAAGATTTATTAGTATAAATGTACTCTCCTCCCACCCTACCAGCTTTAATGGCTGGGTTTTAGCTGCACTGGCACCTTGCATCCCTAATATTGACAGTAATTAATAATCTTATCTAAATTATGTGTCTAGTTCCATTATGAGTTCATCAGTGTCCTTGTGAAATTAGCTGCCTTCTCGTCGGTTATAACTTGTTCTCAGAATGCAGTGAAAATTCTTAGAGTCCATAGTTTTTCACTCTTGAAAATGGAGTTTATTGTACCTAACTGAATTCATGATAAGCCCTTCTCCCTAGCACTGTACATGAAATGTTTCCTGTTAAACTTGGTAGGGGTTTAGATAGGAACTGTACGTTATGATTAGCTAGGAGAAACCAAGGTAAAGAAGTTCACAGCAGTCAGTAAAGACAAGGAGGAAGTGTGGCTTTTCTAGTGATCTTTAGTACCATAGTTACTATTTATTTGCCAGTTGAGCACATCAGCTACAGGCAGTGGAGAAATACTAAGATTTAAGTACCTTGTAATATTGTCAGAAAACGTATCACAGATCAAAATCTCTAAGGTATAATTAAAATACCTGATATATCAGGAACAAATACTGTGATCAAAATCCATAAATATTTCACAGTAAGATGCAAAATCTTATAAATCATGAATATATTGTATTGAATTTTCCATAACGTATAATCATATAGCTAAAGACTGTGTGTTACTTGTGTGGGAAGTAACTCTGTTTTGTTCATGTAGCCTTCATTGCTTCCTGACATTAAAAGAAATATTATTTTAAGGAATATATTGACGGAGTTCTTATCACACTTTGTTCCCTTTTTGGAGCAGTGATGTTATTCAAGTTTAAGAATCTTTTTTGAAAACCTTGCCCTTTCAGGGGCAAACATGCATTTTTTTTCCCCTAAACTTAGCAGTAGGAGCTGAACATACAAAAGAACTCTGAAGTCTCAACTGTCCCTGTTTTTTATCTTGCATTTGTTAATTGCCATATGCCTGTATATCTGAAGATGTTCATGAGAGGTTCTCTTCCTCTGTTCAGTTCCTCTTTTTGACTTCTACTTTGCTTCTGTCCTCCCATATTTGGTTATTTCTATTGGTTTTGTTTATTTAGGGGGGGGTAAGGGAGGTGGGGGTGTGGCTTGTATTGCTGTTCTGTACATTTTCACAGTTAGTTTTGTAATCTCATCAGACCTAGTCACTGATGGTATCCTTCTGAGAGATGCTTAGGAAGAGGGCCATGCTGGAGATGCTTTTTTGTGGTGGTGTACTTTTCGCCATCGGCGCTTCTTCATGCCTGCACTCCTATCAGTCAAACTACCTTGTTTCAGAACAAAGGAAACATGAATATTTGACTTCTCTGTTGAGTGCAACACAGTAGATGTCTTCGTTGATATTCCCTGAACTATTTAAAATCCACCTATACCTGCTCAGTCAGCTGACTACAGATATTTAATCTCTGACAACTCTGCAGTCGTTTAATGTTTTGTGTCCACTCTTTACTGATTCAGACTTCCCTTTCTGACTTCCATTAACTCTCCACCAACCACAACACAGTGAACAGAAATTGATGCTAATTCCTTCCAATTCCAGATGGTCTAATGGAGACATCAAATGATTTCAGGCAGCAGGTACCTGTAAAGAGTAAAAAAGCTGGCTAAAAAAAAAAATTTAAATCACTGCCTTATAGTTAGTTAAGAATATTTTTACATGATTTCTACTACTTTCTGCTTTTATAGAGCTGTTTTTGTAAAAATACGTCTTTAAAATTTTTTTTTTTCTTTTCAGTGAGTACAGCCCCACAACAAAAGCCTGTAAGTATTGTCATATAATTCAAATTAACCATCTTATTTTCTGTGTTTCTGTAGTTATTAGTAGCTATTAGACTGTTGGTAGTCTCTAGCCTTTTTAAAAACATTTTTTTGAATAAAACTTGTTATCTTTCAGAGAACACTTTTCTTTTAATGTCTTTGGCCTTACCAGGTTTAAGCATAGTAATTTCTCTGATGGAAGCTGTCATAGACTTATAGTTCTGTAGCTATGTCAAGGAGAGTTAAGCATTGACATTTTCATATCTCAAGGAATAATCCATTCTGTTCAAATCCTGACAAAAATGAGTGCATGCACTAAATATCATGCATTGCAGATAGCTTAAGGACTTAAAGGTCTTTAATCATTAATGCCTTAGAGGAGAGCATTTCTAATGAGGTTTGAAATATCTTTTTGCCATATACATATATCAAATAACCACTGGCAATACAGCTGTTTAGAAATATCTAAGGTCAAACCTGCTTTCTATGCATGTGTGTACAGACTGTAACTTCAGTGGGCATGCAACATGGATGAAAATTAATAGTATTGCCAAATTAGTTGTTGTGTTTTGACTGTCCCATAGCTTATTTTGAAGGTAACAAGATTTACAGATAAACCTTTTGAACTATATGAACATTTCTTTCTGTGATATCTAAACCATGAATGAAAGTTGGATAGATATCATTTGTCAAACAGTAAAAATAGAAGTCAGAATTCAGTTAAAATACAAGGAAGCATATCAATCCTAGCTCAGATGTGTTAATTTTTCTTTTCTTTGTTATTGTACCTGAGTTTTTCAATCCTTCTGTTATATAAAATGTGAAAGTTTTTGTAATGACCATCTGTTGTTTGTGATTCATGTTTTGGGCTAAAAGTGAATAATAAAAATGCTTCCCTTTCACAGGGAAATAGCTGAACAACACAGGATTTATTTAAAATTCTTTACTGTTTTCAATCTCTTTGGCTTTCTTGTATCATTTTTCTCAGCGTACTTTTGCTGGTTATTACCTCCATTATACAGAAAGAGAAATAATGTATAAAATTTGTATGTAAATAACTAGATATGATAACAGACTATCTTCCACATATTATTTGTTAATCGAGATTGCAGTTTGAGGTTATTGTTCCCAGTCAGGTTTATAGGCTCAGGAATTTTACTTCGGCATCTTAGATGTATTTTGCTCTTGTATCTAATAAGCAGTCATGTAAAAACATGTATAATTATTAAATTTTGATAGCTTTTTTGCCTAATATAACCCTACATTATTCTTGATTTGAAGTAAAGTGGAAAAAGCAATATATTTACTATATTAACTGTATTTTCAAATAGAAAATAATCATACTTCAGGTGAATTTGGTGTGAGATGCCTTGAGAATAATCTTTCAGCGCCTTTTTTTGGTTTGCTTTTGTATTAATATTTCAGGTTGGAAAAATATCAAAAAACAAAAAGAAAAAACTGAAGAAAAAACAGAAGAGACAAGCTGAGCTGTTAGAAAAACGCCTGCAGGAAATAGAAGAACTAGAGCGAGAAGCTGAAAGGAAAAAAATAGAAGAAAATGTAACCTCAACTGTACCATCAAATGAACAAGAAGATGAGTACCACCCAGAGGTGAAACTAAAAACAGCTGACATAGAAGAGGTAGTAGATGAAGAACCTGGAAATGATGATGGTTAGTATTACCTGCTTTTATTGATTCTGAATTTACTGTTTCAGAGGGGAGAGTAATTGCAGCATGGCATCTGGTGCAATGAGCAAAATCTCCAAACTGTCCTAGATCATTAAGTTTCATTTTCTTCTGCAGGTGAAATCATAACCACAAAGTCTAAAGAGGAAAAGTCAAACCTACTGCAGAAGTGAAGAAAAACATCAATAGCAATCTAGCTAGCAAGTCCCACAAAAGAGCACATAGAAAATTTAACAGAAGTCAGTTGTCATACCACATTAAGTGGCGTAACTGAATATCTTGGAGAGATAGAAGAAAAATAAGACAAATTTGTATTCTTTAACATCAGTGTAGTTAGACTCATCATTGCTTTCCTCTTGTTACAATGTTTGTTGTAATGATCTGTCAGGTAACGATAATTGCAGCTTCTTCACTGAAATTTTTAGGATACCTTGTTAAAAGTTCATGCTGAGTCCCAGTGATTTGGAGTATAACTGTTTTGGTCCAGCTGAATTCTGACTTCCCTGTTTTTTTTGTCAACTCTCTCCAATTCTGGTAAAAACATAACTACTGAGACGGTCGTTTAATTTGGTTTAGTTTTGTTCTGCTTTTACTGCAGATTTTCCTACTCCTATGATTACTCCCTGTTTGACGCAAATTGAGTTATCGATTTGTAAAGCTCACTTTCAAGACTCATATACTTCATAACATTCTTCTCTTCTGAATTTTTCCCTTCCAAACCACTGCTTATTGTTTATTTTTTCCAATAACCTTATTCTTATTTCACCTTTAATTGAGATTTTAAGGTCTTTGCATATTGTAGTCATGTTTTTGAAGAGTTAAAAATTACGAATGCCTAATTTCAAAATGGTATATTTATCTATGATCTAATGTGCAACTCATTAAAATTTTTCAGGTGAAGCAGAAGATCAGGATGAAAAAGATGACACAGAGAAAGAAAACACTGAAAAAGATGATGATGTTGAGCAGGAACTTGTCAACAGTGACCCTACAGACCCTAAGTGGATAGAATCCCCCAAAACAAACGGCCATATTGTGAATGGCCCATTTCTATTGGAACAACAGATTGAAGATGAAGATGATGAGGAGGAAGAATGTCCAAATCCAGAGGAGTATAATCTTGATGAGCCAAATGCAAAAAGTGATTACTCTTATAGCAGCTCCTATGAACAGTTTAATGGTGAATTGCCAAATGGACGTCATAAAATTCCTGAGTCACAATTCTCTGAATTTTCAGCTTCAGTGTTCTCTGGGGCTCTAGAGTCTGTAGCTTGTGGTTCTGCTGTTTCTGAAGGATCAACTGTAACCGAAAGAGAAGAGAGCAGCCCATCTCATGACAGGAGCAGAACAGTTTCAGCTTCAAGCACTGGGGATTTGCCAAAAAGTAAGTACTCTACTTAGTGATATATACCATGCTTGAAGTTTCTTGAAGCTATAGGAGATGTCTTATGTAGAACGAGTAGTGAATTTAAACTTTCTGTGTATGTTTTTATCTGTGTTCAGTGACATGCAGATTTTACTTTTTGGGGTTTTTTTTTTGGTGAAAATACAGTGCCAAGCCTTATGGTTGGGTTGTTCCACACTTTCAGTAACGCAAAAGGACCTTTCAATAACAGACAAGAACTCTATCACACCGCTTCCCTGACTTTGAACACTAGGTCTAGCGCTTCTCATGGATGTTGACTTTACCTGCAGGGGAAGGATTTTAAATATTTTTCGTTTCTGGGTTGGTGCCAAACCTAGTAATGTCCTGGCCTGCTTTGTGCTTGAGTCTGAAGAGTGTGCAATGAAAAAATGGTGTCTGTGTCCTAGCCTCTGCAGTCAGAGAAATCTGATCAGACTGCTGCCAAATGCTCTTTCCTAGGCACTCCCTAGGCCTGGGGAGGGAGGTGGGATATAGGGTCAGATTAACCATAGCTAGGGTTGGGTTACAGCTGCAGCCCACTGCTGGGAACCCTTTTTCATTGCTCACTGTTTTTACCTTCTTGATTTTATCTACACTGAACATTCCCCTCATTGGATCACACATTGTGTGAATGCAGAATCTCAGTTCTGATTATTTTAAACTTAGTACTTCTTCTTAAAAGACTTTTGGCAAAAAAGCAGAGCAGGTATCTAGAAATGAAGAGGAGGCTTTTAAGTTAGTTTGGTCCCAAAGCATTCTGGTGAATTTTGACCTTCTAGGACCAGGTTTCAACGAAAAGCAAATGTACTAGTTTTGAATGGCTTTTAGAAATAAGGAGGAAGGGGGAATACTTTTTATTTGAATTGATGGAAAAATTTGTCTAGTAACATGGGTGTGTATTGCATTTAAATAAAGGGACAAGTGGAATAGGAAGTCAGTGGTTAGGTTAAGAAAAAAAATGTAATGGTCTCATTAAAAGACAATAGCTAAGCTTACTTTAAGTAAATTGGATGATTTTTCTTGCATTCAAACCTGGGAGTTTGATAGATGCACCTTGGAACACAGTGCAAAAGCATTCTTGTTAAATTTAAACAAATCTACCATCTGAAATCTTAAAAGGGAAGCAGGACTGTGGTGGGGTTTTTTTTTTTGTTTCTGCTGTAGAGCTTGTTTTTAAGGATATTAGATAAACTACTGTCGATTAAATATTCCATCAACAGGTCAGTGTACACAGGAAAGAGAAAAGGGCACTTACAGTTGCAAATAATCATTATTCCCATAGTTTAAGGGCAGAGGTCACACTGAGATCATGTAACCTGACTTCCTTTTATAACAGTACAGTAATACACTATATATTAAGCCCAGTAAGCTTTATGTTTGGCTTAAAACACATTTTTCCAAAGAGATTTGGACAAAAGAAATGATAAAAAATCTGTTCTGGTTGAAGTGTGTTCCATTGGTCATTACTCAGAATTGTTTCAGAATTGTAGCAAGTTGAGATTTGTCTGTCTGCAGCTTCTAGCTATTACATCTTGTTATATCGTTTCTCAGCCATATTAAAAAAATCTGTAATATGCTGTGTTTTCATTCATTAATGATTCTTTTCTGTTTCAAAAGTTCATCTCAACCTTTTTATTAAAACTCAACAAGACGAAGTCTTCGTCTCTGTAAGGCGTGTGGCCAACCCTCAACTCATTATGGCTTTTCTGTATTCAGTGTGGTTTTGAACATTTAAATTCTGTTCACCAGAACTGCTCAGATCCAAAACTGCTGCCTGTAAATCCTGTTTATTGACTACATGGAAGGTGAAATCTTGGTGTCATTGCCAAGAGAGCTGGATTTTTGGTGTTGAATTAAATAGCTCCAGGGTATTACACATAGGTTTTATTTATAGTGCCAGTGGCTAAATTATAAATATATGGGTTTCAACTTTAATAAAGAAAATACTGAGAGACTGAATCTGTAAGTGAATAGAAGAAAATTAGATAGGTTAGGGAGAAGACCAACCTGCAACAACGTTGTCCCAGATGAAGTTACTAAATTTAAATAGAGATCTATTGAAAAATAGTTGAGTGTATTTCTTGGTTTAAGACTGCAGAAGAGCAGTTCACACAGTTTACTACGGAGTCTTGACAGGTTAGGTAATCTTCAGGTAGGCAAGAAATGTGACGTAAAATACAACTGAGTAGAGCTCTGTTTCTTGAAAATGTGAAGGTCTGGGCAAATAAGTCTTCCAGTCCATCTCCTTACACTCTGTATCCCTGAAACAATGTACAGGAAGTTTCTAGATGCGTGGTAGCCTCTTCCTTTGTGCTGCTGGCAATAAGTAGAGGTAGAAAGCCTCTGCTACTGTTTTCCTGGAGTGATGTATAAAATCCTCGTACCTACAGAGAGTAAAGACAGTTTTTGCCATCATGGGAGCAGCTTGGCTCCATAGCTGGAGAAACAAACCTACTTTATTCCTCCTTGATGTTATCTCACCAGCACCTTTTCTGCAAAGAAAGAAGAAAGAGTAAATTCAGCCATAGCTCACTTCTTTCTCAGAAAGAGGAAAAGCTAAACATTATTAATATTAATTATATCAATAGTAATGTTGGGTTAAACAGTAGTAAAACAGATTAAAGTATTTAGAAAGAAGAAAGATACAAGAGCTGGAGGCTATTCAGTATTTTTAAATGGTGCTACTTTTTCCCTATAACTTTAGTGCCCTTTTCTTGTATAGCAGCAGACTTTATTTGTTCCTCTCTGTCTAGGCATTGCTATACATTGTTAAGCAACATGGTCTCATTTTCTTGGAATACTTGCCCCATTCAGTGCACAGACCAGTTTGTGTTCAGTGGGTGAGCACCTATTAAGTTTTCATCTTTTTCAAGTTTTCACTGCGTGACCAAATGCCCTTAAAATAGATCTGTTAATTTCCTCATGACTCTCCTCCTCATTCCAGTGTTTGAATGTTTACTAAGTATGCTATCATGCTAAGACTGTGGGCAGAGGAGGTGATATTTCTCAGTTTTACAGAACGAGGACACACAAAAGTGAAAATCAGAAATGCTCACTAGTTTTGTGCTCAGGTTGAGCTCCTTTGGATGATTTGTTAGAGCACTTACTAAAAAGTATGCTCCTTTTGAATTTACTTTCAGTTGTGAACGATCCATGTTTGTCAAATTCAGAATCCAGGGTCTTGTTCATCTCTCCGAAAATATGGGACATAAACTTAATGAGTTCCTGAGAAAATACAAAAGTGTAGGCACTTCCCTATTACCTTGTCAGGTCCCTCTGTTAGAAGAAAGTTGAAGCAAGCTGTTTTCTAATGCCATATTCTGATGTCTTATTTTTGAGGCTTTTTTTCTCCCTTCATTCCACTTTATTTACTGCAGTCCTTCAACAAGACGTGTGGGAAGGATTTATCTAGCACTATTTTTTTTTTGCCATTTTTTCTTGAATAATGCATGTGATTGTGTTTGAGAAAAAATTAGACTGTATTACGAAGCATGCTTGTGAGGGAAGGCTTGAATATTAAGCTTACTGGTTCCTGCTGGATTGCAACTTGACTCTCTCAGTATATTTTACTTTTATGCCCTATATTGGTGCTTTTAAAAAAATTGAGTCTTTGACTTCGTTCCAGCTTTTTTAGAGGACTGTTTTGTTGAGGTCACTGCCACCTCTGTCTTCTGCTGTTTAGTCCTGTCTTTACTTCTCTCCCCTGGTGGATCCTGCCTCTTTCTTTTCTGGTTGGCCAGTATTTCAGTGCCCTGATGGCCTGTTCAGGCTTGCTGTCCCAGGAGTTGAAGATCCTCATCTGATTTTAATCGCTCTTTAACTCACCATTAGACATGCTGTATTTTTTCTCCTTGCCCCATGACTGGTGTATTTTCCTCTTTCAATTGTTAGGCCAGTTTCATTATATCCCCATTGGAGTCCCAGGTGCCTTTTGTATCTAGTACCTCTTTCTTGCCTTACCACCAGTTTCCAGTTTAGTTTCCTTAGCTTTGGGACAAGGAAATTAAGATCAGTCCTCTGCTGCTATGTGATTTGTTGTGTCTGGTTCTATGTTCAAGTCAATGTGCTTTCTTTCCAACGTGGTTTAGGAGCTAGCAGCTGGTATGTCAAAACAAAGAAAAGCAGCAGTCCTCCACTGCTGTGTGTTAGGGTTATCAATGTCCCAAGAACCTCTAAAGACTGCAGGATTAATTAGAATAAAGTTCTGCCTTTTTGGTCTGGATCATACTCAATGCAGATAGGACCTTAAGAGAACTTTGATTGAATGAATCAGTGTCTGTGAAATGGGTGGCAGTGCCCTAGGCTTTCAAATTAGCCAGGTTTTGGTGACTTTCTCCCCTTGGGACAGATTTAAACAGAAAAAAATCCAGCCACATTTTATTTACTTTAGCCAAGAATGGAAGTGCAGAATTTTATTTTCTCAACCAAACTGTTCCAAGAACATGTCTTTCATGTGGAGTTCTTGGAGTTTGAGTTTTAACATTTTCTGTCTGAATTTGTTCTTGGAAACATATGCACTTGTTTTGCTTAGAAGCTCCTCTGGATAGTCTAATAATAGTCATTTGGCAGTTAAAGAATGCAAAAAATTTGCCCTTGAAATGTGTAAGGATATTTAGAAATCAAGGTAAGAAATCCTTTTTATGTTCCTTTAATTTGTTGTAACATGCAGCAAATGATTTTGATGTCTTCAATGTATTATAAAACTGGATAAAGTGTCAAGGCAAAACTGCTTGGAAATAATGGATAGTACGCTCAAAATACTCACTATTCTACATTTTGCTTGTGTTAGCAAAAACTCGTGCTGCTGACTTACTGGTGAATCCACTGGACCCAAGAAATGCAGATAAAATTAGAGTTAAAATTGCTGACCTGGGGAATGCCTGCTGGGTGGTAAGTATAACTACATCATTTTAGCTATTTAGCCTTCACTATTTAGAACAGGCCTTTTTATTGTTCGTTTTTCCATTAATGTGGTTCTTTCTGTTTTAGCATAAGCACTTCACAGAAGACATCCAGACAAGACAATATAGATCCATAGAGGTTTTAATAGGAGCAGGTTACAGTACACCTGCTGATATCTGGAGTACAGCATGTATGGTAAGAACGATACAATGCGTGTTTTACAAAAATAAACCTTCTAAAAACAGTTGTTTATTTAGTGAGGAAACCCGATGAAGATGATTCTGATTTTATAGACAGTCTTGTAGCTAAAGCCACATAAAAAAGGCTGAAGTGTATCTAGGATTGTCTTTAAAGTGAAATACTTAATAGCAATATCACACCTAGGTAGTATAATAGTCTTACAATACTTGGGGCCATCCAGCCCTTTATGCTTGAATTTAATTTGACACAAATATGTTACCATAAATTATGTAATATCAGATAGCTACTGATGATTTCCCCCCTTTATTTCTTGAGCATTATTAATCAAAAGGAAGCATTGTGGAGAACATTTCTAATTTTTATTTAAACATGCAAATTTGGAGGGAAATATATGTATATTTTAAATGAGAAAGTCTCACTGAAATAGTACAACTGTATGTTTCCTTCCCATTTTACAATCTATGCAACTGTTTGCTGTGCTTCCTTTCCGTTTTCTTCCATAAAGTAGCAAAACAGTGAAATATTTCAAATTCTTGCCAAGTGCAGGGAAAACATTCATCAGATTAGTCTTGCAAATCACAGCTTTAGGTTTTAAACTTTGAAGAGAAGGAATTTAATTTATTAGTAAAATATGTGGTAACATTCTGTAGAATTAGTTTTAACACCATAAAACTGAGATTATAGATTTTTAAAAATCTTTAGAGAATAGAAAAAGTAAAAACTTAATCATGAAACTTTCTGAAACACTCTGTTTGTAATACCTCTTTGAGGATAAATAAGTTACGTGCATCTTCTCATTAAAGATAGTTTAGGAAATACAGTTAGATATATCTTTGTCTATTTTAAAAGTGAAAACTTATTCAAATCTTTGTATTTTACAAATACATGTCTGAAAAGAGTAAGTGTATGAGGAGGAGGAGAAGACTCAAATACTAGACACAGTTTGCAGGCGTGGGTGATGAGAAGAATTGCAGAGCTCAGAGAGAGAGGAGGAGGAGGATTGAAAGGAACATAAAATCCTACAGATATTATAAGCTCAGCAAGCCATGTGTTAGAAGTAACTAAACCATAAGTAAAATTGCAAGTATGTTTTCTCTGGAGTTTAATACGTTTAATACTAGCTTTTGCTTTAGTACACAGAAAAGAACATCCATTTCCAAATTTACTCTTCCATTTGGGGGCAAAATGTAGACTTTTTCTATTACATTGAAAACAATGCATAGAAATCATGTTTTGATCCTTAATTCTGTGAATGATTCTTCTCTTAACTATAGAGACTTTTTGTTCCTTTTACCTGATATTTTGTAAACCTCAGTTGAACTTGATACCTTTTTATGGTATTGAATACCCTGTATTCATCTTCTTTAAGGTTGTAGCTCCCCCCTGCTAATGTTACATGTAGTCCTGTAGCTAAAGCCAAATGAAAAAGGCTGAAGTCTATCTAGGATTGTCTTTAAAGTGGGGTACTTTATAACAATATCACACCTAGGGAATATAATATTCTTACAATACTTGGGGTCGTTCAACTCCTTACACTTTCTTTTCCATGTTATATAAGTGTTACTGCTTTCTTCATGTGAGTTCATTCTCAAACTCAAAAAAAACCCCAAACCAAAGCATCTCTGCCCCTAGGGGTATCTTGATTCAGATTCACAATTATTTATGAAATTTTGGTATTTTAATGAGAAAATTATACTTCTGCTCTTTTTGTTATGTAAGCTTTAAAGATAGTAAAGCATTTGAGGCAGAAACACTGGAATTCTGTTTTCTGCCACAGACTTTGGGGTTTTGCCCTTAAAAAATGCTGTAGAAATTTTATAATCTTACAGCACTGACATACAGTTGTTGAGTTTGGTTGTTATCATTATATAGTCATGTGAAAAATAGATCAGTCTCTGAAGGTCACCCCCAAAATTCATTGTTTCAGTACCCCTCAGGATCTGCTTTCATTCCCGTGTAGTTGAGAAAATGAGTCAGAAAATGATCAGCACTGTGAATGCTGGTCCCATATCAGATGGGAAATGGCTCTGAGGTGGGGATGAACTTGAAGACCTTAACAGCTCTCTCTGCAGAGGACCTGTAGTAGAGACTAATGGCTAGGGAAACATTCTTGATGTGGAACTGCAAACTCCCCATTAACTTACTTAGGCTGTCTTTGGAAATTGTGATTTGATTCTCTCCAGTCCCTAAAGCGGCCGAGAACTGCGAAGTATCTAGGTGTTGTAATGCCACTGTAGTCCCACTTGCTTTCTCAACTTTGGATTCCTTGTACCTAAATATGGTTCAGAAAATGCCCTTCTAGATTACCTTACTCTTGTTTCATACTTAATTCACTTTATTCCATAATGTTTACTGTTACGTGTCTTTTCAAAAGTATTGTCTGCTGAAGCAAGAGATGGAGGTGGTGTTTATTTTCAGCCCAAATACAGCTCAGATACCCTGTTAGCCATGTTGTCCAAGGCTTTCAAAGGAGAGCAAGGAGACTTCTTTGTCATGTTGCTTTGCTTGTACAAGTCCAGTGTCATTAAGGACATTTTTGGAAGCAGCACTATGTGAAATGAGGGGTCCAGCAGCATTGCCTTGACTTTTGCCTTGGTGAGCTTCCATCCTTCCATACTGTGCCCAGTGTGACAGTACCAAGCACACATGAAGTGGTGTGCTACCAGCTGACTCTGTATTGATTGCATGGGGTATTTCCCATTTCCTCCTCTTTTTAAAATTAAAAAAAAAATGTTTGTCAAGTAAGGGGTAGCTGTATGTTATGAAGTGACCTAAGTTTGAGATTGTGTTCAGGTTAGGTAAGTAATTGCTCTGACTGTATCCACCTGTCAGAAATACTACATTTGTGAACTGGTAGGCAAGGTGCCTTGTGGCTTTGCAGTGGGAGCCACATTATGTAATTATAGATCCCGTTCTTCATTCTGATCACGGTTTTGACTTTGGATGAACTTTCTTGTCTCAATTCCTCCTCTACTGAATGATAATGAACATGTTGAAAAAGTGTGTGCCTAATATGAATGATGTGAATGCAAAGTATAGGAAGGTAGTATCAAAGTAAAGATGAGACGTTATGCTTTTGAAACCCTTGCTCACAATGGAATCACTGAGCCATTTCTCTGAACCTGCACTGCAAGAGGGTTCAAAATATTTTGACCTCATTTGGATGTAATTGTGAGCTTGTTAGATCTGTGTGTACGCGTGACCTTCAAATCAGAGGTTTCTGACCAGTATTCTCAGAGAGACTGATCTAGCTGTGCTCTTTGCTCCTCCCATCTGTGTAGCTCTTGGTGACAGAAGACCTGCTGCTTCAAAATTGTGGTCAGGTTCTCCATCTCAGTAAGCATTATTTATGTTTCACAATGTGGCTGCAAAACTGTCCTTAGAAAGGCTTTTTCACAAGTAGTCCAGAACACACTGCTTAGTAGTAAACAGCACACATGAAGACCACTTAGCTTGCAAAATAAAAGAGATTCTCCATGTGTTATATATCCACTGCTGTGCCAGATATTCTAGATCATGTCTTCATTAATAAAAATTACAATAAAACCAGGCCTTTCTTTGAACTAATTTAGGGTCCATAGCGCTTCTATGTCAGAGGTTTATGTGTGCATAAAATGCCTCAGTCTTTTCATGTCTCCTGGATTTTATGAAGGGTCACTTGGAATGCTTGGGACCAGGATTCACCTGAGATCTTATCTTGGTCTTGTGCTTTATGGATCTCCATTTGAGCCAAAGGTTTTTCACTGCCTTTGCTAATGAAATAATCTTGCTCACTGAGAATAGCACTGTCTATAAGAGTAACAGAGCTACTGATTCTTGTATTGGCTTGAATTTATGGCATAAAATATTAAGCACAGGGGTGGTGTTTTATCACAACAGCAGCAGACTGTCTTTTTTCATCGTACCATTAGCTCATCAGTTTTACTTGGTCTTTAGGAATGAGGGTGGAGATGAGATGATTTTTTAAACAAAAGCCTCTGATAACAGTGTCCTGAGCATACAAAGCATCTGTGGTCACGTGTGCACAGCAACTTTCAGAACACCCCCTTTATGAATCTGGCTTTTAGGACGTGGCATGTTGTGTCTACACGGAGTTGCTCTCCTCAGCTGGACTCTGCTAATAACTAGGTTCCTCTAGAGATCAACTCCATGATTTTGAGGAACAGCTTCCAGGAAAAAATAGTCCTGTTTTATGTGTATTGTCTTTAGTATGGGAGTAGCCAGAGATTCTGATCAGGATTACTTGTGCTGGAAGTGTACATAAACCACTACCCAAATAGCAAAAGAGGGAGAAGTAACTCAGTGTTAATAACCTTACAGTTCTGTTTCTTCTGGTGTTATGTCAGTGAGAAAGTAGCATTGTAAGGCAGCAGCCCTGTGAGCTGAGTCTTCTAATTTTAGATCATTTGGCGTGGCCCAGTTCTTGTGCCCCAAACCTCTTTGAATCACATTTAAAGGGTGAGAGCAAGTATCCTCAGGCCAATACCAGTTCTCTGCTCAGGTGATCTGAATCTGAATCTTTAGGAAAAAGGAGAGGGTGCGGGGGAAAAGATAGGGGGGGAAAAAGAGGACGATGCATAGCTTTGGAGGCTTATAATCAGTGCATGCATGACATGCTGTGAAGCTAATAAAAGAAGTTAGATGCCATTGGGCTTTTCTAGACCATGACAGAGTTGTTTGATCGTTCTATGCTCAGCAAAGAGTTCAACAAAGTGTAGTAATTTTTTTTTCTGAGTGTTTGCTTATCATTTGCTGGACATTTACAAGTTTTGCTAGGGAAATTGCACAGTGCCCTTTCTTTTTCTTTTAACAATGTGGCCTGTTTAAGTGGTATACTCAGCTGGTCTCATGGAAAGCTAGACACTGGGAATCTCTCTCCACATTTACTAAATTCTAGAAAATTCTATGTTCCCATACTGTACTAAACCCTATTTTAATTCTGCCAACAGGGAGGTGCATCTTTCATTTTCACCTAAAAAAGGAACAGATTTGGAGCCAGCAGTGCCTTTGACAGGATTGAAACCATCCTTGATCATTTAATTTTATCAGGATGAATTTCCACATTTGCAATATTGAGAGGGTTGTTTTCTGTGGAGCAGAAACTGAACAGGCACTGCATGATTTAGCATTTCCTAAATCTCAAAAACCATGGAACACAGTACTCCACTGCTGCTGCCAAGAAATCCTGGCAAGATAAGGGGTTAGTACTGGCAGAGGGCATCCCTTTCTATTGCTTCTGGAAATGACTGCAAGCACCATGATTCCACTGCTTTTCCTTGTTTATGCTCTTTGAATTGGAGTCAGGAAAAGCACCTGAAATGATGAGTCTCAGCATCTGACTTTGGTTGTTCATTATGTACAGTCTTGCTTGAGCTGTGGGGAGGAGATATCACAAGCTAGGACATTAACAAGACTGTGTTTTTAACACTTAGCTGAGGTGGCTTTTGTGGTGAGTTGTGATTCCTGAAATACCTTCTTTTTATAATAAGAACTAGAAAATAGATCATAGCTGTAGATTGGTAGAAAGTCAAAGAACGAGAAAATTGTACTTGGTGTTCTATCTACCCAAAGAGAATGCAAATGATGAAAGAAAATACTACTGGGGTGAGAGGGAAAGGGGGCAGGCAACCAGCTTTCAAAATGAGGGAGATGATACTACAAGGCAAGCAAGCTTACAGGGGTGTTTTTTACTACAAGTATTTCTATTCATGTGAGAGAACTTGGAGGGACAGAATGAAGAATGAGCAGAAAATAGTAACTTACGATATTAAAACTAAACCTACATGTAAGTGCTTGTAGTTCAGCCCCCAGTTTACTGCTTTGCATGATGTCCTCTAATGTGGGGTGGAGAGATAACTGTCCTTAACTACTCTTCCTGTGTTGTAAGTGGCAAAAAACCGATCATGCCTCCATGGGATCATGAGTATCATCATGCTAGTATGTGTGAGTGGCACATACTAAAGGTGTGATGACAAGCCTCAGTCTGCACAGAAGCTTTTTTTTTTGAGGAAAAATGGAAAATCAGAAATCTGGTTGAGAGACAAGAAAAACTTCAAGTCACTATGCACATATTTTGCGGTAGGCAGATACAGTACAAAATACTGTTATTAATCACTATACACCCTTTTTGAAGGTGGTGGGTGGACAACCTGAAACATTCAAAAGAAAATTATTTTCCAAAGAAACTGACTTTCCAAAGCAACCACTCAGCATGTGGATGATTCTGAGATCAGAGTCCAGCACAGAAGAGACCTGTTTCCTTTTCAAGCATCCCATGCCATGTCTGTGTTTTGTATATCTGGCCTTTCTCACCAAGCACTAACCATGCAAAATGCCTTTCATGTTCTTTCTGTTGCCTGGCTCTTCAGAGGGAGATATCCATGGGAGAACAAATTGTCAGCTGGTGTGCATACCTCAAAAAGCTCTTTTGCGCTTCTTTTCATGCTCCCACTTACCTGTGGAACTGCATTCTTAAAACTAAGCCTATTTTTAAAGCAGTGACAATCTTCTTGTTCACAGCTCTTCTTTTCAGCTGGGGCAGAGAAACTGGCCAAAAGCCGGATCTCATCTGTCAAAATGATAATTCTGGCCTATAGCTTGTTGTCCTTTTTCAGCTGGGGCTTCATAAGAGGAATTCAGGGAGGCTGATGCAGTCCAAATGAATTATTCTTCCAGTCCTCTCCCAGACAGCTTTCCCTAGGCATGCATCCATTTTCAATCACCAGATTGAGTACACAGCTGTCACACAGTGAAACTGTAGCTATTTCCAATTGTGTGATTAGACATGGATCCACAATATACGATAGTGATGCCAACAGTTTAGTATTGTGGTAGGTTCATATACTGTCACGTGGCAGGAAGGAATCATAGCCTCTCCAGAGCCTACAAAAGGAGCAGCGTGACCGTTTGCATGAAAGGTTCTCCATCTGCAGATGGAGAAAAGCAGTCTAGACTGTTTTTCTGCGATAACCTTAGGAAAGTGGTAAGTAGCAATTTCCAGTACAGTCAGTAAGGATGGATGATTGCCTTGGGCTTTTGTGCCATATGTTGAGTGTGCTGTATCTCATTTGTTATCTCCATGTAATAATTGAAATGCTGATTTCTGTTGAGGTAAATGTCAACATTAAGTAAAAGATGATGATATTTCAAAGTCGGAGTTTCTGTCAAGATACTAGTTTTTATAAATGAATACTTTCAATTAGAAACTAAGTAAGTAAATACGGTTAGTCTGTATTTGTAGCATCATAGGAATAATAACCAAATTTAGGATGAAAGAGATCTCAAGTAGTCTACCTCCTCATTGAACCACAGTTAACATCAGGGTTAGATGAGGTTGCTCAGAGCCTCATCCATCTGTCAGGATGGTATTTCCACAGCTTTTCTGAGCAGCCTGTCCCAGCGCTCAGCCGTCTTGCTGAAGATTTTTCTTCCCTCCTATCTGGTTGGAATTTCCCATCTTGCTGCTCGTGTCTGCACTCTGTTGTCCTTTCACTGAGAAGAGTGTATCTTGGTCTTCTCTGTTACTGACTTTCAGGCAGTGGAGGGCGGCAACCTTCTTCAACCTGAACAAACATCCTCTGCTCAGCCCCCTAACGTCTTAGAGGTCCTCCCTGGCCTTTCTCCAGTTTGACAGGGTCTCTCTCATACTGCTGGCCCCAAACTGGTCACAGGTCTGCAGATATGAGTGCTGAAGAGAGGGGACGTCACTTCCCACCAAGGGCTGGGAACACTCTTGTTACATACAGCCCAGTACGTGGTTAGCCTGCATTGCCACGAGAGTGCACTGCTGACCTGTGTTCAACCTGCTGTCTGTCAGGGTCTCCACCTCCCGATTTTATCACAGAGTGTTGGTGACTCACAAACTGTAGACTGGGTGATTTTATATCCCTACAGTTGGGTGCAAAGTGTTGAGAAGTGCTGAGAGAAGTGCTCAGGACGTCCAAAGCAGCAGTGCATCGCCAAAACTGCAGTTCTGAGCACCAGCAGCAGAGAGCTCTTCTTTCCATGGCACTGCTTCAGTAACAGGACTGCAAGGCTTTCTGACGCACCACACCTTTGGCCATCAGCTTAAAGAGCAGAACTCCTCTGACTGATACAATCCAGAGGTGTCATTGTCCTTCTTATGTCTATTTACATGCTTATTAATGCTGATTCTTCTACTTTATGGTAAAAACCGAGGTCAAGGATTTATTCTTTTTTTTTAAAAGGCCCAATTAATTTCATTTATCTTGCACTATGTAGCCAGTCCGTCCTACAGATATCTAAGAACCTGTTACCAGATTACTACAGATGAACTTGTGAGACATTGTCCTGCATAAATGCTAAGTACTATTACAGGTATTTATTGCAGCATCCAAAAGGCAAGGCTGTCCCTGGGCTGTCCCTGTGTATATCTGAGTCAGAAGTTTCTTCGTTCCCAGTGCAGAGTCCTTTAAGGAGAATCAGGAAATCAAATGTCTGGGATGCCACAGCTCCAGCCCATGCTGGGCATGGAGTCAAAGCTATACAAAAAGGAAAAAAGAATCATCAGCAGCACTTTGAAAAGCTTTAGTTTCTCTTCAGCAAAATGGTGGTATAAATATCCCATATCTACGAGAGCTTGCAGCTCTTATTATATACAAATTGATCTAAAATTCAGTGTATCACAGCGGTATGCTTACTTCTTGTGCTTTCCTATGAACCATTTTTACAGTTTCTCCAATTTAATCTTTTTAGTCCCACGCAGACGTATCAAGCTATTAATACTTCATTTTTTGGGACAGAAGCTATATTCCTTTGGAGTCTACCTTTGTGGCTAAATTCAACTACATTTCCATTGTTCTCCAGGAATCTGTTAAATAGCAATGAGTTTCTTAATGTCCTCTGAAATCAGCCCCATCAGCATGTGTTCTCCTAGGAAAGGTGATACGGCTCTTCCAGTGAATATATTCCCACGAGATACAGGGGGGGCGCTTGGGGCTGCTCAGTCTCATCTCAAGAGAATAACAGTATTATCCATGTTGTGTTTAGAGATCTCTACCAGTGATCTCTTCTGGCTACTCTAAAAATTTCTTCAGTTTAAATACCTGGTAATTTATGAAGCCCTTCAGATTTTTTTAAGCCATAAAATGAAAATGCTCAATCTTGAGCCAAGAGTGGACTAAGAAGAAAATTGAATGACTGTTTATTAGTGATAGTGACTTCAGAAATTAAAGACCTGTTCATAGGATCAACAGAAAATGTCAACAAGGGGCGTTCTTGCTTTCTTGGCTGCTGTGTGTAATGGCAATGAATTATTTTGGCTATAGCCCACTTGGATGACACTGCAGTTCACAGCTTGAAAAAGCCAAGTGCCCATAAATAGGCTGAATTTGCAGGTGATTTAACAACTCTAGATTACGAATTGGAACAGAAAAGTGTATATTTTCAGGAGACAAATATTTTGTAGTAAATGTACTAACAGAGTGAAATCCCATCCTAGAACTGTGCCAGGAAGTTCTGCCTGATACTTGGAATGATTTTCTGGATCAGATGTTTTCTCTGGTCTTGGAGATGGAAAACAGTCTGATGTTTAAACCACCTGGAAAGAATTAGATTCCTGTGGCTGCTTGGGTAATTGACAGTCCAGAGCAGAAAGAGAATAGTTTAACAAATTAGGCTAGGTGAAGCCATGTTTGTACACAAGTATGGGCTCCCGACTTACTTCAGTGCTTTGCAGCTTTTAATGTTCATGACACCCATAAAGTGAAACTCAGTTTTGTCCTGACCTAACATATGGTTGACATCCCATTGAAGCATTGCATGGCCCGAAGGGATCAGTCATCCTGATGTCTGCTCTGGATTCCTTCATCAAAGTCAGTCTCAGTATTTTACCCTGTGATTGCAGTGTTTACTTTGACTTCTGATTCAACAAAAACACTTTTTAAAAAACTGTTGTAGATTTAGAGTCATCAAGGAAGCTTGCCCCATTTGCTAATTTCAAGTGATTAATTATAGTTATAAATGGATTTTATTTATGATTTGTTCATACTTTTTTTATTTCAGTCCCCAACATGCGATGACCGATAATTAGCCTTCAGATACAAGTGTAGCTCTTTATTATATAGTTAGTTAATGATGCTGAGAGGGGTATTTCTTACACATATGTAACATGATCAACAGCCAACGCATTAGTATGTAAAAACATGTTTTAACATCAGCTTACACTGATGCCCCCTTCACACCCCCGTGCAGCCGATCTGTTCAGAATCGCTTCCTCTGCAGCTGGATGCTGTTTGCTGCCTCCTGCCACTTGGGACGGCGCTGACGACCAAAATATGACCCAAATACTCCCTGGTAAGCCGGTGGAGCCCCAGGGGCTGCTGGGGAGGGACCACAGCTCCACACTCCTTGTCCATCTCCTTCCTTCATCCTGGCTGAGTAGGCAGAAACGCCGGGGGTCTGGGCGTGCTGCCTGTTGCCAAACCTCCAGCCTCTCATAGTGACGGGGTGTGCTCGGGGCTGAGCGCGGGGCTCGCTCCAGAGCCTGGCTTCGTGCTGTCCTTGCACTGCGGGAACGGGGCTCGCCAGGTAAGTGGCCTCTCCTCCGTCTCAAATCCAGTTGTTGGCCTTGAGCTTTGAATGTTAATTCCCTCTTGGTTCTGAGATAGTTGTGATGTTTTGCTGACATCTTAAGATTAAAACCATTATTTCTGAAATACCCATAAGTATGTCTGTTATGTTATAGGCTTTTGAGCTAGCGACTGGAGATTATTTGTTTGAACCACACTCTGGTGAAGACTATTCCAGGGATGAAGGTACGAATCTTTTGAGATGTTATATGAGTTTCTATATATTTTCACACTTCTCTTAAATTTCCAGTGAGCTTACAGTGGGGTTGAATTTTGTATTTGAGTGAACTGTTCATACACACTGTTTTCAGAATATAAATATGATTTTTTTCTTTTTAGTTTTAAGTTCCATCAGTAGCAATGTGTGGGCAAAAACTCCCTTCTGCAGATACTCATCTACTTAACAACTGCCTGAAGGAATTAAACTGCCCTTCTTGTAAGATTGCATATGTGTGGAAACCTGATTGAGAATAACAACATTTTAGTTTAGAAAAGAAACGACAGATTTGAACTTTATAGTATTTTCTCATTATAAGAGTGACACTGGAATAATGTTTACATTGTGTATTTTTATTTGAATTAGGCAATTACTAATTTTTTAAAAAATCAGAATTAACTCCTGCTTCCATCTGTATACCTGTCCATTTTCATGCTTGTTTGCTTGTAAATGCTCTTTGCAGTGGTAATGTGGGCATCATTTATTGTTCCTAAATGCTACTAATGATGCCAGAGCTCTGCTGATCCTGGAAACCTCTGCATGGATTTGCTGCAAACATTGTTGATTTGAAACTATTTCTGATTTTTTACTAATTCCAGTTTCTTTCCTCTTCTTTTTTATCCCATCCTTTCCCTGCCCCTTCCACTCCCGTATCCTTTTTTTCTCTCCCTCATAGACCACATAGCACACATCATAGAGCTGCTAGGCAATATCCCAAGGCACTTTGCTCTATCTGGAAAATATTCTCGGGAATTCTTCAATCGCAGAGGTAGTACCTCTTCTTTTTGAAAGGTGCCGTGATGCAGACAGAAGTGGAATTGCTGTTGCTGGTTGTAGCATGTCCCACTGAGGAGCATTTCCTGAAACCACATAACAAAAATTTCTTTTTAAAAACCAAAATACACAGGAATCTGTGATAAAAAAAAAAAAATTTTTTTTTTAGCTAAGCATTCTGAAAAATAACTATTGGTAGATTTTAAATTACATAGCAAAACTTGTTTGTAGTAGCTGATACATGTTGTTTTGAGAAGAAAGTTTTGCTGAAAGCATCCTTCCAAATCAGCCACTGAGCAGTGTGCACGTGTCTTTTTTACCAGGATCAATCTATTTCTGTCTGTACCGGGCCAGTGTTAGTGTGTGCATGCAACGTACTGATTAAACTGTTGTATGTTTCTGTTTTGCTGGCAATGTTCTCCAATGCAGACCACATAGCATTGATCATTGAACTGCTGGGAAAAATCCCTCGAAAATACGCTATGTTGGGGAAATATTCCAAGGAGTTTTTCACCAAAAAAGGTAACGGTATTTATGCAACACTAATTTAAAGCATAATACTATCCAGAAGGAGAATTATGTTCATTTATGGGTACTGAAGAAATATATCCATTTAAATGGAGAGCTCTTATTAAAGAAGAATTTTGGTGTAAACTTGGCTTTCTGAGAAAAGCCACAATTTGCAGTATTCATTTCAATATTTCATTTAAAATTCATTTTGGGATGCACTCAACAAAGTGTGGATGTTAACAAATGTCTGTGTGAATCTGTTGTCTAATGTTCACGTAAACGTAAGGAATCAGGTGATGTGTAGCTTGTAATGTGATGGGAAATCATCTGCCAGCTACTTTTGATCATATACAGTGGTCCAGCAGCTGTTACTGATAAGGAGTAACCAAGGTGGGAAGGGAATACCTGGGCAGTAGACACACAGCTGCGTGCAGTCAGTCCTCATGCTCTCGTAACCTCACTGAAGAGGGAGCATGCAGAAAAGACAGCTCTGGGGCAGAGCAATGGAGAAAGCTGCTCTGCTCTGCGCCGTGCTGTCTCACTTCAGATGCTCCCAATTACCATGATACCCGAGTGCCACAGCCATACCATGGGTGATGACTTAGCTGTGTTTGGCGTTGTACAGAAGTGTAACACCTCTAAAATTAAAACCTTTGTCAATCGCTGCAAGAAAGTAATTAATCTGAGCAAATGCACGGGGCCTTACGCTTCCGTTACATTTTTGTACTTTGCCCAGACTGCTCTTTAAGACAGGTTTTTGACACGTGAAGGAATGTGGTGATGCTTCAAGTGTCTTTTGTGCCCTCAGTGCATGAGACAGCACAGTGTTATATTGAGAGGCTGGGTATGTCAGGGCCTCCTGCAGCGTGGTGGGGGAACATCTGGGGCCGCTGACCACAGCAGGTACGATCTCCTGCTGCACAGTGCTGCAGCTTCCTCCTGCCGTGCCTCCAGGTGCCCGAGCACACAAGCTGGTGGCAGGGCCAGCACCGACCAGCTGCATCGGGCACCTGGGGTGCCGGCGGGGCTGAGGCGGCGGCGCTGTGCTGCGAGAGGGTGGGGTTGTGAGGCAGGAGACAGTCCAGTGATTCATCCCCTCCTGTGGGAGAGTCGCCGTTCTGTGCGCGGTGTTTCTGGTACTGCAGGGACCTCTGCATGCCTTCGTTGCCTTAAGGAAAATGTAATGGTGTTAAACACAGTGTGAAGAAGGGCAACAGTGATGATCAACAAGATAGAGCAACTGCCATTTGGGGGAGTCGAAAATGCCTGGGGCGTTTTATTGTGGAGGGGAGAGGTTGCTGGAGGAATAACTAAGGTTTACAAAATCAGGAAGTTGGTGGATAAGCTGAAAACAGCTGTTGTTTGCCAGCACCCACCATATGCAAGCTGGGGGACACCCAGTGAAACTTGCAGGGGGTGGCTGCAGAACAAGCGCTTCTCTGCGCAGCAGGCAGGGAGCTTCAGGAGCCTGCTGCCATGGGGGCTGTAGAGAGAGGCTCTATCTGCAGGCTCAAAAACAATCTCCTGTTAACTGAGACAAATGAACTCGGGACTGACAGGTCCGTAAATGTTTAAAGCAGTAAAAGGGCTGGGGAGGAGGTACCCTCTGGCACCCCCCGGCAGGGATTGCAGCTGCAGGAGCGAGGGCAGGGCCTGCAGAAAGGATCCTCTGCTGCCCTCCCTGCCCCTCCTGTGGCCACTGTCAGAGGCAGGTACTGAATTAGGAAAGCCCCCCCCAGCCTAACCAGCCCTTAAAGCGTATCTCATGTTCCTAATTTTCACTTTGCACCAGATGGACTGGCATTTTCTAATAATGTCAGAGAACCTCAAAATGAGGTTAACAGTTACACAATAACCACAGTGTTTGTGGCACACAGAAGAGGGCAGTTTGTAAAATTCCCATGAAGTGGAGAGTTTCACGTGCTTCCATCAGCATCTCCCACTGCAAGGTGAGCTGTTGTCCTCTAGGGCCTGAACTTCAGTGACGTTCCTCAGAGACATCATCTGCCATGGCTCTGGTTGGGTTTTAAGCACTTCAGAAGACTTTGTTCACCCACCACAGAAAATGTAAGTGCAGGTTTGCTGTGGAAGCTTAAGTAGGCTGCATCCCAGCTGTTCTGCTTGCAACAGAAAATCTCAAATGCAAGATGGAGTAATAGCCCAAGCTGTGGTTTTGGATCATACCAGTTATTCTACTGTTGCAAGTCAGGAAAACTGACATGTTCTATGGAGGAAAAATGAAGGTGGTGAGTTTCCTGCTCACCTATTTGAGACTTTTTTCATTTAATTGGGCACCAGATACCTTTTCCTTTTTCCTGGCCAGCCTCTCTGGTGCCCCCAGGAGGGATTTGAGGTTGATGGGCTGGCAGGGAGTAAGAGGCTTCATAGTTGGCTGCTGCATTTTTTACTCATCTGTTTGTGGCCTGAGCACTTATCAGAGGCCATGTATTACAAGCCTGAGGCTCTTCTGAAAATGTCATGCTATGGTGTAAAGGTGATCTTAGAAATCTAACTGTAGGCTCCTATTTTGAAAACATCAGCCTTGGGTGAACATCAGGAAGTCACAGCTTGGGTGTTGCTCCTGTCCAAAAGCAAGTTCAACCTCAGAGAGAAGCTCTTAACATTTGAATAGTTCCGCTGAAGTCACAGGGACAAAAGGAAAGGTGTTACCAACTAACGAGTTTACAGGATTGAGTCTCTTCTCAGCAATTTCTGAAGGAGTTTGTGACATTCAAATAGGAGGGTGCATTTAAAAAAGGAAAAGCATTTATAGGTTATTTCTTAGTCACTATAATGCAAATGCTCATGTACTTTTTATAGGGTCTCATCTTGATTGAGCCCAGTAATAACTCCAGTCAGTCTTTTTTCCAGTGCCTTCATGGAAGCTAGTTTGTCTGTAAAAATGATTAATACATTTTGTCACTAAACTTAAAAAACCTTTCATATTTTTCTAGACTGTGGTCCCTTTTATTTTAATTCTGGTATTTGCTAGCCCTGTTTCCTTGTGAGCTGAACCTGTTTAAGATGCTGGTTAGATACTGGCTTTGCTCATTGGAAGTTGTAACAAGGAAAAGCAATGCTGCTTACTTACCATCCAGGAAGGGAAGGGGTCTCCTCCCTTTCCCTCACTTCCATCTACTGCACCATGGGGCCTCACTAGCAGTTCTTCCATTAGTTCTTGAGAGCATGTCCTCAAAATACAAGGTAGCAGGTATCCCACTGCTGCTTCCCCAGTCCTTCACATCATCTGTTTCTTACTGTTCAATAATCCATCCTCCTCTTGCCTGGTGACACATCTTAAATTTGTCTTTGACAAATTTCACAGACCTGCTCTGTTTTTTTTGTTACAGTCAGCAGAGAAAGCTTTAAATAGCATCTTCGTCCCCACAGGTCCTTCAGAAATTTCTTTAGTAATTTTCTTCTGACTTAACATTCAATTTTTCAGAAGGTCCATTGCTGCCTCCGCTTTGGCTACCTGGCTTTTACAGTTCTGATAACTCTGTTGTCCTCTCCAGATATTTCCTGTGTGCTTCACTATTAAAAAAAGTAAAGAAAGAGCTTCTGTTAGGAAGTTTTCACTTACTATTACATTTTTAGCATTTCTCTGAAAATTCCTGTTAATGCCCTGAATACTGATAGTGTCAGACCAGTGGGCCTGTTCTTTTCATTTCTCCCTTGAATAAAGGTACAGCCTTGCTGTCCTCCAGTGTCATGGTACAAACTTCGTAGAGATGAAAGTCTAATGTTGTCAGACACCTCCATTTCCTCCAGTGCTTTAGGATGAGTTTTTCGTCCACCTCCATTGTGTTAATTGTCTTTTACTTACCCTATTTTGATTCCATGGTCAGCATCGTGTTCTTTACTGAAAACTGAAGCACAAGTTTAATTCTTGGCCCCCACACAGATAATTTTTACTGTATCCCATCTTAAATACTTTTACAGTCTTAATGGAATTTCTGGTGGAAAACTTCATCCCGTCGCACTAAAATAGTTTGTTCTCAGCAGAAAAACACTACAGAATATTGTGCTGCCCGGAGTGCGCTGGTCTTCGCTTGGGGACTTCAAATTCAGCCTCCACTTTACAAAATAAGGAGTCCTCAAACCAGTATGAAGTTGCCTTCCACAGTGACACCAGGAGCCTCATCTTCCAATCTTACTTTCCTCCCTCAAGTTGTATAAAGATACCTAAACTGCATCGTTTGCATACAAAGGTGGGGGCAGCGCTGCACGGAAGCACACTCACTTCCCCAAAGCTAGTTTAGTTTGGTAAATGATTATGGCAACCCTTGCAATGAATGCTGTCAGCTGGAGAAGCTATGGACACAGCCTGACGGTTTTTTAAGTCGTTTTTTTGAGAATTTTTTTGTCAGTGAGTCAGTAACGACTCACTGTTTTCTGTTGCTTTCTGGCAATATTTGGGTTTATGTGTTCTTATTAGATTGTTTACTACCTGTTCTTGTTAGTAGTCACCGATACATGCTTCTGGAAACCTTCAAAAGGGTAAGATTTTTCAGCAGTTAAATTTCAGAGTTGCACAAAGTTTTTAAAGGGCTGAGAGCCTGAAATGAATACACTTCTCTAAGATGTGCTGTCCTTTTTGTACATTGATACTGTGGGACAGTATGTGCCCAAAGCAGAGCCTTTGCTTGACTTGCAGGTTCTGATGGGACATGCTTGTACTGTAAATGTACAGACATGAACTGGCAGGATACACCCTCTGCTTTAGCTCCTCTCTTTCAGCAGCCCTCCTGCCCTGCAAGATGGAAAGGAAAGAGGACAGTGGGCCAGCACTTCTTGACTTTCTGCTACCAGCAGGTCTCTTCTCTTTCTTTTGCAAGTGTTTGACCATTTGCACACTCGCTCTTTTGGGGTCTTTGACAGCACCTGGAGAGCTGCTTTCTCGAGTGTTGTACCCTGCCTAGAACCTTCTGCTATGGCCTGAGGCAGCAGCAGGTGTGTCCTGCTGGGCTGTGGCAGTTTTCATCCGTTGCATTCAGATGCTGAGACTCTGAGGGGCAGTCTGAAGACAAGCGTTGTTTCTGCCCAGGATGTAGTCAAGAGGGATGTACAGAAACTCAGACCTGCGAGCTGACATCCGATGGTTTTATGAGCAGTGGATTACAGCCAGGGACAACAATCAAGTTGCCAAACCACTTTGCTTAAAAATAGCGTGGCCTGCGTGCCCCCATATGGGACGGTGTAGTGTGCTTGTGAGGCTGTGGGTGAGTCACATTCAGCTTCCACGGGTTGGGGGAGAACCCATCGCTGTCCTCAGCAGTTCAGGGGACATCGCAGCAGCGCCACAGGGGCCCCTGCAGTGCTTTTTCTAGCATCACACGGAGACTCCCTGGCTCAGATACATGCTTGGGAAGAAGGGAGGTGGCAGTGGAGAGGGAAGGAGCAGCCAGAAGTGCCTTGTCTTTCCTGTCATGCCGGATGACCTGTGGATAGACCTGGATAACATTTATGGTTTGAATGGCAGGAGGGTTCTTGCTTCCTTCATTTATTTTGGTCTGAAACACATTGCCAGGCTGGCCGTATGCCCCCTCCTTGATGGAAATCAAATCCTGCAGCTGCTGCCACCGCTTGTGTTAGTGGTTGGCTGAAGGACATGTGGGCAGCAGCAGGTGCTTCCTGCTCAGGAAGGACTTGGGCCCAGCCTCTCGGGGGAGATGGAGCAGAACCTCCAAGTGCCAAACCTCTGTGTTTGGCTTGGTCTGGGAGGAATCGCTGCTCTGCCGCATTGTCGGCAAAAGCCACGTAGCGAGGAGGTGACCTGTGCTGCCCAGACTCCCTCTCGGGATTGGTTTTTGTGAAATTCGGGTTCGTTGGCTGATTGAGAGGCTTGCAGTGTTCTTTGCCCGCGGCGTGAGCGTGCATGTGAATGAGTGCCTTTGCGTGTGGGAGACAGAATGAAGACAGCAGGAAAAATCAGAAATGATGTGTACAGTGGAGTCCAGGTGTAACATACAGTTTGGCGTAGGAATGATTTCTTGGTTTTGACATCGGACATACTCATCTCCTTTGAGGACCTCAAGCAAGCTTGCGATGTGCTGCCCTTCCTAAATAATGATTCTCGGCCTGGTCAAGGTGCTGTGAATGCAGAGTGGGAGAAAAACGGAACAGGGATTAGTCGCCAGCAGGGATAACGAGGTATTTTTCTAATGCCAGTAATATTTCTGTTTGCAGGAGAACTCCGACACATTACCAAGCTGAAACCTTGGAGTCTTTTTGATGTGCTTGTGGAGAAGTATGGGTGGCCTCATGAAGATGCTGCACAGTTTACAGATTTCCTGATCCCCATGCTAGAAATGGTCCCAGAGAAACGTGCTTCAGCTGGAGAATGCCTTAGGCATCCATGGCTGAATTCTTAGCAGAATCTCCCAGCTGTAAAAAAAAGCCAGCAACCACTTTCCAATGCATCGGACCTAAATGGTGACTGTCACAAATTCTTTAGCAGGATCACACGTGAGCTGGCTTCAATCCTCAGACCTTTATTTTGCTTGAGGTACTGTTTGACATTTTGCTTTTTGTGCACTGTGTTCTTGGGGAAGGGTAGTCTTTTTGTCTTCAGCTAGTAGTTTACTCACCCACTTTCTTCAGAAAACACTTAACGTGTCTTTAAGCATTGTTTCTTGTGTTGTGTGGCATTTCAGATGTCAGATTTTTGAACAAAGGAAACTTCCCCCCATGTGTTTTGGCAAGTTTTGTAACTATTTATGAAAAAAAAAAAATATTTTAGCTGATGCATATTATATAATTTACGAGCGTAAGAAATTTATCAAGTCAGAACTGAGTTATGGCGAGGAATTGTACAATTTTCTCTTCTGGCAAAGGGACGTCATTCTTGTATTATAGTGTATGTAAATGCACCCTGTAAATGTTTATTGCCATTTAAATATGGGACTGGGGACTCAATTTCAGAGTAAAGCGACTAAGTTTTAGAGAGCTTTATAGCAAACCAATTGCATGTAGTGGACTTTTAAACTGCTTTAAGGGATTGTGTAAACTTTCTATTCTGTAGCAGTTCCCCGTTCATTGGATTTTAAACAAAGTGGCTCTGGTTTACAGGATTTCATTCCCCAAACGGCACTTTAAAGGAAGGCTAGACTTCTTTCTAATAAAGTATGCATTACCATTTAGCACTCCCTTTTAGGACTTTTGCCTATTTCAAGTGCTTTTAAGAAAAGAAAAATAGCAATTTCCCTTACAATGTGATAGTGAAGACATGGTACCATATGGTGTTGCCTTTTTATAAGCACTGTAAGTTGTACTATACCTTAAGAAAAAAAAAGTTAATTAAAAGTCGAGCATGAGAACCACTCTCTGTGTAGAATTACTGATCTTTTATAATAAAAGTGTGTGCTTGGCATCAGTTAAGGAAGGATATAGCTGCAGATATTTACAGTGCAGTGGGTAAAATAATCCAAGAAGCAAAATCATGCTCATTCCATTCATAGCTTTACATGTTTCTAAAACAAATTGCACTAGCTTTATTCTTTCCCATAACTAGACATACGTTACCTGTTGTAAGTTGCACGCAACAATTACGTGTTTCCTAGGAAAAAAAGCTGCATAGGCTGAAGCTTATAGGCAATACAGATTTTAGAATGTACAGTACGGAGGTGTGTTTTGGCCTCTTTTAGAAGTCAGTGGGATGAATGTAAGCTTACTTCTGATCTTCATGTAACTACGGTGCCACTTTTTTCTTGACTTTGTCCATATGAAATTTATTCACATGCCTTTGCAATAACTAGATTGTGAGAAGATAGCCCCATGCTGTAACAATAACCAGTTGTTTGAGGTGCTTGCAGTTGTCTAATTAAAGTGTTTTGTTTTTTCAGACAGTGTGCTGGTCATTGGAATCTTTGCTAGCCCTGACTCCAACTGTTTGTTTGCTGGAGGTCGTGTCGCGGTGGTGGTGGTGGGGGGGGGGGGGGGCTGTTTTAGCCTGGCCAACCAAAAAGCAGCTTTTGGTGTTCACTGGCAACACATCCCGAAGGGTAAGGTGGCACGAGAGCTGTGTGTAAGTGGTTGCTAGGTGTAACGGAAAGAGGGTGTTATTTCATACAAGGTGTTGAACTACTGTAAACAAGCAAACGATTACCGCCTCACCAGTAGGCCGGTGCAGCCACTCCTCCAAAAAGGAACGGCAAAGCCACCACCGAGTGCGACACATACGCACCGGTCAGGAGAAACTGCTGGCAGGGCCCCAGCACACGGAGCCATGCGTCCAGCCTTCACCCTCCCGCCCCCAGCGCTTCACCCTGGAACCGCCTCCAACGGCCACAAGGACGACCCTGGTGCGAAGGACAGTGCCACAAGGGACGCCAGAGCTAGAGGTAAAAATTACATTCAGCTTCATGCCCCGCGTAGTGCCTACTTGCTGCAACTGATGAGGGGCTTGTTCATGAATACAAAGAAAATCCTCGCATAGGCACAACGTGCAGTTCAGAGGTGAGCGAGGGCACCGTGCTAGCGCTCTTCTGCCCTTGCTTGGCTGGAGCCTTGCGCAGCGCTAGCACCGCTCGGCAGCCCCTGCCTCAGCCCCTTGCACTGCTCTAAGGCCTCGCCACGCCCAGTGTGCGTTTTACACCCTTGTGTTTGAGATGATGCGATGACCTACTTCAGGGAGGAAGGGAAGGGGGTCAGGACAACCAGATCTGAACATGTTGGGCTATGGAGATGCATGCAGATTTTCTTTTCAAAACCCGCATCTGCGCAGTCCAGTAGGGTGGGGTGGGTGTTTCTGCTGTCTCTGATGGCCTGATCCTGTTCTACTTCATGCTAGCACAGAACGCAGCGTATCCCTTACAGTGTGTGTTTTGCACAGCAGTTGTTCAGGAAAGTATTTCTAGTGTGCTATTTTTACCAACAAAATTTTTCAGTAATCGGAGGCAAATGAAAATTTAAAGTAGCTGCAGTTTCTGTCTACATGTTAAAAAGAATTACCGCCAGTGGGTAGGAAGAGTCGCTTCCCATCCTGTCCCACGTCAGGTTTTCTTGCACGCTGGTTTTCCTCTCTGGTTCCGAGGCGTCAGTCATGGAGCAGAGTCCTGTTAGGGGAGCAGAAGCGAGAGCAGTCACTGCCGAGGTGCGAGGGCACCGCCTGAACTCTGCACCCGTAAGTGTGTGCAGCGGCACCATCTCAGCTGCTGCTCTTCACCAGCAATAAACGCCTGCCTGCACAAAACCCAACACTGCTCAAGAGTTGTAACGTTCCCTACCCCATTTTAGCAGCACTGGCTCGGCTCTCCTTTGAGGCAGTGATGAGAACCTGCAGCCACACACTTGAGCTTCTTTTTAACCTTTCTGGCAGGTCTGGCAAGGCCTTGGTACCCTGCTCTGCACTAAGGGGAGGGCCTGTGCCCCACCCTGAGGGAAGAGAGGTCAGGCTGCAGCTGGGTGGACAGTGCACCAGGACCGGGTGTAACCCATCGCTGCCCACCCCGGCACATGCACACGGAGGGATTATTCTTCCTCTCCTCCAGCCTCAGCAGCGGAAAGAGCCCCCTCCAGGGCCAGGGCCACGAGCCCCTGGGTGTCTGCAACCCTCAACCAGGGGGGAGGAGCAGGAGCCCAGCGGGGGTCAGCACTTCCCTAAAGACATACCACCCTTTCAGGACAAGTAGTTAAAACTGACATAATTGTGATTTATTAACATGAATTAAAATGCCCAACCAGTGCTGCAATGTGACAGTATATTAAAAAAAAATTAAAGATCATATACTGTACTACTTTCACAAAGATCACACTTCTTTTTTTGCAAAAGAGACTTATTATATACAATACTATATCAAATGAAAGAAGCTTTAAGCAATTTTACAAGCAAAAGAAATACAGTATTTACAGCACTCGTCAGAGACATTAGAAACAGTCTATACATTAAATTACAATTTCTGCAAATAACTGATGAAACAAAAAGCCATGTCCACACCAAAACTATAAAAATTTGTATTGCATTGTTTCCTATCTCTATGCACACAAAGAACTGTTGACAGAAGAAAATGAAAAAAAAAACTGTTAGTGCCATCACTTAGCCTGTGTACTTATTTAATTACATATGTATAAAAGTAATATAGAAAACATTCACTAAATGAATTTAACTGCAACAATAAAATTTTTAAAGATTATGCAGCATCAAACCTACTGCCAGAAAAAACAGCTGGAATGTTCACTTACAAAATAAAAAGAAATACCTAATACTGGCTTAACAGCACATTTTCAGGAATTTTAAAAAGCAAAAAATGGAAAGAATACAATGAAAGAGCACTGGTGTTTGCTTTTATACAAAGTATCATGTACAAGCTTTAAAAAGTACCTTGAACAGGTACATATGAAATATACACAGTTTATATTACAGAACATTTTAAAAATGTTTAGAAGTAGAGGGATCCATTTTAATGCCACCCTGAACCATGGTAATTGTTCTGAAAAGTGGGTGGCACCTGTGCTCTGTGGATGGGGATCTGTCCAGGCACCGGTGACGCCTGCTGCGGGCCCTGCACTGCGTGGGGGAGGGCAACAGAGCCAGGGTGGGGGCAGAACCCCGAAGCAGGGGGGGTGGCGATGCTGTTTGGTCCTGGAGGTTGGATGTGAGGGCCCTGGCCAGGGAGGGGGCAGTGAGGTCCCGTTCCAGCAGGCTGATGTTGAGGGCCAGGTCCTAACGTTGTGTGATGGGGGGCTTGGGAGGAGTAGGAGGACACGCTCGTGTGCGCATTTGAAGGGAAGTGAGGGGGTCCTTGATGAGAGGGGTGGTGTAACCCTTGTGCTGATGCTGGGTGATGCCCCGAGCCTATAACGTTGGAGGGGGGGGGCGGCGGGGGTGGTGGCGCAGAGTTTACAACATGCTGGTGCTGTGCTTGCAAACCTTGGTGTCCCGCAGAAGGGTGGGGAGGTTGGTGGTGTGGGAGAGGACCCGGCGGCGGAGGCGGCGGTGGCAAATGGTGACCAGCAGCTTGAGAATGGATGTGCGATCCGGGAGCCACGGCCACCGCGTGGACTGGACCGACGACGTGTGCTACAGAGTGCTGCTGATGAGTACTAGGCTGCTGCACGAGGTGAGGTCCTGGAGCAGGAGGTGGTGGAGGAGGAGGAGGAGCAGCAGCCGCCGATGCCTGGTGATGAATACTGGGGTTCTGAGATGGCAAGAAATGCCCCGCAGTTACGTGGTGCCCCGGCACCGCTGGCTGACCCGCGGTGCCAGGAAGTGCTTGGTTTGGTCCAGATGAAAACACAGTTGGCTGGGGTAGGCTGCCCTTCAGCTGGCTGTAGCTCTGAAAGTTTCCAGAGGGCTGCTGGCTCTGATAGTAAGTAGAAGAAGGGGGGGGTGGGGGCGGGGGAGGTGGTGCATTGCTGTTCAAATTTTGTTGGTTAAACTGGCTGTAGGAAGCTGAAGATTGTCCTGAAGTTGTTTGAGTAAAGAGGGGTCCGCTAGCCTGCTGCTGATTACTGGGCTGGAGGGGCGGTGCTGCCGGGTAGAAGCTGCGGTGCGTTTCCCTCTGGGGCGTTCCCACTTGCGGCGACTGGGGATGATGAGGTCTGTATGGAGAGCCCAGCTGCTGAGAGGGAGGCTTTGGTGAAAGGTAACCGTGCTGCACGGGTGCATGAGGGGTGGAGGACTTGGGGGGATTTTCTACATGAGGCGAAGGGGAGCAATGCAGCTTCAAAGGTGCAGAAGGCAACTTCTGTGAATGGCAAAGTTGCTCAGCGGAACTGCGCAGATGTGACTGAGATGGATGATTTTTTGAAAGTGCTTGGACGTTGTTTGTCAGCTGTTTTTGTTGCAGCTCGGGTTTGGGATGATTCGCGCATTCGGCCTCAGGTGCATTAGCTGCAGGTTCCCAGTGCGAATCTGGTTTTGTGGGTGTCTTCCCAAGTGACTGTGTTGAAACTACAGGACTCGGTGAAGAGGGCTAGAATGAAAAAAAAAGTCAGTCAGGGCACAGCACTCAAAGTACTCAACTACACATGTTCTGTTAGAATGAAAAAAACTTCTCAGAATATTGTTCTCTCCCCCTGATGGTGGAAAAGTGTGGAGGAACAGGATATATGTTTGGTATAAGAAAAACAGACAACAGAAAGCTTAAAATTTTATCAAGTCCTTATCAATCATTCTTCAAAGTTGAAGACTAGCAAGCGTGAAGTAGGAACAGAAACATGACCTATCAGGTCAAAGTCAAAATCAAAAAAACTTTATTTGTTAAAGTTTTAGATTTCTGAGTCTGAAAGAAATACTTCCAGACAAGAGCATTTACAAAAACAAAGCCATTTTTAAAGTTATTTAACACTTTAAAACAGGCACAGTGCAAGAAAACAGACTTAACACTTAGAACTTGAATTACTTAATTTAATACTGTACAGGCAAGCATTTTTCTCCATATCAGTGCTCCTCTGACAAACTATGCCAGACTGTGACATGGTTTAGCTCCTGTTAAGAGACACAGTACGTAAACCAACTTGTAGCATGTATGGAGTACCACAAATAATCAAACGCTTACCTATGTTAAATGATTGCACAGATAGGTTACATAAATACACATTCATCTAAGTAGTAAATCAAGAGATTGACATTTTCTAAGATAAATCAGAGATGTATGTACGTATTCATACCCATATTATACAGCCTACACGCTAGCATGTATGCACCTGCACACGCTGTGCCTCACCTTGCTTGCTTTTGACGGACTCTTGCAAGTCTTTTGTGAAGTATCTGGGGACGGACATTCAGAAGTAGGCTCTGGATTTTCAGGATCAGGTTCTACAGACATAAAGCAGAGGTAAATGTAAGAGTGGGAAAAATCAAGTCTTTTGCAAAGATGGCTAAGCACTTTACATTTGACTTTAAAAGAGCTATTAAAGTTGTTGTAAGAGACTATTCAACATGTCAAGTGTCATACAAGGTCATCTGCTTACTGACCTTCCATAAATTCAGTGAAAGGGACCTTAAGCTGCAACTGGGAAATGAGATTTGAATGAGATGAAGGTGGAGACTGAACATGAGACGGTGAGCATGGGCTACAAGGTGGTTCTCCCCCTACAGATGAAGCAGACCCAAACACAGTATTAGAATGACTACGGACTACCACGGGGGAACGGCTTAGATCTATCCACCTTCGACATGATAAATCAACTCACCACTGTCCTTGTCTTTCCTGTGATCACTGAGAAGTAAAGCTCTCTGATAACTTCGTTCTCTCACTTGTTCCACTGAGGTTGATGCAGTCCTGGAAGACAGAAGCACATTTTACATTTAAGAGCATGTAATTCCACCTACCAAATTTAGGACGATGTATACACAAATATGGGGTCAGAGAACAATTACAGTGTTGACTGCATGTAAGAGCCAAGTAACTGGTTGTACATAACAAATCACATGCCTTAAGTATTTTGTATCTATTTTCACCCACTTTGAATATACTGGTTGCCTGCAGCCTTGTTACAAGAACTGATAATTCCTCTTAATATGGAAACGACTTCTGTAGATTTGTGGGGTTTTTTTGTTTTTGTTTTTTTTTTTCCTTTTTCTAAACACTTGAAAAGTCAAAAACTACACTTCAAAAAATAAAAGTTGCAGGTACTGCTGGAAACAGTCTTTTTCCTTTTTTTTTTTTTTTTTATTTTTAAAAAAAGAATTCGCTCTTTAATAGTGGATCCACAGTTGTAAGTACTGCACAACTACAAATACATGTCTGTTTAAGCTACTACATTTAACTTGCCAGATGGTGGATATGAAGTCATATCTTCTCTCTTATAACCAATTACATCTGACAATCACAACCTGATCGAGAAGAAAATAAATGACAGTACTTTACAAAACTCTCAGGCAAGAACACAGGGCATTACTCTACAATACTGTTGTACTAAAATTTTGGTGCTGTCTGCAGGATTACTGCAAAAACTTACTAATAAATTCTGCTCCCATTCTTTACTTACAGTATAGATACACTAGTTTCTGAATAGTTAACTACACAGCCCCTTGTCAGTGAAACTTTGAAGACTGCACTTATGTTCTCCAATTGGCTCTACAAAATCCTTTTACTCTGGAATAGCTGGAGCTATTGTTCAACTCAGCCCCTGTTCATCCCCAACACCACTGGGCCTTTGCTATGGCATAAAGAACATCTGCAAGGTTTATCTGGTGCTAGTAACATTCTGGAGACAGCATCACCAGTTGACCGTCTACCTTAAGGCTACCAAAGGCTGTGCAACATTTACACAGACTGAGGTCATTCTACCTCATCTCCCTTCACGCTGTTTCTCTCCCCAGGATTTCTAGTTGTTGGCAGTAGCTGGCATGGCATCCAACAGAGCATACAGTCTGCACACAGAGGAGCTATTTAACAACCATAAACAATGATACAGCATTGCCACACGCTCCCCACCTGAGCAGAAAGAACTGTTAGGCAGACTGCATGCAGCCCTGCACGCTGCGCTTCAGCAACAGCAAACACCACAACCACATGCCAGCCAGATCACCCCAAAACCAGACTTGTGAAGTCTTCTAGAAGCTCTTCTTAAATCAATACAGATCATTCTCCTGTTCCACCCTTCTTCCCTGTAGTAATTTTGAAAGGTGAGAAATACTCTCTTCAGCACAGATGAAGCAGTGGAGATACATGAGTGCAGAGCCAAGGCCATGCTGAGAACCAGACTCGGATCTCTCCCAGCCATTGGGGCATCCTCTTGTCCTGCCACTGCTCTCTCCTCCACGCACCTTTGCAAGCACACACAGCCCGACCTGTGCAAGGGTGGCAGGAGTACACCTGCTCACTGATGCCATTAGCTAGGGATTTACAACTGTACTTTAGCTATGCCATTTTATAATCTAGAACTAGGCAACTTGTCTTGCTCAAACTGTTACCTATTTTGCTCTTAGAAAACAAAAAAAAGCACAATTAAAATAAGTTAATCAGTATCTTATGGGTAATTTTTCATATATTCTAATCTTTCTGTGGTTATCTGCTATATTTCTGAGGAAAGAGGTAAGACAACTCTTTACTAATCTGAAAGAAGGGCTTCCAATCAGTAATCTCCAACTGCACCCTTACCAATGAAAACTAGACTTCAAATAGAAAAGACTTAGAATTAAGTAAATAATTCCTTGGCATTTTAGTCCTGTATTTTTTGTGTCTTACCACTGAACTTCTGGTTCATTCTTCTCACTGGAAGAAGATTCCTTAATTGCACAGTTGTTGCCAATGTCTTCTGGAGCTGCGTTATAAACAGTAGTTGGCAGTGGTAAAGGTAGGCTTGCAGCGTTATCCGTTTGCTCCCCGTTTTCACCACTGTTGTTATACCCATCGTTAGCACCATTGTTACTACTTGTATTTCCTCCACCAGCAGCATGAGGAGACACAGTAACCAGGGGGAAGTTTTCTGTCTTTGAGCCACTTTTTCTAGCTTCTCGTTGTCTCTTACGGTATTCTAATAAGGATACCTAGGGAGAAGAAAAAAAAAAAAAACACAACAACAAAATAAACATTAGAATGGAAGTTTACATGTTTCCTTTCTCACGGTTTCAATTAAATGTATTCTTTCAATAAGACATGCCATTTACTTGGTTCTAAAAGTAAATGGGGATGATTCATTGAAGATATTTCACCACATCTGCAGTGAATTTACAGAGTACTTAGCTACTGAGGACTCTAAGGACTATGTAAAAAAAACAAAGCTTCTGCCAAGAGAAGGAAATACGCATTATGCCTCAGGGAACAAGCAGAAGATGATGCAGCAACAGGTTTGCTGCTGAAGTCGTACTGTAGGTTGAAGCTACAAGGGACTTTATAGTTTTTCCTGGAACTGCAAAGAGTATAATGATACAGTAAAGCTCATTTTCAGAGAGGTCACATCCTGCACTCAGTCTGACTCCCTCATATGAAAAACCCACCATGCTTCTGCCTCACTCTACTGCATATATCAAAGGATTTTCTTAAACTCTTCATACATTCTTCTTAACACACAGAATTTGCAACTTAAATTATTTTCCCAGTTTATTTTGAATTTCTGTCTTTACTGGACTCTAAAAGAGACGGATTAAGAATGTATTTTAAAGCTAAATTCCAAGTAAAGTTTATTACCAAAAACAACAAATGACAGGGAAAGTGGTTTCTACTTTATATATATGTATTCAAAAATCACTACACAGAAGTTTCCATAGAACAGAAAACAGTTTACTAGTTAATTTCAGGGAGAAAAATAAATTTTCACATGTTTTCACTAAAGACATCAACAACCTACTCTAAACCATGTAGCATCCAAAACAAGAAACTGAAGTGCAATAATGAAAAAAATTTATGTTTAACTGGCTTAGTCCTGAATAAAAGTAGAAAAAAATCAAGGCAGCCTGCTTTGCAGTCCTAGTTTTTTTTGTTTATTTGTTTTCAAACAGATCTATCTATTAAAGGCTCATCTATATAACAGGGTAAGAAAAATATTTGATTTTTCATAAAAGAAAGTTTAGGTTAAGAACTGATCTTGCTTTGAAACAATTTGTATTATTTCCACATCACATGACTGGGATCTCTTGAAGAACACTGCTTTAAAGAAAAGCTTGAATGTTAGATTAAATCCATGCAGTGTGGCCACTATGTACAGGACGATATTGAAATGGAATGAACCTGTACCATAGTGAGAAAAAAATTGAGGAGCAAACGCCTACAGAAATGCTGAAATATGGAAAAAATCTCCCTTAACAACTGCATAAGGGCATTCATGTCTTACTAGGATCATGTAAAAGGCTTCTATTATTCTACAAAATTCCTGAATCCTCATCTTCTTACATGAGATCCCCCCCTCTTTACATTAAAGTTGCTCTTTTTTGTGGCCTTAGAAAGCCTAAAACCCATTCTTTTAGGGGTACAGATACAATTTTCTCTAGTTGTTTCTTCACATTGAGATTTGGACAGGAATCCTGAAGGGAGGTGTCAAGGGGGAGCCACACCTTTGTTCATTTGGGGATTAGCGTAGCGTAAGTCCTCAGCATTAACAACCTGGAACAATCCTTGTCAGCAAGAGAAAGGGAGGGAGGGTTACTGAAGCACTAAGTGTTGATGAGATAAAAGAAATTAATTTAACCTTCAAATAAGAATGTGAAGCTACAGAAATTCTGGTTTATGGGGGGGTTTTTTTGGCTTTGTCAAAGCAGCAGGTCTACAGTTACATGCATGGAATCTAAAATTCTCAGGGTCAGGACCAGGTAAAGAACAGAGCTCCTATCATTTCACTTCAGGTATGTCTCAGTTTGAAGCAAAGTTACCAAAAATCCAGTTCTGACGGAGAACTTCTGAAGGAAGAATCATGAGTGCTCCCTAGCAGGACGCCCCAGGGCACAGGGGAGGAGGCATGTACAGGGGGTGCAATGGGACCAAACAGCCAAAGCCCCACTGTGCCTGCACATATGACCCCAACCCCCTGGTCATTACTTTCATAAAGAAAATAAATCACATCTTTCAAACAAGAAAGATGACTACAATCTGTTGTGAGACAGAACTAGCAAGCTGTTCCATTGGAGACTATTGTGTTCCATGTTTGTCATCCTTTCTGCAAGGAGCAGAGGGGGTTTAACCTGACAGTAAATTGCAGTCAAAGACAGGGATGCGATGTAACTGCCAATTCTGGTTCGAGTTGCCCACAACCACACAGCTTACCTACAAGAATTGTTCCATTAGAGTAGCAAGTTAGATTATGCTTATTTTTCAAACACAGAATTTTATATATATATAAAAAAAGCCAAAAAAAAGCTTTCTTGGAACTAAGGATTTCTCTGTAGTTCTAACAGTGAAACCAAGATACCTTAATTATATAAAAATCAGAATTTTAAAGTCTCAGTTATCATAAATTGCTCAGTGCAATTTCCTGCAGTAATTCATAACGACTGTTCACAGCATATGATCTCTATGATGCTACCACATATTCTGTATAATAGAATGTTGTAATTCTTGGTGGCATAAGCAACCATTTTCAAACCTCAAAAGCAATTATTTATTGAACAATTCATTTAAGACTCATTTAAAGTAAAAGTGAATTTGTACCTATTACTTGGGAAAAAAAGTTTACTAATGGGGCTTACTCTTTGCTCTTAACATTATTTCCCCTCAATAATGTCCTCTACATTGTAGAATCTAAAGATGAGCCATCAGTTGTTTTTTATTATATTACGGTGCTTTCTGTTATAGAAATATCATTACCAGACTATGTAAGACAGACCAAATTATTCTTAAAATTATAACCTTTTTCTTTTGTGGAGGATTCTGGGGTGTGCAATTTCCATCCATCAAGTTGTCGTTATTGACAGTCCTTCCAAAGCCAGATGCAATTCCATCTTCTGAAGTACAAAAAACAGATGCTTCCATGAACATGCCTCTAGCATCGTCTTGAATCAGGCACTTTGACTCGCTTATTCTGAATCCACCTCCTACCTCCAATTGATGTGAAGGGGTCAAGTCCCTCAAATTAGAATTCATTGAGAAATTTACACCTGTCCTGTCGGGACTTTTTACCCAGGAAGAATAAATTGTGCCCCGTCCACAATGAGCAGTTTCTAATTGGCTGTTTGAATCAGTCCTATCATGTGTGGGGGCTTCCAGGTTTTTATGCAGTGCACTTTGCTCAATTACTTCGAGTCCCAGCTGGAGGTCTGACACAGATTCCATTTCTCCAGTGCACTGCCGTGTGACATCAGTCCTATTCCTTGGACTGGAATATCCAATAGTCTTTATTTCTTGCAGGCCCATTTCTGTCAGGTTGGAATTTCTGAAAGAATTCAGTGCTAGAATCGACGCTCTGTCATATCCCTGTGTGAAGAAAAAAACACGTGAACTATTTTTCCACACTCCAACAAAATTGCAACTATTCTGACATTCATTTGTATCTTTAAGTGATATTAAAGGCCTTCCAGTACCATGAATTTATCTATTTTTAAGAAACAGCTCTACAGCCAGACTTAGTTCTACTATTGCCACGTATTACGTAAAAGCATTTTGATAAAACGCTCATTAATCAAAGTAAAAATCAACTTTAAATGCCAGGTTTTAGTTATGACTGGCAGAGGAAGGGGCAGAGCTTCAAAAGCAGCAAGTTCCCGGCCACAAGTTACAAAGCATTTGCTTCAATTCAACATAAACGGGATCCTCGGTATCAAAAGGCATATTTCAAGAAGAAAAAAATAAGAAAACCTCTTCTGACACATTTTCCAATTTTGAGACAATATTAAAACCAGTACTCTGGAGAGGGAAAAATTTCTTAAGTTATAGAAACCTCTTTGGTACTTCTTAAAACTGTATTAACTGTGAAAACCCCAGCACCTATCCATGGCTGGAAGTAGCTTTTCTAAACCAACATGTTTTAAGGTTTTCATGAATCCTTTTTAAATTATTCGTATTACAAAGCGAAAGTTCTAAGTAAAATCCCTCTTTTCAAGTCAGATAAACATTAAAATACTCAGTTACAGTAGTTCAGACATAATTGTTAAATTCAGCTGACAGCTATGATTGTATTTCAGTATTTGTTAAGATTCTGACTTAAAAAAATACATGTATATGCTTAACTCCCAGGAGAGAGTATGTGGATGATTCATTTACACAACTTGCCAGAAGTGAAAGTCTCCATTAGTATAACCTGCCAAATCTTTGTATTACTAATTTTTACCTATTGCTTTTAAGTACCATTAAATTTATACACAAATTGTGTAGTTAGCACACCCAAGTCGAGCTCCACCTTGCTGTGGGACGTGTCCTCACATCCCAGTGCTGGGCAGAAGGTCCCCACGGAAACTCTCGTGCCTCAGAGCCAGGTTGCCCTCCCACAGCCCGGCCACTGGCCTCAGCACCGCAGAGGGACACATCCATCCCCGGGCTGCGACAGTCCAACAGCATCTGCTGCTCCTGAACTAATCCACCTAAACCCATTTATTACCTTTCTGCTCTGCTCTCTCACTCTGAGCGTAATTAAGCTCAACAAAAACAATTGAGAGATGCTGGCAACAAGGAGAGATGTTAATTTAAATGTGCTTTTCAGGCTACAGTTACAAGAGGTGTTTTTCTGTTCGTAACTATAAATTGCAGTAGTTACTCCCTTCCATGAGAGTCATCAGAATTTTAAAGTGATACAGATGATACAGAAACAGAGAAACCGGTTTAAAATAGAAAACTAAACAGGTGAAGTGGAAATATACATTCATAAGCAAATAAATCCTATAGGGAAATCACCCTTTACATTTCAGGAAACAATGGCTGGTGAAAAGCATTTACAAAGAACAGTGCAGCCATACAGGTGAAATCAAGTTACCACTTACAGGTTTTGGCAAACATTCTTACCTCTTGACTGTAAGCTCGCCTTTTTATTTCTGGGGAACTGTCAGGTGAGGAAATATTCTAAGTAAGAAAAAGTTGCAAGTTAGTTTCTTTCTTAGCCTGGAGAAATATAAAACACCCCTCTTGTAACAGCAGCACAAACATGATTTACACCAGCGCCCAAACACATCCTCTGAGCACACCAAAATTCATTATAAATCTCACCTCAAAGTGCATGGTATTTCCATGTATACATGGAGTTACAGGAGTAACTGGTGAATATATGGGTTTGTAACCATTTCGACAAGCTTCATCTTCTGTTTTTACCCTAGGAGGAGTAGCAAACAACGATGGCTCGGAGGCAGTGATGTCAGCATGAGTTGGTGTGGCATACGGAGAAGGAGTAGGTGTGGAGGTTTCTGAGAACGCAGACTCCAACAGCTGATACAGTCTTCGTTTTTTTAGTGGTGTGGTTAGATCTGTGTGTTAAAATTAGAAAAAAAGCTAGAACTAGGGATCTTGATACAGTAAGCACTAATGAAATTATAAACTCCACATTAAAAAAATTAGTATGATTATAAAAATCTCTTAAGGGCAGGCTTCCTGAAAAGATGGAACTCGGCCTACAGATGTATCAGTAACTGAAATTTGTGTGCTAGGATGATGGGAAGAACTGTGTGTGTTTCCAGAAAAGGGTAAAGTCGACTTCTATGCATTTTTTAAGACTGTTTAGCTAAAAAGTGGGAATTCCAAGTTCAGGACTATACACAGGAATCATCTGATATGCTCCATATCCTCACAGAAATGTGTTTAGTTTTAGCATGTTCCCATTTCGTATTATGCCTACAAGGTTACACACCTTGTGCAACTCAGGACCACTGAACTGGAAAAGAATTCTGAATATACAGAACAGCATGGAAAATTAATTTAAAATGTAACTTCTTAACACTCAAAAACATTAGTCTTGTTGACTGTAAACACTATTAGATATGGCAGTTACTTCTCTATTATCAATTGTGCATTAAAGGGGGAAAAAAATCTCAACCACTATGCAACTAAGCATTTCTTTCAAATAACTAAGTATCAGGAAACAATGCAAATAGCCCTGAAATTTTCATTATCACTTTGAAGAACGTAGTTCTCCACATTTAACTACTTTGACATAGCTCTTATATGTACTGTGTTAGTAAAAGCTTCACCTGTTAAGGAACAGCTGTCATTCAGTAATAAAGGACTTTTGTTTTCACCATTGATGGCTGGACTTCTGGATCTCTCTTGTGATGGGGAATTAAATCTATCAAGCACTGTTGAATTTTCTTCTTCCAAAGCCTGTTTCAACCAACGCTGAAACAAAGCAAGCTCAAATCAGTGACTTAACAGTTTAATGAACATTTCAAAACACATTACACATGACAATTGGTTTGCCAACCAGGTTTTTCTGCCTGAATTTGTGCTAGCAAATACAAACTTATGTTTAATTAATATGGGATGGGGAACCATAATAAAGGGAAGCATTACCTTCTTACAAGAGCCAGTAATGTTTTCCACAGGTTCTTTTTTCCTCCTCTTTTCTGAAAGGAATGGTGAAGTAAAACGAATATAGTGCTTTGGAGTTGAATATACATGTGGACTGTACGTGAGACCTGGTAAAGAATTCAGTTGAGTAGCCAGAACTTCAGGGTCAGTAGTTATGCGTAGAGGCCTTTCTGATAAACCATCTGTAGGCTTCCCTGTTTTATCACTCTTTTCACTTAACCATTCACTGACCAAGTGCTAAACAAAGAGAGAGAAAAAAATTAAGTGTTTTTTAGTGGCTTTTAGAAATTATTCACCTAGTCAACTGTTGCACAAACCAGAAAAACAGCTAGTTTTCATGCTGCAAGTTTAAGAATACATAGGGTAAGAATGAGGGCAGTTTTAGTGAAATGATGGGGACAGCAGAAGGATCAGTATAGATTTGGTCTACATACCAAAGTTTGGGGGATCTTACTTTTGGTTGGGTTTTTTTTTTTTTTTGGTGGTTTGTTTTTTTTTGTTTTTTTTTTTTTTTTTGTAAACTAACATTGTATTTAATTCTCACTGAATGTACTACACAAGTACCCAGATCAACTCTACTTATGATGTGAATTTAGCAACAGAATTCCAAGACACATTTTAAACTTGTGCCTAAACACCTAAACTGAGGGGAAATAGCATGAACTCCTCGTCAGATTTCTGTACTGCCAGAACTGTGCTTCAGTCAACATGTAGGGCAGATGCCTTGAACATTCTTCACTACTGGAGTTATATTAAATTACAACACATTTACTAAGGCACACTTGTCAAAAAAGGGTATTCTTTCCTAGCTAGTTCAGTGGTTTTGAAAAATGTGCTAGAGGATTTTAGTTCCTATTAACAGATAGAGTAACCTCCTAAATTTTACAAAGGTTCAATAAAATTAAGGACATGCAAAATAGCACACTAAATACTACTGAGGCTTTAACACAATTATAATACATTTAGGTTGCTTTTCTTTTACAAATGTATTTATATTTATTAATTCATTTTTAAAGCAGGACTTCCTCTCACTTAGGGTACACTGTGTACAATGCAATGACACATTTCACATTTATCCTTAATACTATGGCATTTAGCACTGCAAGAAAGTGCATTTAAATTTCAGACTTCTAAGATTTTTGCGATGCAACACGCAAAAAGGAAGAAAAATTCTAGTCTCCTCTCTGACAAGAATTTAATAGTGATGCACTAAGTAGTGTTACAGAATGACTCTGGTGCTTTTTGAAAACAAAAAAGTATGTTTGAAGGTTTAAAATAAAACCATCTTGAAACTGTTATTATTTGACAAAAAGTTTCAACCTAAGACTTCTTCCCCCTCTCCCTCCACTGAACAAAACTTTCAGGAGAACTTGTAAACGCTGGAAGAAAGTCGCTTTTTAATGCGGTCTGTAGAATTTTAAAGCAGAAAGTTTTACTATTCTATTCACACTTGCAGATTTAAGATTTTTTTTTAGTGTCTTGGGTATTGTGGCACTTCTTCAAGTGTTTTGCATGCAATCCAGTAAAAAAAAGCACTAAAGAATATTCCCTCCAACAATGCACATGTATTTTGAGTGTTTGAATCCATTCGCTTCAGAGCAGACATCTCAGAAGCACTCAAAGTTTATGATTTCCTTTGAGATATTGTTTGCTACCATTAAAATACCTTCTAAAGCATATGATGAACAAAGGAAGGAAAGGCAACTGTTACTTCCCCCTCCCCTTCCCCAATTAACAGCTTTAATTATGTTTTGGTTATGTATATTATTTCAGCCTGTTTAGAAAGTACTTCCTTTAGAAATATTTGTTCCAGAATTGTTCTGAAAGACTATTTTGGAAGAGTTTTAAAATCCAAAGTAAGTTCTACCAATGGACGTTACACACACTTTTTTTTATTCTCTTGATTTATTACCAGTGAGTGGCTGTGTAATGGTGATTTTTAAAGAAGTGAGTCAGCTTTTTTTTTTTTTTTAAAAAAATCTATATATCTAGTTGCATACTCATGCAGCAGTCTGTAATTTTTTAAAACTCTGTTAAAGTCCATCCTCTTCTCCCCACCCCTGAAGAGACATACCTTCTTTGTTTTAGGATACTTAGTAGGACATTTATTAAGTGCTGGAGCTTCTGTTTCAGTAACCATTTCTGTAACAACAGTTTCTGTTTCAGGCTCAGCTACCAATGCAGCATTCTCAGTTTCATTATGTTGTGAAGTTACTTCCACATCAGGAGAAGATGGCTGGATATCTGAACACATGCTGACAGTTCTGTGTCGTCTACGTTGTTGCCCAATGTGAGTTCTACTCCGTGAGAAGCTTTTTCTCTGTTTAGCTCTATTAACTTTGGCTGGGGTAGGTTTGGTGGTAGTTTCTTCTTTTGCTGGTTCCTGGTACAAAATAGAAGTCTAGTAAACAGATCCCACACACATGTAAAGCTATGTATCTTTCTTAAACAAAATGTCAGTTACTCCTTCCTTTACAGGTCCAAAAAGCCTGTATCTCATTTTTGTTGTTAGAACTAAAATATTTCAGCAATAGTACTACATTCTTCAAGGCAAACTACAAGATTTTCTCTGTTTTCCTCCCAAGCACCTGCTGTATCATCTGCAGAGTATTCAAACACACCAGTCACTGGTCAGATCACCATGTCTATGAACTGCCATAGCACATTCATTCATCCATAAGCTAGAAATCAGCTGCTTACATCATGATGATTTTCAGTCCAATATCCTTTTAGTAATTTATAGTTTACTAAATGTTTAGTGTTGTCACAAAAGGTACTTAACAGCATGCTGACAGAAATTATCCAGAAATTAACCTGAACTGCGAAACTATACAACTATTTGCAAGGGAAGCAGCATACTAGCATCCATCAACAAAGCAAAAAACTGTTTATGAATCATTATTTGCAAGAACTCAGAAAAAACACCTCAATTATAATCTGTTCCTGAATAACCCACTGAAGAAGCAAGTTGTTCTCCACCAGTTGTAGAGGATGCCTAAGGAAAGCCACCTCCTGTGGCTGAAGTCAGCATTAGTAAACACTTCCTGTCCTGAACTTCAAAGACAGACTGAATTATACAGCTGGTGCGCATGTGCACATTTACATAAACTAATGTAACTGAAATTCCTCATAAACAAATTTTATACATATTTTCTAGAAAAAAAAAAAGTGTCAAAGAACTCCAGAAATTTTGGTCAAATATATTTGAGTTCAGTGGTGAAAAACAAAAAAGTATTTCACATATCTTAAAGTGCAGCTCAACATCCAAACAGATAAAATATGCCATGATGAAAGATAGCTTTAAAATAAAGTTCCAGATAACTACCTGAATAAATTCAGCATCATTGATAATCTGTGCTTCTTTGCATTCTGATTTAACCTCAGTTTTTGCTGTACTGATTCTTTCCAAAGCCTGTTCTCTTCTTTTTTCTCTTTTTTCTAGTCTGGCAAAAGCTTGCAGGATAGCTTCCATTTTCCGTTCTTCTCTTGTCTGATGGATTTAATAATAATCATGATCAAGTTTCAGTCATCATTTTTTTCTTATGCAAATACATAAAGAACTTTTTTTTTTTAAAGCATTTCAAAACGTGTTCAACGTATGTTGACATAGAGATCAAGTTTAGCAGAAGCTCAGAGGAAAGGGAGATGTTACAGTAACTGCAATTATTAGACTTCTGAAGAAAGGTTTGTATTCATACCAACCCTGACAACAAGAAGAGTCCTGCTTTGGACTTAGGAACTTGCTAAAAATTATTTACTAGTAAATCACTGGCCTCTGAGCAGAAAAAGAACACATAGCTCTGAGACACTTACTTGCATGTATAATTTTTAAAACCAGTGAAACAATAATGACCAGTAAGATATGAAATACTAATACATGTATGAAACAACACAAAGCTCCATTACCCTCTGACCCAGTTTCCAAGTGTCCCAAACTACATGAAAACATACAATCAACATCCAAGAACTACTATTTCAAAGTATGACAACATTAGGCCACACAGGGAAGCTCAATTCTCTTTTTATCCGTAATTCAGGTCCCAGTGCTCTATGGAGGCAGATCCCTTCATCCGTATAGAGGTCTGCTTAAGACAATACAGAGGTGGCAAAACTGGGGGCTTTTATCACAAATTTTTTGTTTTTTCTTTTTTTATAAATGCCTGCAGCTTAACAGTGCACTGACAGCAACAATGAAAGAATACCTGCAAATATATTGGTCATGTAAGTGAATGAGGAACCAAATTTTGTTTTGCCACTAAACCTGCCTCTGTTTGCTTGGTAAAATACAGGCAAACTTGCAGTTGTTTATAATTCTCATAATGGAGCTCGAGTAGTAACTGCATCTTTAACTACCACAGCAATGCTGCTGCAACTAAGTTTCACAGAGAGCTTTACTTTAAGAATACAAATGTAAAGTGCCAAGGAAAAAAAAAAAAAAAAAAAGCAAGCCAGCACAGCCTCTGGAGCAAAAACAATACATCCAAGAGTGTTTGATGAGAATCATTCCTCAACAGTGTTCCAAGACACTGCTGTACGTTAATATCAGAGCCCACGCTGTAATTCTTCAGATTTTGTATTAAAATATATATATATATATTACTTTAGCAGATTTTGCTTTCTGATGTCTAATAAACATAAGTCTCATCAATTTTGCTACTGACAGACCTGTAGGAAATATTAACCAAAACAATGTATATACCACATCCTCCTTTATTTTTTTTTAAGGTCTGGGCAGATGCAGATAGTTTTGGTGTCACCTTGAACCCCACTTATCCGAAGTTCTGTGAGCACAAACAATAACATTAAAGTTCCAAATATTAGTATTTCATTATATAACCTGGCCAAGATTTTGATTTAACTAGTAATTTCAAGTATCTCACATTTTGAGTGCCTAACAAAAAACCCTCACATTTTAAAATGCCAGTTTATAGAACACTGTTCTACCAACTCTGAAAATCATGATTTCTGAGGCTTTGTAAGTTGGAAGCACAAAAATAAGTCAGGCAAAAATCCTGACTCCCAAATACTATCTATAAAAATGACCATTACCACTAACAAGCAGTAATCAAGAGCAAAGAAAATCTAGATGATTTCTACAATGCCTTTTTAAAGGCAATAAAAGCTATACACATCTGAAGATAAAAGCAGGCTTTTGTCAGAAAGCAATGATCAAGCCAGATGAAATGCTCTCATGTAACAAGCCATGCATTTTAAATTGAACTTCATGTAAGAATCTGCCGGCATATATACTCAAATTCTATACGCCTACAAAAAGGCAGCAATTAGCATGGGAAGAACAGGTGTCACAGCCTTACTGATAACTTTAGGCAGCTACTTGCTTCCCAACTTACCATCTTCCTTTTCCTTTCTGCAATCTGCTCCTCTGATTCCATTTCTACTTCATTGCTAATGGGTGTTTTTTCTTCCATATCATCAATAAAATCTGGCTCCTGAAAGATGGAAATGACTGCTTTACAGAAGGTCTATTACTCTTGCAAACTAGGGAAAAACTAAGCTACACAGAACTAAGAAACTTCAGATCACTACATTAGAAGTACCCAAGCCAATAAAGCAAAACAAAAATATAAAAAACCCTAATATCCACTTGTACCTCTGTATAAACCTGTATCGCTTTAACTAATTTTTTCCATTCTGTGCTTTGACACATCTGTATCTTTCTTCTCTAGCATACTGGTCTTATTGAAATTTTGGGGTTCTCTCAAAACTCCCCCACCCCACCAACCAGAAAAAGTATCAGAATTAAACCTCCAAACCAATAAACACTTTTAGGTACTAACACTGGCCACTGATCTAGTCACTTACAAAACAAGAGTTAACTAACTAGTAACAGTTTCCTGTTCTTGGAAAAAAAAACTTTGAAGATCGTTAAGTGTTCACTAGTCCTATTTGCAATTTACTTTTACATAAAGGACTAGACAAAGTTTTTTTAACATTTGTCTTAGAAGTACATTTACATTTTCTCATTTTATTTCTTTACCCTAGCTATTTCACCCCAGGAATAAAGATATTAATTGACTGGCTTCTATGTTTAGATACACATTTTAACAGCTTCATTCCTCTCATAATTCCTACTGTTTTAAGTTCAGTTTTGAAAAACAATATGACTTCTCCTGTGACTATTCTATGTAAGCACAGTATATTATGTTAAAAGCTCAGGAGAAGGTTCCACATACCAGTTATCACTTGTTAAACAAAACATAAAAATAAAAAAATCACTTAAGGTGAGAAAGTTTAAATAATGCCTCTAGAGATCATAATTTGTAAGAGTTACGAGCCATGCCTTCTGGACTTCCAAGCATTTTTAAGGTATTTAGCTACTAAAACCCCAGAACAATTTTATCATCTTATGAAAACTGGGGGTCAATGTGCTCATTTTCACCTCATTTTCTTCCCTCCTAAAGTGATATTAAAAGATTAAGAACTTGGAAATGGCTCCCTCACAGAGTAACTCCTTTCTCTCTGCTCCTGAATTATCATAAGAAAACATCACATAAGGAAAAAAAAAAAAATCACCATTACCACCTCCAAAAAGAAAGGAGAGGTAGTTACTTTAGTAACTATATTCTCATGTTAAGTATTTATCTTTAATAGGTGCCCTGCAAAATTAAGTTGTTAATTAATCTCATGGATCTCTCCCACTAGTTCCTTCAAACTGACATATTAAAAGAAAGACTAATTTAAAATTGACTACCATGGTATATTACCAGGTAGCTTTACCGTAATACCCACCTATTATGCAATATTTAGCTTCAAAACACACCTTCCTACTCCTGACTCCCCAAATTCTATTTAATCTTCTACATAGAGCTGCAGCCAATACTTATTATGAAGCTCCATTTGTTATTGGAGCAGGGATTCTTACTGCTATGGTTAAAATACTATACTCCTGAGTAACATACACAACTAACCAAAAGAGACTTCAGGATGGACTGGGAGCTCCTGAAAGCATGACTTGAGGCTTTCACATCAGAGATCCACAATGAAATTCAGAGGAAAAATGTATAGTTAAAACTGGTATGGGAACCAACACATTTAAATACAATCAAGTATTATCAGGACAAACTTTTTAGTAGGGCCTACTGCCCTACTAAAGGAGGAGTAAGGAAGAGTAAACTAGAACAGGGTAGATTTAGACTAGGTATATGAAAGAAATTTTTTACAGTGAGTGGGATGAAACACTGAAACAGGTTGCCCAGAGAGGTAGTAGATGCCCCCTCCCTGGAATCATTCAAGGTCAGACTGGATGGGGCTCTGTGCAACCAGATCTAACTGAAGATGTCCAAGCTCACTGCAGGGGGGGTTGGACTAAATGGCCTTTAAAGGTCCCTTCCAAACCAAACTATATTGAAAATAGTATAAAAATTCTGAACAGTTTATCCATCATTATGATTTTTAATAAATCTCCACAGCCGTTTTCAGACCTGTTACACTTCCTTTAATAACTACAAAAGGAGAGTATTTGTGTTTAAAAGCTTTTCTTTCTGATCATCTTTGTGTCAATACCTGATTATTAGAAATGGACAGCCTAAGAGGAGAGAGCTTCCTCTGTTTATTATCTGCAATTTTCATTTTGGTGGCTGCTCCTTCACAGTCCAACGTGATGTTCTGATTTTGAGTCTCCTTTTCTCTTGAAACATCTTTTTCTTTCTTTCCCTTTTTCCTTCTGGTTTCATATCCAGTATTGATGTTTTCTGTAGGCTCAGAACGTCTGAGAACTGGACATTCAGGATTTTCTTTGAGGCAAGCACAATCCACTTTGTATTTACTACAAGTAATGAAATACAAGAAGGTGTATTTGATTACACTGTACAGCAGTGAACGACTTCTGAATACTAAATCACAGAAGCTGATACATTTCACACTAAACGTCTGCTATGATGTAAGCCAACCATATTAAAAGCAGTTCACTCAAGTTTTCACCAATAGATAATATTGCTGTAATTCAAAGTCTCATATACTGGTTAACAGAATTTGCTTTAAACAGGGAAGACATCTAAAACCTGAGTATATCCAGGGTAGAAATATAACCACATTAAAGAAATTAACAGATGCACGGAAGGCAAGGAGTTCCTACTTTATGCAAAGACAGTAGACACATTACCAAACAACTCGAAAAAACTCAAGTCACTTTGTAAAATTTTAAGTTCCACTTGGATATGTAGGAACTGTTATTCAAAGACATTCAACTTACACTGGCTGTCAGCCGCATGTGCTAAATAAAACTATTACATACTTTTAAAAGGATAAATAAGATAACAAAAAAAACCAGGCAATTTCTCCGGTTGTCTTCATGTGAGCGATGCAGGAGTATGTCTACAACACTTAAAAGCACAAGGTACTGAGCTAGTCTGAACCCAAGTTGATTAATACAGGTAGTACTCTATGGACATAACTAGTTCAGGTCCAGAAGAAATGAGGGCATGTCTGCACAGCACTACACCCAAGCTGACTGACAAGCAGACCACAGAAAAGTCTTATTACCTTGGTGCAGCAAAACATGAAACAGTTGGACTGCTTCTGGACCCAACCAAGTGCACATACAGAAATAGGCTCTTCAAGGCTTCAGTTTCCAAGGTTAGTGTTAGCCTACGTGTGCCTGCACAAGATACCTATACCCTAGAACATTTCCTACTAGCCAAGAGAAATCTATGCTACATTGTGTGACTCAAATGCCTTATTTTGCCATCAGATTTCAGGTGTTTGAATAACAGTTCCTACATATGTGAATGGAACTTATCTGATTGTTTCCTTTACCATTTTAAAACAATGTTTACAGATAATGGGAAGGGTTTATTAGAGCTTTCTCCAGTTCATCAGTGGAGCGGCAGTTATATTCAGGAAAACGAATAGTAGGTTATAGAACCTTAGGCACTAAGCATTGAGTATATTCCAACATTCTTAATCACATACTAAACAAACATGATTTGTAACTGAATTCCACAGGCACTGTCTTCCTGATGTTACACTAGAGGCACCCCGAAATACACAGGGCATTACCCAATATAGATTTTCTTCCCTCTACTCTCCCCACACTACAGGACAATAAATTTTGATAGTACATCTTTATTTGTATTCATTTAAGTTTGTATCTTTTCCACAACATTTGTAAGTAACTGCAACATTGCTGAAACTAGCAACAAATATGCAGTAGTAAAAATACAGAAGAAACCTTGCCCACACACACCTCCTGTTCATTGTAAATACAGTGCCTAAAGAGCCCTATGTTAAAGCATGCAAGAAAATAAATTATGTAAAAACAAAGCCACTATGAATCGCAACATCACTTAATAAGCATTAGATGTACTTTACAACAGCATGCTCAAATACTTACCAATTCCCATAATCAAAATCAAATGCTATTGTAATCTCTGCTCCCTTTGGAATGTTATGGATAGAGTAAATATAAAGATGAATTGTTCCATCTTCAATTACATGTCTCACCTGTATTCAAGAGAACATTATTATAACTTCTTTTTTTTTTTTACTTTTTTTTTTTTAAAGTACCTGTGTAGAAATTGTAGGGATTGCTCAAATTATCAGTTGGGAAACTGAAGGAAAAGGGGACTGCTAAATAAAAACAAAACCTACTTTATGTACATGCTTACCTCTGCATTTGGCGTACATGAACGCCTGATGAATCGAGCTTCATTTCCAAAAGTCCTTGCATCAACACACATTTCCAGCCCATGGAATTTGGAATAAAACAAAACAAATGGGTATGGCCTGAAAAAGATATAAAACCCCCAGAGTTTTATAATTTTTAAAGATGCTAAGTATCACTTATTCTTCATATTAATTGGCTTTGGAACATGATGTTTGGCACAATATACAAAATTTGTGGGTTAATCTGAGAATAACACCTTTATATTTAGGCTTCATGATTCTTACTGGTACATTCTCCAAATGTATTCTCAGAGTAACAGAAGTCTGAGTTTCGGATCTGAATGTCATTCTTCTGCATAGGATCTGAAGGGAGGAACAGTAACAGGGCAAGCTCCAGACATAGAAGATACAAGGTTAAGATTCTTAAGATTTCTTAAATGTTTCTTATGGCAGGTCCTAAAATGAAACTCAAGTAGAAATTTTGGTGCCTCATAGAATCATCTGAAAAAATAGAATAACACCTCCACATCCCTGCCTAACACCTGCAGTATCACTAGCACCCAACCCTCCTGAAGAAAGTGGGTATCTAAATACTTTGTCAAGAAGTGCTTTAAGTTCTGTCATTGCAAGTGCCAGGGAACCCTTCCATCTTTACTGAGAAAAAGATCTGTGTTTGTCCTCCCAACAGGCCTCTTGCAATTTCACCACTATGTATGTCTGTGCAGTTAACAGCAGCACTGAAAGTGATCTACAGGAAGAAGGAAGGAGTCATGCATTGCTCAGAAACTTAACCGAGTAGAGAACTCTGGCAGTAAAATGGGCCCAAATTGACCTGTGTCCAATCCTGTTCTTGGGCTGATGGACTTAAAATCTATTTCTCTCACAAAACCATTACCTTCTGAATTATTTTAAGATGGGAGAAGCTGAAAATCTCTGGTTTATGGTGCACTACTACTCAGCTCAGAGTGCAGGAATCCTGTAACCATGGAAGAACAAAGAAAGAGGAAACTAACTATGGAACAGATCTGTAAGGACATCCAGAAGAGAAAGGGGAGACCAGATTCCAGCTGCAATTATTTTTAATCAGACAATGGTAAAATGCAAGACACAGCTGGTAACTAAGACCCACTTGTACTTGAGACAAGAGTTTGGCAAAACAGCATTTTAACAGTTACCTTATTAAAACATTTGGAATAAACAAACCTTTTAAAGAAATATCCATTAGCTTCAAATTGTTCTCTCAGCATGAACTTTCCTCTGTATTCAATAATAAGTGCATCAGGAGGCAAGTCTTTGGCAGCTTTTAAAATTTTCTTGTTTTTTTGCACGTAACTCTATAAAGACATAATTTATGAAGTAACAATTTTCTACTGTTTTTTCATTAACAGCAGATTATACTTTCACAACTACTGAACAACTCTGTATGCACTAAAAACCCCTCTGTTTTGTAATTAAACCTCCAGACTGATTTGATCCATCTGTCCCCTACTAATAAAACTAGTTATGAATTTAGATTCAAGGAATGCTTTAGATCTAGTTCTCCAGTACATGGCTGAAGACCAACATATTCATGATCACACAATTCAAGTACTATATCCCTTAGTGCATTTAACTCTCACCACTACTAGGACAAATTGCTGCATTGTTTTGCATAAGACTTTCAAAAGGCTTCAATTCCTTCAAACAAAACAAAACATGCAGACATAAAACAACGTTCATGATTCATTCAAGGAAAACAGAACAGGAAAACAACAAAATAATAAAAAAAGAATCCTGAGAGAGTTTCTAAATTTATTTTCGTATCTTTAGATGGAAGGATGGCTTTTAATTAAAAACCAATACATACCCTGACAATTAGTGAACTCACACCTCTCATAACTGTCATCGCCAATCAAAAAGGAAGTAGCCTCTATGTAGGCAAAAGGCTCTGTAAGCAGGGATATTCCTCTAAGGAGGGTGTCCCATATGCCATGATGGTCTTTGAGGAAAAGAAGCAAAGATGCTTCCATTAATCTGCTACAGTAACTACTCCTTGAGATTTCTGCTACAAAATGCTAAGGTTGCTATATGACTCTGATTTTAAACTGATACATAACTGATGCTAAGGACAGAAAAATACATTGCACAATGTCTTCATAAACTAGAAATCACAAGATCATAAATATGAGTTAAAAAAAAAAAAAAAAATCAGTATCAGAGTATCACCACATCACCTACCATGAGAAACATCTTTCACAAACTAGCAAATGAAATTCTGTTCTGGGTATGTAAGCATCCAGAACACTTACCATACCTTAAGATGTGGACAATTAACATGTTGATATACACAGAAGAAAAAAAAGATTCAAACTTCAATGTTTTAATCTACTCTAACTATTCCTGATATTCCTCACAGAGCAGAGAAGCAGCAGCAAAGTTTACTATATTATGTTCAACACAAAAGACAGTCAATGTTCAGGCTCAGACTAACACCTTAGCTATTTTTAAGAGAACTAATATGCAAGTGTAAATGTAACCAGGGGTGATACAGGATGTATCAGAATTCCATTACAGATTCTGGAAAAGCTATTAAAATTCTGATGCTTAGATCTGGTGAGAGTAGATAAAGAAAATGGATGTGAAGTCCCTCTTTTTAACAACAACAAAAAAAAGGCAGCATCTAAATGGATATCCTTCTCACAGCCAAAAAGCAGCATGCAATAACACAACATGGCACAGCTCATTACCTCTACTGGAGGTTTGAAAATCAGATTGCTGGTGCTGACTTCTTTTTTGTCATTTCCATTGCCTAATCTCAGAGCTATTTTTTGTGCCTCCCTCTGGACACCCTCACTGTACTGGTTATTATTTGCTTCTTCATAACGATCCATCCACGCCTTGATTTTAGTTTCCCATCCAAAGTTCGAACTGTCAGTAGGATCAATCTCTGGAGCTGAGCCCTGAAAATTAAAGTAAGTGACCACATATTACAAGGTAAGAGAAAGGTATTAAAATTAAAAAAATAAGTCTACAACAGGACACAAAATGAAAGGCAAGCGTATGCAATTGATTTAAGATTTGGATTCTTCTAGGAAGTCCAGTATAAAATTCTGCATTACCTAAAAGTATTGAGTTGAATTCAGCAGCATTACATTTGTCCTTTTAGGAATTTTATAATTTCATAAATAACATCCAAGTTCAGGAATACATTCCCCCTTCAATAGGGATTCTAGCTTAGTGAAATGAGAATGGAGACTGACATAATTTCCTCCCCAAACTGCACTGCATCATCAATTTAAGAGTGCAGGAGTTGGGAGGGTCAGATGCTGCCTACTCAGCTTTTGTGAACATACCCAAATAAATATAAAGAACTCCAGCTTCCAGCCTATAATACACAGATTTGATTTTCCCCTTTCAAGGGTCACGCGGTATCTTTTTTCCGCTTCACATTACTCAACTTTCACTAATCCTACACCTACTACATTAAAGTTGTGACTCATGTTACAGGCTTTGCACAGATCATTTTCCTCCCCTTATCTGCTCCTCACTGAACAATTTTCTTCTGCCACGCTTCAGATCCTTTCACTTTTAAAGAAAGTGCCATTGTACCTCCAGACCTCACAAGAGCAGCCAGGCTGCAGCCAACCAATGCTCCTTATGGACAGCAGCAGCCAACCAACGCTCCCTTTTCTATCCACCTGAGCAGAGACACTATTAAACATCAATAAAACAGCAAGTAGTTCAGCAATTCAATTACCTGTTTACATTTCTTTTGTGCATCAAGAGAACCATACACACAAACAGCATTAAAATCGTGTGATGCTAAGAAAACCATCAAAGAACACAGTGGAACCTTACAAGCACCATATTCAAAAACACAAAATCGGTATTTTCTTCCCCAATTCTGTCTTCGCTATTTGAAAGTCACATCTTATACATCTGAGGTGTAAACTGTGTCCCACTTGTTCTTATATATCCCAAAGATGAATATTCTATGGAAAACACCTAGTTTTCACACCACAGCTATTTTTACCTCACAGAAAGTTTAAAGACTGCTGTAACACTTAAGTCTCACAAAGCAGACATCCCAACACAACTCCTTAAGCTATGCCAGCACTAGAGTCCCACCACAGGAATACATGGAGGTATGACAGAACCGAACAGCTAGTTTAGCTTTCAAACACAATACAACCATTTCATTCTTTTGCTGTTCAGAGCCACTAAAAGCTGGAGCTACTAAGTTCAAATGAGGTGAGTACTCAACTTTACTCCCTTAAAGGGCACAAAAACCCCCTAATTCCTCCACTGGCTCTTGAAAACCAAGTATTCTCAGAACAAAAATTCACGCTACACTAGTTCAGTTAACTTCACAGGACAAACAGATGTAGTGGTCATACCTTAATTTAAGATTACTATTGTGCAAATATAGTCCATTAGTTATCAAGAGTATTTTTAGTGCTGAATGTATAGCCCCAATTCTACTCTTGATGCTTCTTCATATTATTTAATTAATGTATAATTAAGGTTTAAAACAAAATTCAAACAAAATCACATTACCTTTACTCGTGAAGATTTCCTGGATCCTTCTCGAAACGCCTGAAACAAAATTAAAGTATTTATATTCTTTGGAGGAAATACAAAATCTCTTCAGGAATTCAGAATCTGGTAACAAATTCACAGCTTTTCAATGTGGACCATTCTCAATAAAACATGCAAGACAAGGACAACACTACGCTATTTGCGTAAAGAGGGAAGGAGGAAGCAGGTGTCAGAGATGTCCTGTAATGTTAACTTTTGAAAGAAGTTTGTCATTCTACAACAAAATCTCATTCTTTAAATTATCTCACACAATGCTGGGAGGTAACAGAAGAATACGTGGTAGTAAATTTATATTCAGAACTGTTCATTCAAAAGGAAAAATTTTACTCTGGATTTCCAAATAGATATCAAGAACTAATTCGGACTTCAGCTTTTAAAGGACAAAATTCTCATCCAAAAGGACAAAATACTCATCCAAGCCAGTGAAACTGAAATGCAGAAAGGAACACCTTAGTTTAGGAAATGCCATGTACTTTACTTCTTCACATATATCTGTCTTCAAATATATTGTTTACACCTGTAAGTAAACCGTTTCATGTCAATATCCTGTTTACCAAAGTAGTTTAGTATCTAAACTTTCTGACAGCACACTTCCACAGAATTTCAACTCAAACAAACATCAGGACAACCTACAGCAAACGTTTCTGAATGTAAAACAACCACAACTGAAGACTTTCAGACACAGAATTCTTCTTTGGGTATCCAAAGCTTGTTCTGCCCCAGTGGTCCAGTAAATGCAATTTCTCCTTATAAATTCTGCCTCAATTATTAACATTGAGCTTTCAGAGCTAGTACATATTAACTTGGGGTGGGGATGGGGGGGTGGAGGTAAAGAAGCAGGGAAGACTGTATCATTTACTGCAGAGCATTACATTTCAAGCTAAACCCAGGTAGTAAAATATTATTAGTAACACAATAGTCTGATTTTTAAAACCAGTGTCTCTTGGTAAGAGATATCACATAGCTTCATAAATTAAAAGAAATTACATTTACTTACTTTTTTACATTTTGCTATGTTCTGTTCTTTTTCTCCACTTTTTTTCCTTTTCTTGTCATTGACTTTTGTAACTCTTGTAGCAGTTAAAGTAATTGTAGTTGGTGTATGTTGAAAAGCAGTATACAGTTCCACAGGAACCTCATCACCACTCTCTGTTGCACTGGTATCCCCATCTTTAAAACACAAGAATATTCTGTAAACAATCAAATACTGTAGAAAGAACATTCACTAGTTACTCTACACCTGCTTTTAAAAATGCATACTGACAAATACTTCAAGCACTCACATGCAAAATCCAACAGTTGCAACAACATGAAAATGAATGACCAACCAGAAGCTGGTAATTAACAGATGTTTGTAATGCCAGGTAAGAAAAAGATACCAGGTTAATTCCATTGTTTGAATAGAATTCTATTACCATATTTCATTATAAGCAAAATCAGAATCACAACAAAAAAAGATTAAAAAAAATGTTTAACTCATTCACTTCTATGTAATTTTTATATATAATATGGTTTAGGATTCTCTCAGATGACTGTATTCTAGAGAAGATTAAAATTAATGACTGCCCAGCATTTCTTGTGAAGCCCTATTAATCAGTCATGTGTAAGTCATAATCGACTATTTCAGCTGCAATTTGCAGTGTCAAGGGCCTTTTTCAGAGTAAATATGCCAATTTAGCCAGAAGTCTTGTCGCCTCAAAATCACCTAACAATAACGTTCTGCTACTCAGGGAAAAGTGAAGTCTATTTTACTCATTAAAAACATAATCATACACAAACTGACAGGTATTTTTTCTTTGTGCTGTGCACCCACAGACCTGAAAGCCAAAGCCTGATGTTTAGCATACATCAGCATTTATGTCAGACAAATAGATTTCCTGACCTGAAACAGGATTACCCTAGTTCTGTCAAGATGAAAGGCTGTGAAATACGGGGAGGACTGAAAGAGAGATGGTGCACACAGATAGGAGGCTGCTGTTCACATGTGCTCAGTACAGACTTCTTGGATTTTAGCAGCTTCTCCAAATACTCTGCCTTCAGTAAAGATACTTCACACTAAGCAACACTTCTTCTGAAACTGCATAGAAGCAAGCAGGCTTTACAAATATTTAATGTAAGCAGAGAAAACATTCCTTCTGAGCTCAAAGGATGTTGCCTTAATCAGAGCACTCAACAGTCCTAATTCTTGAAACCTTCTTTACTAAATAAAGAACTGTGGCTACTGGTTACTCTGGATTTTTCTTGCTCACAACATTCCTTAACAGGATTCTTCTGTGCATAGTAAGCATCCAATTTTACCATCTTGGTTGTTCTTTTTAACAATTTATTAGGCACATAATTATACTTTATGTATAAGGAACTCATGATGTTTTCTGAATTTGTTTACATCTCTGCTGAGAGTATTTTCTGAACTAGCATAAAAAAACATAGAAAGAAGAAATGTCTAATCAAAGAAGAATGAATAGCAGAATAAGCAAAGATTGAGAAATGAAAACCCAAGGCCCTCTTGACATTGTAGTCCATACACTAGTGCCTACAGAATCATTTCACGGCCAAACACCTTCCTCCGCCCCCCAACATAGTCTTAAGGAAGCAACATTTTAATATTGTTGTCTACACTGTGCCCTAACTTACTGTAAAGAGTAATTACCACAACCAAACATGTAATTACACAGAGTTGTTTTGAGACACTCCTCCTTAACCTACATAACCTGCTTTCACTTTGAAGAGCCTTAGTATAGCATTTTTGCATTTTGGAAGGCAAAAACAGATTCTACAAATTTCACAAGAAGTTATGGGCCCAGACTCATTTCCCTGTAAGCAGCAACTAATTTCATCAGCATCAATTTTAAGACCAGACAGTCTGAAGCAACATTCTTGAGCGAGTTACACATCTGGATACTGCATCTTTTAAAAAAAACCTCAAAACTAAACACCACCCCCACTCCACCCCCCAACAACAAAAAACAAAACCCAAAACTCAGGATGAGTAGAGGCTTAACAAAGGTGCTCACTCCACTGAACAACAGCAAGCAATCCAATGCACAGTAAGCTGCATCAGAATTACACTTTCATACCAGAACAACAAAACCAACACCACCACATAGAGCCACAGGCCCCAGTACAGTAGGCTATAAATGTTGCCAGGAAAAAGGTGGGTTATCCATAGAAGTTTAAGACTCTGACCAAATTTCCTATCATGTGAAATGGTCACTTAAAAGCTCTTTTCTTGAGGCAAACCAACTGATCTACTACTTGCTCCTTACTATTTAGCTTTGGATGCAACATGGCTAAAACAGCAGCTCTTTAGAAGTCTACATGATAAAAACTGTTATACTATATTCTCATATATAAATGAAAAGCCCTATTACAGATAAGCCTAAAGAAAAAAAGCCCCATATATATATATTTACTCAAAGAACATCCAAATAATTTAATCTTACATTTAATCAAACACCTGTAACTTACTACTAAGTTACAAGTAACATTCTGCTGCTGTTGAACACTTAAATCATTGAATACATATATTCAAATTGATGCCACTTCTGCTTTTCCTACTTGGAATCATCTAGGAAAATTGGCCATTTTTACTAAAGTCTCATAGCAGGAGGTAGTTAACTTTAAGTCTGAATGAACCATGTAATATCAGTCAACATACAAAAAGTGCACTTAGCTAAGCAAACATATTGGCTAAATGAAAATTAACTAGAGATGTAAGCATACATTCATTTCAAGTTATGTATTATAAATCACAGTAATTAACGTTACACTTCAACTGAGTCTTAGTCTGAAACAGGATTAGAATTTATCCTTGTCTTTACTCTGTTTTTATACTTAAGATTTACCATTAATATCTCTTTTCCTATTGAATGTATAGAGCAGACTTAAAAGACATCATCAGGATTAAGGAGGGCTGAACACTAATTTCAAAAGTAAAAACCTTCAGCTCCTATTAAGATTTTAACTATCTCTCAAGTTTATAGTAAATGATCAGATAGTGCGGCTACGAATCTTAAGTGATTACTTAAATAGCTGAGACTATCAATTTCCCCTATCCTGTATGTAAAATCACGTTCATCCTCAAGTATCACCATACTACTTAATGATCTCATTAACTCCAAATGAATTAAACATATTTGTTCTTTTAATAACATTTTTGGTGATTCTAAATTCTAAAAACAAAACAAAAAAATTCTATCTAGCAGGTCCACTAAAACTTTACAAAGTAAGCTTGGTTTTGTTAAAATGAAAGCAGACAAAACAAAGAATGAAAGCGGTTTTCTAAATAAGTCATTAATGACTTTAAGGGACTTACAGCATCTTAGCACTGGGCACCAGAACATGTCAACCACACCAAGCAGCACTATTAAGCCACACAGGCTTCCAGGCCACATCACACACTTCAGAATTTTCTGAAGGTGTATAAAGTAGGCAGCAGAACCTTATCTATATGGTATTTTTAAAAGAAATCTTCACACACACACACTTGCACGTACCCCAGTACTTCAGAGACATGATTTGAAAGTAAAACATGTTAAGTTTAAGAGGATGACTTTCTCCCAAACAGAACTCCTGACAAGTTATGCTGGTTGAGTTTACAAATTCTGTAAGCAATAGGAGAGCTGGTTTCACAAAATAGATTGTTTTAAATCTCAATTATGTAATTCTTAGAGACAGCAGTATCACCTGCGATGGAATAGTTTTAAGAGATCAGTATGAGGACATGAGTACTCTTTAATATAATGGAAAAAAATGACAGAGCTGTGAAATATTTTTTTTTCCAAAACTAGACTTAGTAATCCTCTCATCACATAAGAAGAAACCTGAAGCTTTTCTATCTTATCTTCAGTAGCTTACTCAAAGTAGTTTAGTTATTACAAAAGCTACGTTCATTATTATGAGACTTCAACAATGTTCAGACTGAATTATTCCACAACGATAATAAAAAAAGGCACTGGTGGCAACCTTTAATAAAACACATGGCACTGCAACAATTCTGATACGTTACCTTAGTAACAATAAAGTAAAAGGCACTGATTTACCAAACCTTATACAATGAAGCCTCTCAAAATTGCAGAAACTGTGTATACACTCTCAAGTCCGTACAATTGATACATACTTATCTTACAAGGAAAAAAAACCTTTAAGCTTTACTCACCTGACATATTTTCCCTTTTCCTTCGTTGCAACAGCACTGCCCTTTCTTTATCTAAACTCCTGAAATTAAAAAATACATTTTATTCCATTCTTCAGACTTAAGCATCAATATATTTAAGTATTAAAACAGAGCTTTTCACAGTTAGCACCTTCCACCTACTACTACAGAACGAACAGCAGACTAACTGAATGTTTAGATACTTAGAAAAGCATCAGTTGTGCACTGTTCCATTTCATTGTAATGCAAAGCACTTGTAAGTATCCAAATCACTTGAAAACATAAAATGATAGCTCAGAAGAAAGACTGACAGTTGGGCCATAGATTACAGATAAGCAGGCATTAAACCATTTTCCTGTATATTCTTCAAAACAATTATCACAACACAGTACAAAACAAATCCTCTAGGACAACAAGGTCCAAACTATTTATCAGAAATAAAAGAATCGTAATTAAAATGTTCTGAACACGTTTGTCTTTTATTCAGTTTGATTAACAATCTGCAACTTTAGTAACAGGTAGCATTTTACTCTACATCCCAGGACAACTATGATAAGAGTCAGGTATAATCTACCTACTACACAGTCAGAACATAATGCCCTCCTTGTCACGTCATACGACTTCAAGTTCGAGGGGGGCACAAAAAGTACTCATTCCAGAGCAAGACATCCTCCAAATGAGCACTGCAACATACTGGGATAGGGCCGTAAAAAATAGAGACACTGAGAAATACTGGTGGGGCAGCTGACCCAAAACCACTGCTGTTAAGGGTTCTCAGTGTACAACAGTGATGAAAGGAAATACAGAATGGACTGTCTATGTATTGGTCAGCCTAAGAAAGGATCCAGGAATCATTATTGTTTTGGTGTTTCAAGGGTTTATCCCTGCTGCCTAGTGAAGTGAAACAATGACTACTGTGAATAAGGGAATGGAGACTGGTAAGATCATCTACATCAGAAATGTAGCTCCTTTAACTAGAATTGTCAGGATTATGCTACATGGTCTGTGTTTTATCTGTTAGTTGTTCCACTACCACATCTTTTTATGTTCTCTAATCACTCTAGTTATTCTGAGTTCAGACCAAACTACCCACCTTGGTTGACAACGTTCACACAGATATATGTCAGGAATATGCTGCCTGTCAATCCCCATGCAGTCAATGTGCTGCCAGACACTTCAAAAGGAAAAAAAGAACAAAAAACATCTTTTAAGTACCATTTTTAAAATTGTGTGCATAACATATACAGGGAGAGCAAGCCATTCTTTTTTTCATCATGATCTTTACTCAGATTGAATACTGTCTAAAACTACATCTCAATCACTGTCTTCACCACCACTCTGCTAGCTGATTCTCTATTCCACTGATCACTGTAATTCCAATCTTGTGGCTGTCTCCTGGTGTCTCTCTGCTTCTGTAGACTCATTTTTCCTCTTGGAAATTTTCCTAACACTGGAAATACAAAATGGTAAATTATCACAATAGAGAACAAGATAGAGTATTTGTCTCGGCAACAAGGCTTACGGCTTTACATAGTAAAAGGAATTTTATTTTTAAACAAAATTATTCCATTTGCTTTTATAAATATATATTAAAATATTGTTATCTATAAAAATATATGTACAACTATATGGGTTTATTTACTTATGTATTTTAATATAATTTATTTACTTATGTATTTTTAAATTATTTTAGAAGAAAATACTTATGTATTTTAGTAATTTTATACACACCCCCCACATGACTGGTAGCACTCTTGGGCAGCACAGGAAGAACTTCAACTGCTTCCCACAGTCAGGGAAGAGAGGCTGCTTGCTAGACTGAAGGCTAACCTAGGACAGCAGTTTAGGCTCATCCCCACACTGCTAGAAGGAACTGGGACACAAAAACTGTTGTTATCTTCCCACTTTTGAATTTATTACAACTCTCTCCAACTCCTCCCAGACAATCTCTTCTTCAAAAGAAGCAGACTCTACCTAACTGGTGACTGCCTACAGCTCCACTGCTCAAAGAGTATAAATAACTTCAAAATAAGGGAAAAGGTTATCAGGAACAGGGACCATCAAAAATTAGTAACAAGCTTGTTATGTAAGCAGAGCTCAATTCGTGTTTTAATTACCAGTAATAATAATTTTAGAAATACACAACAATCTAAAATTCAGCAGTGTTTGTTGAGCATATTGGATGTACACAGGCTAGTACTGAGGAAATGCACAAACATGAGATTTGCCTTCTCCTGTTAAGTACATCAGTTCTAAAAATTTCTAAGCTCATTTTTCCAAGTCCAAGTGTTTAACAGTAACCACTTATTTTTCTATTATCAAGTAGGTGCTTACGCATGAACAGAGAAGTTCAAATATTTTAACTTCAGCTTCTCCAGTAAGAATCTAGGTTAGTCTTTTCATAGTTATTAAAATTCATAAAACTATGGCCTTTGAAAATTAGAGTTGTTATCAGAAAGATCATGCACAGAGAAGCCAGTATTCGAGAGGTTTCTTTCAGATTATTTTGCATCCTGCAGGTTACTTAACATACATATACACAATTTATTAAGATGCTTTACTACTCAGTACATGCAGCTTAAGAACCAATCCTTAGTTTTTTATTTCACCATTCTAATAAATAACTTGGGCAAAATACCAAAGAGATATCCTTTTCAGAGGATAATATTCCCTTATTAAGCAGCAATGTACACGTAAAGGTACAAACAAATTAGTATGAATAGTCAAGACAAAACTGGAATGAAGCATAAAATACTCACTGGCCTTAACCAACAACCTTGACTATTAGAAAGTCATACAACCTTCAAACACTGTTTTGATGGAAGGAAATTTCCTATGACTCAACATAATTAAAACAACATCTAGTTACACTTATTTTCTGTGCAATCTGAAGTTTTAAGTAATTTTTACCTTTTAAATTAATATTCATTACCTGCATTTGTCACAACAGATCATATATCCATCATCATGTGTAAAGCCACAAATGCATCTGGTAATATCAGTTCCATAGCTTCCATCCTCTGACGTACTGATGGTAGTAGCACTGGAGGTTTCATCAAAGTTGGGAGTGGTAAATATGCCTACTTCATTCTTGCTTATAAGCACTGATGGAGGAGGAGAAGCTGGAGGCGTTGGAGGAGGCCGAGCACCATAGTTATGGTCCTAGATTTTTGTTGAAAGAGAAGTTACAGCTCTTAAGTGTTCATTCATACACTGTTAGTTACTTAAGCCAAAGTGTAAGAATTCACTTCATAAAGAACTTCAGAGACTTTTTATATTTTAGTAATAGTTTACAATTGTGTTTCTGTCATTGCTCGTTCTTGTTTTCTACCTTCTCAACTATGTTTTACAAGTGCACTATGTTCTGTATTCTGCTTCCAACCAACCATCTTTAGTCAACTTACCCAACTCCAAATAAGATCTAAAAATATAAGCATGAATCAGTTTTTCCAGTTAAGAACAGCAGACTTTACATAATCTCTTTTATACAGAATACTTAGCGTGAAACTTACTGCATAGGGCAAACCAATGTAACTGTGTGAATGCGAGCTGCTGGTATACAACTGGTGCGGATAACTGTTCGATTTTTCAACTACCACGGGGCTAGCTTCTACAGATTCTGGTCTGCAAGGCAAAAGACAGACAGAAGAAGAATAAATACGATTAATGCGTAATTTAATTAAGGGTCTGGAGCACATGTCTTATGAGGAGCAGCTGAGGGAACTGGAGGGACTGGAGTTGTTTAGTCTGGAGTAGAGGAGGCTGAGGGGAGACCTCATTTGCCCTGAAAGGAGGTTGCAGAGAGCTGGGGATGAGTCTCTTTAACCAAGTAAAAAGTGATAGGATAAGAGGGAATGGCCTCAAGTTGCACCAGGGAAGGTTTAGCCTGGATATTAGGAAGTATTTCTTCACAGAACAGGTTGTTAGGCATTGGAATGGGCTGCCCAGGGAGGTGGTAGAGTCCCCATCCCTGGAGGTGTTTGAGAGTTGGGTTGACTTAGTGCTGAGGGATCTGGTGTAGTTGGGAACTGTCAGTGTTAAGTTAATGGTTGGACTAGGTGATCTTCAAGGACTTTTCCAACCTTGATGATTCTGTGATTTATATTAATAAATTACAGGTACTTGTTGCACAACTTCTAATTAATTGTTTGCTGATCCTGTTTAAAGGAGCACACCCCCAATGGCCCCCTTTCTCCCCCCACCCCCCCAAAAAAAAGAAGAAAAAAGAAACCCAACCCTCCTCTTTCATTTAAAATGAAGCTTCCAGAGTGGCAGAAAACGTGCCTCTGTAGAGTTACAACATTTCTCTGTAAAACTGCATGCTGAATCATGTGACACAAACTGCAACTCTCAGACAGAAAAGAGTGTTACACACTTTGTCAGGGAGTCATCAGTTTGTGTGCCCATGTCTGTAGAGTTGTATGAGAAGCTGCAGAAAGGACTTCAGCTTAATTATGAGAAAAGAATTCAGGGAGCTGCAAACTGATACAGCCCTGCACTACCACCAATCCTACTCAATTCTGCAAAGACATCTAGTGGCAGCATTAGTGCACCACCTGCAATCACGCATACAAACCAGTATTCAAGGCAGCAAGGCAGTTTGTCAATTTCTCTTTAAATAGAAAGAAAAAAATGATAAAAATTTGCAAGAGAAGGTTTTGTAGTGAAAGGCACTGACTTCTTTAATATACAATCTACGGTTTACATGCACTACACAACATGCAAGACAAGAAAGATAAAGGAATACTAAAACAAGATCTTTTTGACTAGAAGAAATTATAATTCCATTATCTTTCCTCCACAGTTAATCATGTGTGCATACACACACTGATTTTTAGCCAGTAACCTGCAGCTTTTTCATTGCACCATATGATTCAATCACACCAGAACAAACTTCAAATGAACCCAGTTAAACTAGTTTTGTTTTTTTGTCTTTGTTTTGCTTTTTTTGTTTTTTTTTGTGGGTTGGTGTTTGTTGTTTTTTTTTTACACTGAAAGGCAAGGCAAAAATATCAGTGTCTAAAAGTGAAGTGGCTTTTGACTCCCATCACAAACCAAGCCTGGTTTACTTTTCTAACTTTCGTTTTACTATGCATGAAGTCTATTTCCTATCACAAATATCTTAATTCCTTGAATGGGTATTTTAAATAAAGTTGGTATTTCTGAATATTAAGATAGGTATCAGTGTTTTTTCCTAGACATTAAGACATTACATATACCCTTTTCTGTTACGCCATTAAGTGATACTAGCTTGCTTCAAAAGGACACCAGCAAAATGCTGGAAATATTTTTTGTAAGAATATAGTTAATCATTAGCTTTCTGAAAACAATATACAGTATTTTCATGTCTACTTGAAAGTGTCCTACTAACATTTTTGGTGGTTCATTTCTTCCTACTAACTTTTCCCAATGTGAGGTGATAAAACTGTGTAAAAACACTAGTTAAAAACACTGCTTAGTGAAGACTTTAGTTTCTAGAGTCCAAAGAATAAACATCTTTTTTAAAACACTGATGTCTCTAACAATCACAAGATCCATACTGGTAGACAGCGAGCAAACATGAGAGCACAAATCACTTTAACTACTACCGTTAGAAATACAACTTCTGACTAGCATGAGACAAAATCCAACTCTGACAACACTTGCCCTTCCTTATCTCATAAACCCAGAAAAATCCTCATTGATTCTTTCACACTACTTCTCAACTTGAAAATAATTTTATTCAGTTTGTTAGAATTATCTTCTAGAAGCAGTTCAGAATTTACCAGGTTCAAACCCATGACTAAAAAAACGAACAGACAGAAGTTGGAAAAGCTGTGCCTTTCCAACAGGTTTGCCTTTACCTATTTACTGATATAAAGCATTTGGGCAGTAATCATACACCATTAATGTCATCCAGTTAACCCTTCTCACTATCTAGCCTATGAAAATACCAATGAATGAGGCATTGACTATCCATCCATCACGGCCCGGACAGAAATTAACTTACTTTTCCCCAGTTCAAGAGGGTCTTGACCTCTGTATTGCTTCTACTGCAAATGGGACAAGCAGTAGCATAATGACTCTTACTCACTACGCATTCAATGTTTAACCCAAGTCATCTTGTTTGCTTCAGTATATGGAAAATACTCAGTTTTCAGAGCAGGAAGACTTACTGCTACAGGACAGGGGGGAATTCAGGTACAATCCATCCTTCAACAATGCCACAATTAATTTAGGAAAGTTTCCTTCATTAAAAATAAATATTACCATGACCTAAATAGCAGCTACTTCAACATGGGAGCACTTAGTGAAAGACACCAGAGTGGAAATGTCCTAAAAAGAGAGGTCATGCATATTTCATCAACTGACTACAAGAATTAAAAAGTTAGTCTAAATCTCTTGCAAAATATGAGGCAAGACAATACACCCTACTCCCTAAATTCATTTCTACCTATTCTAACAATTTATAAACCACTTAAGAAAACCAAGTTTAATATTTAGAGGCATAACAGTTGTGGGAAGCAGAAGCATTAAGCTTCCAAAACCAAAATACAAAAACCAAATGCATTTATCCCCAACTACTTTAATACTCACAAAACAGATTCAAAGTACTGGGTTAAAAAGGAAAAAAACACAGGTTTACCTGAATGAGGAAAGTCAGGAAAAGGGTGAGAGAAAATTAGGTGAGACACAAAGGCAATTACATCTTTGTATTCAAAAAGTTTTAATGTAAGTACAACATTAGACCAGAATCAGCTTTCAGCAAAGCTTTTTTCAAATCCTTATCCAGGGTTGCCACAAATACATCTTTAAATTATAGAAGATGCTCACCAGAGCTTTGAATGTAACTGTTCTGTTCCATTTATCCACTCAAATGCTAAAATGGGGTGGGAAACAGTGTGGAGAAGACTGAAAAATATGGGAAGGAGATGGTGGAGCACTCACTGAAACTAGAAACCAATCGTTGTAGGTTTCCTTTACAATCAATAGAAGAGTGATACTCATCCCATAAGCAGTACAGATTGAGTATCATTTCTCCACGGAACTACAGACAACCTTCTATCTTTGGCAGAGGTCTGTCAACGCTTTAATATGCCCTTCACCAAATTCCTTGTTACCTCTCTTCTGTCCACCATGTGTATGACCCTGACCTTAAAGAGAAAATACGCCCTCTATATTAATTTGTCCCAAGGTCAAGGCCTTCTTCTCAAATCAGAGAGTTTTGTTACGGAATATCTCTAGGTAAAATATTTAACTGTACAGCTGATTAAAGTGTGAGATACCATTTAATTTAAAAACCAATTTTTAAAAATTCTTTACACAAGTAACAAGGCAATAACTACTGTATTATGGACATTCACCCTAATCTCACCACTGGCATTCTTGTTGGCATCCCAAAATACAAGCTTTCAGGAAGATAAAGTGTAAGCATTAAGATCAGAAAGAACATGATGAAGTTTTCCTTGCTTGTAGTTTTGAACATAAGCCAGTTCTGAAACTGACTTGAGTTACTAAGCTTGTCAGTCTTCTGAGCATACCACATTTTTCAGCTGCACCTCAAGCAACTGCACCCTTAGTGTCTAAGGGAGATATTTATGGTATTTTTAGTTTTCATAAAAACTGAAATGTTTGTATTACAATGTGGTATATTTGACGTTAGACAAACTCCTAATATCACACCCTAAAATAAACAAATATTACCATGATAAAATTACCATGATGTTTTGCTAAAATATCATATATATTTGTTAAGTCTTGTGGTTACCAATTCAGAACAGCGCAAAATATTCATAAGGAACAAAATAAAAATCACCACAAAATAAGTTTCTCTCAGGCTGCAATGATTTAAGACATTGCTGTAACTTGAAAACAAGAACATAGTATTTTCTCAAATTAATATAAAAAACAAAAAGGTACTGTATTTTTTTAAAAACCCTCAGTTTTCATTCTGCAAGTGAAACAACTCTCATGATCTGTGTCATTTCCTAACTGTTCATATTCTAAAATACAATGCCAACTGAAAATATTCTGCATGCCACCAGCAGATGGCATTAGTGAAAAATTAAATAAGCAACACATGAGACCAGACAGTTTACAAAAACTCAGCCTCTACAAGCTTACAGTTAACCTGTACTAAGGGAATCAACTATCAACCATTGTCAGCAACAGTCAATTCTTCTTTACAATTCCTGTCCCCTCCACCCCATTCATTTTAAGTACTGTTTAGTCTCTGGACATGTAATTAAAAAGAAAAAAAAGAGCTGTTTTTGTCAAACACCCAAAATACAATCAGGCCCTCGAATTTGGTGCCATCAACCACTTCTATAAAAATGTAGGTATTCAAATGGGAAAAAAAATCTCACTAAAACTTTCAAAGGCAGGTGGGTATCCAAGCTTCAGGCTACAAAAACTAGGCTAACAGTACTTCCTGAAAACATTTATCGAAACTCAAAATGAAACCTCTTGCTTCCAAGCATATTTCAGCAGCAATCTGCCATACGCCAGTCTGACAGATCTAATTTTCAAGGAATTCAGGTTTGCTTTCCCTTTGCACCAGCATACCTGAGCAGTAACCGGCTAAAGGTCAGCTCAGACAAAGGAACACAATATATTCTGTATGAAAAACAGTATTTTCTATTTCAGGACACCTCATCTAACGAAACACAACTGATGGGCTTCACTACCTAGACAACAAAGAACTGAGTACTACTTCTGTCCCAGAGTGGATTCTGCTACCTTACCATCTCATAGTAGGCCCTGCATGTACACGCTGGCCCAATACCATCTGTAGAAATTGGCAAGCTTCCCACTGTCCTAAAATACTTACAAAAAAAAAAAATCTGTTTCAACAGCCATAGGAGAGTAAGTTTTCATTTATTTAAGACTACAACAATGTTCATGATCTTTTCTCCTGGACACTGAACTCAATACAGTGATCCATATAATGGGGTGGTTAGGTTCATTATACAGGCCTTCTCTCTAAACAAAAAAACCCCATATACAGCTATTAAAAAGAGGAGAGCAGTACCATCAATTGCATTTCCTAACATGTAATTTATACTCATGCCCTAAGCTAGACTAACGCTCTCTTAAATCAGGAAGCACATTTTGAACCTTCCAAAATGGCTGGCTCTGCTTACTCTTACAAGCTCTTTAGGAAGTCAGGCATATTCATCTTCAGTAAGCCTTTTAATAAAGGCAAAACAGTTAGTGTTCCAACTACTACTGCGCTACAAAGATCACCACTAGAGAGCTCACTTAGGTACAAGTAACATAGAAAACAGACTATTTCATTCTATTTTTAAGACATTCAAACCTTTTACTAAGAGCTACTCTCCACACAGCCGTTTGTCACAATTAAAATAATATGTGAAATTATAATCACATCAACTATCTCCCTTTTCAATAGCCTTATCCCTTAGTTTGAAGCATAAGGAAAAAAATCTCTCAGCCCTAACAGACTGCACTAACTGAGTCTTTTCCTGGGCTGCTTTTCCTACAAAACCGGGTTTGCCATTCCCCTCTTCTTGGGTTTGCTCATGCTTCAGCAACCGATGAAGCAATATCAGATCTGAAAGTCACAGTGAAGAAATTCCAACTCCTCCCTCTTGGGAAAACCCCAGAACTTGCTCAAAGACAATCTATGATCACTATCAATATAACCTATATTCAACATGCTACTCTCCAGAAGAAAACATACAAAAGCCATGTAAATCACGTTAAGTGACAGAAAAGGTCTACAACTACATATGCTGGTAAATTAGGGACACACCTTCCTATCACACCACGTTAGAGAGTGACATGGCTTTTAAATCAGTGTAAGCAAATCTTGCAACTACACACTTTTTCACTATCAGTAGAGTGAGATCATAGACTCATAGCATGGTTTGGATTAAAAGGGACCTTAAAGATCATCTAGTTCCAACCCCCCCTGCCATGGGCAGAAACACCTTCCACTAGATCAGGTTGCTCAAAGCCCCGTCCAACCTGGCCTTGAACACTGCCAGGGAGGGGGCAGCCACAGCTTCTCTGGGCAACCTGTGCCAGTGCCTCACCACCCCTCACAGTGAAGAATTTCTTTATACCTTCTACCCTCTTTCAGTTTAAAACCATTTCCCCTTACCCGATCTCTACACTGCCTGACAGAGCCCCTCCCCATCTTTCCTGTAGGCCCCCTTTAAGTACTGAAAGGCTGCTCTAAGGTCAATACAAGAATTCATCTAGTTGGTAACAGTCACTTAACATCTGAAGAAAAGCAGTTCCTAACTGGATCACCATGCCACAGTATCAAGCAAAGAACACACTGTGAACTCTATCTTGTTTATACTGTCAACCATATTTATTTATTTTAAATTCAGCATGGCATGCTGTGTCTGCAAGGAATGTTGGCAACCTGGAGAATCAGTATCTTCTCTAAACAGAAGAGTAATCCACAAGAAAAGATAATAAAAAAGCTGTGAACGGGGTCACTCAAGTTTTCTGCACCAAGGAAACTTGTGTTTATGATATGAAAGATAAACAAAACAACTTCAAAAATTTAATGTGACAAAAGCTTCAAACTGCAATTTTTGGGTTACCTCAGATAAATGGTGCAAAGTTAGAATAGCCTCATACTTAACTGAAAGCACAGGAGAGAAAGATTTCTGCTCACAGTGCATCTTTCAAAGTTTGGAAGGAAAGCCATTTGCTTCTTAAATGGAGTAATAATACTTAGCACACGCACTCAAGCAAAGACTGCATGTAAACTATTTAAATTCATGTTAGTTATTCAATGCACCTGTTAAATGAAGGACCACTTTATGAAGTTTATTTTTGATTTACACAAGATTTCAAGCATGTATGTAAAATAAGTCTAAGCCATTGCTTCAGTATCTAAAACAAGCAAATGTACTTTTGTGGTAATCAAAAGATAGGGAAAATCTTTAATGTTTCTATAGAAAGGCTCAGAGGAAGGCAAAGAGTAACAGCATCTCAACTGGTGAAAACAAACAAACCAAAATCCAATTTAATACAAATGATGAATGTAACAGTTTTTGTTAGATCTAAGGAATTAACTGGATTTTTTTCCCTATATGTATATGCAAAAATAGACAAGATTCACAGTGGCTCATACAAACTCTCTTGATATTTAAGCTTTAGCATCTTTTGACACCCACCTCGTCTCAAAAAGCTCACCTGTCATATGCTACTAATGCAAAAGAGACAAACAGACCAGGGGGGAAAAAAAAAAAATCCAGATACTATTCTGAAACACAGAGAGCTCAGCAGGGTGATGTACCCAAGTACACTGGTGGAAGTACTTCTAACACCACGTTGGTCTTTTACCTCTCAAAGAACCAAGTTGTCCAAAATGCTACTTCTCCTCTCATAACATCTGACAGCCAGGTTGATACTACACACATGGGAAGACGTTTGTTTGACAGAAAAAAAATCACCAGAGATCAACAACACGTAAACTCTAGCCTATAGATACTCTACAGATTCCAACACCACTAAAGGAAAAAGAACCAGACACACACCCCCCACAAAAAAACCCCAAACAACTCCTTCCCAAAACAAACAAAAACCCCACGAACCACCCCTCCCCCCCCAAAACCCAAAGAACAAACCCTGTCCCCCAAAACCCAGAAATTCATTGTTTTATTTTATGCAAAGGAAGAGTTTATTGAATTCAGGATTTCATTCGCTCTTTGTAAACATTTATACACAGTTACTAACTGGAATGAATCATTAACAAGTGAATTTCTACTGGCTTTACAATAGAAAATAACTTTCTAAAGACATGGTATTAGACAATTAAGCTATGCCTTCAAACATTCTGAAATAAAGAAGCCCTTGTCTAATTACTATCACTTTCATGCAATCTAAGACACTAAATTAATTTACCTTTCTAACATGGGAAACTGAAAATATTTTTTTACATATTGTTAAAAGGAAACTGAAACGGCAAAATACTTTAAAAGCATGAAAAACAAACCAGGCAGCATCTGTATTTCTCAGTCTGATAAGCAAGAAAAATATGTATCTGTAGAACAGTTTAACTTCTCTCCTTTACTCTCCCTGAAGAGGAAGAAACTGACTTCAGAATAATGTGAGTTATTACTTTAAGTAATTAAAAATTCAACAAAACTAAGGAGACACCGAAGTCCTATCCAACTGTATTTAAAAAACACACTAAGGAGAAACAAGGAAAAAAAAAAAAAGGTAAGAAAACTTACAAATTATGTTCATATACTTACTCCGAGCCTGCAGCCATTTCCAAATAAGAAGTATCTGCTGTATCAACCCCCAATGGGATCACTATGCTCATGACGTTCGTTTCTGATAAATTCGATTACTACGGAGTCCTATGCATTGGTATCCAAAACACTGGGGCATGCCAGCCACAGTGCTCATTGCAAACATCTAAGTGCATCCACAAACCCTGTTTAAAAAAAAAAAGCAACAACAAAAAAGCAGAAGACTGAGTCAGTTTGTTTTAAAACCAGGCAATTTTACATTACTTTTTTTACACCACTTTTTTACAGCACTTATCTGTCACAATGATTTCATCGGTTCTTCTTTAAAAATTAACTTGAAATACACTTATTTTAAGAATGTGACAATCTTAAGGCCCGAACGTCAAAAAATTAAAAATGGACAAAATTACTATCATTTAAATAGGCAATAAAAAAATATCACATTCAGTGAGGTAACAAGATTCACTTTATGGCAGACTTACTAAACATGAACTACATTTGTGTACTGCTCTATGTTGTCAGAGCCCAGCTGCTCTACCTTCCAACAGAAACCTGGTTACAGAATTTTTCAAGTATTTTTTAGAGAGCATTGTTCACTTTTGTTTTCCACTTTTAAAAAAAAACAACTCTCAACATCCACAGTACAAACTAAGGACGTCAAAAGAAACAGTGTCATAACTTCCACTCAGTATTTTTTAAACCAAAATCATGCTAATGATTCACAATAATGATAGGAAACAATTTCCATCTCAACAGATCACCATCAGAAGATACCACACCCATGAAGTGTCACTTTTAGAAGTGATTCTTTTTTTTTAAGTAGTAAACTAAAAAGAATCAGTAGTAGTTTTTAATTGTAGAGCAAAGCTACAATCTGCTTGATTTGCATAAGTGAATACAACAATCCCACCTGTAAGCTAGTTACTTCTAGTCTCCCACTCCTCTTCTGGAGAAGGGTACAACTCTCAACCAAGTATACGACAAGATGTGCATAGCATTTCAACTGACTCTATCCACATATTAGCAAACTAATGCATTTTTATAGCCTAATATAGACATGGTTTTTCAGAAGCGACTAGGCAATTGAAGCAAAATACCCCTATCTTCAATATCTGCATTTCGAATAATTGCAAATTCCTTCTAAAATGTTGACTGTAAGAACACAGACCACTTTGCAATGAAGCACATACAGAGCCTAATAAATACATTCCTCCCATCTGACAAAACATAGTATCAGCTGTACTACAAAAGCCCAACAGTTTTGAGATCAACGTATTTCAACACACTCATCCTTGCCAAACACTGGATTGCCAAGAAAAAACAAAACAAGTCTCCTGTAAAAAAAGGGGATACTTAAAAAAAGGACTTCAGAAAAGCAATGTGGACTTAAATGTGAATTTATCCTTTTATCAATCAAGTTGATATCTTCAGGATGATGAAGTGGCATCTACAGGGCATCTCAAAGGTATGAACTAGCACCAAGACTTCATCTAACTTCTTAATTTTATCTCACTACTGAAGTCTGGCAATTAACATCAAACATCTTGGCATGATCGTAAATGTCTAAACTTTCTGCAGTTCATTCTTCCTTTAGACAGCAGAAATTATGTTTTGGTCCATTACATGTGTCACCAAATACAACAAACTGGAAAGCAATCAGGCCAACTAGCTGTTGGGATATCTTGCTTTCTTCATTTAAACATTAAGTATTTTCTTATCAAATACCACGAACGTCAAACTGTATCACTAGCTGTGTATAAAATTATGGAAAAAACATAGTATTTTCCAAGAATAAGCAGCAAGAAAAACTTGTTAAACCAAAAGCAGGTACAGAGTATTTTTAGTAACAGGCATAAAAGAAACCCCTGATCTTGCCCCTGTACTCAGCACTGGTGAGGCCACACCTCAATTACTGTGTTCAGTTTTGGGCCCCTCACTACAAAAAGGACATTGGATGACTCGAGCGTGTCCAGAGAAGGGCAACGGAGCTGGTGCAGGGTCTGGAGCACAGGTCGTACGAGGAGCGGCTGAGGGAACTGGGGGGGTTTAGTCTGGAGAAGAGGAGGCTGAGGGGAGACCTCATCGCCCTCTACAGCTCCCTGAAAGGAGGGTGCAGAGAGCTGGGGATGAGCCTCTTTAACCAAGTAACAAGCGATAGGACAAGAGGGAATGGCCCCAAGTTGTGCCAAGGAAGGTTTAGACTGGATATTAGGAAGCATTTCTTTCCAGAAGGGGTTGTTAGGGGTTGGAATGGGCTGCCCAGGGAGGTGGTGGAGTCCCCATCCCTGGAGGTGTTTAAGAGTCGGGTTACCTTAGCATTTAGGGATTTGGTGTAGTTGGGACCTGTCAGTGCTAGGTTAATGGTTGGACTGGATGATGTCCAAGGTCCTTTCCAACCTAGTTGATTCTGTGAAACCACAAACCCCTCTTAAAGTTTAAGTGAGCACTTAAGGAAACCATCAAATTTTTTAGTCCAGGTAAACTGGCTATCACAGGTTAAGGGTTATTCCACTACCAACTGCAGTTTCACCTATGCTAAGAAATCATTAGTGTAATAAGGACTTTATGCTTGTTATTAGAAAATTCTAAAAAACCGTTTTAGTGTGTTTCAAAGCAGGTCTGAAAGACGTAACTGGACACCAGTGCCTGGGATCAAGATCCTCACTTACATTGACATTTCTCACGCTTGAAGTTGCTTTTGGTGGTGGTGTGGTTTTTCTTAATGCCATTTTCTGTAAACGCTTCTGACCAGGTAGAGTAACAACTGGAAATTAATGTAGGAAAAAATGCCCAGGAGACTGATGAAGAACCAGCTTTAGACAGCTGCCTCATGGGCTATGACATCTGCACACTTAGAGAAAACAACTGAGATTACCCAGTCATCATATATATTCAAGTGACCTTCACTGCCAACACAGAATGAAGAGATGTGGTTACCAAATCTGAGAATAATGTGAAATCTAAGGCTTTTTTTCAAGTAATGCAGAAAAAGACAAGAGAGCTATGTATATCTTTTTAGAGCTATGTATAGCTAGAAAATTAATTGCTAATGCATGGCCCAATTAATGCCATCATCTCTGACCAAGCAAATACATCACCACTCTTGAAAGGAAAAAAAGGGGGGGGGGGGGAGGAACAGAGCCAAGATAAACTTCTTACCCTACTGCAAGCTATTGAAATACATCTTTAAGCCTTAATGAGAATTCTCTCAAAAATTCTAAGAGACTAATCTACACTGAATGAGAATTGAAGAACTCAAATTTATTCTGCCACACAGCATTGAACAGAAGTTGTTTCATCTGAAAGGATGCAGAACATTATTGTAATACTACCTAATTTTTTACCACCTTAAGATTTCAGGTTTTCACCACACACACACATGCACAAAACCTTCCAATGCTTTTTCTCTGCTCATAATTAAGTATAGAAGAATGGACGTAGTCACCAGCTCGCAACACCTACACAGACAAGTTAAACTAAACGTAGTTCATTATTTATGAGTAGCCATCTCAACAAACTCCCATGATGGGAGTGGGGGGAGACCCAGGATAAACTGATTATACTATGCCCATTGATTAACATAACTGTGACCTTATAGGCCATCCAGTGATGAACACAGTGATTTCTGATTTAGAATGAAGAGAAATACTATCTTCTCTCATGATAGTACTTCCACTTCTGACATTACACACTAAAATAATCCCAATATTTTTACAGGACTATACTACAAAATTCGGTAAATTCAGAACAGAAAATTGTGTAACCATGGGGGAGCTTTCTCCCCAATCCATCTTAAAAGTGATTGTTTATCCTTTGAAGCTTGGTATTTTAGATTGAGTCAGAAAATGCTTTATGCTACCATATGATACAGTACTTTCAATTTTGGCAAGTACCCATCTATTTCAAGTCATTATTCTTTCAGAACTCAATCTGACACCCATGGCCTTCTAAGAAACTGTTTTCATAGGTGCCTTTCATTTAAATAACTGTCCAGGAAAACTGGAAAGAAGGGTGTTAGGGAGTAAGTCTTTCTATAATACAAGCCTATTATACAAAACTTATTGTGGAAGAAAATCTTTCTTCAAGCTGTAAATGAATTTGAAAGTTGGAAAGGCCACACTGGTTGTTCAGTTAATTTCAGGGTCATATAATTAAAAGGCACTATACAAAAACTGCTGGTCCACAGTTCAATGATCAGCTCTTCAATGGGCCAAGCAGCTCATCTACTATACATTAAACTCAAAGTAGAGAACCTCCAATTTCGTTAGGGCCCACTCTATTCTTTTAGTGATAATACATGGTAAGCTTTGGAAGAATTCTGGCAATTTCCTAGATACCTAAGATTTTCTTCGTTATCACCCTACCAGAAATTTTGTTATATGAAAACCCATTCCTTATTTGGGGAAGGAGAAAAAAAAAAAAAAGAAAAAAAAAAAAGGTTTTATTTGACTGCAGCTAAAAAGTTTATCTTGCCCTAATAACCTGATTTTCATCTTAGAAAACAAAAACCTTTTTGTTCCGTCTGGTTAAAGCATTTATCTTGTGCAAGATCAACCTCCTTCAAGAAACTTCACACTTTACCATTCAAACACACTGGTTTACATTTTCTATGGCAGTTCTTTTTCTCTCTAGAGAATACACAGGAGCTTTCTGACTTAGTAGCCATATCAACTCTAAAATATTTGAAGCCTCACCATACTTATTACCCATTTTGTTTATGATACCAGAACCGTTTTTTTAAATTATTTGAGCTCTAACAACAGAAGTATAAGAGCACAATACAATCCAAATTATTCATCTGTGTGTCTTTTTACAAAGAACATCATTTATGCATTAAACAACAGAAAATAACTTACATATTATCCCTGAGGTATTTCACTTACACAACATTATTCTGTGGTCTAACGAAGACCACATGTTTCCCTTCTGCCATGTGCTTTAAGATCAATTGTGTGACAGCAGAGGAAAAAACTTTTTCACTGGTACACAAAGAAGGAAAAAAAAAACCAAATACAGAGGGCTCACCTCTTGAATCAGAAGTTAAATGGGTATTCTCCTGTAATTACATCAGTATTTTTTAACCTAATCCTATGGAGTCCAAACATTCAAAACAAAATCTAGTTGCTACATTCAGATGTTGGCAGAAAGGATCTCCAGACCTACATTATGAGCATGTCTTTTTTACCTCCTTCCTCTTGCTTCTTGTAGGACCATCAAGAGCTATACAGAACAGTTTCAGGAAACAACCAGATGATAGATCACCTAGACAGAAAGTACACTTGAAAAATAAGAACTTTAAGTCTAGCCAAACTGTCCCGATGACTCCAACAAGGTTTCATAATCCCAGCTATCAATCATCCTCTAAGTGTCAAGAATCCAGACAAGTTCTTCCATGGCATTTTCCATGTAAGATTCTTTTTGTTCCTTTTGTTGTTTGTTGTTTTTTTCCTAAGGTAGGAAAAATATTTTTCAAAGGCATTTAACTACTTCTACTTGCATTTTTTTTTAATAGATTCAGAAACTGAGTTCCCAGTACTTATATCCAAATAGAAAGTAACAATATAAATATGATCAGAGAGCTCTACTTACCTTTATATTTATTAATTATTGAGCATACTTTCCAAGCCAGAAGAAACCAGACAGTACTTGCTAAACCAGGAAAGGTACAACTCACTGGTTATATGCTATATTGGTAGCTCACCTCTGCAAGACATTTAACCCTTTTTAAGAAGGGAGAGGGAAGACAAAATAGGACTAAGAAGCCTGCTAGAACATATGCTGTATGTTTAAGAATACTAAAGCTCTCATCTGGGTGCACAAATGGAAAAAATCTAAGATAAGAGGTGGTGGCAGCACCAGTAACAACTTTTTTGCCCTAATGATAAAAAAATCCTAAAGAGAAATTGATACAGCAAGATAGTAGGTTGTTTGGTTTTTTTTTCGTTTGGGGTTTTTCTTAATCCACACTTAACCCCTAACACTACAGGAAACAAAGAAAGAAAAAAAAAAATTGGTTTTACTGTTCTTAGTACATCTGACAGCTTTTTACACAGGCAATGTCACTGTTCCTTGTGTTTTCTTCCCCATAAATCAATTTCCAAATTCTGTTTTCATGTGATAGATACTGAAGACAAAAAGCACTTAAAAGGAAAAAAATCCACTATAAAAGTTAGGAATAGAATTGAAAACAAGGGGCAATACAACATTTATTTTCTAATTTACAAAGGGACATCAGTGAAATAATGAATTAAGCTTACAAGTACATTATTTCTTAGCTCAAATCTAAGAATTTTTCACATACTAAAATTAGTGTAGCGTTTTGTGTAAGTTGATCACTAAATCAGTTCAAGTTTCTCACATCACTAAGCATTACAAAATTATCGTCTTTTTGTTCCTGTTTTTATGACTTCAATGTACACCTGAAGTTCTCCAATAATTTTTTCTAGCAATTGCCTCTATCAGTCACCACCCGTCAACAATTACAAGATGAAAACAACCCACAGTTGCATAGTTTAGATGTTTTAAGACTTGGGGATTTCATCAATGCTTCTACAGAGAGACTTACCAGGGCCTCCCTAAACACAGAGCAGAAGTTTAAGGGAGAAGAATCTAAATATAATGAGATTATTAGCCTATAATTAGGCTATTTCATGAGAGGAAACAGTGCTTTCAGATAAATAATTATGTAGATCTTATACCGATGCATGCAACTTTACAAAGTCCTTAACTAATGTCACTGCAGAAAGATTAATATACTAACCAAATTACCATCTCTATACTGTACCTGCTCTGCATCTTCACAAGGCCTATATACAAAATATATGTAACTACAGGGAAAAAAATTAATCAAAACCTTCTAACCTATCTATATATGCCAACTCTCTTTCCTTAAGAGCAAAATGATACAACTTTAAATATATATTACAAAATATTTAGAAGGTGAAAGTGGTAATTTACCCATACTTAGTAAATTGAGTAACTTTAATGTCTGAGAATAATTATCATTCTGGAATACCTGAAAAGTTACAGCCAATGATTCCCAACATAGGGAAAGGCACGCAGTTCAGCCCATGTTTAAGCAGAGCTTATTTCTCCTGAGCACAAGTACAGGAGAGGTTCTCTTTTGCTAAACTAAGAGCACTGGTAAACCCACTGCCTCACACCCTTTAAATACAGGCAAAAAAATTGTAGCAGTATTTTAGTATCAGAATACACACAGTATACACAAAGATTCATTTTTAAGGGATGTGTTCAAATCTAACAGAATTAATTTGAAGCTTACTGGAACAGATGAAATTGCTGAAACAAAGAGATCTGTACAGTCAACTTTCCACTTGAATGGACCAAGGAAGAGGGAGGGTAGAGAAGAGTTCTCAGTTTTACAGATAAAAATGATTCAACCAGCACACAATGCTAATCTTTGAGTCTGTCTGAATGTAAAAGCAATCTATCTATACTCATACAGCACTAAGCCCAAACTTAAACTCGAAATTTCATTTCCTCCCAGTAGAAAATTCATGCTACTGTGGGTCCAGTTTGGCTCCAGAGTCACACAGGATGACCCTGAAACTAACTACAGCTTCCCACCTTAACAAGGTCTTTTGGGCAAGATGCAAAGATTTCCAAGATCGTACTACTGCTTTCAGACCTCTGCTGACTCCTGCTGATCTTGGTGTTATTTGTTTATACAAGCCCTCTCAGCTAATAAAGATAGATGCCCAAAAAGTAGTGTTGTTTGATTTTCTTACTACACCAGAAAGAATAGTCTACAAGGTGTGTTGGTGCCCTCCTTAAAAATGCCTCCTATCAGGGGAGGTAGATAACAACATATTTGAAGTGCTGGTACTCAATACAGCACACAGGAACACAGTTACGTACCTTAAAATTGAGAGACACCAAATCAAGCCTACTACATACACTGGAAAAAGGGAGAAAACGGATTCTGAGAGCAAACATTTAAAAACATCTTCTATGCATAAACTGCCTTTTATTGAGCACGAAATCTAAACATTCTACTCTTCCCTTCCCCCAATTACATCATATGTGTATACATGTTTTGCAATCATTAGCAAAAGCAATTCTTGTCATGCCTTCCTTCAGATTTACAGGCCAACAATTTTAATCTGTGGTCATGGGAACCACCCTTCCCACAAAGAAATCCACAAGAACAGACCTAAGAAAAGCTGATACGCCTATGTCCGAGCACTGCCTATAAAGGAGAAATTTCTAAGTAAAAATGCATCTATCAATACTGTGCATCGTCATCCACAAATCCTGTGTGAAAACCACTGTCCTGAACTGTCACAGAGCCAACAAACTGAGCTTTCCTACTTAGCTTCCCTGGCTATAATCTTTTTTTCCCCCTTTATTTTTAACTTTTTTTTTTTTTTAAATTGAAGGAGGGGGTTTACAGGGGGAAGAAAGGAGAAATCATCAGGAAGATTTTACTAAAAAAAATTGTACATTTTGTTAAATTTCTGCTTTCTACTACTGCTCTGAGCGCTCACGTCTTCTCTATATATTTAGGTTATTTGGAAAACTACTGATGGAAACTAATATTTTAACGGTATACTCTAGATGTCCTTCAAATAGAGAACTCCTCTGTGTGTGCGTGTGTGTATATATACACGTATCTACACACAAATCTGGAAAAATATATGCAGTTTATATATACACAGCATAAATACATGTATCAAAGTAATCTGAATATTTAGTTATTGCTGGCTGTTTCTAAGGAGATAACACATCTTCAACCAGACCTAGAAGCAGAATACATGAATAAATGACTAATCTTACCCACAAGGAAGTTCCTTCTGTTTCCCCCAACATGCTCCACCATGGTACAGATTTTGCTAAGAGATTAGGAGGGATATCCAACTTCCAAATGTTATAACACTGCAGCTGCAGTAAGAAGTATGCAGGCTTAGAAACCACTATGAATCCAAAATGAGACCTTTGCTACTGTCTGCTGCTCTCTCTGTTAACCTAACAGATAAGTTAGCAGTCTACTTCAAATCTGTGCTGAAACAAAGAAGGGTAGCAGGTAAAAATAAGACACAGTAGGCACACTCAATTACAATACACAAATCAGGATCCATTAATAACCAACTCCTGCAAACTGCATAGAACAACTTGTGCTAAAAGAAATCTGGTTTCCTATGTATTTGTAGTTTATGCCCAAGCATTCCCATTGACCTAATGTTCTCTCTATCCCTCTCACAGCAGCATCTCCCTCATCACAGTATTAACTGGTCCTGGCCTCACTCACAAGCCCCTCAATTACTTCCTATGCCATCCACACTGACCTACACATTGTCAGTAGCCAGGTCTATCTCACCTTCTTCTGAAGTGCCTTGTCAGTCCGGAAAAAAAAAAAAAAAAAGTACTAGTTTGGAGTTAAACACATTACAGATAATAGCTAAAACTGCTATGCTTCCTCTCCCAGAACACTGCTCACAGCTGCCCCTTTCCATCCACTTCTGGATTTTCATTAAGCTTCAGAGATCTCAAGGGTACTAAGGTCCCAACTACCAAATTTTTGGTTTTTAAGTTATTGGTTGTACTGACAAGAGATCCAGAGATCATTTGATCAACTTACTTAAGAAACACAGTTATTACAGCCAAACTACTACAAGGTAAGGCTCCCCATCCTCCTTTGCTTTTAATCCAGTGCCAACATAGAGGAAGAACAAGCATGGTAAAGAGTTCATTAGTATACAGCATGAACATCCTGATACAATAAATACAGGACTTTACATTCAAGAAAGACCTCAGTTATGTTTGGAATGACAACTAAACTTCACGAATTGGTCTTGAGTTTGGGATCTAGAAACAAGAAAAAAACCCTGCCTCCTCCATGGTTCATACATGATGGAAACTCGAGGTTTTTTATGTAAGTATCAATTCCTCAGTATACATGTCATTACATGCATTTCACCAACTCCATTCACTGGAAAGAAAGCTGTCCTTTTAAGTATAAACCTAGAATCAGTCTGTCAGCAAAGTTTCTGCCATACAGAAGAGTTAGCTTCCACTGGCCATAAGCTATCCTCCCTTTACTATCTGGTCCAAGACTGCTGGCTCTTGTGTATTCCTGAAGAAGTGATGGAAAGATATCTCTCTTCCTCAAATATTTATGCCAGTCTGTTGAAACATGGAAGACTAACCCTTACCTCTTCTCTCTCTTCACTCCTTCTTTTCTTCTCTCAGTGGAAGTTAGACAAAATATGGGACTAGGAAGAGAAAAAGAATGAGTGGTAGAAGGGAAATAAAGGTAAATGCAGTTACAGAAAGAGTAAGGATTACTGAACAGGTATCTATCACAAGCAGCAATAAGCAGAGGTATACAGAGAAATACCACACTTACAGATTTTAGGTTTTATATTTAAAACAATCAACCCTCAAAACTGGAAATTAATTGCCAATCATTTGATGCCTCTTAACTTTACTAAACACTTGCCATACTTCTTAAAATAAACCACACACAAAAAGGCCTGTCCATTCAAAAATTATAAATTGAGCTGGAGAGTCAAGGAATTGTAAATTTCAGCTACAGAACATGAAGAGGAGTAAGAGGAAAAAATTACTTTTTGATAGCAATATTGCTTATTGCTTGGAGAAGTATATACTAGCTACCTAACATTACTGTGGTATACTGTATCACTGCAAGATGTAAAATTCATTTAAACAGAAATTCCAAGGTTAAGAAAACAAAGTAGTTTCCAAGTAAAAGGATCTTGGCTTTAAGTCATTCTTTGTATCAGCTGTTTTACTGCAAACATTTTTACTCCATCTACCACAAGGTGGTAAATAACGAAATTTACACAAATTGCCTGTATGTGACTTACCAATGATTCTCCAAGAAAACATTATTTACACCTGTTTAAGTTATCACTGACAAACATATCAAAATACAGTGTTTCTGCAAGTACATACAATCCACATTCTGTAAGAATAGTTTGTAAATCGTGACTACAACTGTAAGGGCTAGGTATATTTATTTTTTATTAAAGGTTACCATACACCTTATGTCGTTGGAAGGTCTATAATCCTAAGGCTCAATATTCCTCTCAAGCAGAAGTAAAGCTATTCGAGGCGGGGGCAAGAACATGTGGCTACAAATACATACTGGTACTGCCTTCAACAACCTAAATATTTTGCTGGCTTCATGACATCAAATAATTTTTTTTCCCTATGCTGCTTAAGTAAGACCTGGGACTCTACCTACTACACAAAAAGTAATTTCTTTTGACTTATTTGAAGTCTGACATTTCAGAATTCGAATTTCCATTTTCACATGTTTTCACTTAGGCAGATTTCAAAAACTAGCTCCTCTGTTTTATCAGTGGCATTTGACTTAAGTGAGTAGCACAACGCTTCTACTTTCACTTGTGGAAGGAGTTTGTCGACATTCACCTAAAAGTTACACTTACGCCTAAGAATCTAGCAAGTCAGAATCTCTTTCGAACAGAAACTTTAATTCTTTTTAGCAGTTAGAAGAACTTTTATGTAATTTTAACCACAGTTCAACCTGGACTATATTTCTTGGTAACAACCTGGCAATACTTCAATGCTCTTTAAGATTTTGAGAGGAAGAGGGCAAGAGACAGTGAAGGAACAGATGAAGGGGACTATGTCATGTTCAAGGACAGCCAAAAAAATCTTAAAAATCAAAAGATCTTTCCTGCTTTCAATAAAACAAAAACCACGGTGTTTTCAATTGAAATTATCTTGCAAGACTATACCGATTCATTTGTAACTTCATACTTTTGTGTTTTCAAATAAGATCTCTATATATATTTATAACTGTAGTAACAAAGATATGAAATACATCACCTTAGAATAAACACAGCAAAGAAATTCTGCCCAGCAATGGAACCCTACCCTTATAACCATTAACTACTGTATTGTTTATCAGTTTTACATAAAAGTATTCACGTTTCTTTCACAGTTCCAGAATGATAGGTTTGGAAACCAAAAGAGTGGTATGACCTCTCTACCCCTTCCCCAAAAGCTCCGAGTTGCTGTAATTCTCAGGTCTTCACCTTCAGCTTAAGTAGAACCTACTAAAACCATTCATCATTGGAAAAGTTTCTTTAAACCAACAGTTAAGACAGGATTAACTGTCTAGACTTGGAATATCATCTGTCTTGTGATACGGTTTTAAACACAGCCCCATTATAACCATACTAATTAGGAGTTAACTCCTTTTGTCTACTCAAGACAAGTTAAGAACATCACCCTCTGTTAAAGAAAAAAAGTATCTTTAGACCTGGTCAAGTTAGAAGAGTTAAAGCATAATGAACATTGAATCAATTTAAATATTCAGAGCTCCTCAGGATAAAAGAGCAAAATCTACCATCCTGTATATATTTTAAATTCTCACTTTGTAAATACAGGATATTAATTTCATCGCTTTCTATGACTGATGAAATAACCAACAATGGAAAATAGATTATAGGTCCTTCTTCTTGAGTTGCGATATGAAGTACAATAATGTCATTAAAATCTACTCTTATCATCTTGCCTTTGAACTTGACGATAATTTTAGATATGAAAGTGAATGATTACCTAGACTATGATGGCATAAAACAATACACAAAACACAACTATAAATGAGAATAAAATCTTTAAGAGCTTCTCTAAACCTGGGCCTGACTATGACATTTTAGTATCTGCACCTACTGAAAACGTTAGCTTTAAATGCTAAAACTAGGATCAATACTATTTTGGCATGCATCCCCATACTTAGCCTGATTTGCAAGCCTCACCTAAGTTTTACAATACCATATCTCCATCTAAACAGCATATGAACTAATCAAATGAAAGGAAAGATAGCACTCTTTCTATAAAATATGCAAAACTAACAAACACATTGTACTTGCAGGATGCAGTATGTGTACTACTTCAATGTATTCATTTGTACTTTTGAAACACATTACTGAGTGGACACTGATTTACTATAGTTCTTAACAAATACTTTAATTTAAAAAAATGAAGATAAAACACTTAAGCCAGGCCTGTTAAAAAGACACTTTGTACAACTGTCTTCAAAGGTTTACAGATAACCTTAATTATTAAAATTTTCTAACAACCAGCAGAGCTTAAAATCTTGCCTGTTTCATTAATACCACATTAAGATTTGTAAAAGGAAGTAAAAATCATCTCAGTATCTCCTAGCAAGTATATGAAACGCTGACAAGGTTTCTTTTAAATAACTTGTTTGTTATGCCTTAAAGGTAAAACAGTTTTGTCTTTGAACACAACTATAGCAGGTTTTTTGTAGTATCAAGGTTATGAGCAGAATTTTGGATCTTCAAAGAGATTAGGTTAACTTTTGTGGGTACTATTCTTTGGTTAGCAAGAAAATGTGAACACTGCTGTAGTTAAAAATATTCATACTGCATCATTCAAAAGCCCACTACAATTAGTATTTTAAATAATCCAGAATTTGGAAGAATTAAAAGTGTTTTTTCTTAATCCACATTATACATATGGTGAAACTTTTTTCCTCCCGGAGACGCCTTAAGTTTCATTCTTAGCAATAAATCAAAACTACTATTTACTCAGTGGAAATATTTAAACACTGTACCTGTTCCAAAAACACTGTCCAACAAAATTTGCTTTTGAGATATTCACAAATGCTCATTTGTATGGAAGTCACAAGACCAATAACACAGATGGACTTCTACAGGATCTCTCCAGAAGTCTGAATTGGGTTTTATTGTATATCTTCACCAATCTACACCCCCTCAATTCAGTTTTGTTAGAATGTTAAACAAAAACTGCAAAATACTTTCATTAAACCTTCATTTACATTAATCTATTTAGAACAATGCCACAATTCTGCAATTATGTACACCACTCCTTAACTACGTCCCACAAATAGTCCTTACTAAAAATAGTATTAGCATGCACACAAAATTAAGACTGTCCTTAAATCAAACCAAGATCAGGACTAGAGAGACACTACAGCCTTCAGTGTGACATAGATTTCTGTATTTCTATTGCTTTCCAATGGAGTATTAACAGTTTTGTGTGCTGAAACTGTACCAAAAGCATGAGGTAATGCAAGTCCTAGAAGTAATCTGAATTTCAGTGCTATGAGAAAGTTTCCCTATAGTCTAAAAAGCCAGTATTATTTCCCCCCTGAAATTTCCCAGATGGCAAAAAAAGCTCACACAAAAAGCTAAGTGACAGTTAAACAGATTTTTCCTTCAGAAATTAAAAACCTCAAAGATACATAAATGGTTTTAGAACTACAGTCCGTATTTACGATGTTTGTAAAACAGAAATATCTCTTGAAAAAAATAAATTTATATTTCCTATTTCAGGAAGTTCTTATTGGGGGGGGTTATTTAATTTGTTATGAATATACTTTAACATATCATTATCCATGGAGTTAAAAAATAAAGGTAGAATTTCCTTTGTAATACTGTCTCCTTAAAACAAACTACAGATCTGGTTTTACAAATGGAGAAACTGAGTCAAAGGCAAACTGACTCACTAAAACATACAGGAAAACTCTGGAACATCTCAAAATTCCCAAGAGGTTCTTAGTGCATAAAATTTGCAATCTATAAAAATAAGCTGTACAATTTAGGTATTTCAATTTTTATTCTTTATAATCTTATTTCATTCCACCCCCCAAGAACACTTTTTGTGAAGTGTACAAAATTATTTTCATTTTAATCTTGAATCAGACATCTGCTTGAGAACATGACTGAGGCCATGAAGTTGGCCTACACAGCTCTGCAGTCTCTCTAAATCATAATACTAAAAAAATGGTTCACAAGAAGAGGAGCTTTAAGCTTAGGGAAGGAAAAACGCAAAAGGTTTCCAAAAAGGCCCATACATACTCTTTAGAATCTTATTCGTGTACTTTTTCATAAACAGAGTAAGACATGGTTTATTTAAAAAATCATATCTATATAAATAAGGAAGGTATGATGGGAGCATGCATTACTGGACTATTAACGCACTACTTGGTGGTTGAAATCACTCAGCCTTTGGCCTCAAAACATGTGAAAGGCATGCATTAACAACGCGTTAAAACTCTTACTGTCTTATTGTTGAACTTCAGGTATACCTTAAACCACACTAGTGCTTCTAAATGGCATCTAAATCACAATTCTTCAGAGACTGAAAACAGTTTTGCCATTTCAATACCTCACTTTTGATTGTTTAAATCCAGAAGGTTCCAAAGCTATACTAGAATTCATACCTCATTAAACCAAGGACAAGGTTAAAGACAGTATCATATTAAAAAAAAAAAAAAGGGTGAACAATTAATTTTTTTGTTGTTGATTAAAATACACCGTTTGCAAGCTCCATAGTTTGTGTCAGAGTACACTACACCAACTACCAAATAATAAATCCTTGTGACCTCCCTTCCCCCCACCCAAACGTATTTATAGTGGTGATACTAAAAGGTTCATATTTCATTTAGGAAAAAAATTAGAGGTTAGAAACTGCACTCTCCCTCAGCATTTGTATGTGTATTACCACATAGACAATTTATAAAACAATATACAAAATAAATTGAAGAAAAATATGTAATACCACGATTAATGGTGGCAGAAAAAATTCCATGTCTTAATAAAGTAACAGGTTATAATCTTGCGTGCACTATTTCCGTAAGTATTAAGTTCTTTTAGTATTCTCGAACTATGAATACATGGAATTACTGCCCTGATGTCCAGCAAAGGTATTTCCTGGAAGGTGAACATGACGTTCACAACTGTGATTCCACAAAGAATTTAGCGATCTTAATCCACTACTTATTTTGATAAATATTACTGCTTTTATGTCATTAACACGATAGACAGATGTACAGTATCGATCGCAAACGCAGGAGCTTTTCCAGATTATTAAACAGACATACATATTACCTTACAGCAACCTATACACACCCCTCAAAGAAGCTGCTTGAGTCTGTTGCCTCTTTCCACCCCCCTTTTCCCCGACAAGAGTGGTCTCGTTCACTTGCCTTTCACACACATAACCAATAAAATTAATCAGCTGGAACACAGCATTTTTAAATCGCAGTAAAGTCAAGAGATGTTTTGTACGTTATTTGAAGGGAACAGTCTTTTCATTTAAACATAATAAGACTGTAATATGCTGCAGACAAACGCACTGCATGGGGTGTGGAGGACCCGAGCTGATTAGATTACCACAACATCAGCCTGAGGCCGCCATTTTTAGAATCTCTAAAGGACAAAAGAGGGAAATTAAAAAATTTGCTCCACATTTTTTGAGAAGTAACTTTAAAAGTATAGTGATTATAAACAATTATTCGTGCATTAATCGTACAACCGTGGATATCTCTTTCTTTTCTCTGACCTGAGCCCTAAATATCAAAAACGTTATTATTCCTTTAAGGTACTGTAAATAAACAGACTAAAACATTCCTAGATCTAGATGCAGCACTAAACTTCTTCTTTCAACGATACGTAGTATGTACCATTTTAGGGACCTCAGGGCTATGACCCACCGCACATTCCCCAATGGCTGAGTATGGGGGAATACAGGACCTTTACAATCGGGCTATATTATGTTTCTCTACCCTATTTAGTACTACACAGTGAACCGTTTGTTTCTTGTCCCCTATGTCTGCAGCAATAGGGTCTACCCCACTAATATTTATTTCTTTAAGAAAGAGATTGAAATATGCCACCCGAGGAACACGAACACTAGCTGCAGAAACTAAAGCAAGAAAGGGATGCACCAATATAACTACTTACACCCTCAAGAAAGGGGGTGGAGAGAATGATCCCCTTTTAAATTGGCACAGAAACTCTTGAAGACTGCTTTCCGTTTGTCCAGGTTACACCACGAAGCGGAGATATTAGCAGAGAAGGAGGAAAGGAGGCGGGGGTGTCGAAGGCAGAGAGATTAGGCCTATAACGAGCCATTTTAGTACCACAAAGCAAAAATATACAGGATGGAGGAAGAGAATAGGCTTCCTCAAGCTTCATAAAACTCAATACGCAGTCCCAGTAACACACAAACCCGTTCTTAAAATCACCAGTCTAAGGAAGTGTGTGCTGTCACATAATAGCCTCTTTTGGCTCTTTTTCCAAGCATAATGCATAAATCTGGCATAACTGCCAAAAAATTCTCCTCAGCTCCTTCAGTTACAGTAACCCGCCATATTCACAAGATATAGCGACAGCCTGCCATTTTTAACCAAACCCCACAAAAGGAAAAACAAATTAAAGGCAACTTAAGCAGTATTTAAACACATTTCAGAGTGGAAGGGAGCTATACTCGCACCGGGGGTAACGAGACGTTCCCGTGGCATTTCACTCCCTTTCTGCCACCCCCCTCCCCAAAGTACCCATAGCAGAATACGTTCGTAATAATCAAAGACTCACCTGTAATGGTCACAGGCCAGGCAGCAGGACCCTTCAGCTGAGCCCCTTCTCTATCCCAACCAAAACAATGCAACAGCCCCACTGCGGATATCCCTACCCTAGACAGGACTCAAGCCTCAGCAGGCTCTGGTAAAAGAAAGAAAAGGGAAAGAAAGGAAAGAGGAGACCCCCCCTCCCCCCAAACCTAGCTCAGTGCGCAGAACCCTACAGGGACCAGCTCGGAAGCGCCTTTGCCTTGGGACCTGTGTACAAACCCCGCTGCCGCTGCTGCTCCCGTGTCTCCCTCCTTTCAGCCTCCTACGCTCCCTTCTATGTCACTGCCTCTCTCTGGGAAAATGGCGTCCACTCTCCCCTCCCTCCCACTGCACGGGGCTCACCCGCCCCGCCTGGCAGGGGCAGGGTTACCAATGCGAAGCCAAAAAGCCGCCATTTTGCTTATGGGCTGGGAGCGCAGTCTGCGCCCGCCGAGCCCTCAGTGTCCATTTTGCAAGAGCGCTTTGCACGTTACGCTGAACGGCCCGGCCTGGGCGCGGCCGAGACACCAGACTGCGGCAGGGGCTGGGCAGGGGGGCCGTGAGGAGATGTGGAGGGAAGTAGGGCAGCGGAGGAGGGGTGGCTGCAGCTGGGGCTGGTGCCGGGGGCGATCCGCAGCCCCGGAGGCGCAGACGGCGGGGGAGGGGCAGGGGCTCGGTCCCGGGCTGATGTGGGAACCGAACCTGGGCGGGAGGATGTGTCTGACTCAGAACTGCATCCTCCGAGGCAGAAGCGCCAAAACTCCCTCCTCAGCCGCTCTCCCCACCACCACCTCCGGCTTCCTCCTCAGGGCCGTCGTGACTCTCAGCATACCTATTCTTCATGAATCTCAACCTGAGGAGTAAATTTTCGCTACAAAGTACGCGACAAGCCGGCCAGATCTCACGCAGAGGAACTTACTTGAGGGGCGGGGAAGGGGGGGGGGGGGGGGGGGGCGAGAAAGGAGAGAGAGTGGGAGCTTTGACCGAGACCCGTTCAGGGCGATGTGGAGGTTTTGACTGAACCTCCCTTGTCAATAAGGCGCTTCAAGCTGAGACTCTTCCCCGAAGCGTTTAAGGCTCATATATAAGGCAAGTGGGAGCCAGCGTCTTAAGGCGGGTGGGACAACACTAGCTGAAGGCGTTTCTCTTCTGCAGGGAACTAAACGAGCAGTGAACGAGCCTCGTTTCCCCTTTAGGGAACGGCACTCGGGGAGCAGGTATGGTCTGCTTTTTTCCGACCAGCGGGAGCTGGCAGAGCGAGACGCTCACTCAGCGTTTCAGGGCAGAGGCAGCCTCTGCCGTTTAGCACCGAGCTCCGCTTCCTTCCACCATATCCTCTCCCAGCTCCTGTTCTGCCCGCACACCGCCCTGCCTTCCCTGCCCGGCTTCAGCCCCTCCAGCGATATGGCTGATTGAGGGAGGGGAGGCGGCGGCTGGGGTTTCATTCGACGCCCACCAGGGGCTGAGCGAGTCTCCTTCAGTGCGCAAACTCGGGGCACCAGATAAAAGCTGGGCTGGCAGCTCTTACCCTGCCTCGATGGAGCCGCCACAATCGGGTGACTGGAGAAGCAGTTAGCCGCAGCGCCATAGACTAGCGTCCCCCCACACCTTGGGCAGAGAGAGTTTGGGGCTCTAAACAGCTGCTGCTGCGGCAGGAGGGAGCCGAGGTGAAGGGATCTGCTAGCTGGTTGGACGCAGAGGAGGCGGCTGTAATGGGGCATTGAGTCTTGAGGGAGGAGGGGGGCGATTAAACGTCTTGTGATCATGGCGGAGTCTGGGTATTTTTTCCTGTCTAACTCTTCTATGCGTGTGTCTCTTGTTTCTCTCTTTCTCTCTCTCCTTAGGGCGCTTGGCTGGGGCTGCTCGCTCGGGTTCTGCCTGTTGTTGCGCGAAATGGCGGCTGGCGTCTTGGTGGGTTTGGTTGTCGGTTTTTTGTGTAGGGTTTTTTTTTCCTCCCCTCCTATTCCCCTCCCCCCCGCTTGTGCCTTGGCTGCGGCTCCGCAGCGAACCGCGGCGGAGACTTGAGTCAGGAGGGGGGAGGGAGCTGCGCGGCAGCCAATGGCCGGGCCGGCCGGGCCGGCCCGGCGCGCCCCGATTGGCTGGCGCTGACATCATCCTGCAGCAGGGGCAGCCGCAGCTGGGCAGGGTTGGGAGCTGCCGGGGGAGGCTGGTGCAAAGGGAGAAAACGGGCGCCATGATCCCAGCGCGAGGGAGGACTTCACGGGCGGGGGATCCCCGACGAGCCGATGAAAAGGAAAGCAGGACCAGGCCTTTGCTTCTCCTTCCCAAACAGTGCCGGGGCTGTGAGGAGAGGGGGAAGAGCGAGAGAGGAGCAACTCGTGCCTGCTTTTGTAACTGCGTCAGTACAAGATGGCGCAGGGTCTCCCTGGAGAGGGAAGGGAGTTGCACGTCCGCCGGAGGTCATGTGACCGCGTTGCATTCTTGTGGGGTTTGGCTGCAGACCAAGCTGGCTGAGGCGGCGGCGGCGGCTGCCCGGGAGAGTCCCTGCATCCCTCCCCCCTCCCCGCACAGCGCCGTCGGTGCCGCGTTGGTTCCCATTTCCCTTCCCCCATTAACCTTATGCACGAGGGTGTAGCTGCCGCTGAGGAAGGTTCTCGCTCCTCTCCGTATTCTCCACCCATCTCCAGGGTGTAGCTGCTCTCGGGGGAAGCTTTTCCATTCCGCCCCCTCTCTGCGTAAGGCTTTACCCACTGCAAGGGAAAGTTCCCCCTCGGCGCCTCCGCGCTCCGCCCGACTGTGGGAGCGGGCGGAGCGCGGCTGCGGCGCTGGGCCTTCCAGCGGCCGGGTGTTTAACGTAAATGGCACCCGCTCTCGCTCGGCTTCCCCTCCTCGTGTACGAGAGCACTTTTCTCTGTAAGTTAGGTTCCCCGGAATCCTAGAATGGTTCTTACTGAAAGAGTCGGTTTAAGCGATGTTTAAATGACCTCATTAAAACAGCCGAGGAAGATGTACAGGCTATGCGGAGTTGTTCTTCTGATGAGGAGGTCGTCGCATTTCTAGCGTTGCTTTGCCGGGGGTACAGCGTGGGGGGGCCTAAGGAAAAATCTGCACGCTATTAATGACTTTATTCTATTTGAGCAGAACTTCGTTACGGAAAAACGGATCGATGTTCTTTTATTTGTATGTTGTTGGATCCTGTTGTAGGAGTTGAGCAGCTTTTCAGTGAGATAATGTGGCATGTTTTACAAAGTTAGGCCGTGGATGGCCTGCATCTTTAACACCGGATTGAAGTATATTCTTAGTGCAAATGAAAACTATGGTATGCAAATATCGTGAAGATGCCCCATGTCTTACTTTCTGAGGTTCATAGGAAAATGAACTTGTCACGCAGGTCTGGGTAGGCTTAGAAGCTTGGCAGATATTTTTTTTCCTGGCTCTCTTTTAATTTCAGTATTGTGATGGGGAAGTAAAAAATGTTTGTTTTCCAACCGTAACACTTTTCATTTTTTCTTTTAACGAGTGCAACTTGTGTTACTGTTTGGGTGGGCTTCTTGTGTTTTCAGAGCACTTCAGTGCTAGTTCCTACCTCTTGTTCTTGCGTGTCAGGGTGTAAATTTAGCCTCTGCATCTAACCCAGTGAACAAATGAACAGTTAAAATTGCTGATGCTTTAAGGATGGTTGTTTGTTCTATTTAGAAATGTTTCATAGCACTTTTTCGGTTCTCCGTCTGTCCCCAGATAGATGTGAATATTTTTTATTTCTTTCCTCCACAGCAGTAACCTGGTGGGGGATACAAAACTTGAATATTTGGTGAATGTGTTGTGTGAGAACTCCTGGAATGAAAGTAACTGAGCATATGACTAATACAGAAGACTCCTGTATAATAGACGCTACTTAATACATGTTACATAAGTAATATGGTGAGGTGGAGTCTAGTTACATAAGAACTGACTGGGGACTTGGGAGCTACTGTAAGTAGTCCATATTAATTGCAGTTACAGCCTGCGGGGCAGGTTGTGGGGGGAGGGGTGGAAGAACAGGATTGGAAGCATCTAACTAATAGTGCTACATTTTTCCTTTGTAGGTTATATAAAGGATACCAGGAAAGAAATGGAGGAGACTGTAATTAAGGATGACACAGTGTGAAGCACTCAAAAGTTAGGAGTCTCATTTGAGTCTAGCTTTTAGGATATGAACTCTACTTCCTAAAAGAACAGTTCACCCCTTGGCCTTTTTTGAGTGTCAGATAGTGGCTGTTAGCTGAGCATTGCACCATCCAACTTTGTTCTGTGCAGACTGCTATAAAGAGCAGGATTTTGAGTCCGAGTTGTTTGTTTGTTTTTAAAATAAAGCTTACTGGAAATGCTGTTATGAGGTGGCAGTTGTTTTGTTGACCAAACATTTAACTGACTGGATTACTGATTCTTCTTGTGTAGGCATAATGTGATACAAGGTAAATACTCCCTCTGTAATGGAAGCTTCCAGAGAGGATTTTGGAGTACATTGATTCTTTTGATACAGAAGAGATTTATTTGGGACCTGACATGGTGAATATTTCCTTGCAGATCCATTAACTGAAGAACGTTAAGTTGAACTGAAGATGAGGAAAAAACACATTTCTGTTTTATTAGTACTTGCATTTAGGCATGTATTCTATAATGATGAAATAGGAAGTAGTTGCCTACCTCGCTGGACAGGACTAGTTTGAATGCTTACATTAGAGTAGTTTGTATGGAATACTGGAATTCAGAAGCTTAATTATGGCAGCTAGAGCTTTAATTCTTAAATCTCCCTTTTAGGTAGCTCACATTAATACAGATTTTGCTTGAAAACCAAGAAGTGAACTACTTTAAAAGTTCTCTGTGTAACGGGTAGTTTATTGCAGCAGTACTTGAACTGAGGTGTCTCTATTCTTTTACAAAGCTAGAAATGAAGGCAGGTTTTAATGAGCTTATAGTATTTTATTGTTTCAAGGATGTTTTATTAGCTGTTCTCAGGGAAGCGGTATTAGTTATCTTCAAAGAAGCAATAGCTTCAGCAGTGTTGCAGTGCAGCCTCAAAACAATGTCTGATGCATTCTGAATTACTTCTGCTGCAGATGATGAGTAAAAAACATGCGCATGCTCCTTTGAGATGGAAACCTCTGGGGGAGGGGATTTGCCCAAAGGCCAGTCGGATGCAAGCTGTGTCTTAATCTGGAAGGTGAGGGGAAGAAAAGGAGCTGTAAAGGAAGGAGACTGGGTAAAAAACAGACATGTAGCTTGCATTTATGGTAGCCTACCAGGGAGAGAAACAATTCCTAGTGAACTACAATTCTTTCCTTTTAATAAGGGTATTTCAGTTGTCTGGATGTTCTCCAGCAGTCAGACTTGTGATTCTAACTTGCGATGATAGCCTGCCTGTCTGTGCATGTATATGGGGCCTGTGCCTTTGCTAAGATCTGTTATTTAAACACTGTTGTTTACCTTTAAGCCTTACAAAGGGACTGACAGGAGTTCAAGGGTATTTAGGGGAGAAAGGAGAGAGATACTAACAGCGTAATAGATCTGAGTATGAATTAATGACATAGTTGAAACAGTTGAAGTGGTGCTCATGCTGAAATAGGATCCCGCACCTTTCCCAGCTGTTCATTCTTGCTTCTGCACCACCCCTTTTTTGATGGTGTTAGTGATCATGTGGGAAGTAGAAGGGAAGAATGTATCTAGCATAAGCGTTATTGTAATGGATGGTTTTCTGATGTGAGTGTTCATTTCGTGGCTTCACAAACACACCTGCTTGAACAGGAATAGGGAGAAGCAGCTGTGTGGAGAATGGAGGTGTGCAGTTTAACTGTTAGTGAAATTAGGTGTGGTTTTTTTCTCAGCGAAGATTCTGTTCTTAGGGAGTTTTGAGAGGCAACTCTTAAAGGCACTTGGCTATTGCAGCCAGAATTGCTGCTTAAGGAGTCAAGCACACTAAAAAAAAAAAAAAAAAATTCAAAACTAAGAGTATGTCAGGCACAGCTACGTTGTTCTGCAGTTGTAGGTGGCAAGATCATTTCAGATTCATTCCGATGATAGCCTACAGAAATAAGTAGAATGCCATTTCTTCTCAAGTAGCTAAGTGTTCACAGGATTTCGGACTTAAGGTGCTTTGTTGCAATGGGGTAAAATTTGGAATAGGCTTGCTTCTTACAGAAGTGGCTGATAATAACTGGGGTATTCAGTGAGGAATTACTGGATGATTTCTGAGCTAATCTAAAAAAAAAAAAAACCAGCCCTGTGGGTCACAGCGTTCACTAGTTAAATGAATATGCGTTATTTGCATGTAGTAGAGGAGGTCCAATGACTTCTGACTGATCAGTTTATGCACCTGGATGTGGAAAGACAGCGTTCCAAGGTTTGAACAGCAGTAGGACAGGGCAGGAACTTACTTTGCACACCACTTCAGGCTTTGTGTTATAAGTTTTTCTGAAAAAGTTGGCGCTAGTAAGGTTTTTCTCTAGAAGGAAAACAAGGTATTGGCTGGTTCTACAATTCTTAACAGTTGAGTTCCTCACTTAAAGAAGCCAGTTTAAAGCTGTTGTGTGGCCTGCTAATCCCAGGATTAGTGGGAATTTGCACTGAGTCCAGTTCACTGGTATGACCTTTGGGTAGTGATGTGGGGCAGTGTTGTTTTTTTTTTTTCTCCTTCTAGCATGACCTTGTTATTTGAAGTAGAGTCTTTATGATGAATTTCTGGTTGCTTTGGAGGAGAGCAATGTTAAGCTCTGTGTAGTTACTTTCATAAGTAAGGTAGTGCTCTAAGCTGATCATACTATACCACTAGCCCTGAAGCCCTGTCAGTAACAGTTCTTTGATGAGGATGCTGGGAAAAAAAAAGCAATAGAATGGTTCCTTGACTGAGTGTTAAGGTGCAGGCTGTGTAAACACAATGGTGGCTCTTGAGGATCTGTAGGAAGAAAATGGGGGAGAATACTGCCACTTTCTCAGAGTTTGGACATGCCCGAGTCAGGAAGTTGCTGAACTGTGGGTTCCAACATCCCAGAATGCAGCTGGACCTGTCACAAGCAAAGCAAGTGTTTGTGTTGCTTGTAAGCTTGGAAACCAAACAAAACTTAGCTGCTGTATTTGTCTGGTTAAGTGTTGGACAAAAGAGGTTCCTTATTTCTGCTGAAACTTCTTACTGTGACTTGTTTTGGAGACTGCTGTAGTCCTATTCCGTGTGGCCTATTAGGACTCAAACCAGTTTCACAAGTACAGAAGTCTGACAGCAGAATGGTATACTCAAAATGGGTAGCTTTCTGATATTGACTACCACTGGCTATAATAATGGGTTTGTTTCCTGCAAAGTTCAGTAGGTTGGCAACAAATGCAGTTTTGTATTGGTGAAGTTCAATCCTTAGTATCTGATCTACAGAAATTATGTGTCTTTCTGTCCAGTTGGTTGTCATGTGTGTGGATCTTTGATAGCTGCTTGATCCAGTGTTAGTACCACTGCTGTAGACCAAACTGCCTTGTGTGGTAGATCTGGAGAGTGTCAAAACTAATAGGGAGGGCACAGAAGAATTTAGTCTGAAAGAGCTATCTGGAAAACAAGCATTAGCGTCTAATTATTCTGCTAAACTCTTTTTCCTGTCTCCCTGTGCCCGCCTTTCCTTATCAGGTTGATGACTGTCATGTGATTTCCCCAGATTTAAGTGAAGTTCTAAAGAAATGCAAAAAAAACTGGAGGTGAAGAGCTGTGCTGCTTTATTAGTGCAGGCAAAGCAATAATCCCTTGAACAGACTGTGAGATTATAGCAGGTCATGAGATTGAGATAGTAATTTAGTCTCTGGCCTAAGGTCTTTTAGCAGCTTTATTCCCCAGTAAGTGCTAAACTGTGCTGCTTCATTTTGGGCCACTGTTTGTGGCCAAATGTTGGGCTCATGATAGATTGCTCGATGTAGTCTTACCTGCTGAGACAGGGTAAATTGTCTCAAATTCCATTCAGAAGAACTATGGGCCTTCTAATTAAAAAACTTTGTAAGAGTATGTTTCTTAAAATGCCATTGTCACAGCTATCCTGATTTAGAAAACTACTCTTCACAAAATGAAAGCTACTGTGTTTATCAGGGTGGTGCTACACTTCAAATTCATTTCCAGAGCTATGCTCCGTTACCCCAGCATTCATATGCTACAGCAAGCTCATAAGCTTATAAAGGCATGCTGGGCAGTTGTCAGATCCTATTTTTAAACTGTTTCTGAGAAACGTTTCTGTCTCCTATCTCTGTACAAGCATAGGAAAGGCTATATCCTTCATGTAGGAGCCACAGTGTCTGGGCTCAGCTAACAGCAATTTGTGAACTCGAGTGTCTCTACAGAGATAGGAAAGCTGAATCTTTGGCTCACTTCTGTTGGGGAGGGGAAATGATGATAGGATATAGTGGCACTAGGATATAGTGGCAGTGGGCTGTTGAGTCCTTGGCTATAACTACCCTATAATAAAAGATACAGGTTTATGGTGCTTGACAGACTAACCAAAGTTTAATAGGAATCCTGATGGCTAGTGTCAAAGCACCTGCTTTGCAGCTAATGGAGTACAAGGAGTTGAGAGCTGGAACACTTCAAATGGTATCTGTCCTGGCGAATATTAAATGTGGTGGCTTTGCTTAATCTCCTACTGAGTTGCAGTAACCCATTTACTACAATTGTGTGATAGTGTTGTACACCACCTTTAAATTGCCACTAACATTGGAAAATTGCCTAAAAAATGCAACCAAGTTCTGTATGCTAGTATTTTAGGGTTTTTCCTCTCTGTCCAAGACGATCTACTTCAGACTAGACCTGAAATATAAACACTGAATATGAGTGTTACCATATTCTTGGTATACTAGGGAGGAAATTCTTAAATTGAAGGACCACTTCGGAGAATATATATTACATAGTTTTGGCTGAAAATAAAGACTACTGATGAACCATTTAGACTTGATTTTGTTTGTCTTTTAAAACTGGCAGGCAGGGATATTTCAGACTGGGCTAACTACTATGTACAGGAAGAAAAAATAGTCATGCTGCTGTAAAATGAATTATGGTGCAAAATCAATGTACTGAGTTCACATGTCTTAGAACTCTTTCAAGAGAGCCTCAAAACACTGCAGTTTCTACTAGTGTAGACCTGATTGATGGGAGGGAAGCATTGTTTCAAAGCATTATTAGGACTGTACCCTGAAAGCTGTAGCTAATCCTTCACTACTTCCTTAAGAGTTGGCAGTGCAGGGTCTTCTGGTTTGTTTGGGTTTTTTTTCTAGAACAGGCAAGCTGCTCCTCTACACTTTACTGCACTACAAATATTATTTGCCTTGGAAGTGCAGCTGCTGTCTAACTGGTCTTTTATTTCAGTGGTGTGACTACTTAATAATCCTGTTCCCATTTAATTGGAGTAGTTAACAGATACCAAGGAGAAGAGCAGCTACCTAAATTTCACCTTGTAGGCCAAATGTTAGTGCTTCTATGAAGGAGGAAGACTTACAATTGGACCTGTTGTAACTTCATCTTGCAGTTAGCAAAGCAAGGTAATGTGTTTGAAGGGTATGATACCTTCTGCACTTGATCTCCTGTTTAAGTCTGTTTGCTTAAACATGTCCTTTAACTTCAATAGTGCAATGATACTGCAGCATGTGTTTCCTCATTCAGAACAAAAGCCCCTCAATTCCATACGCTTCTATAACTTAACAAGAATATTCATATGCTTGGGTCTGTCCAGGTTAATGACTCTGCCTTACCTAGTCTGATCAGAACTATAGGCTTGTGTTTCAAATTCCTCATATGTCTAATTGCATTCTTTCAATATATTTTTGTAAATGGCATATTGCAAGTAAGTAGGGATTGAGCTGTCTACAAATACTCGTTCTAGGCAAGAAGTGACCTGCTGGAAGGTACTTGTGCATGTCTGTAGATGCTGCATAAAGCTTAGATATTCCCCCCCACACACACACACAGCCTATGTATTTAACAGGAAGCATCTTGCTCTGGGTGCCTCTTCTTTTTGCTTGAATAGGGTTGAGCAACAATTATGTACTGATTACTCTCAGTACAAGTAAACTCTACATCCTGTTTAGAATAGGATGTACATATTAACAAGTGTATAACATCTGTTGCATCTTCCTAGAAATAACGTGTTGCAGTCTTGGATATTTCAGGTTCACAGCTGTTGAGAAGCCATTCTGTATTTAAAATCCAAAGCCTTTAAGGGATGTCTGAAGTAACAGTTTAAAATAGGTAGTGGGTTTTTCTTACATGGTGCAAGAGTGAGTATTATTTTGGAGTTGGTACTCTTTACCCTTCTGCATCATCCCTCCACTATACTAGTAGACCACCAAAGCCCAAAAAACTGATCTGGGTGTCCAAAAAGGTAGGTCCAGTAGATCTTGTTTTTCTTCATGTGCCTCTAAGATTCTTACTCAGTCTGAATTTTGGATATGCCCAGTTGGCACTGGAGTGAAGAAGTTTCTTTACTGCTTAAACACTTTTATTCTAGCTCAAGCTGAAATCTTGCTCTACTTGTCATATGATAAAAATGAGATGCTTCATTAAACTAACTTGCTTTCCCCTTACACAAGTCTAACATAAGCATTGATATTTTTTAATGTGTATTTTTTTGAGTCCCATTAAGAAGGAGCATGTCTGACTTGTGATAGGTTTTTGAAACTCCCTTAGTATCAAGTACTCAATGCTCAACTGTTGCAGGAAAAATAAGAATTAAATACATTCTTCTGTGAACAAACTTCATAACATATACCCAAGATCCATTTAGTTTTTGTGAAGTAACTTTTTCAGTACATGTAAGCTAAAACAAAACTTGAAATATTGATAGGTGTGAATGACCAGTTTTTACAATTACAGGTGACCAAAGGGAGGATGACTGGATGCCTCTAGAGGTATCTGCAGCTCTTTAGGGGGCAGGAAAAAATAGATGGGCTGAAGAAAAGGGTGTATTCCTGATGTTAACCAGAGAATAGTTACTGCAAAAGTATTCTCACCAGCACTGGTGGCTTTAAGTGTTGTTTAAAAAAAAAAAGAGCCTGAACTGAATTGAGTACAATTGAGTACATCATATCATCATTAGAGGTCCTGCCTATAACTGCAGCAAAAAGCTGGACTGTAAGAGGGAAACCTGACTAAAATCTGGCTATCTTGGTTGGAAAATAAGCAGGCCTAACCTGTAGTTCTGGAACTTTTAAGTAGCTCAAGGCTATGTCTAGAGTAGATCGTAGACATGAAAATGGAGGCATTGTATGCAGCTGTGGAATTCTGAAAGACCAGTTTAGAGGGGGATCTTCTGCATGTGAATAACATCCCTATTTCAAGCAGTTGTGCTGCATACTACATCATATGATTGCTAGCTGTTGTGCAACAGGAAAGCCGGGCTTTTTTCCATTCATCTTATGGAGCTCGTGAAGGGAAACACAGATTAGACTTGTATTTAACTATAACTTCCTTCCTGTTGGGAACTTGCATCTGAACTATTATGGATTTCTGGCCATGTGGTATACTTTGGTTTCCTGCCCATATGTGAAATTTGAGTAATCTTTGGAGTCTTGGGGTGGAAAGGGTGTCTGGAAGCCATCTTTTTTTGGGATGAGAAAATAATCACATGATTGTCTCCTTTTCTAGGTTTGTGGATGGGTACAACTAACTAGGTGTACTAAGGTATATCACAGTCAGTGGTAATATGTATAAGCTAGCAATATAGCATGTAAGACCTATTTAAGTTGTTTTTATTCACAGATATAAAGACTTTTACTTTCAAAACTGAAGATAGTTTTGCTATATCTGAATGACACACCGTTATTTCTAAACATCAAAAGGAAATGACTGGGCTGGAGGCTAGCTCCAAAAAGTGGTAATTCTGTGTCTAAATTTTCACCTGCCTACCAGACTTCAAAATCAGCTTCTAGGCTTCCTGTGCAATAAAAGGACCTAAAGAAGCCATGGAAACTGACTGAAGAATGAGGAAGATTCCTCAAGAATGAACAGCTAAGAAAAATGAAAGTGCTTACCTTTAATTAGGTTTGCCTTTTTCTCTTGAATCCTGTTTCAGAACTAGATGTTCATGCCCAATCTCCTTTTGTAGCTTTCTGAGGGAGAACCTCTAACTACCAAATCGGTAGCCTTGTTAAATGCAGGAGAACTGGAATATGAAGCCTGTAAGCATGCCTCCAAAGTCCTGCAAATGCTCTGTATGACTCAAGTTGGTCTGCATGGCATAATCAATCTCTTGTTTTTTACAACTCTCAACTACTAGGAATTTAACTTCCATGTTTATAAATGGAAGGAGAAAGAACATGATTTAGTGCAGTCTGATTTTTATACAGTCATGGAAAATCTGTCTAGTGGCAGCTGGCTGTATGTAATTTTTTCTAACTTCAGTGTAATGTATGCCTTTTTTTCTAGCTGTTCACTCATGCTGTTTGTCTTCAAGTTTTCTCTGGAATGTTGTACCCAAATTAAATATAGAGATGTTTGTTTCCTTTGTGTTCTAATATGAAAGAAACGGACAGACCTGTCAATTTTTCGTGACAGACCAAGAGGTGCTTGAAGGGGGGGGGGGGGGGAGAACCTAGTGCTTGAGTTAACAAGTCAGAACAGTTCAGTAGTTGCTGCTTAACTGGCTTCTAAAATACTAGCAGAAAAAAAAGCTATAGTTTAAAAACACAGCTGACAACAGGCTCATGTCTACCCTCAGAAAAGTAAACTTTCCTGCCACAATCTCCTGATCTGTTTGGATAATGATAAAAAGATACTGGGCAAAAACTGAGAGTTTGGTGACTGTTTGCCCAGAGTATAAATATTACAGGCTTTATTGAGTGCTTCTGTGGCTTAAATGTTGCAGCAATACTGTCTCAGTTATTTTTAGGTTTGGGGAGCAGGAATAGTGCTTGCTTCCTGTCTTCCCCTCCCCCCAAAACCTTGGATACCTTAGACAAGGGGAAGAAAAATAGCAGCCCTGAGCTGGTTTATCAGCTCCATTTGAACAATGTCAGTACATTTCCTGATCTCTTTTGTGGAAGGGGTAGTACAACCACTGCAGTTACATTGCAGTACTTTGGCAGTATGCTTTCTTTTCAGACAACACAAAGACATCAAGCCTCTCAACTGAAATGAGAATGCAGTTTACTTGTCACTTGTATATGGATAGTTCCCAAAACATGGCTATTAAAGCTTATAACTAGAATTACTCCTTCTCCAGTTGCTGTCATAGGAACTTTGATGCTTTGCACAGGCATGACTAACATGAGAAGTCAGTGAAACTGAATACTCCAGTGCCTCTTAGTCATTATAACATGAATATATTTAGGTAATAACCATTAATGTCTTAGCATCAGCTGCTACTTCTCTTCTTATCCATAGCTACAAATTACTCCTACTTGTAAGTTTTGGTACATATCCATACTGTAGAGCAAAGGAATATCATAACTTGGTAACAGTACCTCTCTAGTTCAAGCTATGCCAAAGTGCTTCCACTTAGAAAAAATAAAACCTAAACACCACCCCACCCCCCCTAAATTGCTACCTTGATCCTTAGAGGCATAAAGAAACCCATAGCAGTGCCTTGGATTTTCTCCTAGGGGAGAAATGAAAAAAAATGCATATGGTCCTCATTACTGGTACTGTAAAAACTGTAGAAGACCACTGTTGTAGCAGAAGTTTATTGGCAGCAGTACACAGGTGTTAAATTAATGAGGAAAATCATCTAGGGCTATTGTGTGGATCTCATATTTGCAATCAATGTGCACATACCCTTAGTGTAAATAATCTCTCTTCCTGACAAAAATCAGTCTGCAGCAATCCACCTAAAAGCATGAAGCTTCTTGGCACTGAAACATGTGCAGAACAGACCTAGAATCACTTGGGCAAGAAGCAGATAAATACTAGCTTTGGCATGCAGAAGTGTCCCCATGTGTGAAGCAAAGATAGAAACAGCAGGCTTGTCCTAGCATGCTCTTCCAGCAGCTACACAGAAATGTCACTACAGTGTAGAACTGTGCTTTCCCTCCAGTCTTTTGCTGGAGTTTTTCCAGTGTTTTCCACTATGTATTTTCCACTTATTTAGCAGTGGTGGTCATACTCTGTTTGGGAATGTTGGTTTTCAGTTTGCTCTGGGTTTTCATTTCATTTAAAGTTAGAATTCTAGAAAACTGAACAGATCTCAGCTGCTTACTGTGATTCTTCCTACTGAAGCAAAAATTTCATGCTGTCATTGGCTTGGAAAACTACCTATGTATGAAAGGATACTGATTGAGAATACTGTTTTCAAGATCTTGAACTCTGGAAAAAATGGAGTGTCTGCTTACTTGCAAGACTTGCAACCTCTTGCATCACTACTTAGGCACAGACAGTAAAACTTTAATCCCCTGATGTCTGAATCATGCTCATTCAGTTAAAAAGACATAGCAGTATGGTCACTTGACTAGTGAGAAGGTTGAGCAATTCCATTCGCCCTCAAATATATTTTTAATTGGTGAATGAAAATAAAGAATTTTGCTAGTGAAACTTTTAAATTGGTAATTCTACAGGCTTGTGCAGTTTGCTTTGCAGTTCCATCCAAGGAATTCTCATCTTCTTACAGTAATTTAATACAAAATTAGTAACAAACTTAACAGCTGGGTGAACACTTAGTTGGATATTGGTCGAACTATCCATATCAAAAGGTAAAAAGGAATTGCTTGTTATTAAACAGTATATAAACATAAGCTAAAGCAGTGAATCATGTGAAAGACAGAGGCTTAAGTCAATATATGTTCCCTTCCAACAGTAGGGTCCGCTAATTGCACACAAGTCCTTTTTGAGTATTGAAAGGTCTGAACATAAGCAGGGCTGATAGCACCACCTATTCTTGTTATGTTTTTAGCTTCCCTAAGTCCCAGTCATAAAGGTAGAATGGGAATGTGGGGGGAATCATGCTCCAGATCTCAGGTCTATGCTTTATAACAAAGTTTCATGCTGCTTGTTTGAGAACTCACCAAAAAGCTTGTCCAACTTGTGATCATGCATGGGAAAAGAGTGTATCTAAGTAGTGGGTGGAGGTTTGGGGTGGGTGTGGTTTCATAAGCTTTTGTTTCAAAATGAGCCTTTCATAATTCCAGGTGCTGGTCAGATGTGTGAAACAGATGGGAGTTAGCCATGTATAATGTAGCCTGTTGATGTGTATCTCAGAAGCTGAGAATTAACTAAAAGACTTGGGTAAATTCTTCATGTAATGGTCACTCTGAACTGCTATGAGCTGAGTGTATGAGCATGTATTACTTTTAATTGCTTCTAATTACACTAACATCTGAGCACAAAGGAAGAAGAAACCACTTGGTTGAAGGTTTTTTTTTTATTGTTGATGGAAGATCAATAATAACAGGAAGCAAGTGGTAGATTGACATATATCCATAACAAGGCTAAGGAGAGTGTATTAAGATGAAATTAAGGACTTCCAGGAATGAAGGCAGCACCGACAGCTAGAGAAGGGAGGAGGGTGGGAATTGGTGGGATGAGAGGATATCAAGCAGAAAAGTGGTGGGCTAATCCAAGAATAAGAGAATGATGGAAAGCCAAGTTTAGCAACAGTGAAAGAAAAGTAAGCCTTACATGACGACCTGCTGAATCTTAATGGCTGTTAGCTTATGACACCTGCCATCAAGAAGTGAGTATAGAAGTCTGCTAAATCTGGAAGCATGGGATTGATAAGAACAGCACTGAAGCAGCTGGTGGGCATGTTAGCTTGGCCTAGAGGCTGGAGGAGTCATGGAGGTATTGCAGATAGTTGGAAGAAAGGCTAACCAGTTGGGTAGTCGCCCAGCAAAGTAAAAAGTGGTGAGCAGTAGGACCATGTTAAGGGCAACTGAATGAGTTCCACTCAGTGTTGGAACACTGACAGCTTCATAATGAGACCTGACTAGAAGTGGTATGTCAGGGCCTGTTGTGAGCTTGAGACGCAATAGTGGCTTGAGGTGTTCTTTATCGTTGCTCTTCCCCACTCCTGTGGGTTATTGTTCTTATACCAGAGTGTGGTGCTCCATCACCTCAGTTGTGCTGATCATTTCTGAGAGGACGCTGTAAACAAGGGATTGATCTTTTTGATAAGGAGATAGCTTTCTCTCAGCCCTCAATTTTTTAGTGTAGCTCTAAGATTAACCAAAATGGAGGAGTAGCTAGTGTATGATATGAAACAGAATCCCTCCAGGCCCATGTTGCTGCAGAAACACCTCTTCCTCCTTTTTTTTGCACTTTGTTTGAACTGTGTAAGTGGATTTTCAAAGCACATCACTGCCTCATGTCAGGGGCATAGGTAATTAGAAACTAATAACTGGTGATTCATGAAAAATTTGGCTCGAGGAATTTTGTTACGTAGGAAGTTTTAAGGCAGAGATGGGTGCGAAGTCTTACTGAAGGCATATTGCTCCTAGCTGTAGTGTCGTTAGTTTGTCACAATTTAACAAAAATATTCCTGCAGGAAATGAAGCAGAGATCTTGTACTGATAACATGACAAGAAATAAATAAGGCAACAGTAATTACCAAGCTTTACAAAACAAGGGGGTCCAATGGCCCAGGCAGTCTGTTCTGATATTTTTCAACTTTCCCCTGCTTAATTTCATAATGTTACAAAGCATAATAGAGATCAGTAGAACTGGATTTTCTGCAAGTGTGTTTCTTCTGAGCATCAAACATTTTTCACTTTCATTTCATGGATTAAAACAATGCAATTAAAAGAATGAGCTTAATGACAGAGCAAGTCTTACTTTCACAGATCTTTTTCTCCCACCCTCCCCCTTGTCTTTCCATGGTAACTCCAGTACTTCACGAGTTACTAGGAATGCTGGCAGAGACTAATGTTTACAACCCAGTCTGTTTTTTTGATTACAGGCTTCAGTCTTCTCCAGCAAATTAAAACCAGATGGGAACTGCAGGGAGCAGAGTGGAATTCAATTCTGTTTCGTGGCTTGTGATGTTAACAAAACTCTTTGGGTATTTTTCATTGTTATTTTGCCTAGAAAATGGCTTATACCTTCCTCCTGTCCAGTTAATTGTAATGTGCAGTCTTTGTCCAATGTGCTGGGGTAACTGTTGTAAGCCTTCACTGAGAAATGTTGCTTTACTTCCACTACAGTGATGGTATAAGCATATTACATTGAAATTTTTTTTTTTTTTTCAAGTAAAAGGATCAGAATCTAGTAAATCCAGCCAGAAAAGGCTTTTTCTGCTGCTCTTGCACAGCTGGTGGAGGTGAAATACAGTTGTCTTGCAACATATAACAAGTCTCTTTTCTCCTTTAAACTACCCTAGCTGAAAGTACACTAAAGGAATACTTGGTGGAATTTGAAGAGGGAGATGGGCTCAGTCACCTGAAACTTAAGTGATTCCAGGATCTGTAATGCAGACAGGACAAGGATTTTTTTTCATGTATTTAATGCCGTGCTTTTTACACTGGTTGATGCCATCTCAGAAGGAAAGACTCAACGTGTTGAATCACAGAAACGTTGCTTCCTGCTGGGGTTTGGGATTTCCTTGCAGCTTTCCCCTCCATAGCTGCAGAAGCTGTTTTTACGTAGTGCGTGTGCTCAGGCAGGAACTTGCAAGAGATGAAGGCATAAGCCAAACAGTTCTGTGCAGAATGTAATAGTTTCTGACTCAAATTGTGTGGTAATTGTCAAAATATCACAGGGTGTGGTAGGAACTGCTGTGTCTAATGTTGCTGAGGATTTATCCCATCATAATTCGCCTAAACGAATATCATATGCTAATCCAATTAACGTATGAAATGGGGGGAAAGATTTCTTGATGTTTTCTAGCCATTTGAAACCTGATAGCGTGCAAAAATAAATTTCAGTATGCTAGAGTATTGGGTTTTTTTCCCCCAGTTGCTCAATCTTAACTCCCATTCTTTCTGATTTCCCACAGAAAGAAAGAAAAGCCACTTGCAGAAGAAAAAGCTGTAGCTTCAAAAAGATTAACTTGGAAAACTGCGAGCACTAGAAATAAGATAAAGCTTTGAATTACTATCTAGTTTCACTGCAAATTAAAAATATGTAACCCTAGAAGTTACAGTAATAAATTGATATAGAGTATTTTGAAATACATACCTGCTTCATACAGCATCCTAGTGAGAACTATATTCCTAACAGTTTGTTATGGTACTGAATTTTAGTGTCACATACAAGATCTGTGTTTTTACTATGAATGCAAACTTTAAGAGAATTCATATGAACTCTATTTCAGTAATTGTTCTTGATAAACCAGGTCTTACGGATTCAGGAGGCAAACGGGGGGGGGGGGGGGGGGGGGGTAGTCAATTTTTCCAGCAGGTAACTCAAGTAAACTAAACCTTTTAAAGGAAGAACATAATCAGTACTTTTCCTTTTCTTGGTGATCAGTTAAGTCTTGTGCTTCTGTAATGTGGTGACATGCCTTCCAATGCTTAGAAGTACTGGCCTGCTTCTTACTGGGAAGCATATTCCTCCCAGACTAAGTTCAGGGCCCAGTCTAAAGACTCTAGTGCCTTTATTGTGCTGTCTCTGCAATACAGCACAGGCGTTTGTGATGGAACTATTTCTGTGGTAGAAGCTGTTCCTTTTTTTCAGGCAGTCTATTAGGTAAATGGGAATGCTTTTAAAATAAATACAGAAGCTCTTGCTAAAGCTTTCTGAATGTGAAATAGTGTGAAGCTGTGCATTATTCCTGTATGCGCTTTTTTCATATGCTACTTCAGATCTGCTGTCCTTTTACCCTGCAGTGCCAGAGGAGAGTTCTGGAGGAAGCCATTTCTCTCCTGTGTTTTAACCTCTGCTATACTTAGTCCAGTCCTTGTACAGCAGACACTGTCTTGTGGTGGAACATCTTCTGGTGTTGCTTGGAGGATGGGGAAAGAGTCTTGGTGGAGTGTCTAGAATAAGGGACTTTAAAGGGCTGTTTGAATTTGTTAAATCTAGGGTTTTAGAATCAGAGCACCTAGAAAATCTTACTTCATAGGATAATCTGAATGTGTTTCACTTTGTAAATCCTTCCCAGTGCATTCCATGAAAATGTTTTCACTGCCTTTGAGTTGTCTCTGGGCTGTAGTGATTGTAGGACATGAACTAGCATCTAAAGCACTACCAGAGATGCAACTTTTCACTCCATTTTAATTAAGTGAAGCTTTGATCCCTAAATACACTACTTGCTGGGATTAAAAAAAAAAAAAAAGGCTATATATTTTAATCGGATAAGGTCTATGTACCTTATTTGAGATAATGGGATTTTTTTCAAGCATTTTTTAATGAAAATTTTCCTTAATGGTGAATGACAACCATGTAAACTAATGTTAGACTCTGTGTGTGTGTGACTTTGTTACAGGAAAAGCATGTTTTCAGAGTGTGGTTTTTGGACTTCCAGACAGATTACACAAGCTCAAGAAGGCCCACCCCACATCCTGTGTAGAAAACCAGCTCACAGAAATGCCCATTGTTCTTCAGGATTATAAGTCACCATGTTTTCTGCCTGCCTTATTTTTCAGAGTACTATATGGAAAATACTAATGCAAAGGAACCACAGCAGCTTACCAAGTGCTTGGTCCTGCCAGGTACTGAGCACTCTGCTCTTACTGAAATGGGAAGGATTAAAACATTAGGGTCACTGGCTAGAGAAAAAAGGTTTTGTGTTGGTAAAAGTAGATGAGTCTTATTAGTTATGTGAATCAGTTGATAATTGACATACCTTAAGACTGAAAAAGTTACAGGCTATATGGTTTGCTTCAAGCATGGTGAATTTTCGTTGACATTGCTTCACCCCTGCTCAGTCTTTAGTGCAGAAAGAGAGAATGGGGTATCTGGATCTAATACCCCACCAAAGAGATAGGGTGGTTAGTGTTTCTGAATCTCTACTTATGTTTATTGCTGAGTTGTGTGCTCTTCCATCTGCAAGTTAATGGCCCTATCCGTGAAGAAGGGAGCTGTCAAGCCAAAAATGCTAAAAGTTGTTCAATCTTCCCTTCTTTTTTTAAATCTGTCTCACCTAAATTATATCTTGGAACTTACCTTTTACAAAGCTGAGGTGCTGTTTTTCATATTTCATTTTCAAACAGGCAAGTAGTGTTTCAATGTGAATTTTAAAACACTCGTATTACAGTTTTCTTACTTTAAAAAAGCAGCGACTTCTATTTCTTGCTAGAGTTCAGTACCTATTTAAGACAAAACATTTGTTATGATAATATAGATGTAGCAAAGTAGAAGGCTGCCATGAGAGCATCTGGGGCTGTATCCTGCCTTTCTGCAGTCTTCTGAAAGTAATCACCTCCCTTTAGTCTCTGGCAATCTCCTGACCGTGCAGCATTCCCAAAACATGTGGCCCATAAAATGGGATTATAGGGAAGGCATTCAAGTAAACAGAAGTTCCCTTAGGACGAAATTTGCTTTTTCATGCAGAGCTCCTGTGTGCTTTAGTCTGGTACTGCAGCCTCATTCTCTAACCAGGGACGAGGACTCTCTTGGTGACCCCAAGGGTGTGAGAACACCTAGGCCATCCCCATGTTTTGGGGATAGTCTCTTTCTGGGCTGGCTGGCACAATAGAGTCCCCTTTTCAGTGTTTTTGGAAGGACACACCCAATGACAAGTTAGGGGAAAATCATCCTTTCTGTGTCTCTTCAGTGTCTCTATGTAGCAGTCCCATGATGTGGCTATAGCTGCCAAAACTCTGCAGTTGAACGTACAGCTGTATCTGTCATTAACTGTACAGTATTGCTGAAGCAGCCCAATGCTTTTGTGAATTGTGTTCAAGGGTTACTAGCTGCTTAAAGCTAAAAACCTTTGTGCTTCTACAAGCACACAGTTATATTGCTGGATAATAGTGTATTTCTATGATTGCATAGTCCCATCCAGCCTGTTCTGTTGAAACTACACAACCTGGGATGATCTCAGTCTGCAGTTTGAGTACCTTTTGAGTTCTTCGTTGAGACTAAATTATATTATCAGCCTCAGTGAGGAGCATTTCCAGACCTGTTTCCTGTGTCCAGTCCTGGCCTTGGTAATTCAGGCTGTCATTGCTGCTCCACAGGATTATGCTATTTGGGATATCAGGGTACAAAGCCTTCAGACTCACGTTCCTTTCACAGGGTCTCTTTTTAGTATTTTCAAAAAATCTCTCAGCTGGCTTTTCTGCCTCCTTTCCAGTGGATGCTGGTCACCAGGGGAATGGTTCAGTCAGTAGTGGTCCCCTTATGCTGGCAGTGAGGCTTCAAACGCTGATGGCCTTCTCTTGGCTTCCTAGAGGTGCTGCTGTGTACCACAGCATGGAGGCTTTCACCCCCACAGGGAAAGCTACAGTTATAAATGTTCTCCTTAAAACAAGAGTAATTCATAAATTCACGTGACTGTGTTCCAGACTGGCTGGTGTTAGTCACATTGTTGATGTGCTACTGGGAATTAGTGAGGAGTGTGATGGAGATCCCTACAAGATGGAAGACTGCCTGGTGCCTTTGAGACAGCACAGCCTTACACTTGCTGCCATTACCTTTATTTAGAGGTGACTCTTAAACAGAAACTGTTAAACTTCTCGTAATTGGTCTTGGTGCAAAGCTCTGAACAAATAGCAGCACTGAGAATTGCCTTTTTTGTTTCTGCACCTGGTACAAAGAAATAGAACAGCCCTGGGAACAGGGAAGCCAACCCAGTTCCTGCTGCTGTCAAAAGCAGTGAATTCATTCATTCATGTACCCCCTATCGTAGCTGAGGCAAAGAACTGTTTGCTATGGGTTCTAAATCAGCAGTTGCTATTTTCTCTCTCTTGCTGGTTGGTTTCTTTTCAAAGCATTTATAATGGGGAGCACATTTACAAAATTAAGGGAGGTAAATTCAGAGCCTGTAGCTCATACCATAAGTGACTGTGCTCAGGAGTAATGTCATTGTCACAGCTGTACACAGCTTTCTTTATTAGAGGGTCCGATTCTCTGCCCTGGACTATAGTGGGGTATAAATGAGAGAAAGCAGGACGTTTTTTAATTTGATGGCAGTCTACTGATAAGACTAGTGGTTATTCTAAGACCACTTAATCCTATTTAAGGTAGGTTTTTTTGGAAGGTGTCTGATTTCTATGTGTATTTTGTGCAGGTCCATTTAAAAGCTGGGGCTGAATTAATCTGTCGTATTTGCTACCTAAAACAGTGATATTTTAATCATATTTCAACTGTATGAAAGTTAAAAAACAGGATTATTAAATCAAATTTTCCAGAGTTTAAGGAGATTAATTATATTTTTAATACCTCCAGGTTTATAGAATCTGATGTTGAATTATGAGGGGAAGTAATGAGGCATTTAATTACTGTATTTTCCAAACATTAGGTAGATTATATAGATAAAACAGCAGGGAAATGAAAATGTCTTGTGAATAACAGCAACACCTGCTGTATTTCATTTAATAATTTCTGTGTGGGGTCATTCATGTTGTAGAAAATAGCAGTTTATGAACAAGCTTTTGAGGGGAATAATATGTTGCTAAGGCTGCAATTTTATGCTGTACAGATTATGTATTGTATTGTAAGTCAAAGAAGCAGAGCCATATATCCATGACCTCACCTTCAAAAATCCTACAATTTACTAGTGATCTAAATTAACGTGATTTGTATAGGAAACAGCTTTTAGAAACCTTGGAAAATCGGAGGTGTGCTCGATGAAGGACCTCTCAGATGCTGCACAGTGCTGAAGAACCAAGTCTGGCTGCCATGAGCTGCCCCAGCATTAGTCCTGAAGTATTAAAATTGAAACTGCAAACCTGGTCATGCTAAGTGAAATCAGTACAGTTGCTTAGTAATAGAGTTGTAAACTCCAAACAGATGTTCATACAGGGATCTTCACCAATTCACTTCAACCTGTCCAGTTATACAGTGCGTTGTTCAGTGATTCAGCAAAGCGGGTTGCATACCCCAATCCATGTGAGCTTCCTTCCGTCCCCAATCCACCAGCATACCAGCACTGACACGCGTGAACTTGAAGTGAGCTGGGTCAGCAGAAAAAACCACAGTTTTCTTGCAGTGCTTGATTGATGCCAGTGTAGCTCTCTGAACAGCTTGTTGTGGGGTCAAATGAGTGCCAGTGCAGGGGAAGCAGGATGGGGAACCTCCTATTTTGGCAGCAGTCAGTGATCAGATTGGCTTTATGGCTGCATGAAGTTGTATCTCTAAGTTATATGCATATCTATAACGTTCTGGAAAGCTGTGGTTGAAGGCATCGCTTCTGTGCAGCCAAGTGCCACCCCTCTCCTGGGTGCTGCTGCTCTGTTTGTCAGCTGCTTGATGCAAAGACAGATAAGGGACACAAACTTGGCTGACTATGAGTTTCTGAGATCTTTCTAGAAATGTGTAGGATTGATGGAAAGAAGTAGTATGAATAAAGTATTGTTCGGATGACCCTATTTGTATGTTTACGTTAATGAGTGGAAATTAGGTGTAGGTGACTCTTGGTTGACTCAAGGCTCAGACTTGGGCAACTGCTGTTGGGCAGGTGAGCCATGCTGAAGGAGACTGAAGACCTTAGTGCAATTTTCTGGAAAATAAAGAGTCCACATAATAAAAAGATAAATGCAAGAATGGCTAAGATCATTGGTAATGAACTACTACAACTCCAAAACAAAAAAAAAGAGGAGGGGGAGGTTTACAAATCCCAGCCAATTTATCTGGATCATCAGACAGGTGTCGTAAGTACTGAATTCAATTTGTGGACTGAGGTAAGACATTAGAAGGCCACTAATCACTTGGGGGGGAAGTCTTCATTTTTTACCTGTAAAGTTTAAAGGCCCTGAGCAGTGTCTATCCGAAGAGCTGTTTTTACTACCTACTTTTACGGGTGACACTAGAGATTACTAAAACTGGAAGAAGTTAGATGAACCAAATCTCTCATTTTCTATTTAGTACCGTCGTTAGCGTTCTTGGCAGCACTTCATAGATATTCACTTTCAGTGGTTTTTATGCTTGGTTGCACTTCCTGTCTCATACATTAGCATAATGATGTCATTCTCGCATCGCTGTGGGGGAGGGAGCGTGGTGGTGTGCTCTGCCTGCACCTCTGCAAGAACAGCTTTCTCACTTTCCTAACAAGAAGACAGCTTCTGTTCTGATGGCTGAAATCCAGATGGAGGGGTCCCTTTTTTGAGCCTCTCCTGCATAGACATGGGGAGCAGAGCAGGAGGAAGAGGCAGCAAAAGCACTTTCCTCACACCATCCTCTGTAGGAAGGTACTTACAGGACTAGTCTGTCTTCATCTAGCGTGTCTTCATCTAGCGTGGGTGAGCAGCTGGAGCCTGCATAACTGTGTCCATAGCCCGGTACGGAGCTGTAGAAGGGAAGGGAAGCTCCTTACCCCTAAAGCACTGAAGAGTGGGAGCTTCAAACATGTCCCTGCTCCTCTGGTCAGGCAGCTGGTCGTGGGAGGAAAGCACCAAGAAAGTCCCATCTGCCCAGTGCTCCTTTCATAGACCAGAAGAGCAGCAGGCACTGACCAAGGGGGTGCAGGGTTTGTTTCTCTGGTACTACTGCGTGTCCCTAGAGGGCAAAGAGGACAGAGCAGTGTCTCCTTGGGATTGTTGCTGCGGGAGAGGGAGGAGGGTGGCAGCCAGGAGGGAGCAGGCGGCCCCAGCACCTCTGGGGAGCAGCCTGGGCCTGCTGCTCTCCTGCCTCCTCAGGCTGCTCGGTGTGCACCAGGCCAGGCCCTGCTGTGCAGGCAGCAGTTATGCAGAAAGCTTTAAAGTGATAGTAATCAGCATGTTAAAATGAACTTGGAAAAACTTCTCGAAGACTTTGTCCCCTTAAATCTGGCTGAAAGGGGCTCTTCCAGCATGAGTCATCCGCAGCTGTAGAGGAGCCCTGGGCAGAGCCTTCCTCCCCTCCGCTGAATGGAGCTGTCAGAGTGCCCGGAGCCAGGGCAGGGAGAAAAATACCCCGATTCATTTCCTAACGAGATATGCATGGGAGAATTCCCCACGGGGCCACTGGTGGGGGTTTGCGGCTTTGTGTTTTTCAATCACTCGGCTCCACATAAGCAACATTGTGCAGCTTCGAGCTCCCAGCCGGAGGACTGAAACACCCTGAGCCCGTCCCCAGGAAGCAGACTGTAGTGTTGATATGCCTGTTGTTGCAGAGGAAGTGGCTTCTGTTATAAGCAACAATCAATCTGCCAAAGTCCATGGTTTAGTGGTTGCCAGGCTAAATTTGACATAAAATTATTTAACCTTTTTGCCTTTTGTCATTACTGTTTTCTGGAGATGTTTCTCCTGCTTACTACCATTTAAAGCTCACATATTGCAGGTTCCCTCCCACCCCGCAGTTAATACAGGCTTTTCTGTAGAAAACAGAATTGTTAACGGAGTCCAGTCTATTTAATAGATGATGAAAATACTCTCAAATGCGCTCAGTATACGTTAGCAAAACTGGGGCTAAACTGTGTGCAGCTAATGTGTTGCTCAGGACTTCATCATGCCCTTTCCTATCCTGCCTCACTCTAACCAGTTTTTGATCTGGATATGACATTGGAAATATTATATGATTGCAGAAAAGATGGTATGTGAAAGTCAGACTTCAGATAACCGAAGTATCAGGCGCCCTCTTGTGATGTTTCTCTGGGAGCATCGCAAAGCAAGCAGCTTCCCAAGAGCAGAGTCTGAGCAGATCTTCAGCCTCAGTTGTAGTTTGCAAGGAGACTAGTGTGTGCTCGGGCACCTACATCACAACCCAGTGCGGTTCTGATGTTTAGGAGTTACTTGTTGACGAGTCCATAAACCACTCCAGCTATACAGTGTGATCATTCAAAATGGAGCTTTGAACAGAAATAAGTAACATCTTACAAAATACAAAAATAGCATTTTTAGATTCACTCAAAAGTAGCAGTGTTCACTAAGTATTAAATTTCTCTGATGGTCCAGATTTTAAGTTGAATTCACTGATGATAATATGATGCAAGTTTAGATTTTTTTAGTTTAGACTATGCTATGTGTTTATAATCAATCATCTCCTTGCATTGCATAATATAAGGAAGATGCGCTGCATCTCCCTGTAAGTCAAACTCGAGGGTTAGTTTTATTAACTCTAGTTAATAAATACTTTTTCAGATCACTCACTGCAAATGTCCAAAAATACCTCATTTGTCCAGATACCAGACTGTAAGGAAAAGTGCAAACTCCAGAGTAAAAGAGGTAAATTAATTTACAAAGTTAACTAAATAGCTATGGCACCTCTGAAAACATGGCCCTTCAGTGACTTGCTGCCTAAATAAATTTGTTTTTTGTATGTGGAACTTCCAAGTTATTCAAAGGACACAAATGTCATGTTACTTTCTGTCCTGATAAAAGTCCCAAACTTACTGATACCTCTGAGATGCAGACATGACTGAGCATAACATGTAGTGAGCTCTTTCCCTTGACAGCATTTTTCGGTCTACCTGGCTCTTAGGGGATTAAAGGTGTTTCTTTCTTGGTTCAGGTTTATTGACCCAGAGCAGTGATAGAGTGGCCTACCTGCCATTCTGTGATAGCATTTCTAGCAAAATACCAGTTTCTATCAATGTTCCTTTCAGCCTAAAAGCTCCTGAGAATTACAGTCATTTCATAGAGCAGTAACTAGAATATGAAAGAAGAATGGTTGTGCTGGGCCTGGCTGAGATACACCTAGCTGATACCAATCCTGTCTCCAGCAGACACTGTAAGTGTGTGCCTTGATAAAAGCCCAAGAAAAGAGCAGGTATAAATGCTTCTTCCTTTACTGCTGTCCCAGCCTCCAACCATTGTCACATCTTGAGCTGAATATGGGGGTTTGTGCATTTAGCTAACCTTGACAGATTTCATTTTCAAGGTTGTCCAGTCTTCTACTGAGCTAATACTAAACTTCAGCATTCCTTGTTGTAATCTCAGAGCTAATACCATATGGAACTTCTATCATAACCCCAGTATCTCACTTCTGAGCGGTAACGGTCAGCTCTGACTACATATATGAGCATGTGTATGTGAAGTTAGAATTGCTTTTCTGCCTGTGCATCATTTTATATTTATCTATATTGAATTCTATCTGCCATTTTATTGCCCACTGACTGATTCTTTGTGCAATCTGTTGCCCCTCATTCTCACCACCTGCAATAACTTACATCATCAGTGAACTCTGTCATATTCTTGTTTACCCCGTTTTCCAGGTACTCTAAACCAGACAGCTCCATCACAGATCTCTAGGGAACTGTACTGATGAACTTTGTCCACTGTGAGCACTGACCATCTTGTCTTCTGTTTCCCATATTTTAATAATTATCTACTGCTGGAAGGATCTTCCCTCTTAAACCATGGCTTGGTTTCCTTAAAAGCCTTGTTGAGGAAAATGATTGAAAGTTTTCTTGAAACTCAAATACAGTTACCAACCAAACCATCCTCATCCTTACGACTGCTAAGCCCTTCCAAAAAATCTGGTAGTGCTTGATGCAGATTTCTATTTACAAAAAAACCCAACCCCAACCCCAAAACAAAACATCAACCTGTGTTCTTTCAAAGTATATCTGTTTAATAATTCTATTCCTTATTATAGTTTCTGCTACTTGTTCATAGATGAAGCTCTGTGCAAAAATATGCCTTTGCTGTTAATGGTATGACTTTGGCAATGTGACTGTGTTTTGTAGTACTGTGTTCTTTGTAGAATGTCACAAAAATATCACAGCATGCCAGATTTCTGTAGAGAGCAAGTAATGCCTGTGAAGTATTTTCCAACAAAAAGAAAATGCTGTGGAAGCATACAGAATTAATATTTCTATGTAAGTTAAATCTAATACAAGTTACCACTCATGATAGCAACAGAGTGGGTACAACAGAAAAGGATGAAATCAGGGGTTTGTGTATATTTTGAGGTTACTAAGAGTTTGCCTCTACCTGACAGCATACTTGAATTTGACCCAGTAAAGACTAGACATTTGTTTAGCCCACAGGTAAAATTTTTCAGAGTCTAGGCTGAAAACTTCCCACACTTGAGCAGGAGCAGTTTGAAAGGGGGGGGGTCAGATGCAAGGATTGTTTCCAGTCGAGCAGGTCCAACCTTTGGAATTTTGGGGGGAACCATCTATTCCGAGTTGTTAGCTACTTTGTTCGGTATGAGAGACCATCTTATGACTGTACCTGATGCTATGTGAAAAATAATCCAGACAGGCATTTGGGAATCTGTAGAGTACTAAAAGGGGGTGTGTGAAAAGTGCCTTTTTTTTTCCCAGTGAAATCTCCGTGCCTCCTTTTTCCTTTCACCAAGAGGATAGGGAAAGACTCCAGGCAGAGGTGAAGAAAGAAACAGTTTTTCTGAGTAGCTGGGTATTTAGCGAAGTACTGGGTGAAGCTCTTTGAAAGGCGGCACAACTTCATTTGTGTGGTTTGCATAGCTGAAATAGCTAATGTAAATGAATTCAGAGACAAATCTCCTTAGCAAAATCAGCCATTCCTGAGAACAGAATGTTGTCATTAATAATCTGAGCAAAGTGTGTGGTCGTTGTTCTTTCATTAAACCTACCTACTTTAAAATATCAACAAAAGGCTTCTTGTGGCTGCACAGCTTAACCTCAGTGTTTGAAAACCTGACAGTGCCAGGTCTGATGCAGCTGCTGGTAAAAAATCATTTGCAGATTTATTCCCAAATTATCTAATGAAAGAAAGCAAAATACAAGAACGTGAAAAAAAATCCCCAAACAAATCCAGCAACTTGGGAGTAAATTACCTTCTTAGTTTTACTAAGCATCCAAATTACTGCTCAGTGAATAATGCAGTAACAGTTTTCTGAAGACTGGCAGTTATATTGTAATATTTTGATAAAGAAATGCACATATTAGCATAGGCCTGTTAGGTCTGTGGGTTGAAATGCGTGTACTGAGCGCATATAAGAGCTGACACTGCTGAGGTATAAAGGCAACACATACTTTGCAAAAGGCTGAAGCCAAGTTGATGCTTCGCATCCTGTTCATCTGCTGTTTCATGGTAAGTGTGTGTATGCTTTTCCCTATAATACCCATAGCAAGCATGACATAATTAAAAAATAATGTGTCTTGCATTTACAGGAATAAGGGAGAGGGCACGTAAGAGTGTGTACACACATAGTCCCTGCAGAGCTGCTGACTTGTGGTTACTAGCTTGTGCATCCATCCTTACTCAGCATCGCAGCAGTTAACTCCTGCCTTTTAAAGAAACTGAATTGTTTAAATCCATATAAAATACTTTCCTAGAAGTGTCTAGGGGCCAGCTCTGAGCTCTGCCTATTGCCACATTCTGCTCTTGCGTGCAAGATAATCTTTCCAGATAAGCATGAATAGAGTTCAAATGAATCTATCAATAATCAGTGGAAAGGATGTCATAATGTGAAGTCTGATACTGTAAAAAAAATATACAAGTCCTTGAAAACGTGTTTGGAAAGGAACTGCTTTATTCTTAAAGTAGCTGTGGGTCTGGCAGCAATAGCTGGTGAAGAGGTGTGGGAATTAGCTGAATAGACTCCCTGCTGGCAAGGAGAGCTAGGAGGCTGTATGCTACCCATATGAGACTGACTCCTCAATTTTAAACCCCTTTGGGTAAAGGAAGGTAAATTATTTTTCTTTGCTGATGAAATACATTGTGAGGCAAAGCCACATTCAAGAAGAGAAACATAAACATGTACTGGAAATAAAATCTTTAAAGTCAAATGGAATATGGTGTCATGAGACCTTTGTGATTTCTTTCAGTTTGTCATAATCTCTTAGATTCATCACAATAAATACATCTAAGAGAAGAAAATGTATGAACTGAGAGGTGGGGAAAGGAAGAGATGGCTGAAGATGAAACACACTTTTTTTTAATTACTCAGTTGCTACTTCTCTGATTTGAATCTAGTTATAATTAAGTTACACTATTTTCAATGGAATTTTCTTTGCAGAGTATGTGTGGTACGATGCTGAGTCTAAGGAAAGGGCAATCAGAAATATTCCCTTGTCCTGTGAATGCCACAGTCCCTGTAGGGTCTCCATGACTATCAGTAGGCACTTTTCTCAAAATCTACTTTCTTACAGCATCAGTTAAATGAAACTTACAAAGCTGTTTATAATGGTGCCCTCTGGTGACTATGAAAATTTTTTACAATAAAAACAAGATGGAATTTGGCCTGGTACTGTGAAAGCACCCTGGCAAGTTGGACTGTTTATTAAAGATTAATGAACAAACTAGAGCTCAACCAGGTAATATACACAAGCCATACAACACAGAGAAGTCCAGGACTAACTCCCAAGTGTTGCAGGAGCAGAGCTGTGATGAGTCGACAGTCTCTCAGCTACCACGCAAGCGGTTTCTTGTATTCATGATAAAAAGAAACTTGACTTCTGACACTGCAAACTGATCATTTATTTTCTAGACCCTAGAGAAAAGATAAAACAATAGCATCTCTTAATGAGTTTGTCTTGATGCAAGGAATGTGCAGGTTGTTAATTGATTATATGAAATACCAGAAATAAACCAGCTGTGCAAAAAGAGTGTCTTTTGTACATGCTACAGTTAGTGTGGCTCCCACACAGTCTTCCTGGAAAACTGGTCTCCTCAATGCAGTGTTTTCTCTCCTGGATATTGCTTTTTATATGTACAATGTGTCTCTACATTTACTGCCCATCATTTCCCAGCATACTGACATACATGACTTCATTGCACTGACTCTAGTGCTCACCTGGCTCTTGCTCTGTTGTGGTTGAAAAGGACTGTTATTCACAGGGTTGTGCTATTTTACAGCTAGATCCATGGGTCATATAAAACACCAGAGCTGGCAAGTATGTGTGGCTGGGGATGGATAGAATAGGTGTGGGTATCCCTTTCAGCATCCATTCTGTTTTAAATCATGACTACAAAGCTGTGTCCTAATCAGTATGGATGCAACACTGGTGAGGTAATGAGAGTATCACACTCCAAGGCAATGAGCCCAGTAGAAAAACATCCACAAGCAGATAAAAGCAAAATACAGGATAGGAGGTAAAAGAACAAAAAACCCTCAAAACACTGTTAATAATTTTGTATTAAGTGTGAACCTAATGATTTAATTGTTATCTACTGAATTTCCAAATTCAACACATACTCCAAATAACTGTATCAGGCTAACTCTTCTGCCATACTTAGGAGAGGGTGCCTCTCCTCCTATTCATGTCCTTTGCAAAACAGCCCCTTAGGCACAATGTAGATCAACTGAATTTTATGCATATATTCTGTAAGAAAAAGGAGTAAACAAAATATTTGACAGGATGTCTACTTTAATCATAAATGTTGAGATGAGGTTTTCACTTCCCAAATAATACTATCTGTAGAACCTTCTCACTAACTTCTTCATTAGGTCAGAAATTTCAACTGCAGTCTGTATTTTAGGAAAATGCCTAGTCTTGATTTTACTGGCCTCTTGGAATCTGTTGAGCAGTTTGTGCTATCATTTTGGTCTAATAATACGTTAGGGGAGGATGTTTTTTCTGTACAGCATTTGCAGCATTGCACTGTACGTGTCTTGTGCTCACACAGTGCTTTGTCCTGGCCTCAACAGTTAGCTGGGTTCTTCTAGGAGGAGAAGAAACCCATTGATAAATTCATACATCTTTAGTGCAGCATCATATCTCTGAATGTTGCAGGAACACAAAAATGAGTACTTGATCTCAGTAACCACGTCCAATCCTGCATTTCTAGCTAAGCTGATGTTTCCAAGAGCCTCTGCTTCCTTCTTGGTTGAAATTATTGCTGCTTACTTTCTGCTGGCCTGCTGATTTTTTCTCAAAGACTTGTGTAGTTGAACCAGCTGTCTCCAAGCTCCCGCTACCATTGCAAATCCACGTCCCACCTGGTGTGCTCGGGCAGTGACTTCTGCTGTGCCCAACCATCTTCCTCCATAAAGGAACTTAATTCCTCTTCTGATCAGCCTAGGTGGAGGGTGGGCGTCAGGCTCAGTGTCCTGTGCTACGTCAGCTGGTGACTGATCAAAGATGTGTGATGTCTTGTGCTTCCCACGGTCTGACAGCCTTTGGGTTTATAAAAACTGAAAGGGAGCATGAGTTTTGGTTTGGTTGTAGAATACTGTCCATTCATACACATCTTCTCAGCTGTACAGGAGATCTGTTACCCAGTCTACTGTCACAACATGAGGAGTGCCTAAAACACAGCAGGTCTGATTATCACGCCCATTAAGTGGTCTTCACTTTCATTTTTCCAGCCTTCCCCATCCATGATAAATTATTCTGGCTTAGTACCTCGAGTAAGACCTAGAAAAGGAACATGTATTCTGCAAGGATTTAGGCAGTAGGTCTGAAGATCATAAGCATTTGGATATAAATGTGGTTGCCTATGTCTCTCCTTATCCTATGAAAAGAGAACTGGAATGCAGCATTTTCAGGATTAGGCCTTTGGGAAAACATGGAGGAACTTCTGGTATGCTTATAGCTCTTCTGAGGAGACTGCTGAAAGGGAGATTTTTGCCTTTCTTACGAATCACATTGTTTGCCCTTTTACCTGTTTGGAAAATTGTTCAAGTTTGTCTTCTATTGTGTCAGTCTTACCTCTCTCCTGTTACTTGCCTGATCTGCCTGTGGCTTGTATTTTTATACTCATTCACAGCAGAGTTGGGTCGGTTTTCATAGTGGCTTCCACCACGCTGAAGGAGTTGAATCTTCCACTGGCGAAATGACTACCACTACAGATGATCATCCTGGGCAAGAGCAGCAGTCATTTACCCTAGGACAGGACATGAAAACACCTTACTTAGCTGAAACTGCTGTGTAAATGAGGCCAACACAAATGCACTTCTCTGTGCCTTGTTATGGTAGATCTATGAACTTTGAACAGAAAGGTGTTGCCTACAATAGAGGGGTTTTAGAAGTACGGAGAACCATGCAAAGCTACAGAGAAATTTCACACCCCAGGTAGGCGGAGGATTATCCTTGTACCTCATCAGTGAGAGGGAATCTAGTCAGACAGCTCCTCCACTGACATGCTGGGACAAATGACTCAGCTCTGCAGTGGAGAAAAATATCTCCAGTGCTGCTTTGCTGGAAGCATCATCACCTGGAGGTTTCTCATTCGGGAACTGATTTGCTTATGAAAACTCATCAGTTCACAGAGCCTGGGGTGGCACAGCTGCGGGCAGATTGCTCTCACAGGGATGAGGATGTACAGCTGCAAGCAAGCCTAATTAAGACCTCTGACGAATTTTCCAGTGTAACCACCAGTAATTGTCAGGATCTATGAAGCAAATAAAAGTTAGTTGTCCTCTCAGTCCTGAGAGTTGCAGAAGTTTATAATCATCCTATCTTATCAGGAATGAAACACATGAGGCAGATTAAAGGAGGCAATGTTTGCTATTCACTATTGATTTGTTATAAATGAAAGCTTTCAGAAGTAGCACAAGAAGGGTCTGGCAGCAGTCACCTGACCTGTAATTTTGGGAGAATCATTAGAAAAAGGAAGCAGAGCATAGCAGAACTTGCAGCCTGGTAATTCCCATGAGTTTAGCTGGAACTTGAGCTACTATCACCAGTGAGACCTAGAGTATCTGGTCTCTTGAGTGATACAGGTTTCTACTGAATGTCACCCTTCTAGGAAAAGTTAATACATGCATATTTCTGACAATAGTTTTATGAGCTGGTTTTTTCCTTCCAAGACATCAACCTTATCAATAGAACTGATACTAAGGTCCATTTACTATCTATAGGCATCATCTCTTAGCTTCTTATTTTATTTAAGGATAATTTTGCTGGAGAAATTAGTCATTGCAGGGAGTTGCTCAGTTATGTAAGTAATAGAGCCAAATCCTGAAATACTTTAAGAAAGTTTTGCCTGATTCTGGCAACACAAACCAGTTTTAAGCCTGGTTGGAAATAGCTAGTGTTTCTAGAAGCACTCTGATTGCATATGGCAGTACACTGAAAAGAAAAGGGCCTATCCCAGCAGGTAGAAGCTAGCGGGACCCCAGCTGGCAAGCGTTATGTAGGAGAAGCAGTCTGGAGCAGTCTGCAGCTGGAAGTGGCCTGTCTGTGTGGAACGGGAAATTGTTGAGTGCCTGGAGTGTCTGCTTTATTTGCTGTCAGCTTTTCAATCTCCCAAACAAGATAAAACAAATACACTTGGAGTTTGTGGGTCCCTGCACTGGCATCATGAATGCTTTTCTGTGTAGGAGAGGGTGGAGAAGCAGGGCAATTAAAGCACCCATCCCACTGTGTAGCCAGATGTGTGAATTTATGTCTTAATTTGTTAGCCCCCTCATTAACCCAGGTGAAAGAGGTCTGTGAGATTAGTTAAATCCAAGGAAACCAGGTGGTATATTAACCTCTTCCTTCCAGGATGGGGTTAACTGTGGAAATGGAAGTGTCTTAGCCATGTTCACATGACTACTCTGATCTAGCAAACCTTTGAACTCTTCTGCCTGGATTCATTCAAACTCCTATGTTGGAATAAAAAAATAGGTCTGATCCCACATATCCTTAGGATGCTGCTTTGCTGCATCCTGGCTCCAGACTGGCTCTCTTACAGTAACACTTTCAACATGTCAACAGCTTCAGAGTGAGGCACAAACCCAATGTGATTTGCTAGTTGAATGACTGTAAAGGCACATTCCTCCTCTCTGGTTCTGACACATATACCTTGGGGAGTTTGATTTATGCATGTGGTAAGATATCAGCATGCATTGATTAAGTATATTCAGAAAAAAGGTTTCAATTGCTATTGCATAAGGAAAAATTTCAGCTTGTCCCTTTGAAACATCCTGGCACTGTTTGGATGCAAGAATTATTTATTAGGGAGACTTTAAACTAGGATGAAAATAAGAAATCCTATGAGAAAAGGATTTCATTACATTTTCTTCATCCTTCCCTAACCCTGGACTGTTCCATATGGTTAGAAGGAAAATCTTTTCCAAACCCTTTCAATCTAAAATGCCATCAGGTGGAGCAAAAGGAAAGCCGAATTTGCCCCAGGAGCATTCCCACACTGCAGTGTTTAAGATGCTCCAGCCCCAGAGCTTTGGGTACAGGGGAAGTGGGAGTAGCAAGATGTCCATGCTGTTTTGTGAAGGGGTGGATCAGAGAGTGTCTTATGCCTTGGGCGCTGTAGGGAACTATCTGGCAAAGCAGAAGTCATCCTGCAATGTGATGATGTGCAACTTTGGTGGCAATACCAGCTCACAGACCTCTTTCTTGTTCTCTGTCCCTGCTTGCCTGCTTCCATGCCATGGGGCACCATACTTGTGGCTGGATGAACACAATTCACTACACACTGCACTGAAGACCAGAACACTTGGGGGACAGGGTGGGGTTGTCCTTTAAAGCCAGAGAAGCCCAACACTGATCTGATTTACAACACAACCCCACAAGCTGTTGCATGCAGGTGACTGACCTCGCCAATCAGTACCCAATGTGCAGAATAAGGTCCTCAATCTGAGCCTCCAGGCATGCTGTGGAAGGCTCTGCTCCAGCTTCAGCTCCATCAAATCATGACCCTTGAGACTGAATGGAGATGGTCTCTGGCACATTGTTTTCTCTGAGTGATTACTGAAAACTGCAGGGCCCGTGGGCAAGACTGGGAGAGGAACGCCTAATTATGAAGTGTGTTGGGTCTTAGCTGCATTCAGTGCTGTCAAGACCAAGGGGCTTGTATTAGTATTCCTGGGAAATCTAATACCAGAAAATTTAGTGTCTGTGCTTCAGAGCAATGGAGGAGGCTTAAGGGAATTTTACATGTAGGTAATAATTTATTGTCTGAGCTCCACCAAAGCTGCTCAGTGGATGAACTATGTCCCCTCTTCTATTGCAATAACAGTGTCACAATACTGCATTCAGTAACTGGACTTTGAGGAGAGTTTAAATTCAGCAAAGATGGAAATACAGTCTGCTAAACAGCTCTAACATTCTCTTGTCATACTGGACAAGAGAAGAGACAAAGCATTTGAGGTACTGTAAGACTAGGTGAGATAGAGCTACCTCAAGTTTTGTAACACAAATCTGGATTTTTAACAGTTTGCTAAATAATAAAAAAGAGAAAAGTTGTTGTTTTTTTTTCTCTTACTCTAACAGTGAGTAAAAGCAATTACCTAAAAGCTTATTTTTCTGTGACATCATTAAAAAGAAAATGAGAGAAAGTGCATGCCAACATGTGTAATAATTTCATTAGGATCCAGGTAGATCTAATTTATGTGGGGGTTCTGTTTCCAGAATGAGGAGCAAATGAATCTCATCTGACAGACAATTGAGTTATAAAGGCTTTACATGAGAACTGTTCTCCAACAGAATGTAAACAAGACATAAGGAGCTATGTTATGGCAGGGTTCATCAGTCAGCAACACGTAGAGCTAGACGTTCTCAAATGGTGTAAGTTAGCATGCAGTAAAGCTAAAGGTTTAAATTAACCCTGGTCCACCCTCTGGGCAGTGGAACTAGGAGCTAGAGGAAATAAGTTTATAAACCATAGAAGTAATACGACTCTGTGCTGCAAGTGTTAAAGAATTTCTCCCAAAGACTTAGAGATTTTTACACTGTTAAATACCACCTTAATAATGACATATTGCATGAAAAACCCAGGGAAACAAGCTATAGCACAGATGTAACATTTGAGACTTAAAATTTATGCTCTGGGAACTGACAGATACCACACAAGCAGAAGATTCATGTAGCAAAACGGTGAAAGGGCATCCCCGCTAAATGCCTTGTGGAAGGTGCTAATCTAACTGGAATAGTTCCAAAATATGTAAGTGGGATTACTCTTCACAATACTGGGATTTACTCCATTATTGTCCAAGTGACTCAGCTGAAATTGCCCACAGTATACTAGACATATTTTATTGTCAATACATTTTGCCCTGGCCTTTGCTCTCCATGGCTACATGACCTTAATTCACCTAAATTTCTAAAATGGTGGGGTCAGGTGGTTCTGATCACTGCACTTTCCACTTCCAAATATGATGTGGACTCATCTGCATATTCAGGAGGGCAGTGTGTCTGCACCTTGTATCAACATTTTCTTGGTTAATCTACTGCCAAGAGAAAGATACTGCCTTCCCTGCTATTGGACTGAGCTCCTTCTCTTTTGTATGTGACACTGCCAGTTGCTAAATGGCCTTGAAACTCATTCCCAAACAGAAGAGCACTTATTTGAGGCCATTCTGCTTAATTAAATCAATCGATCAATGAATCCTGTTTGCCTCTGCTGTGGCAGAACAAATGGACCTTTTTTAATTCAGATTGGGGGTAAATGGGGTTTTTTGCGGATAAAATCACAAGGTTTCCACATCTGTATCTAGCAGGATTATCTCCCCTGTTGCTGTGGTCCACCACTCTTTTTGACAGAAAACAGGCTGTTCTTCCTGCCTTTTAATCTAGAATATTGTTTACCTTAAATATTGTATCAGTATTTGGTCAATCAATTCACATGAGTTCTTGTAATCTCAAACGGGGATTAAAATCCAACCCAGCCCATGGGATTGCAGTATCTTGTTTTTAGAGCAGCCAGTACCAGTTGTTTCAGAAGAATGTTTAAGAAGCTCCATAGAGGACAAATATGAAATAATCTTGAATTCCACCTGTGAGCATTTAATGAGGGACTGGGCTCTGAAGCATAGTGGTTTATATCTCTAGCAATTTTTCAATCCTGTCTAAAAAAAGTCAAACATCCTCATTACCCACTTAACTATCTAATGATGTTTTGGATCCTAAAGCTCAACCATACTTATTGACAGGGATTTTGTAGTTTAGCTAAAGATGTTGCCCTCCTCTGCTCTTCCAAATCTGCCATTTGCAATTGGCTTGCTTTCCATCTCACTGTTTTTCCCTTATTCTCCTGTCATACCAAGATATGTGGTGGAGTTCCTAAGCACTTTACATCTTTCAGTCCTAGATTTTTACTCCCAAGAGTAAATGAGATGCTTATGCACTAAATATCCCCCTCTCCCTCTCTCCTGGCTCCCCAGGGAAGGAAGCCCAAGCACGTTGGCCAAAAGGGAGATGCTTTGGCCAGGGACCCTGAGGGTCAGAGCATCCATTTCCCCTGAGTCTAAGCACAGCTCTGGTGCTCTTTCTCTATATATTACGTTTAGATAAAATTCTCTGTATAGTACTTTAACATACCATTCCCCGTATTTATCTCCATTTTAATGAACTAATTCACTCTCTCATAAATACCTTACTATGCTCTTTAAGATAGAGCAAAACATACCTTTGCTCTTTATTAAGTCTCCTTATGCACATTGGATATCCTATAATGCCGAAACAGCTTCTCTTTTATGTTGGGTGAGGGCCATAGATCCTAAAAACTACATAAGCACTTAATTTATTTGAAAAATGTACCTGACCACTTTTATAAACACAGGCCAAAGCATCTTCTTTCCAAACAAAGTGTCCTGAGACTTGGTTCTTGGGTTGCGGATTTGCAAGACAGAACAGGACAACCTCTGTGCTTCACAAGGTTTCCTGTTCCTGGCAGGGCTAAGGAAGGGGCCCTCCCTGGGGCAAGTAGCCAGGAAGAGACAGGACCCAACAGCTAATGGGGATAGAAACTTGTAAACTGAGATCCACTAGTGCTAGCAAGCCAAATTATAGGGCTGTGGGGATTATGTGGGGCTGCAGGAGGAAAATGGGTGGCTGAATTTTGAGTTCTGGGAGGAAATATCTCTATTTTGTAGGACACTGAATGGCACAAAAGAATTATTAGACCCCAGGCTAACACATTTCAAACTACTCTTCTACTGACAGCATGTCATAACTAGACAAGAACACAACTATAAATAATAGTAGGAAACCAACCTACATCATGCCAAGACAGTGAGTCAGTGTTAGTCATTTGGTGCTTTTTTTAATAATTGGGGGTTTTGCCCAAATCCTACTGAAAATCACTCTCCCCTCTGTAATACCAGGGGTTATTTGGTTTATATATACATTTTCTCAGATTTCATGCCATCAATTTGCCTGCCCACAGCATTTAACAAACTTCTTAGCATCTTTATTAAAAATTAAACTTGTTTATTAAAATAACTTCCCTCAGAAGTTTTTTCAGCAGTGTCTCAGCCCTATGCAAAGCACGATTAGCACAGGGGATGGAAAACTGCATGGAGACAAGGGAGAACTTGTGCTGTTTCACTGACCTTAATTCCCTTCATCTTTATACCTGTGTAATCACTAGTATACAGAAAGGAGGTTTAATATGTATTAAAAGTATGCTGTACACAAGACAGTGAAGACTCAGCCCTTCTTACATTCTTTATTTTTTTTTTTATTTCAGTCTTTTAAAGCACTTCTTTTAAAATTTATAACTGAACAAATAGCTATCAGTGTATTTAAGAATTCAATCCATTGTTCTTAAACATTTCAGTTTTTCAGCATTCAGTTTTGAATGTATGTGCTGCTATTTGAAGTAATATAGAAATAGCTTGTGGAGAGGATTTTGCTAGAAGACCCATCAACCAACACTTGCACCTTATTTCAAAGAATTAATCATGCCTCAATTAAAAACAGTGTTTCCTAATGGGTAACTGCTTTCTGCAGGGTTGATATTGTCTCTTCTGAAAGCAAAGTCACGCATGTGGGAAGCTACCCAAGGGATGGATCGGTGCCTGGAGGGAACACAGGGCACTATGGGCCACTCTAATCTGCTGTGGCAAGTCTGTGTTCACAGGGACCAGCTTCTGGAGAAAGAAAAGCAAGATATAAGTTAGTAACATACTTTATAGCTCATCTGCCAGCCTCTTTTTTTCCCAGATGTGGAGAAAGCCAGATGGGCTGTTTTATGTATAAAGAAATAACTGGGAAGGCAAGTTTGGTCACACTGACTGATTAAATTGGATTTTCTTAAGAGCCAGGTTGACCTGAGAAATCCATAAATAACACACCTCCATAGGAATGTTTTTTCTGTGTTGAGGCCAGTGAACTAAGAGGGTCACCTCCCACTGAATTCAGGGTCAAACCTAATCTCTGTAGGCTTCACTGTTCAGTAGGGAGGTAAATTTGGGTGGACAAATGTCCTGTGTCAAAGAAAACAGTATCGGGGAGCTTTCCTGGGGAGTGGAGCTAAGCCATCTATACCAGCACAGTGGTTTTGGTCTGAGGCAAAAGTGCTTTCCCAAATGATATCCTTGGAATAAAATTTGTGAATCAGCATGTGCTAGGCCCCCTTCCCAGTGGGCAGCCTGGGTGAAGCCATGCTGCTTTGGAGGCTGAGACTTTAATAGTGAGGGTGTGGGGTATTCTCTGCCAGAGAATGGTCTCAGACAAGTTCGTGTGGAGTGTGGGTGAATCCTCAGAAGGACTGGGCATGCAGCTGCCTTGGTGTGTGTCCTGCCCCAGGGAATTCAGATCTCCTTGGGGTTCATGGATGCTCTGCTGCCACATGGGAGCAGTGTCTCCTGCCCCCAAATACCTCTCTGGGTACTTTGGCATAGCGTGATAGCAAAGGAAGGAAGTGTGAGGAAGCAAGGTGACAATTGCAGGAGTCATAGCAATACCCAAATGCATCAGCAATTACCCTGCAGTGCTGGGTTGCTGCAGAAGGCCCCTGCTAGAGATCAGCTTCTGGGAAGGAAGGGAAACCTTCCCGAAAGGAGGAGAGTCTCGTGTAGAGCCTTACTGTTCTCTCTCCATCTGCTGGTGGGGACAAGCTGTAAGCCCAGTGCCAATGACTGATGAAAACCATTCATTAGGCATATTTCTGTGTAACTGGAAGGCAATGGAGTGGTTACATTTCAGCTTTTATTCTGTATTGATAAACCTGTCATGACTGACCTGCATAGGCTGATAGGATAGGATTGTGGCCTGCATACTCAGTGAACTGTTTGCTAGTGGCAAAACCCCATCTACGTCCCTCAGCTGCACCTTTGCAGCAGCTGTTTTGAGACAAGACTAAAAAGCCTGCTGAGGACCAGCATCTCTTGTGTAAACGAACATGCTTACAGGTAGGTACTGGGGCCCTATCAGAAAACAAGATGATTGGAAAGATAAGGTACCAACATGGTCTTGAAAGAACTGGGTTTGCTAAGAATGTGCAGCTTCATTAATGAGGATTTGTGGGTTAAAGCATGTTTGAGCTGGTAAAAATAAATGAGGAGTGGGCCCTGATGCCCAGGCAAGCACCTGAAATGGCTGCATCCTAAGGCAAGGTCTTGGAGCTGACTCAGCTCCTACAGTGTGAAGCTGCCAAGCAGAAATTGCTAAAGTGCTTTAATTAAACCACAGACGGGAGTGGGAGAAAGCAGATGTTTCTCGGGAAGGAGAACATCTCGTGGCGGTTCCTCGCAGGACCTGACCGCAGCACATCAGAGAGTGGTGGTTCCTTCAGAGAGGAGCTCTTGCCCAAGTGCTGGCCCTTGGCACCTTCCTGCAAAGAAGGATAAATATGCAAAGGTGTTACCAAAAAAACGTACTGAGGAATGGGGTTGGGAGGCTGGTTACTGCCCTCTCACCATGGCGGCCCCTGTTCCTGTGGTGGCAAGAGCCCGGCCTGGCTGGTGGGGTGTTCCCACTGCCTCCAATCCCCTGCTCTCTGTCATGTGTTTTTTATATGCTTAATTTTTTTGGTGTTAAATTGATTTAAAGTGGGCATTAAAGAGGCACAAAGAGCAAACAAGTTCTCAGCAGAAATCCTCTGAGTCCCATTCAACCATTCCTGGCTGCAGGCAAAACGGACACCAGGAGATGCAAGGAGATTTTTGAAGCTAATTATGTACTGGTTTATAGACTTTCAGTTATTTCAGCCTGGCAGGTTTGATAAGGAAACCTGGAGCTTCAGTGAAAGCAATTAACACGACTTCTACGAGAGATTACTGAGTACTTGTGCCATTATTTACTCCAGACTACTAGAGAGGGGTTTATGTTCTCTGTAAATTATTTGTGTCAGGGTGGATGTGGTCACCAGGAGGATGGCGAGTAGAAGTAGGAACACTACACACACTTTCCCTTTGACAGTACAAGGACATGCACTTCTCCCCATCTTGTCCACTGTCTGGTACATCTTCCCTTGCTTTTATTCTGTGGTATTATAACAGTGATGATCCTCAGAGCCAGGTATTGGTATTAGCCCTGGCCTGGGAAAACCCCAGGAGGGGGACGAGAGCGCCCTGGGTTAATGCTATGCTGGTAGGCAAGGGGACAGACCACTGGGCAGATTTGTGCATCAAACCTAGCAGGCTGACAGGTGGGTGGAGGTGTCCACATTGATCAATATTGAAGCAGACAGTGGAATAAGTAGCAAAGGTTGCATTTCCCTCTGCTTGCAAGTAGGTTTCCTTTTCCAGTTAATACTGCTTCCTGCCAGGCATGAAATTGAACCGCTTTGTATGCAGGAATAGTTCAGTCCACCTCAAACCAATTCCTGTCCACTCTGAAAACAAAACATGAGAATACTAAAAATAATCAGTAACAGGGCAAGAAATAAATAATCCACTGCTTTGTCCGAAGAGAAATACTTTCTGACTTGGTCAGCAGCAAGTAGTTACCCTTGCTGGAACAGGCTAAGAGGTTAACACATCTGGAGTGCATAACTGTCTTGGGGAAAATGGTGGCCTGGGATACTTTTTGAAGTCCTTTCCAGGTATGATTTTAAGAATAATGCTATAGAAATTGTTTAGGAAGCCTCTCCTTTCAGCAGGGAATGATTTATAATTTGGCTTTTTTTGTGGAACTCCAGCACATTTGGACACTTCAGAAGTTTTTAAGGCTCATGTTGAATTGTTACAACTCCTGGAAGCATTGTGAAAGACAAACAATTTGAGGATGAATGGGAAACGTACATCCTAAAATGCTTTAGTCTAAACAAATACTTTAATCTGTGAGTACCAGTACAGCCAGAAAATTAAGTAGGAAGGAAAATTATACACACAAACTACTGTTCGGATTGACATTGGAAAAAACTGGTATATTTGAGAATGAGCAAACCCATCTGAAAAAAGCAGGTTATTCCTTTGAGAGAATACCTAAATTCTTTTGTAACGGGAAAAAGACACTTTAGGTCTTGGGGAAATTATTTTGGTTAATATGAACCACCAAAAACATCCCGAGGATGGGATGCAAGGAAAAAGAACAACTAGGGCCTCTCAGGATGCTTTTGAAATGTGATGCAAATCTGCAACAGTGAAACCGAGATTGCCACAGGCAGCACTGACCCTACAATCCATTTCAACACTTATACTTAAGGCTTTAATTCCAGAGTTTCTTGAAAATCGGGTGGACTGAATGGCAAAAGCCCCAGTCTTTTCTGCACTCCTCCCCTGTGTGACTGAATCTCAGCTGGGCTAATTCTTTGCAGCTGCCCAGACAGAAAGCCAGACCCTGCAGGTAGTGGGTTATGGGCTGAGCAGGAGAAGGAGTTCTGGCATCCTCACAAAAAGGACACCCTTGGGCAGGGGAAAGCCCAGAAAATATCGAAGTGCCCAATACTGCCCCCAGATGGGCTTTGTAAGAGTCAAGGGAAGCAGCATCTGGTGAGGCAGTAGAACATAGCAATGGGACTCTAAGAGCGAGGCCATGGGGAAGGGGAAGGGTTGTGGATTGACTCCGCTCTCTTCACCCAGGACACATAGTTTTATGTATCTTATATAGGAATAGAAAGTAGGGACCTTTGATGCATGTGCACAGTAAAATTAGTGTAGAGGTTAGAAACCTGTGCCATAGTCCTCCCACTCCACATCATCCCTTCATCCTCCCTCATGCTGAACTAAACCTTTATGCAGCTTGAGTTCTCCTCTCCATAAATTATATTTTGTTTGAAAATAGCTGGAACCCTACAGATTCATTGGCCTTATTATCATATTTCACTTCAAACAAATGCTCTCTGATGGAGTCAGACTTTGGCACAGCACCTTCCCTTTCCTTAACAGATTCTGTCTCATAGAATCCTGGAATCATGCAGTCATAGAATGGTTTGGGTTGGAAGGAACCTTTAAAGGCCATCTAGTCTGGCCCCCCCCCTCCCCCCCCCCCCCCCCCCGCCCTTCCCAGGGAGCAGGGACATCTTCAATTAGATCTGTTAGCACAGAGCCCCCATCTAACCTGATGTCAAATGTTTCCAGGGATATATCACTTTCCTGGGCAATCTGTTCCAGTGTTTCACCACCCTCATTGTAAAAAATTTCTTCCTTATATCTAGTCTGAATCTACCCTCTTTTAGTTTAAAACTATTTCCCCTTGTCCTATTGCTACAAGCCCTGCTAAAACATTTGTTCCCATCTTTCTTTTAAGCCCCCTTTAAGTACTGGAAAGCTGCAATAAGTTCTCCCCAGAACCTTCTGTTTCAGAAGGCTCTCTCAACCTGTCCTCATAGGAGAGGTGTTCCATCCCTCTGATCATCTTCATGGCCTCCTCTGGACTTGGTCCAACAGGTCCATGTCTTTCCTGTTCTGAGGACTCCAAAGCTGAACACAGTATTCCAGATGGGGTCTCACCAGGGCAGAATAGAGGGGGCAAATCACCCCCCTCGACCTGCTGGCCACACTTCTTTTGATTCAGCCCAGGATATCATTGGCTTTCTGGGCTGTGAGTGCACATTGCTGGTTCCTGTCCAGTTTTTCATCCACCAATACCCCCAAGTCCTTCTCTGCAGGGCTGCTCTCAATCCCTTCATCCCCAGCCTGTATTGATACTGGGGGTTGCCTTGACCCATGTGCAGGACCTTGCACTTAGCCTTGTTGAATCTCATGAAGTTCACTTCACATGGGTCCAGTTCTTGAGATTGTCCAGATCCCTCTGGATGCCATACCATCCCCCAGGTGTGTCAACCACACTGCTCAGCTTGTTGTTGTCTGAAAACTTGCAGAGGATGCTCTTGATCCCACTGTCTGTGTCATTGATGAAGATATTAAATAGTACTGGTCCCAGTACAGACCCCTGAGGGATACCACTTGTCACTGATCTCCATCTGGACATTAGCCATTGACTATTACTCTCTGGATGTGGTCATCCAACCAGTTTCTCATCCATTGAACAGTCCATGCATCAAATCCACATCTCTGCAATAGAGAAGGATGTTGAGGGGCACAGTGTTAAAGGTCTTACTGAAGTCCAGATAGATGACATCCATAGCTCTTCCCTTGTGCACTGATGTAGTCACTCCATCACAGAAGGACACTAGGTTAGTCAGGCACGACTTGCCCTCGGTGAAGCCATGCTGGCTGTCCCAAATCACCTTCCTGTCCTCCATGTGCCTTAGCACAGGATCTAGGAGGATCTGTTCCATGATCTTCCCAGGCACAGAGGTGAGGCTGACAGGTTGGTAGTTCCCAGGGTCCTCCTTTCTACCCTTTTTAAAAATGGGTGCAATACCTCCCTTCTTCCAGTCACCGGGGACTTCACCTGACTGCCATGACTTTTCAAATATCATGGAGAGTGGCTTGGCAGCTACCTAAGCTCATTCCCTCAGGACTCTGGGATGTTTCTCATCAGGTCCCATAGACTTAGGTATGTTCAGGTTCCTCAGGTTGTCATGAACCTGATCTTCTTTTACAGTGGGAGGGACTTTGCCCCCCTGGTCCCCTTATTGCAGTCTGTCTACTCACAAGGTGCGGGAAGCAAGGTTGCCAGTGAAGACTGAGACAAAAAAAAGTTGTTGACTACCTAAGCCTTTTCCTTGTCCATTGTTACCACTTAGCCAGTCTTATTCATTGCAAGGGGGGTACTCTTTCTTTGACCTTCCTTTTCTGGCTGACATACCTGTACAAACCCTTCTTATTGTTCTTTGCATTCCTTGCCAAGTTCAGCTCCAGCTGTGCCTTGGCCATCCTGACCCATCCCTACACAACTGGGCAGTGTCCCTATACTGTTCCCAGGATACCTGTCCCTGCTTCCACTACCTGTGCATTTCCTTCTTGCCCTGTAGTTTGACCAGCAGGTCTCAACTCAGCCATGCCAGTCTCTTGCCTTCTTTTCTTGATTTCTTACACCTGAGGATCAAGAGCTCTTGCACTCTATGGAAAACATCCTTAAAAATCTCCCAGCTTTGTTCTGCTTCCTTGTCCCTGAGGGTGGTTACCCAGGGGGTGCTATTGACTAACTCCTTGAACAGTGGAAGTTTGTTTTCCTAAAATTCAGGGTCCTGACTTTACTTTTCATCTGACCCATATCCCTCAGGACTGCAAACTCCACCAGTGCATGATCACTCCTGCCCAGGCTGCCTCCAATCTTGACATCATGGATGAGCTGACTTGTGTTGGTGACCAGCAGGTCCAGTGTCACATCCCCTCTGGTAGGGCTCTCTATTACCTGGCTTAAGAAGTCATCCTCAGTGCACTCCAGGAGTCTCCTGGATTGCCTACAGCTCGATGTGCTACTTTTCCAGCAGATGTTGGGGTGGTTGAAGTCCCCCAGCAGGATGAGAGCCTGCGAGCACAATGCCTCCTGCAGCTGGAGTAAGAAGGCTTTGTCAATAGGCTCCCCTTGATGTGGTGGCCTATATTAAACACCAGCCTCAAAGTGCCCTTTGTTACCTCAGTCTCTAATTCTTACCTGTAAACTTTCAATCTGCTCCTGGCTATTCTTCCTATGGAATAGACCCTATACTTCTGCACATTTGCTTGGGTGCCAGAGTTCACATGAAACCTAACCCAGTTGAAAACTTCTCATCCATCTCATTCCTGTCTGCACATCAAGAAATTATCTTTGTTCATCAGCACAATGCATATATTGAACCTAATTACTAAATTTTTTTTGAATGCCATCTTCAGGTTTGTTTCCCAAACGTGTGGAGGGCACCATCAATCAGATAGGATGAATTCAGATTGTTACATGCCACATAAAATGTCCAGAAAATCTGAACATGTACGTGAAATGTAGAGGATTTAGAAAAGATTGAACAAAAAATTACTATATACCTCAGCTGCTAAAGAGCTGCTGCTCTGCTGCCATTTACTGGGATTCAGCTGGGATAATGTCTCCCAGTCTTTTACTTAACTTTAATAGCAACAGGAGAGTGGAGTGACAGTAGGTTGGACTAGATGACCTTTAAAGGTCCCTTCCAACCCAAACCATTCTATGATTCTATGATTCAGAGGGGGATGCGCGTCAGCGCTGGCTGATACCCAAACCCAGCCCCAGAGCAGGCAAACACCCTGCATGGGTGGCCCGAGCTGTGCAGCAGGAAGGAGCTGTTGTTTCCTGCTTACGTTGTAGGCTGTTGTTCTGCTTAAAATGTGAGACTGAAAAGAGAGAGATTGGGAAAGCAAAGGTCTGGTTGGAAAGTTTCAAGTGCCTTCATGTTCTCATTGCTTATGAAGGAATAAGCTTGTCCTTGACAAGCAAGTGGTCTGGAGATTCAAGTTTGCACCATCAGGACTGCCTGTCACCGGACAAGGTATAAGTGTTATTTCTTAAATGAAAGCAAAAGCCTGTCCTCCTGCAGGGTTGGTCAGCAGTCCCTCCTGCCTCCCGCAGTGGGACTAAATCTGCCCATCAGTTGGGCAAGGCTGTGCTGGATTTGGGGAGGTCAAGTCTGCAGACTCTGGCCGAGGGCTGCAGGGAGAAAAGGAGCTCACTGAAAACTGGTCTGCCAAAATCTGTCTCTGATAAAACAGCCCAACCCATCCTGTAAAGACTTTTCCTGAAAAATCTTGTAACCACTGGGGAAATGACAGGAACTGAGGTCTCCCTTCCCTCCCAGGCGAGGCACTCTGCAGCTCTTTTTCCCTCCAGCACGCTTGACATGCCAGTGTCCCAGGGGAATGAGGGCCAGGGCTCAAGCTGCAGCACATCATGGGCAGGCTGAAGCGCGAGGGAGGAGGGATTGCAGCAACGCACTCCACGATGCACTCCTCTCCTCGTAGGAGTATGGAAATGTAGGGTCAAGTTCTCCTGTGGCAGCAGGAGAGGAGGAAGAGCTATTCCTCAGGCCTTAGTGACATTTCACTTATTTACACCAGCTGCAAATCTTATCTGGAGTATTGAGAGACTTTAGTGTGGCTTTCCTCATTTGCTTTTAAGAAGGCACGCAATTAAGAGAAGTGCTGTGTGCTGAAATGCCTGCTTTATGAGGGGGCATGGCTAAACAGGTTAAAAATATATAGGACTTTGGATTGTATTACTTCCTATGAAACAGTTTCCAGCTCTGCTGTCCCAGATCATGTATCTCCTTTCTTACCGGTGGATTAGATATAAAGAAACCACTCTCGCTGTTATCAGGAAGGTGAGACTGTTGTGTTTGATTTTTTACCTTGTGGTTTGTAACATGTCAGTTCTTGGTGAAACATAGTCTGAATCCAGCATTGGTTTGGTACCTTGGTAAACTGCTGAACATCACAAGAGGGTAATAAGGAATATGGTGTACATGCTCTACCTGCCCTTCATCCTGTCTTCCTTGGATGACCCTAAATATTATTTTGTGTGCCACATTCCTCTATTACATGCGTTTTCTTAAATGCTGTTTTTTTCTGGTGTGTGCTAATATACTCCTGTCCTAAGGCAGCTACAGAGGAGCAATGTGTCAGCAGGCTGCAGTGTGCCTCTATATGTACGCAGAGTGGTCATCAGTCTGCAGGTACAGTCCTGGGCTGGGGAAATGATGTTCTTGGGAGCTGTGTTCCTAACTCCCTTAGATTCACCTGAGAAAAATGACCAACTTTTAATTTGTGGAATTGTACAGACCAGTGACAGTAGGACACAAGCAGAAAACCTGAGAAAACAAAGTGTCCTCAGCAGAGATATTGCAAGATTTGGTGGCCAGTAGGTTCTCTCTTCCTCCAGAGTTCCTTCTGGATGTTGCTGCCACCACCTCCCACTTTGTCGGCTTCACAGATTGTCACCCCTTGTCCTGGAGGGTGGCAGCAGCCAGCAGGACGTTTGCTGTACCTTTGCACAGCTCTGAGATTCATAAAGCTGCTTCAGACTCCAGAGAAAGCATGTGAAGCCTGTTCAGCCTGTATGGAGAAGCTGACTTTGCCCCAAGGCAGGGAAGGGATGTAGAAATCACCAAGTGATCTGGCCAGCCATGGAAAGAGTCACAGAAAGAAAGAAGCAAGCAGGCTTTGCCCGGGTCTTTGGGCATTTGCAGTCGCTCTGAGGCTGTAAACCACTCGTTGCAGGAACTGTCATCTCCTATAAGGCACAGTGGGTGGTGAAGGCCACATAAAATACATATAAATCCCAGTCCAGTCCAGACTTTTAAACTGGTTTAAAGTGAAAACAGGCTTTTCTTGGGGAGTGGGCAGACATCAGCTCTGGGATGTTGTGTCTCCATCTGGGCCTCTGTTGGTGGGTCGTCCTTGCTGCCTCGACAGAGTGTGCTGCTTCCTCCCATCCCATGACACAGCTCCTGGTTTTGTCCATTTGGTGGCCAGCCAGGGAAGAGCAAGTGGCAGCAGACGGGTCAGAGAGCGGTGGCCTCTGGCAGGGCAGTGGCAGCTGGGGTGGGAATGGAACCCTCTGTCTGGCACTGCTCCCCACAGAGTGCCGCCTCATCTGCCCCATGGAGACGTGACCCCTTCTCAGCTATTCCTCGCGGCTGTGATGCCAGGGATGCCCTCAGATCTGTCAGGGCAGGCGCTGTGAGGACTCACTAATCCCTCCAGGAAAGTTCCTGCAGCTTATTTCAAATACCCAGTTTAAACTGGTTAATCTGAGTGGGTCGGTCTGTCTGGCGGGTCCGGCTGACACAGGCGCTGCCATGGGTGAAGGTCGGGTGTTGCTCCAGGGCAGTGACAAAGGGTGGCTGGTTCTGCTGCTCCCCAGCCAGACCTCTGCCTGCAGCCCTGAAAGCCTTTTGTCCAAATCCTGTGCAGTTCTGGGCTGTTTCCTGTGCAGTTTTTAGTGCTTTTTGTCCTTCCTTAGTTTAAAACAGTACTTCTTGTTTTTTCCCTGGTGAGACTAGTAAAAGCTAGGAGGATATTACTTTTAAATTTCCCTTTTACACCTTATTATTCACCGGGGTAACAAAGTAATTTATCCTAAAGAAGCAGATGGGGTGAAAATGTGACTGTCTGAATTCTGCAGCACAACCAACAGATGCTATTTTAACTGTGACCTGTGTTTTGTTGTAGCCTGGTTTATCTTGCTTGGGAAAAATTTCAGGAAATTGTGTAGAGCAAAAGGTTGCAGCTTGACTTTTCATTGTTTTCACTGCTCCTGCTCATATACAACACAGGAAAACAAGGGGAAAATATTGTTTTCACTGGGATTCACTCCCATGTTTCTTGTGAACCTGGAGTTCAGTGAAGCATTGATGAATGGAAACTGAGGGAAGGCATTGAGGGAGAGATGGTGCTCAGTGCAGTGTATGTTCTTCACACTTGGCCAAAGTTTGTTTGCTTCTCCTGACTCATTAGCATTTAAGTAATTTCACTATCATCTATATGTAAATAACTTTCCATGGCAAACAACTTCAACCTTGAATCTGCAATTCTTTCTTTGCTCGGGAAGATTCAGCTAAAACTGAGTTTATTTTTGTAGAAATCTAACTGAACTTGGAAATACTTTTTTTTCAGTCATATAATGTTAATTATCCTACATTCACATAACATATGTCAGCTGAAAGCCAGACCGCTTTGTGAACTGTTTGGAGTGTGCTGGTAAATTAACTCCAATTAGTCCCCTTCCTTCAGTTTAAGTTGCTTTTCCTGAGCTGTGACTCCTCTCCTCCACCCTAACTCCATCTGTGACTCTTCCCCTCCTTCCTAGCTTCTCTGCTGATGTTAATGTTCTCAGAGGAGTCACTGGATGACCCCTGGGCCAGGTCCTGCATGTATACTCAACCTAATTGCCAGTTTCTGATAAACACCTGACTTTTATATTTAAGTGGAAAAGTCCCCTCTGTGAGCCTGGTGATGGGCTTAGCAATCCCTGCAGTGAGGTGGAGGGAAGATCTAGGGGCAAGTCTTCCTTGAACAACAGCAGAAAGATTTGCTAAAGCCTATCTGTCAGGGCTGTCTGGGTTTTATGTGTGGTGATACACACAGTCTCCATACACATACCACTGTACTCAGAAATGCCTTGATTGAGGCCAAATGTTGCTTTACTGAAGATCTTGATTTGAAACTTGAAATGGAGGCAGTTTACCATGTACTAACAATGGATGACCCTCCTACTTACACATTTTTGTCATATTTCTCTATCTGAATAGCTTCAGCCTCCAAGTGTTTGGAAGGCTTTGTTGTCAGATTAAAAGCCTCTGTAGTCAAAGTCATCTCTCTTCCCTCTTACAGGTAGCATTAACAGCTGACTCATCTGCATCTGACTCACCTGATGCAATAGTGCATTGTTTCCAGAACAGTCCTGAGTGTAGAGTCGGGTGAAGGTAGGAAATTTGGTAAGTTTCAGGCAAAAGTATGGATGCAAGTGATGTTGTCCTAAGTGGAACTGCCCTTCCCATAGGTAAATGAGTGCTCCTGCTGTCTCAAGGGAGCATTAGGCACATCCATGTAAGTGGCCAGAGTTGTCCAGTGCGGTCTGTGCATATTAGGTAATCTTAGTTGTCACACTTCACAGCACGTGTCCTTCAAGTCTGATATGCCTGGAGTGCTTTTGACCTCCTGTGCAAGTGCTGCTGGGTGGGTTGTTCAGACTATGCACAGTGTCATCATGGGACACTGGAATTATTCTGCACACACAGTCATGGTGTATGTTTCTTTAACAAAATAAATCAATCTAATGTGGGCTTTCCTTTCAGTCCCCACATTGGTGCTCACCAATGTAATTTTGGCATGGATAATCATGTGGCCATAGAGTGAGTTTAACCAGCTCAGTGGTGCAGCTGACTGCAGATACACAAGCAGTAGTAATGACCCAGGAAAGGTGACAGGAGCAGGCAGGGGAGGGTAAGACCGCTCCTCTTGACAGTAGCACATGCTTAGATTGACATAAGACAACCATGACACTCTCAGTGATTTGTCTGGGATTTCAGCATGTTGGACAGCCCAGGCGAAATTATGGCTGGGGCTTGTGCTTTGATGAAGCTGATGAAGACCTAAGACCAATGAACAAACTCCTCTGCTTGTGCCTGGTAAAGAGAGCGTAACAGGGATACTGGGACAACTGGTAGTTCTGATGGAGCTGGCCTTTCCACAGGTTAGACTAACAGCTGCATACCACAAGAAAGAACCAGGACCACCAAGACCATGTGGCTTGGCATACGTGGAGACAGAAAGTGCATCTTGTTTGAGTAATGTATCTGCTTATCTTCTCCTAGTTAAAATTACTGAGCAGTCCCCAGAAAAGGATCATACTGATCTTTCACAGCTGCAGCATACCAAGTAAATATTTTTTTCCTCAAGCCCTGTTGATTCTTTGTCCCTTCCTTCTGTGATGACACCCAAATATTTACAAAACTGCAGCAGGGCCTTCACTTGACATTGACTGGCGTTGGGGGCTTGGAAGTATCACTGAGCTTCTCATCCAGCTACCTCAGTCTGCAAACAATTAATCTTGGTCTAGACTGTACAGGGGCTCTGGACTACTCTGTCTTCATAAATACTTCTCCCTTGACCTTTTGGAATGATCATTCAGTCTGTAAAGTTTCCCTTTGCTTCCTGTTGTATTCAATAAATTCCTCTGCTTAAAAAGCCTCTTGCTGATACTAACCATCTGGCATCTGGGGAAGAGAAGACAAAGACAACAAGTTGAGTGCTGGACTGTGGGTTAAAAACCTCATCTGCAAAATCCTAATGTAGAAAGATGCTGAAGAAGAAGGGAACAGGAGTGAGAACTGGGAAAATTTCTGCTTCAGGTTGTTGTTTCCTGCCATCAGGCAGCTTGGACCGGGAGCTTGTTTTCACTGCTGCGTGCTACTTCATTTTCTGGCCTGGGACGACATCTGGCTGGCATGTTCTTTTCCACAGCCCGGGAAGAGGGCTCTTTTTAGCTGATTACTGCAGTACTTGGCATTAAAATATAGTGAATCAGACTACAAAGTAGCATGAGATTGGCTAAAAAATAATGAGGTTTAAGTACAGTTGAGCTTTGAGTTCTTTTTGTTTGCCTTCTGACTTAGAAAACTTTAGAATACATGATGTGCATATTTTCCTGCTTTTCATCATGACTGCGAGTACTCAGAAGTCACCTTAAAAATTAAAAAAACCCCAACAACAGAAACAACAAATGCAACAAAACAAACATAATATATCCTTTTTTTTTTACTGAGAGGTCCAGAATAAGTTATTTGGGCTTTCAGAATACCACCAGTTATCAGAAACTCTCTCTCTCTCTCAAAAAAAAAAAAAAAAAAAGGATAATTGACAATATTCTTGCTAAGAAAGTAGAAGGGAGATAGTGAGACAAGAAAATCAGAGAAACAGGAAAGAGGACTTATTACCTTCAAGAGATTGCTTAAGTCTAGGAAAAAACAGGGATTGTGACGGTCTAACAATTGTTTTGAGATTTTGAGTACTTTCCCTGCATCTGGAAAGATTTTCTCCACCAGCAGAGAAGAGGTCCTAGATGAACAGAATTCATGTTCTGGAAACAGATGCCACTGACAGTTACACTGATCTTCTACACCACCAAACCAGTGTGTGTGTTCCTACATCCACCGAGTTGCATCAAAGCACAAGGAACTTGTGTTTGGCTTCTTTCACATCCTTCTGGACTTCAAAACAGCATCTTTGCATAACAATGTGTTTCAGTTTTTATTGATAACCTGTTGCAAATCTTCCAGCCTACCTGTGCAAAACAGAATAGTTTTCACAAACCCTGGTATTTTTACACAACATGAAACTGAGGTACTGTATGCTGGCAGAGTTGTTTAATTTATTGCCTAGGCTGCAGTCATGGGTCTGGCAGCCACATGTCAATTCACCCTGACTTCCTGGCTGGCGAATTCTGGAGAAATTCACACCTACGAGTGTGCAGGCTACAGACCAATAATTCCTCTTTTGGTCTATATACATTTATTACTTCTCAACACAGTAATAAAGCTTTCTGGTTTTAGCTCTTACAGGTAGGATGGGCAAGTTTAGGTGAAATATGTCCCTTACAACTACATCAAGAATATAATTCGGTACCAATGACAAATTAGCACTATAAATATATTAAAATTTGACCTCTGTGCACATGCCTTAGAGTTAAAAATGTAAGAAGATTGGAATGGTTCCCTTGAGAGTGGAGACACACATATAGCAGCTGCTCTGATGTCACGTATCAGCATCTCCCGGTTGATACTTACTTAATTATTGACACATTTATGAGGCTGATTAAGCATTGCAGCAGGTTGCCCAGAAACACCATGTACTCTTCACCACTGATGTTTATAAGACCAGACTGGATAGAGCCCTGATTCCAAGGAGCAGGAGATTGGACTAGAAGCCTCCGAAGGCACCTCCAATATGAGTGTTCCTGTGCTGCTCTGACTCCAGGCCTCTCAGGCATGGATCTCGGGTTTTGAGATTTTCCCCTGCATTTTCCAGTCTGCGTAAGTTTAGCCCAGCCACTTCATCCCTCCATAATTCTTATAAAAACGAAAAAACTCATGCCACTGAAAAGCAGTAAAATGTGTTGTATTTGTGAGTTTTTCATGGGTGCTTGTAAAGGTAGAGGAAGCAGCAAAACAGGAAGAAATATATTTTATTATTTTTGTATTTAATTTTTAAAAAATTATTATTATTTATTTTATAACTCATTTTGGAGGCCTGTTGTCTAAGGCCTCTGAGAAGACTATCAGGTGCGTTAGTATAAAATGCATGGTACGTATGTGTGTGGTGATACTCTCCTTATTTTGGGAGCTTCTCTGCTAGAAACCCTGTCCAAACTCCAGTGTTGACTTTGGACTTTTTCCAGTTCACTTTTCTGGGCTTTGCCACATCCCCGACCTTTTCCTTCCTCAGGTTGTACTGAGTAGGATGGCTCTGCCAACAGTTGCTGTTCTCCAGACACTCCCTTGGAGTTACCAGGGAATGGTAGGGGCCTGGGGACATCAGTCTGGGATTGTGGGAGGCTGCACAGCCACACCAGGGAGGAAGGGCTCATTGCTACTGGTATGCTTGCCACAGTCTGGTGGTCTTGCTGCACCCTCAGAGCATTAATGTATTAATGGCTTCTAGAGTCCCTGCTTTCTTCCTCTGGGATTAGGGCCTTTAGCCACTCCCAGACTTCAGCCTGGTAATCCGTAATGTAATCAGATTTTAGTATGATCAGAGCAAATGCTATCTAGGATGGCCTGAATCTGGTGTCCTGTTCCTTTAGGGACCATAAATTTTCCATGTTCTGTCACCTTTAAAGATGCTCACACACAAGTCTCCTATTGCATGACCATAGATCATCAGTACTAATGTTGAGTATCATCTCAGACTCATTATTTCAGTAGCCTCTAACCTCTGGAGGAATGCGGACCAGTTAACTATCTTCTGGTGTAGTGGTTTGACTTAAGATACCAAAGTATTCCATTCTTTTTGATGCCTGCTACTTCTGCTCTTCTGTCACTCCATTTCATGCTCTCAGAGCCTTGGTGACAGGCCTCCTGCCCAGTTTATGATGGAGCTGCGAGTGGGCCTGAAAGGCTATGGGATTTAGGAAGGATTCTCTAGCATGGCAATAGGAGACTCTATTCTTCAGGTCTCCCATTTGGCTCTCCTCGTCCTGATTCCTCTTTTCTGCTCTGTCTCTATAATTCATATTGCCCTGTGGGTGGGCTCAACTCCTGAGCTTTTTCTGTAGCTTTGGTGTCCTGTCTGTTTCTTGGAGGTGGTCTTCATCCTGCTGAGCCACCATGTTTCTTGAGGTATAGGGCCCCATGAACAAATTATTCTGCTCTGCCAGATTTAGATTTTTCAGATATGATTGACAGATTATTTGTTTCTTCTTAGCTAACCATCATAAAAACATTCTCCAGCCTTTTCAAGTGATGGAGAATCCTCTTACCAGTTATTTCATGTTATGCTGTATGATCAATATAGACCATCCTTTTTCCCCAAACCATCTTTAAGCATCATGTTTTCTGGGTAAGGGATTCAATGGATTAGATAACATCTGAGTAGGAAAAAACTGAGATAAGGGAAGGATAGGGAATAAAACTGGGAATTAGCAACATTTGGGAAAGGGGGTATAGGAATGCATTGAATCCCAAAAGGCATGTCTCTAGAACAATGATTTTCAGTCTGAGGATGCACAGATGGCTATTAGGAGATATATATATATATATATATGAAAGATCACTTGTTCTTATATTCTGTAGGGTCATGTGTGTATATGAAATCTAGAAAGGGATCTGGAAAATTTTTAGGGATCCACAAACTGGAAGAAGTAGAAGGCTGCTAAATATTCTTCATAATGTGATTAGAATGAACAGAGAGAAGCCACATATACCATCACTGAGAGACTGAAGTCATATGCCAAGAGGGAAGACAATGTCATCATCACCCCCTTGTTCCTTGAGAGGGTAAACAGAGGATTAGTGTCTGTGCCATGAGGGAAATGCAGAAATCTGTCCCTGGGGAGCACTGGACTGCATAGCTCTGGAAAATGCTTTTAAAAAGTTATGCAAAGTTCTCATCCACATTTAGAAAGGAAGCTTATTCTCTTCAGACTTCAGAAATTAAAAAAAAAAGGTAGAAGTTCTCAAACTTGATAGCTGTCCAATGAGAGTTAATACACTGACAGTTTCGCCTCTTTGGATTTTACCCTGTTTCTGGGAGGCACAGGAGGTTATGTGTGCACTGGTTCTGTTAACTTGATCTCCAAGTACAGCCTCAAAGTTGCTGTTAAGGCACTCCCATTAACCGAGTGCTGTTATGACATTCCTGTTAACCAAGTTCCCTTAAGAAACTCCCATTAACCGAGTGCCATTAGGACACTCCTGTTAACCAAGTGCCATTAAGACACACCTGTTAACCAATTGCTGCTAAGGCATTCCTGTTAACCAAGTATTGTTAAGACAGTCCCATTAACTGAGTGTCATTAGGACACTCCCACTAACTGGAGTGCCATTAGGAAATTACTGGTAACCAAGTACTATTAGGACATTCCTGGTAACCACGTGCTGTCAGGACTCTCCCCATGACTGAGTGACGTCAGGAGATTCCCAGTAGCCACGTGCCAATGGGAATCTCCTGGTAACTGTGTGCCGTCAGGACTCTCCTGGTAACCGTGTGCCCTCAGACTCTCCTGGTAACCGAGTGCCATTGGGACTCTCCAGGCAACTGTGTTCCCTCGGGACATCCCGGCAGTCGTGTTCTGTCGGGACATTTCTGGCAACTGAGTGCCATCAGGACTCTCCTGGCAACCGCGTGCCCTCGGGACTCTCCCAGCAACGACTCTCCCAGCAACTATGTGCCCTCAGGACTCTCCCAGCAACCGAGTGCCATTGGGACTCTCCAGATAACCACGTGTCCTCAGGACATTCCCAGCCACCGAGTGCCCTTGAGAGTCTCCCGGGAACGTGTGCCATCAGGACTCTCCCCGCAACCACGTGCCCTTGGGACATTCCTGGCAACCGAGTCCTGTTGGGGCTCTCTTGGTAAAGGTCTGCCCTCGGGACTCTCCTGGCAACTGCGTGCCCTTAGGACCCTTGTGGTAACTGTGTGCCCTCAGGATATTCCCGGCAACCGAGTGCCTTTGGGACTCTCGCGGTAAATGCGTGCCCTTGGGGCTCTCTTGGCCACTCGGTTGCCAGGAGACTCTGAAGGCACACTGTTACTGGGAGAGAACTGATGGCATTCAGTTGCTGGGAATGTCCCGAGGGCATGCGGTTGCTGGGAGAATCCTGAGGGCACACGCCAGAATGTCCTAAGGGCACGCGGTTGCCTGGAGAGTCCTGAGGGCAGTTGGTGGCTGGGAGAGTCCCAAGGGCACTTGGTGGCTGGGAGAGTCCCAAGGGCACGCGTTTACTGAGAGAGTCCCGATGGCACTTGGTTACCAGGAATGTCCCAAGGGCACTCAGTTGCCGGGAATAACCCAAGGGCATGTGGTTGCTGAGAATGTCCAGACAGTATGGGTAGTGGGAGAGTCATGATGGCACTCGGTTGCTGGGAATGTCCCGAGGGCACACATTTACAGGGAGAGTCCTGAAGGCATGCAGTTGCCAGGAATTTCGTGAGGGCATGTGGTTACCAGGAGAGTCCCGATGGCACTTGGTTGTGGGAATGACCCAATGGCACGTGGTTACTGTGGAGAGTCCCAATCGCACTTGATTGCCGGGAGACTCCTGACGGCACGTGGTTACCAGGAGAGTCCCAACAGCACTCGGTTGCCTGTAATGTCCCGATGGCACTCAGTTGCTGGGAGAGTCCCAGAAGCACTCAGTTGCCGGGGAAGACCCTATGGCACCCCGCCGGGACTCTCCCAACAACTGTGTTCCCTCGGGACATTCCTGGCAACTGTGTGCACTCAGAACTATCCTAGCACCCGTGTGCCCTCGGGATAACCCGGTAACCACGTGCCATAGGGTCTCTCCCAGCAACTGAGTGCCCTCAGGACATTCGTCGTAACCGTGTGCCCTCAGGACTCTCTGGCAACCAAGTGCCCTCAAGACTCTCCCAGCAATAGCATAACTGCGTGCCCTCGGGACATTCCTGGCAACTGCATGCGGTTGGGACTCTCCCGGCAACTGTGTGCCCTCGGGACTGTTTTGCTGATTTATGTCGGAGTTTAATTGGTATCCTTAATCAGCAAAACAGTCCCTTAAACTCAGACATAAATACCAATTAAACTCAGACACCAGAGTGAAAAGAGAAGGCGTATTTTACTAGAAATAAATAGATAGGAAAAACTCTGCCCTGTATTTTCTGATTTGAGTTATCAGGGTAATGCATCAAATCATTACTACATGAGAGAGAGAATAGATTAAGAAAGATCCATCACCACTTGCATATGTTACCATCATCCAGACCCGCAGTGGCTGGGGAGCCCCTGTTACAGCGAGGGTTTGGAGAGCCTGTCCCGGCAAGGGGGAAATCCTACGCGGTGCGTCCACCCATAGGTGAGGCTGGCAAAGTCGCTGTGAGCGGGTCCAGCCTTATATACCAGAGATCGACAGGCCAGAATAGCTGGCACCTTTGTTTTAAGTGGAAATATCTGGTTTCAATCTCACATTAGATTCCCCCAGAGCCTGGCCACAGCTCAAGGGAGAAGCTAAGGGAGTTGTTATCTAATCCTCACATCAGGCCTCAGTGACAGACAGCTGTCTCCATGACTCTGTTAGTATGTAATCATTAATGAAATAGGAAGGAAGAGATACATTTAAGATAGCTACATCTTCCATGCATATTGGATAAAATAACAGAGTCTGTTGTTCAGACTTCAATACACATCAGAATAAGTGGTTTGTTATAACGGTTACTAGTTACAAAATACACAGGATTCATCTATAGGTCAACTCTGGCTTGGACCACTTGTCCAAGCCGTAGCACTTCAGGGACATCCTGGTAACCGCGTGCCCCTGGGCATCTTCCTGGCAACCATATGCCCTCAGGACATTCCCAGCAACTGCATGCAATCAGCACTCTCCCAGCAACATTGCATGCCCTTGGGACTCTCCCGGTAACTATGTGCCCTTAGGAAATTCCCAGCAACCGAGTGCCATAACTGCATGCCCTCAGACCATTCCTGAGAACCACGGGCCATCAGGACGCTCCTGGCAACTGCATGGCCTCGGGACATACTGGCAACCGCATGCCGTAAGGACATTCCTGGCAACTGAGTGCCTTCAGGACTGTCCCGGTAACCGCGTGCCCCCAGGACATTCCTGGCAACCATGTGCCCTCGGGACTCTCCTGGCAACTGCATGCCCTCACAACTATCCCAACAACAGCATGCCTTCGGGACATTCCTGGTAACCACATGCCCTTGGGACTCTCCTGCACCGAGTGCCCTCGGGACAACTCAGTAACCACATGCTGTAGGGTCTTGCCCGGCAACTGAGTGCCCTCAGGACTCTCCCAGCAACCAAGTGCTGGGACTCTCCTGGTAACAGAGTGCCATTGTGACTCTCCTGGCAACCGCGTTCCCTTGGGACTCTTTTGGCAACCGAGTGTCTTAAGTATATACCCGACAACCAAGCGCCATCAGGAATCTCTTGGTAAACACATGCCCTTGGGTCTCTCCCAGCCACCAAGTGCCATCAGGACATTCCCAGCAAATGCGTACCCTCGTGACATCCCAGCACCTGAGTTCCGCTGGGATGTTCCCAGTAACCACGTGCCATCATGACCCTCCCAGCACACATGTGCCCTCAGGACAACCTGGTAACCACATGCCATAGGGTTTCTCCCAGCAACTGCGTGCCGTCGGGACTCTCCCACTAATCAAGTGCTGTCGGGATATTCCCTGCAGCTGAGTGCCATTGGGACTCTACCGGTAATGGAGTGCCATTGAGACTCCTGGCAACCACGTTCCTTCAGGACTCTCCTGGCAACCAAGCGCCGTAAGTATATACCTGACAACCAAGCGCCGTCAGGAGTCTCTTGGTAAATGAGTGCCTTTGGGACTCTCCCAGCAGCCGAGTGGCATCGGGACATTCCTGGCAAATGCATGCCCTTGGGACATCTCGGCAATGGAGTGCTGGTGGGATGTTCCCAGTAACCACGTGCCATCATGACTCTTCTGGCAACTGCATAGTGTCTGGACATTCCCGGCAACCACATGCCCTTGGGACTCTCCCAGTAACCATGTGCCGTTGGTTCATTCCTGCAACTGAGTACTGACGGGACTCTCAAATAACCAAGTGCCATCATGACTTTCCTGGCAACCGTGTGCCCTTGGGACATTACAGGTAACCGAGTGCCATCGGGACATTCCCAGCAACCATGTGCCCTGGGGACTTTCCCAGCAAATGCGTGCCCTTAGGATTCTCGTGGCAACTATGTGTCCTCGGGACTCTCCTGGATTGTCATGGCAACCATGTGTCCTCGGGAGTCTCCTGGCAACCGAGTGCCTTCGGGACTCTCCAGATAACCATGTGTCCTCGGGACATTCCCAGCCACCAAGTGCCCTCGAGACTCTCCTGGCAAATGTGTGCCATCAGGACTCTCCCGGTAACCGCATGCCCATGGGACATTCTGGCAACCGAGTGCCATCGGGACTTTCTTGGTAAACATCTGCCCTTGGGAGTCTCCCAGCAACTGCATGCCCTCAGGACATTCCTGGCAACCACCTGCCCTCAGGAATCTCCCAAGTTACTGCGTGCCCTTGGGACATCCCGGCAACTGAGTGCCGTTGGGATATCCCCAGAAACCGACTGCTCTTGGGACTCTCCTGGCAACCGAGTGCTGTTGGACTCTCCTGGTAACTGCGTGCCCTTGGTACATTCCCGGCAACCATGTGCCCTCAGGATTCTCTCGGCCACTCGGTTGCCAGGAGAGTCTGAGGGCATGTGGTTACTGGGAGAGAACTGATGGCATGCGGTTGCTGGGAATGTCCAGGAGGAGAGTCCTGAGGGCACGCGTTTACTGAGGGGACATTCCTGGTAACCTACTGCCATCAGGGCTCTGTGGGCACGCGGTTACTGGGAGAGTCCCGAAGGCACGCAGTTGCTGGTAATCTCCAGACAGCATGCAGTTGCCAGGAATATCCTGAGGGCACATGGTTGCTGGGAAAGTCTGATGGCACATGGTTGTCAGGAATGGGCCGAGGGCACATGGTTATTGGGAGACTCTTGATGGCACTCGTCCCAAGGGCATATGGTTGCTGGGAGAGTCCTCAGGGCACGCAGTTGCCGGGATGTCCTAAGGGCACACGGTTGCCAGGAGAGTCCTGAGGGCACGTGGTTGCTGGGATGTCTTAAGGGAATGCGGTTGCCAAGAGAGTCCCAAGGGCATGCGGTTAGTGGAGAGTCCTGACTGCACTTGGTTGCCAGGTTGTCCTGAGGGCACACGGGTGCCGTGAGCATCATGAGGCCATGCATTTACTGAGAGAGTCCTGATGGCACTCAGTTACGAGGAATGCCCCGAGGGCACTTGGTTGCTGGGAATAACCCAAGGGCACATGGTTGCCTGGAATGTCCTGAGGGCTCGTGGTTGCTGGGAGAGTCCAATGGCACGTGGTTGTCAGAGATGGGCTGAGGGCACATGGTTACTGGGAGACTGTCTTGGCCCATTCCCAAGGGCACATAGTTGACGGGAAAGCCCCGTGGGCATGAGGTTGCTGGGAGAATCCCGAGGGCATGCAGTTGCCGTGATGTCCTAAGGGCATGCAGTTGCCAGGAGAGTCCTGAGGTCATACGGAATGTCCTGACGGCACATGGTTGCTGGAATGTCCCAAGGACATGCGGTTGCCTGGTGAATCTGACGTGACTCGGTTGCTGGGAGAATCCTAATGGCCTGTGGTTCTTGGGAATGGCCTGAGGGCACGCGGATACCGGGAGACTCCCAACTCAGTTGCCAGGAGATTTCTGAAGACACGCGGTTATCAGGAGGGTCCCGAGGGCACATTGGTTGCCAGGAATGTCCCAACAACACTACTTACTGGTAACGTCCCGAGGGCACGTGGTTGCCAGGAGAGTCATGATGGCATTCAGGAAGAGACCCTACAGCACATGGTTACCTGGATGTCCTAAGGTTGCCGGGAATGTCACCAGGACACGCAGTTAAAGGAGAGTCCTGAGAGCAACTGAGGGCACACGGTTGCTGGGAATGTCCCGATGGCACTCAGCTACCGGTAATGTCCCGAGGGCATGCGGTTGCCAGGAGAGTCATGATAGCACTCAGGAAGAGACTCTACAGCATGCGGTTACCTGGATGTCCTAAGATTGCTGGGAATGTCACCAGGACACTACAGCACGTGGTTACTTGGATGTCCTAAGGTTGCTGGGAATGTCACCAGGACATGCAGTTACAGGAGAGTCCTGAGGGCACATGGTCACTGGGAATGTCCCAACGGCAGTTACTGGTAATGTCCCAAGGGCATGCAGTTACCAGGAGAGTCATGATGGCACTCAGGAAGAGACCCTACAGCACATGGTTACCTGGATGTACCAAGGTCAGGAGACTCCTAAATGCACTTGGTTGCCAGGAATATCTCCATGGCATGTGGCCATTCCCAAGAACCATGGGCCTTTGGACTCTCGTAGCAACTGCTTGCCCTCAGGACATTCTGGCAACTGCGTGCCCGCGGGACATTCCTGGTAACTGAGTGCTGTCTGGTCTATCTAGGCACACCCTCACGACTCTCCTGGCAACTGAGTGCCTTCAGGACAGTAACCACGTGCTATAGAGTCTCTTACAGTGACAGTGTGTCTTTGGGACATTTCTGGTAACTGCGTGCCCTCAGGACTCTCCCGGCAACCATGTGCTACTGGGACATTCCCGGTAACCGCATGCTGTTGGGTTATTCCTGGCAACCAAGTGCTTTCAGGAGTCTCCCAGTAACCGCATGCCCTTAGGACATCCAGATAACCATATGCCGTAGGGTCTCTTCCAGCAACCGTGTGCCCTCGAGACATTACTGTGTGACATTGGGACATTCCCAGCAGCCATGTGCCCTCAGGACTCACCAAGTGCCATTGGGACTCTCCCGACAACAGTGTGCCTTCGGGACATTCCTGGTAACCACGTGCCGTAGGGTCTCTCCTGTCAACCGAGTGCTGTCGGGATGTTCCTAGCAACTGTGTGTTGTCAGGACTCTCCCAGCAACCATGTGCTGTTGGGACTGGGCACTTGGTTACCGGGTATGTCCCGAGGGCACGTGGTTATTGGGAGACTCCAGATGGCACTTGGTTGCTGGGCATTCCTAAGGGCACATAGTTACAGAGGGAGTCCCGAGGGCATGCGGTTGCTGGGAGAGTCCTGAGGGCACGCGTTGTCCGGGAGAGACCCCAGGGCACACATTTACTGAGAGAGTCTTGACGGCACTTGGTAGCTGGGAATGTCCTAAGAGCATGCAGTTATGGGAGAGTCCCAGGGGCACATGGTTGCCAGGAGAGTCCCAAGGGAACACGGTTCCCAGGAGAGTCTGATGGAACTTAGTTGCCAGGAATGTCCCGGAGGGCACATGGTTGCCAGAGCAAGACCCTACAGCACACTGTTACTGGGATAACCTAAGGGCATGCAGTTCCCAGGAGAGTCCTGAGGGGACATGGTTGCCAGGTGAGTCACAAAGGCACTTAGTTGCTGGGAATGTCCCCAGGACACAGTTACAGGAGAGTCCCATGCAGTTGCCTGGATTGTCCTGAGAGCACTTGGTTGCTGGGAGATTCCTGACAGCACTCAGTGGCTGGGAGAGTCCTAGTGGCATGCAGTTGCCAGGAGAGTCCCACAGGACTCTGTTGCTGGTTGAGTCCTGATGGCACACAGTTGCCAGGAATGTCCTATTGTTTTGCCAATTATTAGGCCTAGCATATATGACACAGCCAGCATAAAGATAAAGCAATAACCAAATTGTATTTGATACAAAAGGGTCAGTACATGGGTGAGCACTGGGGGTACAAACAAGTCAGTCAGATTATACATAATTGACATCAAGCCCACTGACCCCAACAACGACACCACATGACCAACAATGGGTGGAATAAATGGTGAAATGCAGTCTCCCATAGAAGGGACAGGAGACAACCGAGTCAACAAGCCAAACACATCAGACCAAGGAAGCCACACACTGAATCTCTACACAGCCCACATTTACAAAAGCCAGACCTGACTGGAGCCCAGTCCCAGGGAGGCGGGAGGTCCTTCCCCAACAGGGAACTCTGCACAGCACACCCACCTCACAGACAGACACTGCCCCTTCTGCCAGGGGTCCCAGCTTTTATCCCTCAGTGGGACACCTGACCTTTGCTTACTGAATGCAGACACCTGGGGCTCCTTTACCTCATGGCTCTCCCTGCCAGGCCGGCCGCTCCCTGGAGGGAAGCCTAAAGGCAAACTCACCCCCCTTTGGGAAGGGCTGTGGGAATCACCTATATGTCGACCTTAATTTGGGGCTTGGGGTTGAAACTCCAGCATTTCACCTATGGACACACATTTATCGGTAGAGTCCTGTCAGCACTTGGTTTCCAGGGGGGTCCCGAGGGCATGTGGTTACTGGGAGAGTCCTGGAAGCACTTGGTTGCCAGGAGAGACCCTATGGCACCCCACCCAGACTGTCCCGACAACCGTGTGCCCTTGGGACTCTCCTGGCAACCACATGCCCTTGGGACATTCCCAGCAACGGTGTGCCCTCAGGACTATCCCAGCACTCACATGCCCTCGGGATAACCTGGTAACCATGTGCCGTAGGGTCTCCCCCAGCAACTGAGTGCCCTCAGGACTCTCCTGGCAACCGTGTGCTACCTGGACATTCCCAGCAACTGTGTGCGCTCAGGACTCTTGCAGCCACAGTGTGCCCTTAGGGCATTCCTGGCAACTGCATGCTATCAGGACTCTCCCAGCAACCATGTGCCCTTGGGACTGTTTTGCTGATTAAGGATACCAATTAAACTCAGACACCAGAGTGAAGAGCAAGCGTATTTTACTAAAGAATAATACAGAACAGTAAGAAAAGACAGATTAGTGCACTTAAACAAATAGGAAAATACAGGGTAATGCATCAAACCATTACTACCTGAGAGAGAGAATAGTGACTAAAAAAGATCCATCACCCCTTGCATATGTTACCATCATCCAGCCCCGCAGTGGCTGGGCAGCCCCGGTTACAGTGAGGGTTTGGAGAGCCTGTCCCGGCAAGGGGGAAATCCTACGCGGTGCATCCACCTATAGGTGAGGCTGACAAAGTCGCTGTGAGAGGGTCCAGCCTTATATACCAGAGATTGACAGGCCAGAATAGCTGGCACCTTTGTTTTGAGCAGAAATACCTGGTTTCAATCTCACATTAGCTAAGGGAGCTCCTCTGCTTATCTAATTGAATTATGCACAAGGTCTCACATCAGGTCTCAGCGACAGACAACTGTCTCCATGACTCTGGAGTTGCTGGGAGGGTCCCGAGGGCACTCACTTGCTGGGATGTCCTGAGGCCATGTTGTTACCTGGAGAGTCCTATTGGACTTTCTTGGCAACCATGTGCCATAGGGTCTGTCCTGGCAACCAAGCGCCGTTGGAATGTTCCCGGCTACCACCTGCCGTCAGGACTCTCCAGTAACCAAGTGCCCTCGGGACTCTCCCGGTAACTGCATGCGCTCGGGGCATTCCCAGTAATGGAGTGTTGTGAGGACTCTCCTGGTAAACATGTGCTGTCGGGAAATTCCTGGCAACCGAGTGCCGTTGGGACATACCAGGTAATCGAGTGCCCTCGGAACTCTCCTGGTAAACCACATGTCCTCAGGAATCTCTTGGCAACTGCATTCCCTCGGGTCTCACCCCATAAGCAAGTTTCGTCGGGACTCTGCCGGTAACGGCCTGCAGTCGGGACTCTGCTGGTAATTGCCTGCAGTCGGGACTCTCCCGGCAACCGCCTGCTGTCGGGACTCTGCCGGTAACGGCCTGCCGTCGGGACTCTCCCGGCAACCGCCTGCCGTCGGGACTCTGCCGGTAACGGCCTGCCGTCGGGACTCTCCCGGTAACCGCCTGCCGTCGGGACTCTGCCGGTAACGGCCTGCCGTCGGGACTCTCCCGGTAACCGCCTGCCGTCGGGACTCTGCCGGTAACGGCCTGCCGTCGGGACTCTGCCGGTAACGGCCTGCCGTCGGGCCTCTCCGGTAAGCGGGTGCCGGCAGGGCCCGTCCGGCAGGTGGCAGCGCAGACACACGCTGTAGCCGTGGCTGCCGGGCGCTGCTCCCGCACAGCCCCTCCAGGGCTTTCAGCGGCCCCAGGGTGTCTTGTGGCTGAAGAATTTTCACATTACTTAATGCAAAATTCATTAAAAACCATAACTGAGGATCTTAATAATAAGTCGCGGCAGATTAAAAAACAAACCAAAACAAACACAGTGGTAGCATGTAGTACGCTGGAAGCTCCTTCAGAATTTCAGAATTATTTTATTCCTTATCTTTCTGAAGCATACATGGAACTCAGCTATACTAACTGAACCAGCTCCTTTATTGATGATGCACACAGCAGCGTATAGCCTAAAAGCTCTTCCAGAAATCTTTCTTAGTTTGATGCCACCAACCATCTCAGTTCATTGCCCGAGGATCATAATATTTTACATTATTTTCAATTGCCATTTGAGAAACTCAACAAATACAGCGGGTACTTAATTGAGCCTCAGAATATTCCAATGACACTCCAACTAATTTCATTTTATTAATGGAAAAAATTGAAGCAAATGGAGAGGAGAGCTAGTTTTCTTTTTCAAACTCAAATGTCTCCCACCTGGCTCTTTACTAATCCTGCATTGTGTTGGCAAAAATGTCAGATAAAGGAGAATCAAGGTGCTAATTGCATACCTGTAAGCCTGACATTTATGCTGACATCCCAGTTGTTCGCCTGGCATCTTGTGAGAAGGCCATGTTTGAGAATCATCATAGGTCTTCCCTATGGCAGAGCAAAACTCCTACCTTTTTGTGCTAAGACTCGATGAGGAAATCCTGAGTCTGTGTAACTGGTAATGTAACTGGTATTCTAGAGCATCTTCTGCTGTTAAACTGTGGAAATCATATCAAAGTCTAGCATATAGGATTTTTACAAGTAACTTCAGTTTTTTCCCTAAGAAATAGCAAGATAATAGATTAATAATTATTATTAACAATTACTAATATAAAATATTCTTACAGCTATATTAAACTAATATAAAGCTAACTTGCACTTGACATAATCAGAAGTAATAATCCATATTGTTATGATAATTTAAAACCGGTTGGTGAAGGTAAATTCAGTCCCAGGTCCTAGCTTTTTGGAGCATCTTTCCTTGCAGGCTTTTTTCTCAGGTGACTGACCTGATGTTCAAACTTGGACGCTGGTCTTACACCGGTGGTCTTGGGAGGTGTTTTGCAGCAACTTTTGGAACCACTCCTAAAGGAGAGGAGCCTTTTAGTGTTTTGTAGGCAATTGGGGCCCACAACTCCTCTTGGGAGTTGATGAGCACAATGTGCCTGCTTATACTTAAAGGGAAAAAAGAGACAAATAAAGGGAATAATTTGTTTCTTGCACAGGCAATAATTTCCTCATCACCTTGTGAAGTGGAAAAGCTATGTAACTGCCCACAGTGGTGTTATGACACTATCTGAAGATGGGAAAGATATATCAGTTTACTTTTTAAAATGTAAAAGGCATTTCAGAAGGCAGTATGAAGTAATGCTAAGCAAAAATTTGAGACAGATGGGTAATAGAAAGTGTTATGGCAGGTTATATCTGATCACTGTAAGCCTTGGCTTTGTGTATTTGGCAGCATGGGACTAATGTTGTTTGATATAAAGAGAAAAGCATAAATTTTTTAACTACATATCCCTCTTTCTGCAGAATTTTGGGTCTTCCATGAAAGTCTCTTCAAAATATTAATGTAAGCCAATGAGGATCAGAGATCAAGGTGGAATGGCTGCAAGCCTGGATAATATATGCAGGTATTGCCAGCTACTCCAACAGCAGGCAAAACTGTTCCCTTCTGCACAGAGCTCTTTGGAAAGGAGAAATGCGTAAACCTCTAGACTTTAGCACATGGGAAAAAACCTATGTTGCTTTCTGGCACTGTCTCAGAAGCTACTCAGCATATGGCTGGATTTTCAACATATAAACTAGTCAGGACAAACATGCATTTTTTTTTTCTTTGGGTTTTGTTTTGTGTTGTTTTTTTAAAAAAATTATTTTCTAGTTCTTATTTCAAATACTCAAGGAATCAGCTGAAACTACTAAAACTTTTAAATGTTTAAGGATGTCAGACTCGCAGAGTGAAAATGGACAGAAACCTGCTGGGCCCAGCATTACATTTTCCTACCTAGAACAGGGGAAGCTGGATGGTGTGAGGGAAGCTGGTCCATTACTCTGATCGAAATATGGCAGAGCCTAGGGTTCGGGAATAATTAGATACCAGTCACAATCATTTCTAGATCATCTCCAAACACAGGTACTACTGCATCAGCATCATGGAAGCAAATCCAGTATCTATTTGACAAGAAAGTACTTACCTCTTGTTGGTGCAAGCTCTGGGATGATGTACATCTGTGATAGCCCCTGATGGTTCCAGTGTAACTTCATGTAGTGAAATTTAGAGGGATAAATTTTGGGGCTTTACTGTGTCCTCCAAATAACTTGTTTGAGCTTTCCAATCTAGGAATAACTGAAATGTGTTGCCTATAATAATGAACTGGAAGGACGACTTCATCCTACAAACCTGGCAGTTCTCTATTTAATGATAATTAACTCCTAAATAATTTACAGTCTCCTTTCTCTTACTAAAAACTAAAGTAATCAGGAACTTTATATTGTTGCCCATATATATATAGTCAGGTACCAGAGAGTGGAGATGACTTACCTTAAACAACAAGGTACTTATACTGTTAATTTCGCCTGTGGATACAAATCCCTGCACTCATTAAGGGATCAGATTTTTCTTGAACTTTACATACCTTAGGGATCTGTGTAGGTACAGGTGTGTAGGGGGTGGCCAGGCTTCTGTTTAGAAGGACAGTAATCCCAACAACAGCAGCTGTTACCACAGATGAGCAGGAGAAAAGCACTATCACACTTTATTTGTATGCTACAAAATTCATTGTTGAACTTTATTAGGTACTTTAATACCAAGCATACTTTAAAGTAACAAAAATTATTGTTATTACTTTTTACAGAAAATCAGGTATTTCAACAGTTTTCTTTACAGTTTGTTGACTTAAAAAAAAATTACAATTGACAAGTTACAATGGAGTGGGATGGGAAAGCCGTAACATTTAAAAAGATAAAACATACTATTCATACTGAGTCAACATTTAGTGATGTACATCCTGATACGTCTCTCCTTCTGACTGTGTACAAATGGTACATATTCACTGAGCTGCCCTGACAGGGTTGTGAGGTCTTGTGGTGACACTTTTTTTGCAATGTTTGTGTATATTTAGAAAGAGCTTTTACATTACACAGCCACCATGATGCAAAACTTAGTAGCCCATAACAAAATAATGTAATACAGAAAAACCCTGTTTCAGTGATTTCTGATTTTTTGTCACAGCAGAAGTGCCATGACTGCTATAATTTGGGATAGAGGTAAACCCAAGGAGCAAATGAAGACAGTGATACGACAGCACATCCAGACAGCAAACCCTTTCACAGGCTTTTGAGGTGAGACTGTGGCTGTGAGCCAACAAGAGCAGTGAATGAGGATGGGCTCCATGGGGAGACACCATTTAACAATGACTCCTGAATGCATGCGGCCCTAAGGGATGTGCGTTTTCCAGCTGACACTGGTTGGACTAATCACAGACTTCAAAACCTATCTGAAGTGGGACCTTAATGAGTTTATGCAGCCTCATGTGTAAACTACTTTATTTTTACCTTCCATCCACTTCAGGTCAGCAGTGGGTACTGGGAATATATTTATGGTGGTTGATTGATCTGGGTGGGGTTTTTGACTGGCTCTAAACCTGGTCCTGTGGAAGTCAGTGGAGTCTCCTACACACAGTTATGAGAGCAGATTTGGATTAAAAACAAGTTTTCTTAAAAAAATGCTGCCCAGATTTACACATAAATTTACTTGGTAGTTATCCACATGAGCATTCAGTCTCTAAGATAAGCAGTGCCACACTGGTACCTTGGTAGTTAGATAGAAGAGTTATCTAATTCCCTGTATTTATTTACTGACAGTTTGTTTAAAGATGGGTTTTAATTCAAAAATAAAAGGTAAGAGATCATGCACAAAATTCTGGAATAATTTGTGTTGTGTAGCCAATAGTCAAAAACCAGTTTTAACTCATGTTTTACTCATGTCTTCAGTGTATTGTGTTATTTGGGAACAACATTAGCAATGAATTATTATTTTAACCATTCCCCCCAAAAGCCATAGAATGAAGCAACAGGCTTAAAAAATCTGAAGAAATTAGCATTGCAGTGCTCATTTTGGGCTGGATTCAGATGCGATATGCATGAGAGGGTAGAAGAAATGTAGGAAGCAGCATGCTCCTGCCCAGTCCTGAGCCAAAAGATGCGTGCCATGCTGGGAGGTACTGGAGAGGAGCAGAGGAGAGGGGGTCCCTGCTTCCCTCCACTGCTCTGTGCCTGGCACTTGGCATCCAGACCTTTCACTGTGACATCTTTCTTGATATCTTGTGCCTCCCCCTGTTTTAGTGCTCAGTGGCTTCTGGAAATGAGGGTGCCTTTGGGGAGTGACCTGTTGAGCCCCCGTGGGGGGAAGCACCAGCCTCACCAATGCCCCAAGGCTCTGCACCCTCAGCCCTCACATAGCTATTTGCAATGTGTATTTGTTTACTAGTCTCTTAATTTATGAATTGAGTTTAAGGCCAGAAGGGATTGTTAGATCACTTCACCTGACTGGCATTAGCACAGGCCAGAGAGTGTCACTCAGCGGTTATATGGCAGGACAAGGAAAAGAATAGAAACACCCTTGCAGTAAGCAGCCGTATGTTACATTTAAGGGGTAAATTACTTTCTCCTACTAAAAAATAAATCAAGTGCTTTTATTTTGTCACTTCAAATACAAACAATTCTATGTGTCTTGGGAAATTATAGTATTATGATATTCAGTCAGACATATCTTATAGTATATATGCTTCATAGAACTAGAATATAAGTCAGAAATAATTTTTCAGTCAAGTTTGTTACAGACATAGATTAATTGGAACACATATGCAGTAAAAATTGAGAAGCTTTACAGTTTTAGTCAACTTATTATACAGTGAAGTAAATGAAGTGCAGCAATGTAGCAGTAAAAGTTATGCTTTTTCCACTAAGTGATGGAAACATTCAGAGAGTCTATTATAAATGCTAATTTAAGAGATGTCCTATCAGCTTCTTGGCTACTGGGATAGGAATAGTCTGGAGTTAACTGCCTCTCTACTGTGAAAGGTTTTAAAGCTTTTTGCTTTCCATCCGAATAAAAAAAATGACATTTACAAACCTCTTGAATGCATATATATTACATATGTTTATCTAGCAACAACTACACCCCTTTTAATTTATTCCCCAAATGTGACTTTTCATGCATGTCTTCTGGGTGCTGCATTCAGCAACAGTTTCTAATGAGCTGGTGTGTAATCCATGATTGCATTTCTCTTCTGAAAATCACTTCCACGTCTGGCTGATCTATGTTTAGAAGGTGGCGCTTACCCATCAGGCGTTTTTGCACTCGTCATCGTTCTTCTCTGTCGGAGGCCCTTTCCCAAGCTTCTTCCCATTTTAATGTTGATGTACAAAAGCTGTTATTCGTTTTGTTTTGTGCTCATTCTAGTGAAGATTGGCTTAGTAGGACTGTGCAAAACAGAGAGAAGAGAGAAGCTGGTTTACTGCCAGCGAACAAAAAGATGTTCACGCTGTGCTTGGCTCAGGGCAAGCCTCTGATCAATATTCTAATATACTTCATTATTTGCATTTCCATTTATCATGAAAAATGACAAGTTTAATCTTCAGTTATGACAAGGATTTGTTATCTGGAATTTTTATACATCAGTTTTCATCAGCTAATCAACATGGGAAGTCAAAATATTGAGATTGTTTCATCTAAAGTTTGAACAATATGAAAATAAAGATACAATGTGTATGGGGCAAGAATGACATTTGTTAGGTGAATATCATGAACCAAGTTAAAATCCTGACACTTCTGTTCCGTATCAATAATTTCTTTCACTCCCCTGAGCACACAATCTACATTCATAAAGAGGATGAAATAATACCTCGTGTTAAATTTCAAGGGAGCATACCCCAATGAGGACAGAGGTGCTTTCAACCCAAACTCTCTCTTAAAAACTAATTCTCACCCATCCAGTTTCCATATACTGTAAACAGAGCTGCATACACAGGAGAGCGGACACGGTCTGCGGGGGCACAGTGAGCAGGGTGACAAAGGCTCCCCCCTCCTTGCTGGAGGTGACTGCCCATAAGTCGGTGTCGGAGGGGAGAACAGGGGCCTAATGAGAATGTCTAAGTACTCACGTACACGCAAATATAAAAACCTGACTGCTCCAGCATTTGGCATTGAACCGAAGGTTCTTGCACCAAAGAGATCTGCAAATTCACCATTAGTTAAACTCTCCTGGATCACTCAGACTAAACCACGATGTCATTTGGCAGGCAGCCTCCCCACTGCCTCCTGTGAAAGGGTCACTGGTCAGAGGTCCTACAAGCTCGCAGCCTGGGGGAGAGGACAGCCACTTTCATCGCAAACCCGCTCCCCCCATCATAATGCAGGGGCCTCTGCAGGAGACTGCTGGAATGCAGAACTTGGAGAAATCACAAAAGAAAAGGAATGAATTTCATTGTGAAATGTCAGTGAACTAAGAGTTCCAGAACTAGAAACTCTTAAAAATGGTACTGTAAGCAGACTGTCATGTCACCCCCCACATTACATGGAGGAGCCACCTTCTCCCATTCCCACCAATTCCTCACACACCTTAACCCTCATGGTCACCTTCGCCTGCTGCTAATGCACCCACAGACACCAGGGAGAGTGATGCCCCCGAGCAGGATGCCCAGACCTGAGAGCTTGGGATGTGGTACCATGAACTGGGGGGGTCTGGTGCTGACTAACCCTTCTGCTGTAGACCCTGGGTGCCTGCTTCCCCATCAGCTTCCAACAAATTGACATTTTTCAAGCAAAGTTTATTTTGGAGGAAAATTTCTGACTTGTTATAGCCCATAGGTGTTCAGCATGTATCTGTAGTCCAAATATATTTTATAAAGGTGACACTTTTAATTGATGTTGTTGAGACTAGAAAGTTGCAAATAAACTATGCAAGAAGCATAAGGTGAGCTAAGGAGGGTCCTGCAGAACACAAATGAATCAGTTTTGCTTTCATCAGAAATGGATACAAAATATAGTGTTCACTGTGATAAAAGCATTTTAATGATGTATGTAATGGGGATGGTAGTTTCCAATTGTATAAGAAAACTTGCTATTGATAGCTCCATGAGCTTCCTTTTTCCCTTTAAAATATGTAGCAAAAATGAAGGATAAAGAATGGATGAGAAATCCACATATTTGTAATAAATAAAATCTATTAAAAATGGTGTGAGTCTGGAATTTTGGTGTATTTTATTAATATGGTTACTAATGTAATTAATAAGGTAATTTTAAATATATGTAAGTAGCACTACTAAAGAAAAGAAAAGAAAGAAAAAGTTCCTAAGCTTATTTGCTAAGTGAGATATGGGGTTTTGTGAGCCTCTTAAAAAATCCACAGCTGGTGAAACTGAAATCCAGGGAAAGTCAAAGTTTCATGGTGAGGAGCATGTGTCCTGACACTCCTAGGAACAATCTAAACTTAATAGAACTGAATGAGCCATTTCTTTCAATTATTTTAAATTGTAATTTCATGTACCTGTGTTATTCAAATCCTTAACAGTGCTTATGGAATTTCCAGCAGTACCCAGTGTTTCATGTGTCCCATATTAAAACCTTTATTATTTCTTTAGACAAATTTTGCACACGGGTGTTATATACATGGAAATTAAATTTAATAAATGCCAGAGGTGCCTACTTGATAAGGCAGAAATCACATCCAACATCCCTCAGTCCACTTTGTATCACATCATAGGCTTTTGACTCCTTGAAGTTTCTTTTCTTAAGCTACTTACAACCCTTTTCTAGTGCTGTTGCCTAGAAATCAGTTAATGAAAGCAGTCTTGTGAAAGCCATATTACCCAAACCACCTAGGTGCTCTGCTGTTAAACTCTCTGTTTAGTCTTGAAAGGCTGCCTGTTAGCTGACATCCTGACAACACAGTTACTCATCTTTGACCTGTTCAATTAGGGCAGTCACTTCTATTGACTGCAGAGCTGGGGTACAGTCAGCCTGGAGGGATTTACAACATTTTAGTGTTTATGCATATTTTCAGAGAGAGGCCACTGATATTTGTTTTGAAGATGAATCATGGGGATTTCCAGGTTGCTCCCTGCCAAGTTATAAAGCATGTACTGCATTTCGGGTAGTCCCTTACATGTTGTTACTGTAAAGGCAGTCAGATTGATAGTAAATATACAGAGAAAGGCAGACCTTCTAGGTCTGAATATATGTTCTCTCCAATAATCTTAACATTTTACACCATCAATTGTCACCAGCCATATTTATACGATTTTCTTTGCCATTTATTTGACTGGCATCTAGAAAGTAACACCTTTCCAAGAGTAAATATGTTATTTTTGCCTCCAAACACACAAAATTACTGAGCTAAAGAGCAACTGGCATTCATGGTCACACCAAAATTGGTGCTATTCCAAAACCACATCAGCTGTCAGAAGCCCATGGGCTAATGAAGCACCAGAGATTTCTTCCCAGTGCCTTCACAGTACTCCTCTAGCCTAGAGAGCGACGTTATCTCTCTTGAATGCTGGTGCTGTGTTTGGTGTATGGGAGGAGATGAAGGTGGAGAGAAACATTGCTGCTGAAGGTCTGCAATTGAAAACAGACATGCTAAGGCACCTTGGATAACACTGCTGCCTGGGCTGCAGGCCAAAAAAATTTGGAGAAGTTCAGTTTTAATGAGGTGCTTGGAGTTCTCGCCTTTCTGCTTATGATTTGGGTCAGTTCCTTGTAAGCACAGGTAGAGGGTTTTGTTTACATCAGGGTTGGCGCAATGCTCAGTATGTTAAAACTCCACTGCTACTGCATCCCAAAATTCAAATAGCAACATGCATTCAGGGTCTGGGCAATATCCAGATGTGTGTAATTAAAAGGCATGAAAGGTGGGTAGATGCCCAGCTGCATGGGGCAGCCATTGGAAGCTTCAGTGAAATCTTCTAATTTCCCTTTAAAACACATAACAAAACCTATGTGAGTGTACTGAGAAAGAAATTTTGTTTTCCAGGTGATGAGAGAGGAATAATGTGTATTCTCATTTGCCTTTAAATGTGTATTTCCATTTTCCTACCTGCTGTGGGTGCCTTTTCCCTCTTAATGTGCCGAGGATCCTTTGCCTTGGCCTCATGGGAGGGTGCTTATGCATTTCCCGGAGAGCCACCCCGGGGCAAATACTGTGCTCTCAATAGACAACTAGACACCAGCTCTGGTCTTCTCCAAACTCTAAGAGACCTGGTGATCCAAGCTGAAACTCCAGCATGTGTTTTGGAGATGCTGTCCAGAGATCATCCTGGAAACAGCTGTGTGGCCAGGAGGTGAATGAGTTGTGCTCTCTGGTGCAGTTTATAACACATTAAGGAGGGGACAAAGCTGCCCTATGGAGATGGAAGGAAGAATGAACAGAAGTTCCTCAACTGTTTTTCTGGCTGCCCTCTTTCAGTGTTTCACTGTTCAGCATCTTCTCAACAAAACATGATAAATGACCTGTCCACACCAGAGGTGCCTAAGTGCATTTTCTCCTCCTCTCGGCAAACCAGCAGGCAGGATCTGGCTACTGCCTGCTCTGCTGTCACTCACAGCTACCGAAGGCTAAAGAGGGCAGGGGTTAAAGAGACTGCGCAGCAAACCTTGAGGGGTTACTAAAACTTTTACAAAACTTTGGGATTGAAATTGTGGGATGGTTTTGTCCGTATGGCATTAGAGGAGAAGCTCATCTCAGCAGAAGGGTGCCTGAGCTGGCTCTTTTGCTGCAGCACTTCCTTGCAATAAAATAGAATTGAATCATATAAAAAATAACGAGGTTTTTACCAATTTGGTATGCAAGCCCTGTGAAACCAGAATTGAGTGGAATGGTAGGACTTAATCAGCAGGGTGGTACTTTGTGCACTCTGTTAGTGGCAGCAGCTGAACTCCTGGGCAAGAGCTGTAGGAAATGTTGCCAGAGCTGTAGGAAATGGTTTCAGGAGCATTTAAGAATTTTCTAAATGTCTATCAAAAGGTCACTCGGGCTGTTTTGCAGACAGAAGGCTCAGTTCATGGCTGCACTTCTAGCATCTGAGAAGACATCTAGCATCTATGCATTTCTAGCATCTGAGAAGACAGTTTCAGGGCCACAGGGGTGATGATGGTCAGAGTTAACCACTAAACAGACAGAATGCTGCTTTATTAGACACACTTTTCCAAAAAGAAACAGAAAAATGGCTGAAAGATCCAGTCAGATCAATTTTGCCAGGTTGCTGGTATCCGTGTACAACACACAGCTGGACAGACCTTTGCCATCAACAACTTGTATACTGTCACTCACAAGAAAAAACCCAGAGCGTTGGCAGACCTAAAGCTACACTCCTTGCACACTTAATGCTCCCAGTGACTGCCCTGCTGGCCAGATCCTGCTCTTCCCTACCAGACTCTGGCCAATTCTTGTAGTTTTAAAATCCAATTTATTCTTACATTGTTTTTTTTTTTCCCTTTTTCTGTTGCTCTAACACATGGGGGGAGGAAATGCCTGTCAATTCAGAGGCTGTTTGGTTGTAGGCAGTGTGCTATGGGGGGAGACAAGTGACACGACAGGGAAACATTATTTTCTGGGTTGTTTTCTTTTATTTCTGCAGACAGAATGCTTTTTGAAGCTGTTAATGTTTTTTGAAGCTGTAAGCAAAAGTGTCCAGAGAAAACTGTGGTTGTCAAAACAAATTAATTAAAACAAAATAAAGGTTTGAGCAATTAAGTCTGACCACCTTGTGCTGAGGTATGAAAGGAGAGATGTATTTGGAAATTAAGTCTGGAACCCAGGGTGTGTCAGGACAGTCTACCCATTTCTGGTGTTGACTTCTTCAAGTTCCTATTCTCTTACAGATGGAAATTTTGAGAAAGGTGAGGAGATTCTTTGGGATTAGAGAAAAGATGGAGTTTGGTCTTGGAGATGCATCTCATGTAATGTCAGCCCTCTCAGCATCAGGCATTGGGTGTGTGGCTCTGGGCAATCCTTGGAGAGGGACAGGGCCCTCCTGGGGTGACTCATTTCACCTTGGGATGGTTCCCAGAATAGATGAGTGCCATTGACTCCTGTGGGACTGTAAACCTGGATGAGACTCGAGGCCTAAGTCTCAGATGGACAAAGTGAGGTGCGTGAATCCTGGAGTTATAATTATCCTGCATCGAATGATTAACAGCATGCGTGGAGACATGAAGAGAGAAGCTACTGCCCACTCACAGAAGATAATCTTCAGTCTGAAATATCAAATTATTAGGCAGTTTTGGGTTAGTTATTTGTAACAGGCTGTCAAAGATCTTGTCTGAGCACAGCTTGAAGATGGGTATTTTTAGTCCTGTTGGGGCGAGCAGTTGTATACCAGGACTGCCTTCATGGGGGATCGAACGGCTTTGCAGAAGGTGGGTCTAAGATTTCACCCCCAGCCCTGGAAGGCTCAGTAAGATAAATTTAACAGCTTAAGGGCTGACCAACCTGAGTGTAAGGATGCAAGGAGCACGCCAGCCCAGTGGGAAGGTGTGAGCCAAGCTACATATGGCAGTCAGATTAGTTGCTCTTGTCAGCCTGGGGGAGCAGGTGAATTTTGGCTGCAAATCCTGAGAATGAGGGTTAGAGTAGCTTAAAGAAGGCACCTCATCAGAGCCTGACATTTTTCTTATTTCCCAAAGATCCTCCTTCAACTGCACCTAAATATAACCCAGTGTCAGTGACAGGCTCCAAAACTCTGAATATGGGCAGCTTCAAGCTTCCCTGCCACCCTTCCTAATCCCTGGCTCGGGTGGCTTTCCTCTGGTTTGAATGCAGCTCTGAGAATACAACATATGCATATGTGTTGATGAGAAAGACAGGAGGAAAGTGACAGGCAGAGGGAAGAGAGACCTATCCAAGGAAGGAGCAAGTTGTAGCTGTCATCCCTGTCATCTGCTGGCACCACTCTGGGCTGATGGAAATGGGGCTCCCTTGGGTGATGGCTCCACTAACCACACCTCACTACCAACAGGTTTTGGGTTCCTCAGCTGGGCAGCTTGGTGCTGCAGTGCTGTAACTGCCAAGCAAGCACGACCACCCCTCTGCTAGCATCACACACAGCACAGTGTGCCCTGAACAAGGGAGGAGGTTGTGTCTGCTTGAGGTGGGTACCAAAACACTGAGATGTAGTGATCAGATCCTGTTGAACAGTGGGCAGTGTTTTCCACCATTTCAATATTTGCTCTGTGTCTGTCAAGAAAAGGAAGATTTTTATCATCATGAACAAACAAAGCAAAAAGCCTCCTATTCTTTCTCCTACAGATTTTTCTTCTACTGTGGAGCATCACAGAGACGCTCCTTCCTCCGGTGGTCCCTTTCCAGAAGGCTCATCAATTTGTCTTTTGTACTTTGTGATGTTTCTGGCAAGTTTGGGATGGGAGTCACGTCTCAAGACAGGTTTGCTGGCATGGGAGATCTAGTATGTTGTTGGAAGGACTGGAGAGAGGCTGAAATGCCTTCATCAATAACGTCTTTCACATGAAGTAGCTTCCTGCTCCAGAGTTGTGGGCTTGAGTCAAGCAAAATCACTTACTTGTTGTTCATCTATTTTTATTTCCTCCATGTTTGCTGCAGTCTTTCTTTACCCAGATGGTCAAATAAATTGCTGTCACTAAACAGGAGTCCCTGAACAGTGATTCCTAAACTCTTCCTGTTCTTTAACTGTTTAATGAGAAAATATTTTACTTTCTTTATATTCTGCACATTTGCTGGAGTTGTTTTTCAGTTACTCCCCTGAAACAGAGAAGTTCTGTAGGTATTTTTGTTTGTTTCACCAGCCTTCAAGCCGTGTGATCAGACTGCTCAGAAAGCACTGCACTGTCTTTGCAGGAAAAAAAAAAAAACATTACAAACTTTGTTCTGTACTTGTTTACTGAGAGTCCCTCTGAGGATCCAGCCATGTCCGTGGAGGTTCCTTGATAAGGTCCTGGGCAGATAATGTTTGGATTGTCATTGTATATTCTTATGTGTTTTTTTAAATTTTGCTAATTAAAGTAACTTAGACAGTTTCAATCTAGTTTTATTATCTTTATATCTTCCAGGAGTTTTCTTGCGCTCAGCAGTGTTAGATGTTGACATTGGCACATCTTTGGTCTGGGAACACAAATCTTGTTGACATTGACACAAAGCTCTACTTGTCCAGGCTCAGCCATCCGGGAGGGCAGAAGGCAGCGCCTGGGGCCAGCACAGGCTGTGGGGAGCTGTGAGCAAGCCCGAGCTTGAGAAAAGCCAGTCACCGATTTAAGTGTGGTGCTCGGGCTTCACAGTGGTTCGAGCCTGCATTTCTGTGCAGCAGAGAGAGAGTAGGAGTTTGGCCCTGGGAGAAAGCCAAGATACTGAAGCAGATTCCTGAAGGTGCCAGCCAGGATCTCTGCATAAGGAAACTGCTACGATGGGGCTTATTTTAGTGGTGTGACAGAAAAGGAGCTCTGCTCTTTTTCAAACAGACTGGGTTTCTCCAAATGATTTCCCAATTCATATAATGAGTTTTGCTCCTAACAGAAAGCAGGAAGGCCATGACACTTCTCTGTCCCTTCTGGCATGTTAAAATGACATTTTTATTAATAAAATTTCCTGAAATAATTTGCTGATTTTTAATTATAACAATAATTAAAACATCTACAAGAAGTTCAGTTTAAACGTCTCAGAAAACAGTAAAAAATAGCATTGCTAGTGAACCTTAAATACGGCAGAATAATACAAACTTTTAAACTTCCTTTTCTTTGTGTGAAATGAATTTCCTTGTTCTTTGACCAGTGGCAAAGCTACGTGACCTGGGAGCACAGCACAAATCCCACCTGCTTCCTTGTTGTGCAAAAGGACATCCAGGGGTTTTCGGAACTTTCCCTCTGTAGGGATTTGTGCTGGTGGTAAGAGAAAATTTGATGAGTGGGTTGAGCCAGGACTGGGAGCGGGACTCTGGCTGCTGGGGCTTGCCATGGAGAGGAAGGATCCTGCAGCTGGAGGGCTTCATCCAGAGCACCTCTGGGGCAGGGGCTGGCCAAGGCAAGGCTGTGTGTGGATCCTTCACTCCTGTTGGACTGGTTGGCTGCTGTAATGTTGGGTCTCAATCAAAACCTGCTAATGAGCTGTGAACATTGATCCCATTTCTGCCTCTCAGAAAGATAGAAGTGCCAGGTTATATTTATGAGAAACAGAAAGATAAGGATTTGGAGAAGCTTTAGTCTGAGGTTTCAAAACTGCAGCTTAATGATTAGTTTACCTGAGCACAGGAATAATAATTAAATGGCTATATACTCTCTAGGCAAATATGAGATATTTGGGGCTGTGCCTAAGGCCCATAATAATTTCCAAAGCTATGAGATTACATGTCAAACTACTGAAAAAATCTTGATGAAGTTAGGTGATACACAGCTAGAACAGAGGCTAGATTTGGGAGATGGCAAAGCCAGGGTTTAAGGGGAGGATGAGGTTTTTGGTGACCACCATCCATCATGGAAACCTGTCCGATGTGCAGCAAGGAGTGTGTTGGATGCTTATGGTCCAATGAAGGTATTGTTTCAGTCATCTTCCCTTTCCAGCTTTCCTGCAGAATTGCTGCAAAACCAATTTATGCAGGTTTTGGACAATATATAAGGATTTATTATTGCCATTAATTTATATTATTCCTTTAAACATTTTTTCTGAGTTTTGTAGGAGTGTTAAGTGCACTCTTGTAAAAGAAAAAGAGGAGATTCCTTCCCTGAAGAGCTGTCAGCACAGAAGGCAGATTGTGATCAGCAGCGCAGAGAAAAAACCGTTCACAGAGAAGGAAGGGGAAGGTGGTGCTAGGAAATTGCCAGCTGAAAAGCATGCAGGAAGGCAGGCTGGTTTGCAGCAGCCCTGAATGACAGGTGTGGTACAGTGTCCTGGTTGTGCTTTTTCTCCTCTGGGTCAGAACAGGAAGGTGACAACCTGGTGTAACCAGCAATCCCTGCAGTTTCAGGCATATGAGGCTTAGCAACTGCTGTGCATCTGAAATGGCGATGGCAATGAAAAGAGCATCACTCCTAACGTTGCCTTCCTCCCATCTGTGGGAGCTGATGGCTCCCATCTCTTCCTGCTTCCCACAGGGGCCTTGCAGGACACAGGTGTTCCCTCTACACCACTTTCTGCACCCAGCATTGCTTCATCTTCCTAATGCTCCCTTGCAGCTGTTTTCTGCTCTTCTCACTACCCTATTTCTGCACGCTGCTACACTCCCTGCACACTGTCCCTCCTGGTGATGGCTCTGCTATGCGATGCCCTCAGAACAGAGACGAAATAAATACCTCTTCAGGTAATCAGTCTGTAAGCATCTCAATACATTCAGTGTTTTTTAGCCCTGTCCTTAAGGCCTGTCTATATGAAGGAATAAAAATAGGAGCCTTAACCATATGAACTTCACTTGTAACCTGAAGTGTCTCTTGCAGAAGTGAGAAGACCAACAGTGGTCTGAAGGACAGCTCTTTCTACAAGCTCCCGCTCTACAGCAGAGCCTTCTCGAACACTCAAATGTGGCATCCATGTGGTGCTGTAAATAGCTCACCTTATTCCCTCATCTGGAAGCATATATCTCATACAGCGTAATATTGGCTCCAGGGCTTAGGAGCCTTGGTGGTTTCTTCCGCCCTTCCTCCCTACACCTGACTCACACAGACACATGGCCAATTATCCATTAGTTTGGCTATTCCCACCAATGACTGTAAGTCAGTTCTTGTGTAAATGCCAACTTTCTACATAAGGATGCCGTTGTAACAGCAAGACAGCAGGCTGGTCTCAAGAAGCAACCAGCCTGGTGGAAAACACTAACAGGGAGGGGGAAAACGCCAACTTACCATCTCAAACCAAAACCCAGTTTCAACAAGATTCCTCCAAGCTCAGACACCCTTCCTCAGAGACTGCAATAGTTTAGAACAACCCATTAGATAAAGAACACACTGATAAAGATTTACTCAGAAATTAAGCTCCATAAAAATCCATAAAAAGGGGGGAGCTTAGACAAAGGGAAAACAAGTCTGATCTACACAGTTACATCTGCAGCAGCACTCCCTGAGGAGCTGTGCAATAAGGCCTTTCACTCCACTTACAGCTTTTAGTATGGGGGGTTAATGCACTATCCTGCTGTGTATCACAGAATCATTCAGGAAAAGACCCTTGGGATCATCGAGTCCAACCACCAGCCCTACTCTACAAAGTCCTCCCCTAGACCACATCCCCCAACATCTCATTCAAATGACCCTTAAACACATCCAGGGATGGTGACTCCACCCCCTCCCTGGGCAGCCTATTCCACTGTCTGACCATTCTTCCTCTGAAAAATTTTTTCCTAATGTCCAGTCTAAACCTCCCCTGTTGCAGTTTAAAGCCATTCCCTCTTGTCCTGTCACTAATCACCTGTGAGAAGAGACCAGCACCAAACTCTCTACAATGTCCTTTCAGGTAGTTGTAGAGAGTGATGAGGTCTCCTCTCAGCCTTCTCTTCCTCAAACTGAACAGTCCCAGCTCCTTCAATCACTCCTCACAGGATTTGTTCTCCAGGCCCTTCACCAGCTTCGTTGCCCTCCTCTGCACTCGCTCCAGCACCTCGATCTCTCTCTCGTATTGAGGTGCCCAAAACTGGACACAACACTCCAGGTGTGGCCTCACCAGTGCAGAGCACAGGGGGACTATCACCTCCCTACTTCTGCTGGCCACACTATTGCTGACACAAGCCAGGATGCCGTTGGCTTTCTTGGCCACCTGGGCACACTGCCGGCTCATGTTCAGCTGCTTGTCAGTTAGAACCCCCAGATCCTTTCCTTCCAGACAGCTCCAGCCACACGTCCCCAAGGCTGTAGCCATGCATGGGGTGGTTGTGGCCCAAGTGCAGGACCTGGCACTTGGCCTTGTGGAAGCTCATCCCCTTAACGTTGGCCCCCGATCCAATCTACCCAAGTCTCTCTGTGGAGCTCCCCTGCCCTCACGCAGATCGACACTCCTGCTTACCTTGGTGTCATCTGTGAACTTACTGATGATACACCCTATGTCCTTATCAAGATCATCAATAAAGATGTTGAACAGAAATGGTCCCAACACCGAGCCCTGAGGAACACCATACAGAGAGCCTCCACATTCCTTCCGGGTGGGGCAGGGAAGCCCCCAAGCAGAAGGCCACAACTGGCAACCCCAGAGAGTCCTTAGCAACCAATGGACAGAACGCTCCCAGGTGCTGCCGCCACTGCAGCGACACCAACATCTTCTGCTTCAGCCTCCCCAAAGGCTCCCCAAAACCTTCTCCCAAGGTAGGGACTGACCCCATCTCCTGTAGCCTGGGGATGCTCTGGGGGACAGGAGCGGAAGTGACCACTGGCCATCACTCCTGCCTCTTACTCAGGCTTGGCCAACCTGTGCCCACTGCCCAGGCAAGAGCAGCACTTCCCCCGGCAGGGGGGGCACACTGGCAAGGATGGCAACCCCAGCAGATACAGCCAGCTCACCCATCTCCCCTCCAAGCAGTGAGTAGCTCCCTCCTCTGACACCCCGGCCTGTGGTGGGGGAGTGCTACAGCCACAAGCTCCCACGGGCCTGGTGCAGAGCCAGGGCATGTTGGCAATGGGGGCCGGCTTGGCGGGTGCCCCCCGAAGGTCGCCCTGGCCCAGCACGACTCCACTCTCCCCCACAGGGCTGCAGAGGGCTCCTGGTGGCTCTGAATTTCCCCCACCACTCTCCCACAGCCAGCAGATGGACACCAACCTGCCTCCACTGGCCACTGCCACGCTCAGCCCTGGTGCCGCTTCTCTGCCAGGAGCTGCCCTGTGGGGCGACTGCGGGACTCCCCTGTCCTGGGCAGCTCCTGCCACCCCCCAGAGACAACCACGTAGGTCTTGGGGGAGAGCGGACCCCCCAGCCCCTCCAGGGCTGCGACTGGCCTTCCCTGGCTACCAGCGCATGGAGAGGCACTTGGCACAGCTCAGCCTCTCCAGCACGGCCACACCCGTGGGGGCACCCCTGGGCACCAACAGCACCCTGTGCAGCGATGTCCTCCTCAGCTCCTGAGCTGTTCCCTGCCACCGATGGCCGGGTGACACCGCGCTGCTCTGGGAGATGCTGCTGCTCTGCTCCCTGGCCAGCCACCACAGTCCCAGCAGTGGCCCCACGCCCAGGGGCCCTGGTGGCACTGCCAGAGCCATCCCCCACCGTGACATCCACTCGCTCGCGCTGCCCCAGGAGCTGCTCACACCCAGCTACTGTGTCCCGGAGACCAGCGAGGATGCCAGCCTGAGCCTGCAGCACTTCGGGATGGGGCCCCAGGACCTGTGCTGGGACGCACGGAGGGACCGACCACCACTCCGGCCTGCCATCTTCCAGCCTGGCAGGGGGGACACCAACACCGGGGCCGGCCTAGAAAAGCGGGGCCAGAAGTGTAAGACCACCTGCCCAAACCCACCCAGCAAGCAGCTGGCACTGGGCTTGGAGTGGGGGATTAGACCCACCAGAGGGAAGAGATGGAGAGCCGGGGGGTGGCACGGGAAGGGTGGATCTGGGCCAGGCCACGGCCTGCTGTGACAAGCCAAGAACTTGGAGGAACATTTTCTTTTCTCTTGTTTTTTTTCCATTAAAGCCCTTTTACCACAACCACTCTGTGCCTCGGTGGGAGGGGGAGGGAGCCTGGGGGGCACCGGGAAACGGCACCCAAGAGCTGCAAAAGCCCCGCTGAGCCCCAAAGCAGAGCTGGCCAGCCCCAAATGGCACCGAGCCATCCCCCGGGCTGAGTCACCACCAGCACCAGCAGGGCAGGCCATGGCTGGGGGGGCTCCACCGGCACCTTTCTCGGGGGAAGCAGCCCTTTGATGGGGGACCCAGCACAGATGGCTCCCACAGGACTCACAGACAGAATCAGAGATTCACAGAATCATTCTTTTAGTATGGGGGGTTAATGCACTATCCTGCTGTGTACCTCTGGTAAAGCTCTAATCTCCCAACCCCTGAACAAATGACTTTTGTCCCTCCTTCCCTCTCATTTTCCTCCATCAGGGTATGGCCAGATCAGTGGTGGAAGCACAGGCGACCCTACATGTAGCCTTAGTGCCAGGCTGCTCAGGGACTGGTGCCGCTGCTGCTGGTTATGCTGGGGCTATAAGGGCTCAGTGCTGTGCCCCTCTCCTCCAACAGACCCTGGCAGTGTTGACTTTTCAGTGGAGGTGCTGCCTGTGTTTGGTATCTGGCACCAACTGAGACACCTTCTTGGTGCTTAAATAATAATGATGGATTTCTGCTCTGGAGTGATAGCTTGTGTTGTGCGGCTGGGTTAATGTATGTCAGCTGTCATCGTCCTTGTCAGCCGCTGCTGTCAGTGAGCAGCAGATAAATAAATCTGTGATGATGCATAGCCTGGAGAGAGCAGGGATTAAATATTTCATTGCTTCAGACACTGAAACATCTCCTCATCTGGAGTCCTTTTCTACCGGTCACATCTTCTCCAATTGCCCCAGCCCTGGGGAATAGCAAAGGCTGCCTGGGTTTCTGAGACCACAGGGCACGGGACTGCCAGCAGCAAAGTCCCTGCAGCCAGGGCGAGCTAAGCTCCTGCTTCAGTCCTGGAAAATTTGAAAATAAGCAGAAACTCAAGGAAAAAGAAAAGCCGCCTTCTTTCTGATGTGCCTGACAAGGCAGCTGAGCCTCGTTGCACAGATCAGATGGCCTAGCACCCATCTTCGGCTTCCTCTGGGACACACTGCTGAGCATCCTGTGTCTTCCTTCTCCGAGGTGTTTCACAAAACCCATTGCTAGCAAAGTCTCAGATTATTGATTGCTTGGAGACAGGAAAAAATACTGTTATTCAGATTTCTTCACTCTCCTGAGCTTTCCTGACATTGCCTGTAAGAACTTTGTGTTGAAGGGATTTTTAGTGCAAAATACCAATTTGTTGAGACTGACTTTTTCTTGGGTGCTTCCTGTTTTTATCACATCAAAGGAGTTATTCTAGGGGGATGTGGAAAATGAAAGAAAATGCTCTGATAAACAAGGTCTTGGCTACTTTGGAAAGTGGCACTTTTAGACTGACTACCTACAGAATCAAATAAAAATGGCTTTTTTTTTGTTCCACACCAGAAGAGAGAGAAGACGCATCCTGTCAACACTGCTCATGAAATGAAGTCGTTGTTTTCCAGAAAGCCTTAATGAGACAAAAACCTTCACAAATCAGGGAGACATACAAACATGAGCTTCTGAAAAGTCTGATTTCTTTCTTATTTACCTCACGTTTCCTGAGAGCTAGGGATTTTCTTTGCAGTTATGAGAAACAGAAGGATTTGGGCTTTTTTGAAAGCTGAGATTCAAGTGCAACATGTGATTCAGAGTTGGAAAAAAAAACATAGCATGAACAGCTATGACATTTCTAAACCTGTAGGTAACTTCACATTTAATCTTCATCTTTTCCTCCTCCTTATATGATCTAATCTCCTTCTTTTGCTGTGCTTTTTATCGGGACAACAGATATACCGTATCTTGCATGTGGGTATGTTCCTATAAAGGTCTGTGTTTCCACTGACTCTGAGGATTCGGTATCTGGACACCAGCAGAAGACAAGTGTTGAGGCTTTGCAGGTGGATTTTTCTGCTTCCCTATTATGTAAGGTGCCAAAATCAGTATTCATATGCACATTGCTAAGTAGCAGCATTTCTGTTTTTTTTGGGGTTTTGTTTTTCTTTTTTTTCATCTAGGGCAAGTATAGTTTGTGCTGTCTTATATAAAAATAGCAAATTTTATGAGATGCATTTTCCTCAGGCCCCATGAATAGAATTTGTTCTGTAATAAGAGACCAATGTGTTTTAATTGCTTGTTGTAGACTATTACCTGTTAAATTTGTCTGAAAGTGTGACATCAGCAAAAAACTTCTTTTCTGTTTTGCTTCCTTATACTTTAGAGCTGTCAAATAACTTCAACATCTAAGGATAAAACATGACAGATGTCTCAAATATGTGACAGGTCATAAATATTGATTCTTCATGTTACCTGCTAATGAAACATATGCCACCGTGGGTAAATCTTAATTTGGATTCCTGACTTCTGATTGTTATAACCACTGTTTAGATTGCAGTCTAGAATTATGAAGTTATGAGTTTGGTCTAGGAAATGTTAAAGCCTGTAAATAAGGAATGTTTTACTTTTCTTAAACTAGTGCTTTATCACTAGATTCCCAGCCATATTTTCTGTTACAATCTACATCTGCTGGGAACCCTTTTGGACCTTTCTGGTTCCTTTTTGACTCAGTAGAGCCAACTCAACTCCTAAGATCATAGGATAATAAGAAGCACTGTGGATCTATCAAGGACTTCTCGTTGGGATTTTTTTTGAAGATAAGAACCATCTCTTGATTATGTATGAAATAAATCATATTTACTAGATTATTTTTAGAATTTCCCTGGTTAATCTTATAATATTCAACCTTTTTAGGTCAATTTCAACTAGCAAAGTCTCAGATTGGGCTTTCTTGTCTGGTCGCCCATGAAAACTTTGTCCAGCAGCATTTCTTGGCTAGACCTCAGTGTGTAATATCTGGTAGCAAGAAGGAGATGCTGCCCTATTTGAACCTACCTTTCAAGCAAAATGCTAGAAAATAATGTTCAAAATTAGATTTGTAATCTCTGTTGAGCAGGGATTGTGTCTCATACAAGTTTGGGGGCCAGAAAAAAACCACAGTGCTTCCACAGTGAAACAGTGGCAGCTGCCAGGCTCCTGGCTTGAGCTTTACGAGCAGATATATGTCATATCTTCACTTCTAAAGCACTTCCCTGTCTGTGACTGAAAAATTCTCACAGGAAAGTTAACATTGTCCCTCCTAAAAGGAGCCCTTTCTAGTGTGGTGAGCACCCTTTCTAACCGTGGAACTGTGTGCTTTCAATGCAAAACTATCCAGGGCCAGAAAAGCCCCAGTGCAAGGATCCGTTGGGAGACTGGAAGACATTCAGCGCTGAGATTAGGAGGTCTTGGAGTCTGCCATGGTCTCTGCTGCTGTTAAGGGGAGATCCCTGCTATCCATAACTCCCATGCCTGGGAAACTCACTGGCCCACAAGTGCCAAGCAGGGTCCTTGCTCCTGGTGGGATGAACGGTGCAGAGGAGCAGATGTGCTTTAGGCTATTTTACTGGAAGCTGAAGGATATATCTTCTGTGTGTCTTGGGATGGCTCTTGCATGATGCACCATGAAACTATTCTCAGGGAAGATCCAGCCCCAGGAGGGCCGAGAATCATAGGACAACTGCAAGCAAAAATACTGCCCCTTGTCTGAGGGAAGGGAGTGCCAACATGGTCAGGTCTGACAGCAGGAGTCCAGTGCAGCTAGACCTTGTGAGTATGTCTCTCTGGTTTCAGGGCATCCTTGTGTAATCAATTTGCCAGGAGAACTGATGCTTTCACAATACTTCACCCAGGAATTAAGCTGAGAAGACCAGCCCTTGCATCACAGCATCCCCATCAGTGATGGATGAAATGAAAAAAGGTCTAGTGAAAGTATAGAACAAATATTTGATGAATACTGGTTGATGTAGCACCTGTGTGCTTGGAAGATTATCTATTTTGCACTTATAAAAGTCAATCTACTAAAAGACTTGAACCATCCCTGCAAATCTTGTCTCTGGTATTCACCATTGGGGCTACAATCTGAAAAGCATTCTCACAGCATTTAGCAAACACTATTTAGATAAACTGTGATGAAAAGCTATGCAATACTTGTTGGAAAAACATACTGTTAGAGTGTTGATTAGTGGTTCACTGGCCAGCTGGAAGGACTGCATTTATTAGAGTTTCATGGGTATTTGTCTTAGGTCTGATGTTGTTAAAATATCTTCATTAACCACTTGGATAGTGCAATAGAGGATCTCCAATGGAATATAGGATGTCCTCTTCCATTTGTAGACCACAGTTATCCAGGCTGCAGGTGTGTTGTAGGACAGAAACAGTATTCAACATCTCTAATGAATTAGAGAAATGGCCTGAAAAAATAGGACACAATCCAATAGTGGTATGTGCATGGGCAGAAAAAGGAGTTGTACTAAATGTAAGTTAGGGACCAATTGACCACACAAGTCCATGAGAACCTTCTGTTGTGAGAAAAGATAAATGCCCTACCAGGATGTGCAGGCAGGAAAATCTGTCTGCAAGATGTGCAAAGCGACTCTACCAGCCTACTCAGCAAGGCCTTGTCTGCATGATTTGCTTTTTGGCAGTAGACTCTCTATAAGAGAGAAGTGGACCTACTGGGTAAAGACAAGTGTGGAGAATAAGAGCGATCAGAAGCTCTGGAAATCTTAATGTAAGAGAAAACACGGACAATTGAGCTGTTTAGTCTAGAGGAAAGGACACTTACTGGACATAACACTCTTAACTATGAAAAAAGCTGCTGCAAAAGGGAACGGAATAAATCATTCTCTCTGGGGATGTGACAAGTATTGGGCTTAAAGTGCAGCCCGGGAAATTTCACTTTCACATTTGCAAAAGCCTGTCTAGGATAATGCCCATCGGCCAGTGGATCAGCTGCTGAGAGAGGAGGAGTGGGAGCTGGTAATGCTGGGGGGCCCCACATTACTCCCCCCACCAAAATGCTCCCACTCCCTACAGCCAGGCATAGCTGGAGACACATAAAGAACACGTATTGTCCCCACTGACATCCGACAGGGAGAAAGGAAAAGAAAAAGGCACTGTCTCCATCTTACACCCCCTGCTCCTACAGGAGGTAGGACAGCCCCTTGGGGATGCTGGACTGAAGAGGCTATTTGTAAGCCAGGGCTCAGGTGACAAGCAGTGACTTGCTGTTTGCAGTTTCCCCAGATGGAGGGACTAACTTCCATAGCGACATCATGCTTTCTCCCCAGATGACTTACACAGAGGGCATTTCCACTGATCAGGGAAAGAAAGATTCCCCAGCCTTTATTTCTGTGCCAACTGTACTGTCTATTTTTAACAGCAAGCTGCCATTAGCATTTGTTTGCTAAAAATAAACGTATTTCAAATGCAGTTCATTACCTAGCACATTAGGGTAAAGGCAATTTATGCTTCAGTCAAGAAGAAATATTTTTAAGAGATAAATTGTTCATGCAAATATCTGTGGCTTTCACTCAGTGCACGTGGTACCAGCAGAGATGGTGCTCTGATTTCAGTCGATTAATGGGATAGATCACAAAATTCAGGAAGCTGTTGAGGAGCTCGGTGCAATGTTCTATTTTAACTTAATTAAAAACATGACCACAATTATGTAAAAGAATAAAAAAGAGATGGGGAGTGTTAGAAACAGTTATCCCTTATAGCTGCAGCATAGCAGAATTATAACAAATGGGCAGACATGTTTTTTGGGAAGAGGATATCTTCATTATGTTGACCATAATGGCTTCCTAAAACCTAAACATCACTGCTTCTTGCTTGCAGAACAGGTGAATATTACAAGGGTGTAATTCTGAATCAGAAAATGCCAGTGCATAAGGATTCTGAAGTGGGTTGAGATGAGCTGCTGAGCCAGGAGCTGGATGGTGATCTCTGGTGAACCTGTCCTTCATTAATCACCTAATCTCCTTTTTATTTTTTAAAAAATAATTTTAGCTTCCAAAATGTTTTGTGAAAATGAAGTATTTCAAGCAAAACTTGCTAGTTTTGATGGCACTTTTAGCAGGAGGATTTCTAGGGCATGCAGGAATTACTGCTCTGAACCAAGGTTCACAAGTAGGAACTCAACCTGAGCCTCAGACTCCCCTCTCTCCTTCCCTTTATAATTCAGAACGAAATTACTGTACCATAAATAAATAACAAACCATAAAAAGATAAAGTCGACGCAGAATCTTCAGGATATTTGGGAGAAAAGCAGAGCTTTTATTTCCAGCCAGTGCTAACGGGCAGGATGCAGCAGGTCCTGCAAAATTTGGTCTGATTTTACCCACTAGAGGGGAGTGCTGTACCTATGGTTACCAGCTCACTCACAGCAGTACTGGTAATTTCAAAATAAATGGCATTACTGAGAAAATTAATTAATGTTTCTTGTAATATAATTTAAAAGAATGTAAAATTGAAATATGCCAGACACCGTTGCTAAATGTTCAAAATGAAAAAATAGAAACTTCAGTTTAGGATCATTCATTAAACAACATTTTGAAGTTCCCAGACTTTATTTTAAAAAAAGTTAAATCTACTAGTTTATCTGAAAAATGTGAAGTTTTTTCTTTATTGTTTTGCAATTCACAAATTTATGCAGTTATTTAAATTAAAACACAGTCTGTTTAACCTCAGAAACTTTATCTATAAAATGCTCCTGATGATTCACAGTAATTTGTGTTAAATCTGCAAAAGTCAACACCTTGCTGTCCCAAAATAGTTTGGTGGCAGGATCCTTTAGCTAGTAGCAAACACCTGAAACAAAATGCAGAGAGGGAAGTAAGAGCCCAGGTGTGTTTCCCACCTCTGATGTGCTGCTGGGGGAATGCCACAGCTGGTGGGATAAAGAAGGCTCTGAACATGGGAGGAAAGAAATCTCTGATTTCTTCTCATGGCCTCTTATCTATATAGCTTTGGTACTTTAGCAGTTCCTTGTTGCCTGTTTCACCAGAAACATCCACTGAAGTAGCACAAGTTAAGGCACATCTGCAGTTACTGAGGTTTAAGATTCCAGGGACAGGGAATTTGTCAGCACTGGTGTCCACTGGCAAGGGAGCTGGTTTTGGCATGGGTGGTCCCAAGACTTGCATTTAAGCTGGTTGCTCCTGCTGCTAGGCTTTATTTTACAAAGCTTTATTTGCGTCAGTTCTGACTGACTAAAGACAGCATTAGTGGGAGATGCCCTCCTCCCACTGTGATGCAGCCACATGTGGGGCGTGCTGTGATACGTCCCCTGCCACAGTGGTGGTCCTGCGGGGGGGCCTGTGTGCACCCCTGCTCACTCTGGCACATATCTCTGGCAACTCCAACCTGTTGTTTCTTACTGGACTTCTACTACAAATCTTTAAACCATAATTCATATTTTCCATCTGCCAGTTCCCTACTGTTTTCTTGTCTCAGTGTCACAGAGTCAGAAAACTGCAGAGATTGGCAGGGGCTTCTGGAGTACCTAGTCCTACCCCACTGCTCAGAGGAAGGTCAGCTACAGCAAGCTGCTCAGGGGTGTGTCCAGTCAGGTTTTCATTATCTCCAAGGATGGAGACTCTACCACCTCTCTGGGCAGCCTGTTCCAGTACTTGACCATGCTCACCATAAAAAAGTTTTTACTTATGTTTAAACAGAATTTCCTGCATGTCAGCTCATGCCTGTTTTGTCTTATGCTGTCCCTGAGCAGCACTAAGAAGAGTCTGGTTCTGTCTTCTTTGCTGGACCCCCATCAGGTATTTATATACATTGATAAGGTCCCCCTTGAGCCTTCTCTATTCCCAGTTGAGCAACCCCAGTTGTCTCAGCTTTCTACCAAGGTCCTTTCCTACCAAGCTGCTTTCCAGCTGGGTGGCCCTCAGCATATACTGGTGCATGGGGGTTGTTCCACCCCAGGTGCAGGACTTGGGGTTTCCCTGTGCTGAACTTCATGAGGTTCCTGTCCACTCATTTCTCCAGCCTGTTGAGGTCCCTCTGGATAGGAGCACAACCCTCTGGTGTATCAACCACTTCTCCTAGGTTTTTATCTGTCACATCATCCAGCTGGACTTCACGCCACTGATCACAGCCCTTTAAGCCTGGCAGTTCAGCCAGTTTTCAGTCCACCTCACTGTCTGTTTATCTAGTCCATACTTCATGAGTTTGTCTGTGAAGTTGCTATGGCAAACACTGTCAAAAGCCCCGCTAAAGTAAAGATACACAATGTCCACTGCTTTCCTCTAGACCACTGAGGCAGTCATGTCACCATACAACGTTTTCAGGTTTGTCAGGTGTGATTTCCCTTTTGTAAATCCATGCTGACTACTTCCAATCATCTTCATGTCCTTTGTATTTGGAACTGGTTTCCAGGATTGTTTGCTCCATCACCTCCCCAGGGACTGAGGTAACACTGCCATGTCTATTGCACATCCTGTCTCGGAGATAGAAGTGATCCTGAATGTCTTGTCTATGGTATTCCCAAACTGACTGAAATTTTTAAATGACTTTTTTTATTCAGTTACTGAATAGAAAAATAATTTCCCTTGTCATCTTCTTGTTATGGGAATGGCAACCTTTTCAGGTGCCCTCCCAAGGAACAGTTTTCCTTGGCCACTCCCCTCATCCCCCAACACTTATTTTCCTGCTGTCCTCTTTGCAGGGAGTGTGACCAGGACACCAGCCCAGTGCAGGTGAATCATTGGGGTGTTTCATCACATGCTAGGCTTACTCCAGAGGACTGAACCTCTGCATTCAGATGCTACAAGGAGGGAATGCAGTGGGAGCTGAGAGCTGCTCAGAGGATGGAGTAGGTAGTATGAAGATCTTTTAAAGCTGCCTTTTCTTCTCTCCCCCCTCTCTTAATTGATTCTTGATCCTGAAGAAACTCCTATGGGCCCAACGGAAAGGCAGGGTCCTGCTGTCAGAAACCTCTCCTTCCTCCTTCTCCCTGCCTTATTTTCTTTGTTCCTCTGCAGGTGACAGGCACTTTTCTCCCATTATAGAGGTTTTCTCTTCCTATATCCATCACAAGTTTCAATATCTCCTCTGTCCTCTTCTGCTTTCCACCTTCTTTTGTATTCCAAGAAGAGAAAAGGAGGGAGCACTGGCATCCCAATTATTTATATGTAAATATTTTCTCTACTTTTGTCCTGATTTAGCAAAATTTGGAGTCCTGCAGGAGCAGGCAACACAGTCCCTTCTATTCCCATCGGGCATCCTTGCAGCTTTATTCCTGTCTAGCAAAGCAGTTTACAAGACTGATGGAAAACTGACATTCTTTTATCCCTGCTGCAAAACTTGTTTCATAATTATGTTCCCTATTCTAAAATGTATATGTGGCCTTAATCCTTCTAATATGTGGGGTTTAATATGTATAAAAAGTCTGCTATGTACATCATCTCAGCACAGAATTTCAATTGATAGAAAGGCTGAGACTGAATTAAAAAGGAAGCACTGTGCATGGCAATGAGCTCATTTTGACAGGCTGAATTAATTTTAAGTAATAAGGAAGTAATTTCCATCTCACTAAATGCCTGCGTTTTTCTGCAAAAATAAAACACTATAGTCAGAAAAATACTCTTGAGAGATGTCTCTCATAGACATAAGTAAACCAGATAGCAATTTAAAAAGTAAATAAGTCATAATTACAATAGTAAAAGGTAGTATTAAGTATCAATACACTTCAAGCCCAGCTGCTTTGATTGAGTTCTGTTTTATCTCATTAGCTTTATAATCAGAAAAATATCATCTGAAGATACACAGATTTCAGCACAGACAAATACCTCCAGCAGTTATATGTGGCTGTTGTAAGGATGAAGTCACAACTGCCTGACGCAAAAGAAAAGACCATGAGAAAAAAAAAAAAAAAGGCATGGGAAGATGCAGAGAAAGAGATCTCCTAAACTGCCACCACCACTGTTATCCACTGTCCCAAAACCTAGAGGCTTGAAAATGAAATGTTCTCTGGACGATCATGTGGGGCACATGGCTTTCTTCTGTTGAAGCATGACCAGAAGAAGTGATGGTGCTTCCTGTGAGAATCAAGACATTATAATACTCATCAGGAGCTGAAAGGATGATGTGCAGCTCTCTCCTCTAGAAGGGAGGATTCACTTCTGTACCCCAGACCAGCCAGGAGAGTTTTCCCACCAGAATGGGAACACAACAGGGCACATGGCACTGCAGTGGCAGAGGTTTGCACTCAAGTCTCTGGGTCCACCCTTGGCACTAGACCGTAGTTTATTTAATGAACTATATACAGGTAGACCCTGGTAGATCCATGACCAGTGCTCCCATGCTCTGAGGAGGGCTGTAACCACCAGACACCCTTCATATCTGTCCTTGAATACTGAATTATTTTCTGCACAACATCAGCTGGGGGATCTAGGTCATGGGTGTCTGTGTTTGTGTGCATTCCCCTCTTCTCTAGCATAGCCTCTGGGCTGGGGTGTAGGGCCCTGTCCCAGCATCTAGACAAAAAAACCCCTTTTTATCCAACAGCGTGGTGGTTTGAACATCCACCCAGGAGCTGGGAGATTCTGGTTCAGCTCTAATCCTTGCAATAGCTACCTGACTGCAAAGTCTTTTCTAAAATACAACTTGCTTTGTCCTGTAAGTGAAACTGGGAGAAAGGGAATAAAAAAGCAAGATCAAGGATGACATTGTAGCCTGGTGACGAGGAGCACTAAGCTGTTGAAAAGGTGATCTGACTTCCACTCTCTGCTCCCATTAATATTTAATAGTCATTAAATTAAAAGTCAAGGATGTGTAGGATTAACTACAGGTCAGCATTCTCATATCTGAATGAATGAGATAGTGTTAGTATGGATGGAAATAAGCTATTAGCAATGAGCACGGCCAGTGTGTCAGTCACAGGCATGAATTTAAATGATTTAAACACTGTCCCTGAGAAATCAAAACAATGAAATGGCTGCTCCAGTACAAAGACCTGCACAAACCTGGCACCAGTGCTGCAACCTCTTCCAGCACTGACGCTCAGTGAGATCTGAAACTGTTTGGCAAACACCAGCCCTTTCTCTCTGTGGATTTGCTCAAGGGACTTGCGAGAGACTGACACTGCTGATCACTGAGAAAACAGCCATAAACAGCTTTCCATGAACTCAAAAGCAGTGACCACAAAACAGCAGCCTTTGAAGGATGCTATAACTGAGCCACCTGCATGGCCAGCAAAGAAGGCAAGTGCCTTGTACAGGGGGATGCCAGGATCCTGCTGCAGCGAGCTGTCAGGCTCATTTTTAGTTTGCAGAGTTTGAGCGGCTGTTGGCCAGAGCCTCAGGTGTGTCCTCCTGCTCCCCTCTGGCCCAGCCCTGCCACTGAGGGACGGAAGAGCCGCAGCCCAGCTTCTCCTCCACTGTGGTTCCTGTTTCGGGGTAACTTGGGAACATCACTGATTGCAGCTGTTAGTGCAAGATTTCCTTGTCCTTTCCATGCTCATTAAAATGAAAAGCAGTCTAATCCCAAGCAACTTTCCATGTTTGGAAGAACCACATGTGAAGGCTCTGATGGGCAGCTTGTCCCTGCATCCCTCAATGGAGAGAGGTGGGCTTGTTTGCCATCCTCCCTTGTGCAGGGGGTCTTCCCACCAGCCGTGCAGTTTCCCTGTGCTGATGAGCAGAGAGGAGGAGGGTGGCCCTCCATGAAGGGATGCCTGATGGATTTGACCAGACAGGCTCAGATCTCAAGCAGCTTCTTTTCCCACAGTTGCTAAGAAACCAAACCAGTAATCTCAGCTGCCGAAACAACTGTTGAGTACATTTTTTCCTTCATTTGTCTCATTCTGGGTAACAACAGCTTTAAGCCTCTCAGGGCTTTCCCTGTGCTCCTCATTGTGAAGAGCTGGGCAAGCACAACGCTGGGGAAGAGTTTGTCCTCAGTAGCTTTTGCAGGAGGGTTCCAATTGCACACTTGTTTCCCTATGTGGCCATCAGGAAGTTCCCCACCTGAAACTGTCTGCAGGGGTCTTGGAGACACTTACTCAAAGGTGTCATTCAAGAGCTCTTTCAGCTGCCCCTGGAGAGCCAGCCACTGAAGAACAAAACCCCACGCAAGGTTATACCTGCTGGGAACATAATCCAGGAGAAAACTGCCACTCACAATTAGCTGCAATAACAGAAAAAAAAGATAGAATAGACTTGGGCAAAGTGCAAGGAGCTGATCCCTGTTCATGGCAGAGGTAGGTTTCCACATCCACCTTGTGTAGTAGTAGCACAAGGCTTTTGCCTCTGGTTGAATAAGGCTGGAAGGCTGATAAAAAACCTTGGGGAATAACCTTCCCTGCATAAATGACTCTGGCAACTCCACTTCTTTATTTCTCTGTCATGTATGGATTTTTCAAAGTTCAGCTGCATGTTCACAATTAATAATAGGCCCAACTCAGCAGAGACTTGCAGTGTCTTGGAAATGTCACCTATCAAGATACACAACTAAAACTAAAACAATGTAAAAATATTAACTACTCTGTGTGTTTGCTAACAGAGCTGTGCTGACTGTGAGGGCTGGATTGCCGTTCCCAGCACAACGCCTGTAAATTCTGCCAGTTCCCCGGCAGGCTTGGGTTGTTTTTATTAAGTGGTTACGTGTTGTGCTTCCCTCATGCGAAACCTTCTGTTTCCTGATGGAGCTGTGGCTCTGAAAGAAAGTTAACAACCTTTTTTCCTGCAGCCTTGGTGGATACCGGTTATTTTATCAGCTTATATATTTTGTAACTCTGGCAAATAAATCTGGGTGTTGTGAATGTTTAGTAAAACTGAGATATCTACTGCAGAAGAAAGAAGTGACACCATGCTGGGAGCAAGAGTTGCTTGGGCTGAACTTTTGCACTAAGGATGTTCTGCTGAGACAGTGCTCCTGGGAGCTCCTGCTCTGCCATAGGGTGGCCTGATGAGGTGTTACTGTAATGGTATAAATACTGTAACGAGATAAACACAGGGTGGGTGGGAGCATGAAGACATGTGAAGGGCCAGATCGATGGCAGCCAGAGAAGACAGGGAACAGGCATTCCCCAGGCAGGTGGGAAAACACAGTTCTCCCCTTGTATGTGTAAGGTCAGACCAAAGGTCCACTCAGTCCGTAACTTTCTTCTGGCAGCAGCCAGCAGTGGATGCCTAGGGCAGAGCAGGAGGACAGGGAAAGCCATAGTGATGTTCCCCCAGAATATTGTACCATCCTCCAACAATTTGCAGTGCAGGGACTTCAGCAGCCCAATAGGCATTGTTGCATGTGAGGATCTTGCAAGTCTTTCTTCCACAAATATATCCAGCTGTTTTGTGAACCCTTTTAGCATGTACAGTCTCAGAGGGGGAACCATGGGCAAGTGAAGTCCAGGTCACACAGGACATTGTTGCCTGCCTGGCCTGAACCTGCAGCCCAAGGCACCATGTCAACCACTAAACCACCTTCCTCTCCTGAGGGTGAATCAGCATTGATCTCACTTCTGACTCCCCAGCAGATGACATTCACCCAGGCATTATTTTTTCGAGTGGCGTGTGTGGCTTCAGATTTAAAAGGAAGAAAAGGCTGGTCCCTCAATCCCAATAGCATGGTTTGCAATAATCTTGTGTGTGCCTTATGCTAAAGCAGAGAGGGAGACTTTCTGCAGATCATGGAAACATTTTGCTGAACCTTCTGGTATTATCACTGATGGTGAGTAAAAATAGGAACATGAGGATTTCTGATTAGCTGGGTAAATGGCCAAGTTACCTAATTGGGTTCCTCTAGACAGCTGCTATCCTTAGCAAGAAACATGACTGTATTATTCTATAATGGCACAGTGTCTAGCAAATCCTGCCAAAAGAATATATGGTCTCTGTTTTTTTGTTCCTCTGAGCAAAATATTAATGTTTTTTCCAAGATGTTTCTATCAGACAATGTTTAAAAACATATTTGACTGACTGAGTTTACTGTTCCTGAAAAGAGGCTGGAATGAGTCTTCAGGATGCTGTAACCAGAAAAGCAGCTCCTATCCCAACACGTAGTAAGAGGAGACTATCAAACCCGGCACATCACTAGGATGAAGTGCATTCAGCCAACTTGGATGACTTTTTGTGTAAAATTTTCTATGTGGGAGGTGACACTGGCTATTTACTGCACCAGTATGAATCCCCAAATCAACACTGGCAAGTTACTACCTGGTTCACAGGCTTTTCAAAGGAGTCTGAGTGCAAACTGTGCTTTTGTTCATGCGGGTAGTCTATAAATACTGCCTGTTGGCTTTCATACAACATGCTCATCAAAGGTTATGTGAAGGAGGCAGTTTTTGTAGAACTCAGTAAACTTTACCACTGTCAGTGATAGAGTTGCCTTTAAAGCTGATGAAAAGCTGTACACTTTTATAAGTCTCTGGACCAAGATCATGGAGAGACATTTATTATTAGGGGCATGTAAACTACAAATTAATTAAATTGTAAGCATGTGAATGAAGCATCATAATATTTTATAGAAATTCTAATTAATTAGACATAAAATGTACAAGCAATGCATTTAAGTTGCGACTTGCACATATTTTGCAACATTATTGAAAACCTATTACAAATGACTTGACAATCTTTGCTGCAGGATATAATGTCCATCGTGACTGACACTGGCAAAATGGAATTAGCTCTTTCAAACCTTCTTATTTGGATGTAATTTTTATAGCATCTTCATATTAAAAAAAAAAAAAAAAAAAGAGCCCAAATATCCAGGCTCTAAAAACTTAACCCTTTAAGTCTAGTGCAGGGCACCCAAAACCACCAGCCACCTTACAAATACTGTGGGTCACAGACTTGAACTAATAACTCTTGTGCATGCTTTCTTAAATCATCAGTATAAAATAGCTGTATGGTTTTTTGTTTATTAACTTTGATATGTAATTGAGAAGTCTATTCACCACTACAGTGATCTACTTAATTACAACTAATTCTTGTGATCTAGAAATCTTTGTGGCAGCACTGATATTTCTAATCTGTTATGAACGTTGTCTTTAAGGAAACTGAAAATGCATGTATATAATTGCAAACAACTTCAGAGGCAGCTGCTGTCAGGCAAATAATTTTTTGTAAATCAGAGACCTGAAATAAGATGCTTAGGGCAATTGTGTGGGTTATGGTAAACATTTTTAAGCCTCATATCCAGCTCAAGCACCATATACAATGTAGAGGTTAATGAACATCTCTGGATGATGGGCAATATGCTAAACTCTCCTCAAAAGAATCTACTCAGACAGTATCTTGTGGTCACACTGTCACTTTTCTTTATTTTTTCCCCTGGGAAAAAAAAATAATTCTGGACATAGGCAGCCTGAGACGCTTTCTCTATCCAAAACTCATTCATAAATTCCTTTTCTCTTTCCAAAGGGATCTTCCCCTTAATGTAATTTTAATGTAATAACAGGTCTTTTACAGTCATTTAAAATACATTTCATTCCTAATAATTTAGAATGGAGTAGGAAACACGCAGCAGCTGCGACTCCCCCCAGAAAAGTAAGTTTTCAACTTGTGATGAGTTGTAGGTCCCCTGTTACAAAAACAAATGGCAGATGAAGACTGACTGGTTTACTTTGAGGTAAATTCAAGCAAGACTAACAGGCAGGAGCATGGCATTGATTCCTCCTCCAGCTGCCCCACACATACTTTGTGTCCGCAGAGGACTATAGAGCAAAAGAGTTATTGCATGTGTCTCATCAAAGGCAATACCTCAATACCAGAGGCAGGAGTAGGTTGAAAACAGCACAAATAAGCCTGATTTCCTGAAAATGGCTCAAACCTATGGAAGACTTGAAGATTGGTATGGTTTGAAAGTCTGTTTGGTGGCACTGTGGGAGGAAGTTTTGTGTTGCAGGAGGCCTGAGATGGGAGAAGGAGGAACCATGAAGAGGAAAGTTCTGGAGAAAAGTAGGAGATAAGCAGGAAAAGCCATAGGAGTAGTTTTATGGGAACTTCTGAAAGGTTGGGCCATGAACTTGACAAAGAAGATGAAGGTGAATCAGTAAAAGGATTTAGTGTGGTTTGCTAAGGAATTGAAGCAAGGAATCGATTTTAGCTGTGACATTTTGAGGAAAGGCAAGGTGAGCAACAAGAGGGCCAGAACAGAGAAGGTTGCGGAGACTGAGGGTGAAGCTATCAGGGCCTTACTGTGGGAACAAATAATAATAATAATAATAGATATTTTTTGAGGATGCTCTTGAGAGAATGTCAGCAGGATTAAATGACAGCATCAGTCTGGAGAGAAGAGGGAAGATGGTGATAATGTTGAATATAACGCTGAGGATGTGTGCTGCCTGGATGCAGAAGCTAATAGGTTTCTCAACTACAATCAAACAGGGTAGGCAGGTGAGGTAAGATAAGGGGGTCAGTTTTAGCTACAGTTGTATAGTTAAATGAAACCATCTGGCCTTACTGTCCTGGAGAGTGGAGACCTGTCTATAGAAGAGGGAGAGAGGTATTTTAAAAAACAGAAAAGACAAAGATGGAGACTCCATGGGAACAAAGAAAGTTTCCAGAAGTTGGCGTTCCTGAGGAGGAGGATTTAGGAAGAGCGTGGACAACAGCTGCATCAAAACAGGTAAGAGAAGCATAAAATAGACTTTAGCAGTATGAGGGACAGAGATGAGGGATGCAGGGAGAAGGCAAGGTTGTCTGAAAAGCTATCCAACATCTGATTTTTAACCTGGTGCAGCCCCCCATGTACACATTCTCTTCCTGTGTTCAGAAATGATGCCTGGGCAGCATTTGAGGATACTTTGGATATTTGCCCCAAAAATTTAGCAGGTTGGAGGTACACATGCACAGGTCCACCCACCATGTGATACATGCTCGCCAGGTCCAACATGTATCGCACACCGATCCCATGAGTATGTTCTTGGGATGTGTCAAGACTCGGAGGTCACAGTGCCCATGAACATGCCTATATCCAGGAGTAACACCACCCTCTTCTGCTGTCCTAACAAGTGTCCCTTTCCCACTTATCTGTGCAGGAGCAAATTTTACAAACAAGGGATTATCTGCTGCATGTTGCACATACCATTTGATTGTACGTGTTTATGCACATCTGATCTCAACCAGGGACCATCTGACACACTGATTTTGGGGTGTTTGGGTTATTTATCATGTCCTTGAGTCAGGCATCTACAGTCTGTCCTACAGGGATTATTTGATATTCAGCCAGAGGTGAGCATGCTTCCCACAGAGATATGCTATTGATAGGGAGATGTAATGACTTAGATGAAATCATTACTTATCCTTCCAGTAAGTTGTGTCCTGATTTAGTAACATATTCCATTTGAAGATCATATTGTCTCTGGTGAGTCTGCTTTACAACAGCAGTGCAAACAAATTAAACAAAGTTTTGATATGCTTTTATCAAAGATTTGTCCCTAGTGTCCTTTGATTTACTTCTTGAGATCTCCTCTGGCACGAACTGGATGGAAGCAATATTTTCTCCCCCTCAAAGTTGATCTGAGCTCAAGCACCTCTGAGAATATATGAGCTCTGCCTTCAGAGCTGGCTTCAGGCATTCTGGAGAATGACTGCCCTCCCCTTAATATATTACAGGCTGAAGATAGCTGTGTGTCTTCATTTCTGTGAAACTGCTTTTTTTCTGCATTTCCTTGGCGTCCAGATGGTGGTGCTCTGTGTATCCTGAGCCAATACCAAAATGAAAAAAAACCCTGTTGCCTTTTCTTGCTGATTGACAAAGGGAGCTACAGAGGTATACATTCTCCTTGCCTTTAACCACCCTTCTCTCTCTAGTGAGAATCTAAATTAATGACAGATCTCATTTGCCAGCAGGGAAAGATTCTTGCATTTTGCAATTTTTGTAATTGCGTCACAGAGGTTAGAGATGGGAATAACCTAGTAATTACCCTTTACACCACTCCAAGTCTGCTAAAGATGGTTTTCTACAGCAGGAGGTATGGTTTCCAGTGCACATTTTGATATGAAGCAGAAAGCTGGAATGGAAAAAGAATGGGTTTCATGGGCACCACTGTAGAGTCTTTTTGTACCTAGTCTTTCAGAGGATCATTTTCTGTTGAAAATACTGTGATTAAGAAGATGAGCACTTGAGGTATCATGGTGCTAGCATGACTGTCAATAGGACTACAAAAGGGAAATATATCTTAAGAGGTAAGAAAATGCTCTTAAAGATGGACATGTTGAACGACTGGAAAATCCAAAATAGCCATTCATCAGGAAGACAGGTAAAGCAGTGTGTGCAACAGCATCAGCCAGTTATAGCTCTACTCATGTATACTAACTGCCAGGTTAATACTTTGCCAGGTTGTAAGATGCTACTGGTCTGTCTAGGTTTCTGTCTGTTAAATTCTCTGGATAGCCTGAATGCAGAGAAGGGATATCACTTGCTGTCATTATAAAGGAAGCCAATGATATATAGCAAATGCATAACTTTTGATCCTTTGGCTATGTTTGATGTGTGGTTCAGCCCTGGTTCCCAAGCACTGTGGTTCCCATGGGACTGACAGCATCCACCTGACACAAGTCTCTGTGGTAGGGGAGGCTTTGGGGTTGCAGACACCAGCACAGCCAGAATGCATGGGGTTCAGACACAAGGCCAGTCAAACTGTCTTCCACAGCGAGCATGGGAGAGGGACGCTGCTCCTGTCTATGAACAACCCCAATAACTTCATGGTCTCCCTGGAGGCTGTTGCTCATAGAAAAAATCTTGGCATTTTGGGGACTCATGATGTAGAAAGGTTGGCCAGCCCTAATGAAGGATTATAACTGTGCTCCATTGAAGGAAAGAAAGCTTGAGGTTGGCGGAGCTTTTCAATGTCTTTGATAAAAATCCTACGATTTTCACACCTTGAGAAGCTGGGATAGTTTTTGGGCAAGGGAAGAGCTGGTATTCTACCCAGCTGTCCCATGTGCTTTCAAGAGCAAGTCAGTCTGGCCCTCAGCCAGCAAAGCACTTAGATGGGAGCACACCTCTCAGTCCACGAATCATCCTGCTGAATTTGTTAGGGATCCTTATACACTTCCAGGAAACAATGTGCTTTGCTGGGCTAGGTCCAGCATCTTTCATGTCCCCCTTTGAGTAAAGCTCTTTCACATCCCTTGAAGCCATATTAATATGCTGGATGGGCTTATACACACTGACCAGCAGTGCACTGCTAGCTTGAGTCATAACCACACTTTCAAAAATTAATGACTAGAGTATACTTCTGCTTAAATTTAAAAAGCACCATTCTTTTTGGGTTGAAAGCAATATGAGCACCAGGAAAAGGAGAGCTGTGCCTACACACTGTTCCGGTGATAAACACATGTACTCTTGTTTACTCCCTAAATAGTAAGACTTTGAGCTCAAAGTTGGCAATGCTGGAGGGGATCAGCACATGGCTGAAAACAGCAGGTGAGAGCAGAGGAAGAGATGGTGTATTACCCTTTTTGTTATGGATGGATCCCAGAGCCCCAAAGGTGGCACTGCAACAGCAACTTGAGTGATAATGACAATAAGGGTCAAGTGGCAGTGTTGGGATAGAAGACCTTGTGGAGATGACAGAGACCACCATAAGTATCTAGCAGCAATGGACTGCCAGGGATTAGGGCATGAGACAAGAAATGTCCTGATGAGGGCACGCCTAGCTCTGTGCTGCACAGAATATCTAAGCACAGGGAATAAAGGAAACTGGGCAGTAGGCAAGTGAGCTGGACAGTGATAATTTCAGAGAGCACTGGCTTTTGCTTAATGCTGTTGTTGGGCAGATGAAGGGGCAGGCAGCAGCAGTCTTGACAGATTCATTGCCACCCAGCATCACTGTGAGGAGCTATGTCCCTGCCTGGGAAGCACAGAGGGCGTCATAGTAAATCCCAAGGCATGTGTTTCTGTTACTGAAAGACTTCAGAGAGACGCCACCTGGGAGAGTTGTTGGAAAGGAGTCTCCTAATCTGACATGTGTGTGGCTGAAGGTTGAATGAAATTGTAGGAAACCATTTTGATCAATGATGGCAGTCTGTGAATAATTTTCTGAGGATTTAACCTTCATGTGAGGGATAATGCTGTGCTGTAGGTCATTAGAAAAACTATTCCTGCAATTTCCTCAGAATGATGAACCTGGAGATGGTAACTGTGTCACAGGATTTGGTGAAGGATGAATGCTCTGAAGATGAGAGAGGAAGACAGCCAAGACAACAGGGTTTGCAGAGGAACACATGAGAGCATGATTCAGTGGGCCACGATGGCTGGCTCTGTGGACGCTGCTGGAGTTGGCTGAGTATCTAATATTGGCCTGTTCTTATACTAACAGGCAGAAGCAGTGTGTGGTGGACTTACTTACACTCTTGTGTGTATGGGTGCAAGAGGGATACAATGACATTCAACAGTTGGCAGTGGTTCTTCAGGTCTGCTGTTTCTTACCAGCAAATTTGTGTCCTGGTGTCAGCCACTTATACGTGTGCATGATTTAGAAAGGTGATTAAATTTTGTGGCTGAGGGTGTTAACATCATTTAAAATAACAGAATCATATGAAAACGAGCAGGAGAGAACTTCAGGAGGTCATGCAGACTATTCCTTGTCCCCAGGTAGGCTAATTGCACTGGTGTCACTTCCGATGTGTGAATAGTTTGTTCCTAAGGCTCTCCAGCACTGGAAGCTCACAGTGCCCTTAGGGAGTTGTTTCCTCTCCTTCACTCTACCCACTGTTGAAAAGGCTGTGGGATTTTTGTTCATCATATCTGATTTGAATATTTCTTTCTGGAATTTAAAACATGGTTTCAGGTGCTATTATCCATATATGGGCACTGAAAACCAAAAATGCTCACTCTGATTTATGGACTGCACCCTCACACTTGTAAAATAAGAGAACTGAGTTGGAGACATTCCTGCCACGCAAGGGAAATTAGTGGGGAAACTGAGCTTCTTCCAGTGGCACTGGGCTGACACGGAAACCAGAGGTGGCTGAGTAAAGAGACCAGCATGAAATACCCAGATTATACAAATGAATAGGCTGAAACCTTGCATGGTTTGGCAGTTCTCTGCCAGACACGTGTGTCTGAGAGATGGCCAGTTGCAGCAATCTTGTAATGGGGGTCAGAGAGTTGAGAGGAGGAAGGCAGTAACCAGAGGAATTAGCCCAATTCAGGGAATCTGAACTTTAGACTTAAGAGTATTTTAGGGGAAGAAAATTGAGCAAAAATGCTTAATTGGGTGCATTGGGAGGACGGACTATTTCTTGTCACAGTGGCACAGCGCAGCAAGACTCAATAGCAAGTTCAGGGTTCTTAAGTGGTGCTAGGGACAGATCTGTGAGTTGGCTCCTACCAAAAATGGTCTTTGGGACATCCATTTACGATGCACAACAACTGTGGGTAGATGTTGGCCATCATTTTGTTTTGCTGTGCAGGATGGGGGAAGATGGGTCTCCTGCAAGTGAGGGGAGGTGATGGGAGGTTGTGGGGTGACCCAGCTCTGCTTGTGTGTCATGGCTCCAGCTTCTCTGAGGAGGCACATTTCTTGGGGAGTGAAGGGGCTGAGCTGAAGAAACAGTAGGGTGACTTTCTGGCAGGCGGGAACAGAGATCAGGGCCTCGGTTGAGTCTCAGAGGCTCTGACTGCTGGTGGGAACTCACCAAGGAGAAGGAGGCAGGGAAATCACAAATGGGTTATTGACTCCCTTTCTTTTCTGAAACCCATCCCCAGCACTAACCACATTTGAAAATACAGCTTCCAGGCTTTCTTTGCAATGGTTTCAAAAAACAATCTTACCTCTATAGAGACTTATTTTGCCAGCCTATTTTTCCCTAGCTTTGAGTTTGCCATTGACATTAATTAGGACTTCCTTAGCCTCGTTAGCCTGGTGTTTTCCTTTGTTACTGAGAACAGTGAAGGTGACCTTGCTCACCAGGTGGATTTTCTGAGCTCTGACAGTCTAATCATTAATGTCTTAGGAGCAGAGGTAGGGATCTTACATGGGAAACTTAAGAGCTATAAAAACATCACAGAGACAGCTGTCAGTGTCAGCTGGCGTAGCTCCAACAATTCTAAAGTAGATATGTTTCTAGTAAGTCATACTGTTCTCACACAGCACATGCTGTAACTGCACACACATTACACATATTGGGTGCAATGGAGTGAAGTGATATTTTTGTTGCATGATAAGCAAATACAACAAATACCTACATGTGTAGCTCTGTTGCAAGTGGCTGAACCGGGCACACTGAGAGTAATAACCAAAATCTGATAATCTCCATTTTATTATCCAGAAAAATGGAACAGTGATGAGCACAATGATCTCTGGTGATCTGGTTTCAAATGATAGCTCACAGCATAGAGAAAGTTATTTTGGGGGCTTCACTCTACTTTCCACCGGTACAGTCATAAAACTGTAGAATCACTGACAACTCTAAGTAGGAAGAGACTTCTGGAGGTCATGTATTCCAATTCCCTGCTCAAAGCAGGTCCAACCACAGCAGGCTGCTCAGGTTCATATCCAGTCAAGTTGTGAGTATGTCCAAGGACAGAGATGACACTACCTCTCTGGGCAACCTGGTCAGTATTTGACCATCCTCATCACAAAAAAACATAGCATGCTTAAAATATGAGTGGCAATCCCAGGTGAACAGAAACCTAGGCATGGAATAACTGAGTTCTGCCTCTTAATACCAGGCAGCATCAGGAGACCCGTGTGGGTAAGTATGTTTCAAGATGCTGTGATTGGTCTCACCTTCATAAGCATTACAAACACTAAGATTAAAAGAAGTATATAAACACAGAAGAAAATATTTGCCCATAGTAGTCTTTTTTTAACAGAGTACTGTGAAAACATAAAATTTTTAATTCCAGTCTGTCATCTATCACACGAAGTAAGAGTCTGACAACAGAAGAGTTGTCCTGAAGCATTCACACTGCAAAGGCACAGATGTGGGTAGCAGAGCCGTATGCAGCAGCCGGCTGCACTAGTACCAGGCTTGACTTCCAGAAAATGCAAACTGGGAGCTGCTGCTTTTCACTGGCAAGCACAAAAGTGTTGATACTGTTTCTGACCCATTTGAATTGCATACTTCAACATTTCTGCAGTGGATTTCTAAACAGCTGTATCCAATGGGGCCCTGATCCTTGCAGGTACTTCTGAACGTTACTTAAGAATAACATACACAGCTTGCAGATTTGCCACTAGCAGCTGCCACAAACTACTGAAAAAGGTGGATTATTAAGACTATGCAAAACCAAAGCTGGGAATATAAATACCAGGCGAAACGCTTACATGTTGCTGAACATGCTGCCTAACATCAGCAACACGAGACAACAGCAGAAAGCCATGCAACGTATTTTGGCAGAAGCACGCAAACATTTCACAGCTTGTCCTCTGGATGCCATGCTCACACTTACATTAGTCTGTGTCATACTACCTTAACTTGTTTTAAGCATTTCCATCATCTGTGAGATAGGAAGGGAAAAACAGAATAGTTAAGGTATAATCAAATGAGATCTTGCACATCGTAGTATAATTTGTAAACAATCTCATTATTGGCTGTAGTGTGGAGGGTGTGAATGGTTCAGGCTTCTGTCTCAGTTCATCCAGACAGGGAAACTTCTGAAAGCCAGGTGAGTGGTTCAATGGGTTACTAAGGAGGTAGATGAAAAAACTAGGATTAACAGAGGAGAAATAGTGACAGAATATAAACAAACACATTAAAAAGTGAAGAGTTTTTGTGTCTTACTACATTTTCTTTCTATCATGACAGAATCAAAACTCCCAGTAACACCAGTGGACAATTTAAAACACTATGTTAATCTGGATATTTAAAAAATACCTGAATAAAGATGCAAAATTAAAAACCAAACAACCAAAAATCAGAACAATGAACTAGATCAAAGGTAAAACTACATCAGTTATCACCTCAGTATGTACAGATCTACAGAAGTTTTCCTTCTAGATGAGAAATTACAGTAATAAAAGAAAAATAATACATCTAGAACTCGTTGATACATTGCTCAACATTTTTGTTTATATTTCCAAAATCATAGGTACCATTTGAAAGACCCAGCCTACCAAATCCTTATATGCACAAACTCTCCTAATGGCTTAGATTTTAAGGGCAGCCATGCATTGCGCTTTTAATTATGCACCCGCAGAAACCTGCTCTGGTGAGATCTTGTGCTCATGATGCTCTGAGAAAACCCAGGGGAACCTAAAGATACTTTGGATCTCAAAGCACTGTATCTTTCATCACCAGCTCCTATAATATATCATGAATTTACAGTACTTTGCATAACTGTATAAACCTTTTGTGTCTGATGAGGAGATACTAAAAGTCACCTGCAAGCTGAAGGATTTGTATCAAGAAAAAATGTGTACTTGCACATCTATATATTATACTGCTGAACAGCTAAAACTCCATAACAAGCATGGAAGAAACAAGAGTCTCTCCTGAGGCAGTGGCAGAGTAATCAATTGGCCTCAACTTCCGCTATTTGAGAGAAGCCTCAAAGGAGATGCTAGAATAGATAGAATTTGAGACACTATCCTAAAGCAATCATTTCTTAACTAAGAACATAAACCAATGGTTCCACCATCACTTGAAAACTTCTGAAAAGAATTGAAGAACTTTAAAGTGTATTTGACATACAAACCACAAATAGCCAAAATAACATCAGTTGTATTTTCTAGCTAGATCTAATGCAGAAGCACTGTAAAATACAGAAGAGAAATTAGACACAGTAGCTGGAAATATCTAAATGCACTGATAGGCATGTTCCTGGTGAAAATGATCAATATATTAACTTTTCTAAAGATTCACAGTAGGCAGTAAGAAAAAAAAAAGTCTCCGTGTGTGTGTGTATATTTTTTTAAAAAAGAATTTGCTGGATTTCTGTCTTTCTTGGAAGCTGTGACTGTTTATATACTGGTACTGGAGTGCCTCCATTGGCTTGTCTCCTACCATTATTTTGGCAATGAAAACAGGGAACAGACAGAGGTGCCGAAGGATACACACACTGGTTGAGTACTGAGATACAAAGCAAAGCAGCCATTTCATTTATAATGCTGGAAAAAGGAGGTAAAATAGCTTATTAAAAAAGTGATATTGACATAAATTTACTTTTTTCCCTATTTTATTTTGATCCTTCTGCATTGCAAGAGCCAACAATCAGGAATTTGTAGTGCTGTAATTGTTCTTGGCTCCCTGCCTCCCTCCAGCACATCCTGGTTAAGTGGAACCAACGCTGTTTCATGCAGATTAGGCAGCAGTCGTTACAATTCAGCAGCATTACACCAATTGGACACACTTGAGAAATATCCTAGAAAAACTGAGACCCTATTCAAGACCTGATGAAGGCTACCATGCTCCACCTTTCCCCAGACACGTGAGCCTTCCCCAGGATTGCCCGAGGATGTTCCTGCCCCACCAGACTTGCTGGCCATGCAGCCACTGAGGGAGGTGAGAAGTGCAGTCCCACTCCTGCGATGCTGTGGAGAAGACCCAGGGGAGCTTGGGCACTTATTGCCTGTTCCATGGGCCTTGCTTTAGGCCCACCATCCCCATGAAGATGAAGGCTTAGTTATCACCCAGTTAGCATAAAACATACAGAAGTAGAGCCAACCTCACTGCTCAAGTCTCCTGGGGGATCTGCACATGTTTATTGTCCCAGACAACATCTTCTCTCCTCAGGAGACTCTCCTGCTACCCTCTTATTTAGGTCAAGAACTGTTTTCCCTCCATATGTACGTATCATGTAGCCATAGTAGGAATAATTTCTGGCCCTTAACTGGTTAATAAACAATGTTTTCCTTTGGTCAGAGGTAAAACTCTTGTCCCTCCTTGAGTTCCTCCTTGGCTTCTTTCATTGAGGGCTGTACCTTTCACTGAGCCTTACTTTCTGCAACAGCCTGTACCCCAAAATACACAAACATATTTCTAAGCAGGTTAAGTGTATATAGGTGACGGCTGTCTCCTGAACAAGTTCAGTCATGGGAATGATCCAGCACTTGATGATGAACTGGGAAGACGGATCCCCAACCTCTTTTCTTCGGTAAACTGTGACAATGCACATGAGATACTGGCAGGCCTGGGGCCGTCTGGGGATGTGCCCACATCCATGTTTCAGCTGGGATCAGGAGAACATTTCTGAGGTGAATTTCCCATTTACTGCGCTTGTTCCAGCTGATAATGGGCAACTGTGGGGCTGTCCTGGTTTTAACTGGGATAGAGTTAATTTTCTTCCTGGTAGCTGGTATAGTGCTGTGTTTTGGATTTAGGATGAGAATAATGTTGATAGCACACTGATGTTTTAGCTGTTGCTGAGCAGTGCTTACACTAAGTCAAGGACTTCCCAGCTTCTCATGCTGCCCTGCCAGTGGGGGAGGCTAGGGGTGCACAAGCAGCTGGGAGGGGACACAGGCAGGACAGCTGACCCAAACTGGCCGAAGGGTTATTCCATTATGTATGGGGTTATGTTGAACAATAAAACCGGGGGTGGTGGCCCACTGCTCAGGGACTGCCTGGGCATTGGTCAGCAGGTGGTGAGCAATTGCATTGTGCATCATTTTTTTGTATTTCCTATCACTATTATTATTTTCCCTTCCTTTTTTGTCCTGTTAAACCATCTTTATGCCAAACCATGAGTTTTACCTTTTTTCTGATTCTCTCCTCCATTCCACTGGTGGAACAGCTGTGTGGTGTTTAGCTGGGTTAAACCACAACTGGGGCCAAGAGGGAACTCGGCTGGAATAACGTCCTCTCTCCACCACACCACTGCCATGGACATTGGGCCCCCAGCAGAAGGTGTTTCACCCTGCAGCACTGCTCCTACTTGATTGATCCTGTTTAAATCAATGTGATTGTCTGTATGAGCAAAGTTGACAGATCTGTCTCTAAGTGGCATTTACTCTACCATATTATTTGGCATATAAATCAGCTGTTTGGGGCAGTGGTGACTGTTTTGTTACCACTGTGAATTTAGGAAAAAATCTACTGAAGTCACTGAAGAAAGTCCATATTTACAGTGGAACAACTGGTGTTAACACTTGACTGGTTTTATCTAGATGTGTGGTGCAGCCTTGTACTGGAGCTAGTTTAATGGGGATCTTCTGTCTTTTGGGATCCTTGAATTTAGGGCTATAGGAAGAAGTAATCAATCAAGATCATTCTTTCTTCCAAAATATCATATACATGATATGGTGAATTATGCATTTGGTTACATAGTTGTAAATCTGCATATCGCTGTTTGTACCTAGTGACAAAATATTCTTTTAGCATTTTTAATTATTACAGTGAAATTCTCCATGATGTATATGGCAAGTAGTACTTTTATCTAGAAATATTGATGACATCTTGCCTATGGCAATGAACAGGTTTTAATACAACAATAAAGCATGCCCTGTCTTCTTAATTAGTTTCTATTGATTAAACATGCAGATTATTTACAAAAAGTCTAATGCAACGGAAAGGAAGAATAACTAATGCAATGGCTGTATTCCCAGGGTCACACGCAATTCATCTTTACTAAGCCAGCTGAGCCTCTATAACCTAAAGGCATTTATGAAATAATAGGGAGAAAGCTTTAAGTTAAGCATTTTCAGTATAAAAAGTATTTGTTTGATTTGTTTCTTAAGATGAAATTCTCCTATTCTTGAGGGAAAAGTAAAGTGCTCGCTGAGTTAAAGCCATAGACACCTTGCAGTAAGATGTAAGAAGCCTTGTCAGATCACTAATGGAAACAATCTTTATGATGCTGAGATTTTGTAGCTTATAATGAAACATCAAAGTCCAGCCCCTTTAACCTGTATCATCCTCACATGCCCTATTTTACACATCACAGCAATTAGTGAAGTATATAGTATATATTTAGATGAAGGCTTTCTGTCAGGAGCTGGTGATGTAGTGACTCAGCAAGGCATCATCAGAAGGCATTTGTCAGTGCTAAGGCTTTGTACACCTCTGTGGGGGCTAGACCTGTCAGATTAATACAAGGGGCTATTTTTGTAACATCCAGAAAGTTTCTGCTGTACATCAAACTGCACTAGCTGCTTATTTTAGATGACATCAATTGATACATTTTTCTTGAACAATACAGTCTTTAGCCCTTTTAGGGTATGTACATCTCCTAAAATGAAACTTTTCTGTGAAGCATTTTGTAGAAGAAGGGCTTCCAAATTGAGATCATCAGAGACATTTTCATCAGGTGCTTCAAACGTACCAGTGAATTAACAGCCCATGTACCGAAAGTAACAGTCGGGGTGACAGGCTGACTGGGTATCAGGGAGTACTCTGAGCACATCATTTGGGACAACATGAACATCTGGATTCATGCCCTGCTCTCTTCTGCCAGGTTGGGGTTTGGCCCCGGTCAGGGCCAAATGTCTCTTGAAAGAGGCCCTTCAGCTGATTTGGACTTTTATTTATCATGCTCATGTTTTCTCCCAGCAATGGAGATCTCACTCTCCTTCCCATCCACTCAGTTGTTCTCATTTTTGAAAATAACTTGCCTGAAAGCTGACATTTTTCCTACAGATGTTGATGCTGGATCACATGAGCGTGACTTGAACAGTCTGCTGCTAGCAGAGGGGCTGTGCTTTACTTTTTCTTGGCTGCCTTTAAATCTGCCCGTGGTGTTTGGAAGGTTAGTCTTAGCCTACGAACTGAGCATTTTGCTGACTCCTGTATTCTTCCACGTCCCTGAGCTGATGGGGCAGACCCTGACTGTGAATCTGTGAGACAGTGGAAGACCCTTGAGATCCCAGCTTTGTCCCCAAGGTCGGAATCAAGGACTTCAAGGAACTTCTAGAGAAATAATGGAAATTACCACTGAAGCCAGGTAATTTCATCAAAGATGTCATCATTAACACTTGGCTTTCACAATGTGCTCTTTTTATGTGTAAATCTCAGAAGGATATTGTCAAGGAGGTCACTGTTATTAACTCTAATGGCACAGGGAAGTGACTTGGAAAAGGTGACACCAGAGCCAACAAAGGCACTCCTTTCTGAGTCATGGTCTGACTCTCAGCCCTCCTTGCTTCTGCTGCCCTGTTGCCACCGGATCTGCCCTCCCTCTCTCCTGTCCCCTTCTGTGGTCCTACATCAGATGTCCATCCTTTCTCACTAAAGCACTTACCAAGGCCCCTTAATTGGCATATGCTCCCAGGTCTTGCTTGGTAAAATGTAGCTGTGTCTGCACTTTGCTAAATGGAGATGGATTAATCGCATGCTTAAAAGCTTTCCTGGAAGGAGACCCGCATTCTAGAGCCAGATCTACCTTCATTGCTGGAGCCTGCAGGGAGGAGGAGAAGGCATTTTTCTTCTTCTCCCATGTTGGCTGGAAAAGAGATGGTAAAGAGAAGCAGAGAGAGCCGTGACTTGGTTTCTGCACCAGAGCGCACAACGTAGCGCTGTCAGGAAATCAGGAACTGGAGCTTGAGGCTCTGAGCACCTGCCTGGATCCCAAAGCACCCTAAGAGCAAGGCTGAGCTGAGAAGTATACCACATCTTAGTAGTCCTTCCATATTTTTTAATAAAAACATTTGGAGACAAGGTTTGCCTATTAATTCTGGACCTAAAAACTCAACATTCTTTATGCAGGTAGCTATTATAGTAGTGGTAATATTAGTTGTATTTAGGATAACTAGTAATAATTGTCTGCATAAAAAACATTGTTGAGTTTTTAGTAGGAATTGGGTGCTAGTAATATTAATACTTTCATTTAAGTAGCTCTTTTGTATGCAAAACTTGTTAGGGATGGTATCTAAGTTGTACAACACAGGGATGCTGGAACATCCATTACCTAAGCCATTAAACATCCTTTAAACTATGGAATAAAAGCACCACATTGTGCCTGTTATTATAAGAACCCAGCATTTAATGCCCTATCAAAAAGAAAAACTGTACTTCTTACATGTTCTCCTGACTGAAGCTTATTGTCTTTTCAGAGAAGCAACAAAGTTTGGACTTGATCTGTATACTCACACTTTCAGTTTTCATCCCTTTATGTTATTATCGTTAATGCATGATTTTTAAAAGATCTGTTCCTGAAGTAATTTCCCCTATCAAAAGGTTTGGTTTTGCCTCGGAGGTGGATTGTAGTGGTAAGGCATTAGCTGTTTTTTCCCATCTGCTTAGCCACAGGGGTGTGGCGCTCAGATCACAGCTAACCCTTGCAGGAGGTTAACCTCCGCGGGAAAAGAGAGCACAAACACCAATATGGTGGAAGCTATCTGTTCGGTTTATTAACTGCGCAATTGCTTTATATACCCCTTTCTGTACATCGCGAGATCTTTAGTTCCCTGTTCTTTCCGTGCATCACGAGATCTTTTCATGTGCCTCTGTTTTTCCCGTACATCGCGAGATCGTCCGAGCGCCTCCCCCTACACTGGATGTTTTATACTTATAAACTCACCTGTGGTATTAAGGACAAAGATCTCTTTGCTGAATCACTACAGTCAACAGGAATTTCAATATTTATCTCCGTGGCAGTTGGTTGAGGTCCCTTTTAGTTTCCTTCTCTTTTAAGTTGCTGCTTTTGTTTCCCTAGACTCCCAGCATCACTCATGGCCATGTGAGCGGAGCATTCTCACTACGACAGCCAATAGCTGTGACAGTCATTGATTTTTTTGGTTCAACAGCAGAACCAGGGAAAAAAAAAATATTTCTATCAACCTTCTGAAATGCAATCCTGAAAAATTTAATTTCAGATCAGCAAAATACACAATCTGGGGGACACGGCATAGAAGTAGAGGAATGAGGGTTGTGGTCAGTTCATCACACCTTGTCTCTGGTGCTCCTCCTTCCTCAGGGGGAAGGCTCCTTGCACTGTTCCCCTGCTCCAGTGTGGGGTCCTTCTCACGGGAGACAGATCTCCATGGTCTTTCTCTGACACGAGTCCTTCCCACGGGCTGCAGCTCTTCATGAACTGCTCTGGCGTGGGTCCCTTAGAGTCCTGGCCTTCTTCAGGTGCAGCCACCTGCTCCAGCATGGGGTCCTCCATGGGCTGCAGGTGGACATCTGCTCTGCTGGTTACCTCTATGGGCTGCAGGGGGACAGCCTGCCCTCTCACCATGGGCTGCAGGGGAGTCTCTGCTCCAGTGCACCTCCCCCTTCTCCTCTTTTCTTCAACTGACCTTGGTGTTTTCATAGGTATCTCCCTCACAACTCCTCCTTACAACTCCTCATCCTCCCAGATTCCCCTTCTTAAATACGTTATCACAGTGGCGCAGCCACCATCACTAATTGGTTCAGCTTTGGCCGGAGGTGGGTCCGACTTGGAGTGGGGGGAGATTTGAGAAGCTTCTTGTATTGGGTCTGGCTGAACTGGAATTGGTTTTCCCCTATAGCAGCCCTCACGGTGCTGTGATTTATGCTGGGAGCTGTCAGGGTGTTGATGGCACCCTGGTGTTGTGGCTGCTGCTGAGCAGTGCTTACACAGCACCAAGGCTCTTTCTGATATTTCCCCCAGTGGGATGGGGTGGGCAAGATCTTGGGAGGGGACACAGCCAGGACAGCTGACCCAAACCGACCAAAGGGATATTCCATACCATATGACGTCTGCTCAGTATAAAGCTGGGAGAAAGGAGGAAGGGGGTGGGGTCACCCTTGGTCCTCCGAGGCAACCACTACGCGTATTGGAGCCCTGCTTCCTGAGAAGGCCCGACATCGCCTCTTCATGGGAAGTAGAGAATAAATCTGATTGCTTTTGCTTCCGCGCGCGGACTTTTGCTTCGCTTTGCTTATATTAAAACTGCTTTTGTTTCACCCACAAGGGTTAGTTTATCTTCTTTCCCCTCTTTACCTTGTTGAGAAAACCAAGGGAAGGGGGGGGGGAAGTGATAGAGCGTCTTGGTGGATACCTGGCATTTAGCCAGAGTCAAACCATCACACTTCTCAAAAGGGCCACTGCTGTAGCCCCCTTCCCCACTGCCAAAAATCCATCACACACACACAAACCCAATACATGGAGCCACATATCCTGTATCACCATCATTACACCTGGGAGGGAAGAGGGAAACTACTCCCAAGGTCTAAACTATTTATCAGATAAACTATTGCTGCATTTGACTCAAATTCTTAAAGAATTGTTATGATCCCAAATTGTTTTTTTTTAATTAATAAAATAACTAAATATGGTAAATGCTGCTCACCACCTCTGAACATCAATCATGCACACTGAAGCCACCATGCCTGTGAGCTCCACCTGCACACACAGTAGGGCTGCTGGTGAATCCTTCAACTCTGCCAACATGCTGCTCAAGACAGTATCACGATCTCAACTGCCTCCCTGCAGTCTCCTCACCACTCTGCAAGCCAGTCCCAACCTGAAGGATCCGCACATTGATGCTACTTCACTAATCTCACTGATTTAGGTTAGAAATTCTCAAGGCTGTATGTCAGCTCTCTTGTACACATTACTATTTTTGTATCTAAATCTTCTTTAAATATTGGACAGACTCTTTTTCATAGCTGAGTAGTCATTTCAGGACGTGAGGCGGTTGATTTACAGTTTGTACTTTGTACACTTTCTGTAGTGAAGCATAAAATTGAAAGGCTTATGTCAAATTCATTCATACATGGACACGTTCAAGAACAAATTAATTTTAAAGCACTTACAGGGTATATAATGTTTCTATGTCATGCTTTACAAATCTATGAAGTAATTTATAACATAAAGTCTACTTTAGAAGAGAGCTGCAGTAGAACAGATAGCAGAACAGCAATTTCAATCTCAAATATCCCAGTGCTACAGTCTTCCAGGTATCTGCAATTCAGATCTGATAGGAATCATGAGTAATCAGTTTCTAAAGCAAAATTATTATACAAGGAAAGGTTCTCAGTTCAAAACCAGGCTATTTTAGGACAAATTAAGTTTTCTAACCATCAATATGCAACACACTAGATAAGGGGTCAGATTCAGATCTCAAACTAGTACAAGGCAGGAATTGCAGTTATGCAGAACTAGAATAAACTGATTTAGATGAATATTGGATAAGTGACATGTGTAACTAATACTAGGGCCATTGTAGTTATCTTCAAGAGTTTCCACTCCATGAGAACAGATGTTATCCAGCTGACATTACTGTTGTGGTCCTTCTCTTCTGGATGGCATGGCCAATGGAGGGCACTTCTGCACAGGGCGAGTGCCTTTCCTGTGTCATCCAAGTGCAATTTCTTAAACATTCTTCCAGTGCATCGTGTTTTGGAGGCCCACCAGCTTCATTTTGCTTTCTTCAGCAGGAGCTGGGAACTGCCAACACTGCTCAGCACTGGCCTCTCACAGGGCCAGGGGATCCAGAAACTATGTGGACCACCTCTCTGGTCACAGCCAAGCTCCTTCTCTACTTGCAGCAACATCATGCCTGTCAATTCCCCCACACCGAGCACTTATCATTAGCAAATGAGGTAAGCAATCATTAAAAATGTTCAAAGATAAGTGGTGACCCATATTCAACCCTGGGATGTGCAGGTACAGGTCCCCTGAAATTGAAGGCTGGCATGAATGGGAAGGAGTGCTGAGTCTAACGAGCCGACAGCCAGTTGGTGTGTCACAGCTACTCTTGCTCCCTCCTGGCATCCTTATGTTTGCGGTTTTTTCAGGGGTATTCCTGCTCTCTCTGCAAGCAGCAATTTAATATACTAACAGTGCAAGGAGTAAAATATACAGCAAAGGCTGCCATGCTCCTCTTCCCACTATTCATCCCACTTGGCTTGCGCATGGTGTCTGGGTAGCTAACTCTAATTTGGACGCAGGTAGTGTGTTCCCTCATCTCCTCAGGAGAAACAGAGACATAATCAGAATTTAGAGTGACTTCTAAAAGGTACATATTTCAAAGGTAAAATTGAAACATAAAGCATTCAGAAAAACTATAACCCAAGTACCACCTGTGTGCAGAAAGGGAAAGGAAAATATAATTCTTCGTAACAGCCAGTGGCTGCAGACCAAAGGACCTAATTCAAGGAAGCTGTTCCTACTCCTCGCATCAGAGGGAAGAAGCCCTAGTTTCAGTTCCCCCACGCAGTGAATTCTGAGGTATTTATAAAAAGTGGAACAGCTTTCACAGCACAGGGTGATAAAGGTCACCCCAGCACAGCTGGGCAGGTAACCAGACAGCACAGCCACAGCGACGCGGGGAGAAACCCTGGCTGTGGGGCAACGGGACCATCCTTCAACACAGACACACAGGCCAGGGGGTCACCCTGGGGCTGGGTGGATGCTCATGCAGAATGGAAGAGCTGCGTCTTGTCCTTCTGCTGAACACTGGGACCAGGTTTCTCAAAAGCAGCTAATGATATTTGGTGCATTAAACTTCTCAACATAGGAATTGATTTCGTTGGACATTCTCTTTCTGAAAGTCAGTTCAAACTGAGTGCCCCAAAAGTCCTTTTGAAAAGGTTAACCATTGCCAGCCTCCTGCACTGCTTTCTTCTTTGCAGCCCAACAGTAGCTGTGTTGCTGACACATGTGAAGGGAGAACAGTCATTCCAGCAGGAAAGGGTAAAAAAGAAAGAACTATTAACCTAAAATTCTGCAATAAAGGAGGGAGATTACAAAGGAACCCAAAGAAAACTTGCATCCAACTCAGTAGGAATGCCTTAGGTCTAGACTTCACCTATTTCTTTGTAGAAAGCACATTAGCGCTGCAACCTTAACAACAGTTTTAAATGAAATGTCTCCTAAAATTTGCTTTATCGTCAGAAGGTGATGGCCGGCAGCCAGGAAGCACAGGAAGCAGGGGAGCGCTGGAGAAGCCCCCCCAGCACAGCCCTACTGCAACCAAGTGCCATGCTGCCCACTATGCTGTTTGCCAAGTGTTTTTCACACTCCTGTTTGCAGTTACTAATATATACCCCCAGCATTAATAATTTGGGCTGGAATCTGCTGTGATTTCTTTCTGCCTTGGGTTGCATTTTTTTCTTTAAAGTTTCAGCACAGCAGTTCAGCAGATTTTGAGAACCTGTATCATTGCCTATGGAGTTTCTGAAACTGTGAGGAGACAAAAATCGCCAGTTTTCCTGTGGCTCGCACAGCAGTACTCAAATATTAAATAAATGCTATTTGGATGGAGTATGTCTGAAGTTTGATTGTGAAAATCTGTGAAAAGACCTTGACAACTGAATATCAGTCACAGAATCACAGAAATGTCTAGGCTGGAAAAGATCTTGAAGATCATCCAGTCCAACAGTTCACCTAGCACTGAGAGTTCCCAACTACACCAGATCCCTCAGTGATATGTCAACCTGACTCTTAAACCCCTCCAGGGATGGGGACTCCACCACCTCCCTGGGCAGCCCATTCCAACACCTAACAACCCGTTCTGGAAAGAAATGCTCCCTAATATCCAGTCTAAACCTTCCCTGGTGCAACCGGAGGCCATTCCCTCTTGTCCTATCGCTTGTTACTTGGTTAAAGAGGCTCATCCCCAGCTCTCTGCACCCTCCTTTCAGGTAGCTGCAGAGGGCGATGAGGTCTCCCCTCAGCCTCCTCTTCTCCAGACTAAACCCCCCCAGTTCCCTCAGCCGCTCCTCGTACGACCTGTGCTCCAGACCCTGCACCAGCTCCGTTGCCCTTCTCTGGACACGCTCGAGTCATTCAATGTCCTTTTTGTAGTGAGGGGCCCAAAACTGAACACAGGAATCGAGGGGCGGCCTCACCAGTGCCGAGCACAGGGGTCAGATCCCTTCCCTGTCCCTGCTGGCCACGCTATTGCTGACACAAGCCAGGATGCCATTGGCCTTCTTGGCCACCTGGGCACACTGCTGGCTCCTGTCCAGCCGGCTGTCAATCAACCCCCCCAGGCCCCTCTCTGACTGGCAGCTCTCCAGCCACTCCTCCCCAAGCCTGTAGCGCTGCTGGGGGTTGTTGTGGCCCAAGGGCAGCCCCCGGCATTTGCCCTTATTGAAACTCCCCCAGTTGGCCTCAGCCCATGGCTCCAGCCTGTCCAGGTCTCTCTGCAGAGCCTCCCTGCCCTCGAGCAGATCAACACTCCCACCCAACTTGGTGTCATCTGCAAACTGACTGAGGGTGCACTCGATCCCCTCGTCTAGATCATCAATAAAGACGTTAAACAGGAGTGGCCCCAACACCGAGCCCTGGGGGACACCACTCGTGACCGGCCGCCAACTGGATTTAACTCCGTTCACCACAACTCTTTGGGCCTGGCCATCCAGACAGTTTTTTACCCAGCAAAGTGTGTGCCCATCCAAGCCGTGAGCAGCCATTTTTGCCAGGAGAATGTTGTGGGAAATGGTGTCAAAGGCCTTAATAAAGTCAAGGTACACAACATCTTTATGACAACAGTCATAAAGACCTATCCCACCACTGATGTGCTGGTGCAGAGAGCTCTGGGGCTGTTCATGCCCTATGGGTTAGATTTACAAAGTTGTTATAGTGTCATGCCATGATGCTGTGGCACCCATCTTTCAGGGATCTAACCCCCTTCAAGCATTCACGAAACAGGATATAATAGGTAAGCAGCTTGCACCGTGAGGTGTCCCTCACGGTAGATAGGTTCCTAAGCCTGGGATCCAGGAAAGCTGATACAACACAGAAGGACTGGCTATGCTAGATGATAGAAAATTTAAAGACCAGGATGCATTTGAAATGCAAGCCTGATGAGTTCTGCACAAAATGCAGAGAAAATGCTCAGCTTTTCCTGTCTGGCGGAGAGCTTCTTCTACTCAAGAACATTTCTGTGGACCCCTGCTGTTTCCTACCCTTGTATTCCAGGAAGACAGATATTGTTTGTCCTCCTTTCTACTGTATTAAATCCTCCCAGGTAGCTATCACAATGAAAAGTCTTCCAGGACATCTCACAGCTCCCCTGGAGACCTCCACAGGGCCAGGAGGGGACCAAGCCTTGGTCCCTGACTGCAGTACGCATTCCTAGCCAAGGCTGCCTCCTTTGTCCATATGGATCTTCATATCTGTAGTGTGCTATCTGGGATTTTGGGTAGCAGAAAATGTTCCCTGGAGATTGCAAAATCTCTCTTTCATGCCTAAATAAAAATATCTTACAGGTAGGTCCTCCCTCCGTGTGCATAAGGAAATCATCATTGAGTAAATGTCTGTGTTTACCCAGAAAAATGCTTATTAACAAATTACATTTGTTTCTCTCTAACATTATCATAACTTTCTCAATGAATTGATGTGAAGGAGTTTCTCTCTTGAGCTGGCTCTTTAATTGTGCTGCTAATGAGGTAGGTAGGGCACCAGGCACATGCAGCGCTCTCTGCTATTAGGGCTTGAGATTGCCTCCAGCTGCCAAACTAACACAGTGACAGTCAAGCCCACAGTGTAGACAAACATTTTGCTACCATCCCAGATTTCAAGTTAGCTTATAGAAAATGTGGACTTCCACAATATGACTTTCTAAGGTGTTTGACTTGATATTGCAGGGTATAACATTAGCACTATGTAGGTTTAATAAAGTGCACAGGAAACAAAGAACTGCTTTCTCTGAGTAACATCTGACAATGAGCCACCATCATTAAACAGGGGTGTTCCTTGTAGGGATGTGTACAGATTGTTCCTAGACCTGAAATTGTTCATTCATCAGCAGTGCAGATGCTACATTAGATTATTGCTGATAAAATCTGTAGCTTGCACAAGAATCGATGTTACGTTTAAATGATGAAGAGAAGGCTGCCCTATGAGACCTATTGCTTGGTCAGCTGGATCCACTGTTTTTAAGTACAGCCATATACAGAGTTAAATTCCATGGAAGAAGAAATAATGGCTGCTCTAGTTAAGTGTTATTTTTCCTCTAAAAGATTTAGAGGCCAAACAAGAAGCTCTTTTATGGCTGAGAAGGCTAATGAGACCTTGGAGGACTAAACGAGGGATGCTGAGATGGAAGCAGGATCTGAGGCTGACATGTGTGTGCTATCTGCAGTCGTAGTATCCACATATCACTGAGGATGCTGAGAAACTGGGAAAGATGCAGAGAAGAATTGCAAAAGTGGGCCAAGGACTAGAGAAGGCACCTAATGGGGAGAGAGAGATTTAAAAAGCACTATTTGTCTAGCTTATCAAAAAGAATATTGAAAGGTCTTGATTACAGTGAATAACTATCTTCACAGGAAGAAAAGAGCTCTTTAATCTGGTGGAAAAAGATGAATGGTTGAAAGCTGAAACCAGATATATCTGAAGAGAAGATTAGGCAAAACATGTTAATACTGAGGGTTGAAAACAAGCTGCTGAGGGAAGGGAAGGAGTCTGCAGTGCTTGATGAAGATGTCATGATGCTTTTCTGAGAGAGATAATTTTCTTGTACACATGCTGTGTTTCAGTCCATCCCAATATGGGCACAACTGTGTGAGGTTTTAAGAGCTGTGATAAAATCTAGTTGTCTTTTCCAGCTTCAAGCTCTGGGACCCTGTGTGAGCTATCTGGAGGTGGGGCAGAGGAATGCATGTGAAATGCTGGGGTTTCAACCCCAAGCCCCAAATTAATGTTGACATCTGGGTGATTCCCACAGCCCTTCCCAAAGGGGGGTGAGTTTGCCTTTAGGCTTCCCTCCAGGGAGCGGCCGGCCTGGCAGGGAGAGCCATGAGGTAAAGGAGCCCCAGGTGTCTGCATTCAGTAAGCAAAGGTCAGGTGTCCCACTGAGGGATAAAAGCTGGGACCCCTGGCAGAAGGGGCAGTGTCTGTCTGTGAGGTGGAGGCACTGTGCAGAGTTCCCTGTTGGGGAAGGACCTCCCGCCTCCCTGGGACTGGGCTCCAGTCAGGTCTGGCTTTTGTAAACGTGGGCTGTGTAGAGATTCAGTGTGTGGCTTCCTTGGTCTGATGTGTTTGGCTTGTTGACTCGGTTGTCTCCTGTCCCTTCTATGGGAGACTGCATTTCACCATTTATTCCACCCATTGTTGGTCGTGTGCTGTCATTGTTGGGGTCAGTGGGATTGGTGTCAATTATGTATAATCTGACTGACTTGTACCCCCAGTGCTCACCCATGTACTGACCCTTTTGTATCAAATACAATTTGGTTATTGGTTCATCTTCATGCTAGGCCTAATAACTGGCAAAACAGCATGCCAGCTGGGGCTCTGTGCAGGGAGAAGCAGCCCCTATTTTCTCTCTCTCCCCCCTTTCAGCAGGACAGTTATGCCAGGAACCAGTGCTGGCATTTACTCCTAAAAGCCTGGTCGGCTGTGTTTCCAAAATACCTTGCAGCACAGCAAAGCCCTTGCTTGTCTGTCCTTACTAAACCCTTCCTCATGAGCAGAGGAGATGGTGGGGCATTGCAGGGGCACCCATGGTGGCTTGCACCTGTCCCCATCAGGGCAGGTGGCTCAGGGTGCTGAGCTGGGCTGACAGAACTCCAGTGGGCAATGCTTTCCTCAGGGAGATTATTTGGGAGAACAACCTGTCTACTCATTCTGAGAGAGTTATCTCTGTGAAATTCAATGCTTTTTCTAAACTGAAATATGTATCCTCCCCCACTCTCTCCATCTCCCACAGAGATAAACAATTACTTTTTTCCCAGTGGAGCAACAGCATCCTTCAAATGCCTATTAGAAAGTTTCACCCTCACTTAGTTGATGAGCTCAGCTGTGCAGGCTCTGTCTGTGAGTCAGTCCTGCAGCCCAGACTAGCCACGCTGTGCTGCTGCTGTGCCTTTGCATCTAGCAAATGGTTTCCAATAGAATTATAACATTTTCAATCTATGGCAGGGTTGAACTCAACAGGGCTAAAAGGCTGAAAATAAGGTGAGTATGATGTCACCTGTGGCAAAACAATAATCCCCACCTTATTTGAAGCTGACTGTAGCTTTTTTATTCCTTTAAGTTGTCAGTCTCATGGCAAGATGCTGGCAAAAATTAACTCCACACTTCGCTTTGCAACAGGAAGGTGATTCTCAGGGAACGATGTTTCAGGCTTTCATAAATTTATCTGTAACAAAAATGCATCTCCCTAGTGAGAGGAGAGCTAGGCTGTAAATAAGCAGGGAATGCTAACACCCTATCATCGTGCTTCTAGACTCTTTCAGGATGGAGAGTCCTTTACTTGAATGTATAAAGAAATTATCAAAATCTCCAAACACTTACTATAGAAGAGTGAAAATCTGAACAGTGCTAGCAATGGCAGAGCAGCCTTTGGAGAATAGACATGTGGACTGTGATTGAATTTGCAGTGCCTTGTGTCATCCCAGACTGCATATCTGGGAACCCTTGAGGATTCAACCCTTGAAGAGAGTAACTTTCCTCCCACTCATGAATGGTTCTCAAACAGTAATCTCCACCGGCAAGCTGCAGATCACCCACGGATGCTCAGCAGGCAATTGTCTAGCCTCATGATGATACAGTAAGAAATCTAAGATCCTGCTCTTTTCCCAGTCCACTCTCCTTCCTCCAGGGCCCCTCACATATTTTCTTGCCATGACATTCCAGGGAAAGCAGCTGCTCTAGCTGCTCCTGGGATGCAAGAGTTACAAGGGAAAAAGCTCCTTGACCAGTATCACGCTAATGTGTGGTTAAGCCCAGAAACATCTCCTAATTATTTTTTATTAAGAAGGTAGAGAGGGATAATGAATGGTAAAACTAATGAGTCAGTTATGTGCTTTCAAAAGTATAGAGAATGAGTTATTTGACAGAAAACAGAAAGGCTTAATTGCAGTCTCTGTCATGAGCCTCTACCAGTTTGGCTGTCATATAATCCACTGAGTTTTCTATGACTGTCCTAGTCAGACAATCAAAAGTGAGGGACAAATTAGACCCAAAATCCACACTTGCAGGCAATTAAAAGCATAGCATTCTGACTGGTAGAGATGAACATTTAAATCATCTGATTTAACAATTAAACAAAACTTTGCTAACTTGTACAATAAAGAAATCAATAGAGAGATCAGAATAAAATACCCGGAATTGCCAAAGAGAAACAGAAGTGGAAATTAATGACAATTACAAAAAAATTCCAAACCCAAACCCCAATTGTTTTCACTGAAAAAAGACCTATAGGGCAACCATTGCACAGTAGAGGAAAACAAAACTTATGAAGACATTAATCAAAAAAGAAAATGAGATGCTTCGGGGCACAGAGATGACAGGAAGCATATCTGTGGCAATAAGGGATGATGGAAATCATACAGAGGGAAATAAAACAAAGGATACATGAGGAAAGGATGCAAGAGCTGCAGAACACCTACTCTGACAATACAGTCTTTTGCTCTCACTGAAAGAGAAAATCAATAAACTCTGTGTAGGAAGCAAAGCTTATTAAATCATTGACTGTCCAACTGGATATTCCTGTTGGCAAACACATTGCTCTGTGTGATAGATGGACACCAGGGTCGAGAGGTCATTCACTGAAGTGATCAGGCTTCATAAAATCTAGATTTGCAAACAGCCAGGGAGAGCCCCAGTGATGTTACTGCTGTCACGTGATTTCTGTTCGCCGAAACACTGCAAGTTTATTTACAGAGCAGCGAGAGGGTTTCAATCCAGGGAGAAGTGGGAGGAACTCTTGCAGCTCTGGCCCGGGATCTGTGCACACCCATGGCTGGCCATGCTGCAGCATCTGCCCCTGGAGCAGCGATGGCCAGTGGCCGCTGTGGTCTGCTCTGGGTCACCAGTGCTGGTGGCTTACTCCCTCACCCTACTCTCCCAACATGGAGCCTGGCGGTACAAGTGGGATGAAACCATAGCACCATAATTCTTTCTATGAAGACATGCCCTAGCCCATCAGCAGCAAAGGACTCGTGAACCCTAGAGTCATAAGGGTTTGGATTGGAAAGGACCTTCAAAGATCATCTAGTCCAACCCTGCTGCTGTGGGCAGGGACATCTTTCACTAGGTCAGGTTGCTGAAGGTCACCCTTCATTTAGCACATACCAAAACAACAATAAAATGCCTTCTATGAAGAGATGCTGTATTTCTCCCACTGTCAGGCAGCAAGTTGTTGCTTGATTCAGTTTTAGCTCTCCATGTTGGCTATGTTACCAGTAGGTCCCTGGTCCCATTAGCATCAGTCCATTGCTTCCCTATGTCCCCTGCCCCATCACCTTCCCAGGGCTTTCCTGTGGGTCAGCGGCTTCTCCTCTACCCCACAGTGTTACAGACCTCTTTTTGCAAGCTGAAATGCAGAGCTCACTCACTCACCTGGTGAGAGCAGGAGAGGGAAAGGGCTTTCCACGGAGAGCAGACAAGCCTAAGGCACAAAGAAACCAAGGTCCTACAGGACCAGGTCACAAACCCAACACCCAGCCTCCCCTCTGATATGGCACCTTCTTCTGAACTGAGGTGACAGGATTGTACCCCAAGAGAGCTCAAACATGTTTAAATGTACCTGCAGCCCCCTCACTGCATGGCCCCGTGCACAGCGGGGTGGTTTGGTGAAGACTTGAGATCTGGAGATGGCAGCCATGCAAGTGTTGCTTCCCACAGGCAGGCCCTAACAGCGCTCCCCTCCTCCCCTGTGGTGCTTTGCCAGCATAACTTACACTGTCACTGATGTTTCTGCGCCTAACCAATGTAAAGTATTTCCATTATTTTAAGTACTTCTCACATTAAATAACACCCCATTCTGATTTTCTTTTTGGAGTAGATATTTCCTAAATTTTTAAAGCATATTAATTATTTTTGTCTTTTTGGAGAGGAGATGGGTGTGAACTGCTTTTCAGGGTCAAGGCTGAGATCCTGGGTGCTCATTTTAGTGTGATGGGGAAGCAGACTTTGAGGACAGGCTGTCAGTGTCTGTAAATCTCCAGCTCCCAAATGCCATAAATTTACAGCTGTGGATTGGAATCTACACAACTTGACCTCAATGAGCAAAATGTTTTTCTGCCTTTTTTAGAGTTTTGGGTTGGAGAAAGCACAAAATGGGTTTATTTTTTTCTTTTCCTGGAATACAAAGTGCTGGATCAGGCTTATGAATACTTGGGGCTACTTGTGCTTCACTTCAGGCTGAGGAATGACATGGGATCAAACTAAGCATTGGCCCTTTGGTTATTAAAAATTTATTTGGAGACGTTTCTTCTTTCTCAAATTAATGTCAAGAAAATCTTGTTGTTTGTTGCCTACAAATTGTGCACAATTCTAACGTTCCAGCATATTTTCTCCTGAATGCTGACAGATTAGAAGAAAATAAAAATTATTATGTACATTAATAATAGAATACACACATAAAGATAACCTTGAGGGTGTCTCAACCTGAGGCATATTCCTCTAGATTGCTGTTAGCTTTTGTATGTGAATGGATTAAAAAGAAGAAAAATACTGTGAACTAAATTTAAATATAAATCTTTTTGTCTAAAAAAGAAGAATAATTTCTATCAATAAGTCAGTCATGATTTGTAAGCAGTCTTTGTTTTCCACCATCAAAAATAATCTATCTGCAAGGAATGCATTTCTAATATTAGATAGTTGATACTATTCAAATTAGTTAGAGCTTAGCTTTAACTCTCTTTCTTCCTCAAGTCATGAATTGTTTTTTCTAAAAGAAAGTAAAAACTTGATTTTATTTTGCTGTTCCCCCACAGCTTCATCCCTTTCATATTATGTTTATTTAGAAAGAGAAATTAAAGTTTTAATTTTGTTTCTTCTGGAAAAAAAATTATTTGGGGAAAAGAGAAAATCAACAATGCTTACATCAATGTTGGCATGAGTCCCATCGGGGAAAAATGTCTCCACTTATAATTTTTCATTTCTTCTGCATTTTCAGTTGTGCTTAGAAGCAATGCTATCTATCATCTGTGCATACGACTTGAACCATGAAAACCAGAGAGAAGGAGAAAGGTCGGTGGTGGGCTGTCTCCTAGGTCAGCCAGCTTTGCTGATGTCTGCTGTGCGATTTAATGAACTGTTTGCTCAAGTACCAAATTTCCTCAGGAGCATTCAACCATTTGGAGCTTTCCACGAGTTGCCTACTGAGAAAACACATCACAGGCAGTGGAGTGGCTGGGAACCTTGCTTGAGGTAGCCCATCAAAACCAAAGTTGGAAACCCAAGAGCCAGACATGTGGTTTGAGGAACTTATTTTCCCAATATAGTTATGTAACCAAGATATACAAAATTTATCCACAAGTTATTCAGACACCAGAACTTTTCAAATTATTTGCCTACTGACACAGGTTAAATCAATTAGGGCTGTATTAAATCACCTTAGTTAGTAGGTCAGATATATCATGGGGGCAATTTCTTTGCAACTTGACTGATGCCAAGGGAGGAAGTTTGCCTTGTAAAGTCATGGAGGCTTAACTGTTCAGCTTCCTACCTGGTCTTGTTATAGATATAGAATATTTAGTAAATGGCACAATCTAACCCTTAAAGAAATTGTATTGGGTTTCTCAGCAAGTAAAATGGGCAAGAGTGGTTTTAATGAAATCAGTGAAATCACACAGACGGATCTGGTCTGGTCTCAGCCTGGTGTAGTCATTGCCACCTACACAGAACAAAGGAGTACAGTAAGTCAGTGGAGAAACAAGCTCTTCAGACATTTTCTTTGCAGCAATACTGTATGAAAATAGTTTGAGCTATCACTTTCGGAATGACAGATTAATCTGATTTTTGGGGAAAAGCAGAACTGACACTAATGGATGAACAGGTGGCAGGAGGGTCTGACAGCAGTCACAGAGCAGGTGTTAATCCTATTGTTGCATCCAAGCTGAGAAAGGACCTCATCTTCCAGCACTGATGACTCAGCAGAGGGCAGATATTTAAGGAAAGGTCCTGCTCTGTTTACTTAAAAAATTGGTTCTGTCAATTTTGTTTGCATGAGGGGTGCAGGATTGACCCTTGGTTATGGCTGCAAGATATTATGAGCTCCCCGGCTCCCTCTCCTGACCCCAAGAAAAACAGGAATCCCCAAATGAAGCACTGCATTTCTCATTTGAAGATCTGCCACTTGAAATATTCAATTTTTCACTTTTCTTTGTAACAATACATTATAATCTGTATTTGATGCCTAATTTAACTTGGTTTCCAAATGTCATTATGTTTATGAAATGTCTTTGTCTTTCACTGAGGCAGATGAAATGACAAAATCTTGCTCTTCGGTTTAATTTCCAACTACTTGTCACATTTGTTTTTCTAAATCCAGGCCAGCCTGCTAAACATACTTAATATTTTACAGTTTTCAATGCCTATTGCCCTTGCCCAAAAGGCTAAGTATTTTCTTGGGCTCATTGGGAGCCCTGCTGAGGAAAAGACTCTGAAAACTGCCAAGGTCAAGAGGAATTTCAGATTAAGGTTTATGTTGTGCTGTTATTTAAGTAAACAAAGGCAAATTCCAGCAGGAGGGATGAATTTTAGACCACATGCAGGGTGTATTTACTGTGGTGAGGTAGAGTTGGAATGGAAATCTCCTCATTGCCAGGAGTGACTGAGCAGGAGCAATGCAAGAGGATGTGGAGGAAGATTTACAAGAGGGTGCTGGGATGGGTAATGAAACAGCAGAGACTACTGCAGGGTATGGAGCATTCACACAACCTGCCAAAGCATGTCTGCATGCTGGGGCCCAGGGTTATGTCTACACCAGTAAATGAAAACAGGACACATCCTCCTCTCTAGTCCCAAGGGCAACTATCACAGCACGGTATGCATCTGTCATTGCCTCCCCAGCCCTGCCTCACTCCAATCCCCTTCACCCAATATGACCTCCTCCCTAATGCCTTGTGGCTCTGGGCCATGCTATTTCCCAAACCTTGTCCCAGACATTACTATCCCAAGTGAGTGACTGGGTCAGGGAATGCACCAAAACTACACAGCCTGGACAACAGGACAGCGTTTCAGCCCTTGTTTGTGTAGTTTATTAATGCAGCTGTAGCCAGGAAGCTGAAACTAGATGTGGTAGATGTGTTTGCCCTTCTCTGATGGACCAGTTGGATGATGTGCTTTTGTATTTCAGTTTCATTTACACTGGGAGGAAGTTTGTAGTGTTCATTAACTGTTAAAAACACAGAAATCTAATAAAAATCAGCCCTCCAGGCCCCTTTAAAAGCCACTGGATGAAAATAGGTATATCCAGATGGTAGTTCATCCCCAGACCACTGTGGATATCTCGTACCCACTCAGGAATCTCAAATGGCAGTGGGCACTTAAACATGGGCACCTGATGTGTATTCCTTAAAGGATGAGTTGACTCTGCTCTCTGTTCTCCATTAACAAGTACTGACTCCATCTCCCTTGATACAAGAACTTAGGTACCTCATGTGTGTAGACGTCTACGTACAGGTGTCATCTTCTGGATCTGAATCCCATCCAAACTGTACTAGTGGCTGTGTTGTCACTGGCCATGCTATTGCAGAAGAGATACTGGGGATGCAAGGCAAAACCAAATGAAGATATGTCTATGTTGTAGCTATCTGGTAATGTGATTGCAGCTTGTCATCAAGGATAAATGAGGACAGTTATGGCCTATCTGCTACCTAGGGAGACTTCCAGCAGTGACAGGTGTAATGATGTAGGCACCATTCACCATTACTATCCAGGATTCAGATGCATTTATTTATAGATTCATTTAGCCTGTGCTACTACTTCTCCACTGCTGTGTCTGTACAAACTAGCCTGAAGCGAGCCCTGGCCCTTCTGCGTGGAGTTTTTTTTCATCTCTGCTCAGGTCAAACAGGGAGAGAAGCAGAGCTGACCCTGCTGGATGTGTGAAGCACTGTCCAAGAGAGATAGAGCTGTTATCAGCTTGCTGGTGTGATGTGCTTGAAACCAGCATATGGGCTCCATATCTATACCATGTTGGGTACTGCTGTCTGAGCCTTGCTGGAACTTATGGGGGGTGTACCTTAGTCACTGTGAGAAAAATACAGGAGCGTCTTCTGCAGTTTATTAAAATGTGACTGAACTGTGCAAAATGAAGAGGAAAAAGGAACTTCTTCTTGAACTGAGCAGCCCTGCTGTTCAGGAAAGTAAAAGTAAAGCCCAGAATGGAGTGGGAGATACATACAGGGAGACACCGATATAGATATTTTAGAATAATCATATGGAATGAATGGAGAATGAAACTGCAAAATGAACTGCAAACAGAACAAATTTACATGAAGCTGAACAAAACCAGGGAAGTTAGATTCACTATCTTTATCTTGTGTGAAGGTTTTATTGTGCCTTCAGGATAAAGAGGAGCTTGAAAGGGTCACATATCTCATGAAAGACATCTGCTGAGCTTCTAATGGTTATGCTGCGGGTACAAGACATTGCTTATCAAAGCCTAAATAATGTTCTCGCTTTCACTATAAAGAGGAACTGTGAATTCTTGGAGTGGGATTCCCCAAAGGAGGATTATGCCAGAAAAATACCTACTCATATAGTGCTGGCAGGGTTGGGAGCCTATGACTAATTCTCCATCAATTAGGCTACTGATCTGCTGTTAATCTATACCCAAATCCTGTCAGTGCATTAACATCCCTTAGTGCTTAGACAGAAATAAAGCAAGATATAGACAAACTAAATAAATTATTGTTTTCTATGCATTGTCTGTGCTAGTGATCATAAGGAAACTGTTCCTTGGCAAGGTTTGGTATTAATGAGCTGGTCACATTCCCTTTCACTCTGGAAATGTCCCAGGGCTTAGAATGTTCTCAGGTGAGTTTAGTGCTTACAGAAAATATTACGTTGACAGCCTTGAAAAATTCTTTGTTTCCAAAGAGCAGAAGCATACCCAGTAGAAACAGATTTCTCTGCAATTTCCCACCAAGAGGCTGCCAGATGTTCTCTAGAAATCGGGATTTTCCATGAGAGACTCAGCTCCCATGCCTCTTGTTAGCAGAAGGGACATCCTCGTGTCTTCTGCAGACCCTCCTCAATACAGCAAGGTGGCAGCCATGCTCCTCACTGTAGGGCACCCAGACACCATCCCACAGAGCACAACTGTTGCCACAGTGATGGCCTCCATCTTCCCCTGGTAAATGTGACCACAACGGAGCTGCCACTGGCACCCCAGCCCAGCCTTGTGTCTATCTTCCCCATCTTCCCTGGGGGCACCAAACCACAGAGGCTGTCAGTTTTCTGTCCAGGTCTCTTGTACAGTCCTGCTCTACAATTTCCCCGCTTTGTACATGTTCACAACCATCCTATTTAGTTCTAGCCCATGACAGATAAGTCTGGATTCAATCCAGTGAATCAGCAGCTTGACTTGCCCTTAACAACATGCCTTTTCCAGATTCTCAAGGCACCATCACTAGATCTTGGCTATAAATCTTCTACTATAGAGCAACCATGCTAGAAGGTGTTATAAAATTCTGCTTCAGGTACATGGAGCACAAAATGGTTCTTTTTAACATTTACCTGTGATGTTCCACATTCTCATCCATCCGAGAGTAAAACAGCACCAAGGGGTTTGTCACAGGTCCCAGTGGGGTATCATACCATGTATTTGGCAAGTTTGCCTGCTACCCCTTGATGTTTTTTTGTTAGTCAGTTGCCTCAGTGAGTTTAAAAACATTTTAATTGATTCAGAAACATTCACAACATTTCTGTAATGATTTTTAATTGTGTAATTAGTGTAAAGACATATAATCATATAATTAGGCTGTGTAATTACAATGTGTAATAATATTGTAGTGCTGTTATACACATCCTTTTTAAACACAGAGGAAAAAACCCCGTGCATATAACTCCATAACTGAGCCCCAGAGTGTCTGTAAATATTTTCTTACATATATTCTACTTTTTCAAGTGCAATCATGGAATTTTAAATACAGGAACATATGCCACTGTAAGGCTGCTGGTGAGACACTGAACGTTTTTGGAAATCAACTCCATTAAATTGTGTGGTGCCAACATGAAATAAATGTATGTGGGCATATCTAAAGGCAGATGAGAAAAGATGAGGGAATTTAGCTGAAGATGTGATTACAGAGTATGTTTAATTCCTGTGTGGATGCCCTCACTACAAAGGACAATGGTGCTTTTATCATGTGGCATAACTTGCCTTTTCTTATGGTGGAATTGGATGCTGGCCTGATCCAGCTCTTCTTAAGGTCAGTGAGAAAGCTCCCAGTGGCTTTGTCAGGGTAGGCTCACGCTTCCTGCGAGGCTGATCCCACTCTGTGAAAGGCTTTAAGGTTCCTTGTATCCAGGGGAAATCAGTGCCTTATTCTGCTTCCCCCTGCTCTGCTAAAATCAGCCTTAGTTTCAGGGGTGTAAGGCACTTGGATCCATGTACTTTTCTAAGACAGGGCAATGTGTCTTGAAAAGAAAGAGTTCATTGCTGTTATGTTTCATCAGCTCCCAAGTGGATCAGACAATCTGTTCCATGACACTGAAAAGTGTTTTACAATTCACAGAATTAGAGTACAATGGGATTAATAGTTAGTAATTACTGACTCGCTTTGAGGAGTTCAGGTGAATGTCTCCAACATTCATCTACATTTTACTCATTTTAAGAAAAGGATGGTAAATCCCCAAACCAGGCAGATGTTGCAGGTTTGCATAATGAGACATCCTTCACCCCCAGCTGTGGAAACAATACTGTACCTGTCAATGGTTTTGTACAGAATTAACGAACTGTTTGCAAAATGTATCACATCCTAGATAGCTGATGGACATGTTAATAATGCTTTGTTTAGATTTTGCAGAAGCATGACCCAGTTTCATTCACACATTGGCACTGCAGTTAACTACAGTGAATACAGTGTTTAATGCAAATAGGTGCCAATACTGGAAGGCTTCTGTGCAGTTACCTGGGTGAAAAACTCCTCATAATGGTGCCTCAGATGAAATGACACAGCTGTTTAATACCTCCTTTGCAATATGTACAGATGACTTCAGGATGTGACAGTCTTTTCAAAGGTTCTGAGATACTTTTAAGGCCAGCAAGCAGTCACACCAATCTAACAGCTTTTTGCCACCAAGAGAAGGTTTGGCTCTCCCTCCCTCCTATCCTTCCTGGACGCTCAGACCATGTGTTGTGAAGCAACAGCCCATGTGCTGCTGGCACTTGTGGGGTCTTTCTGTGAGCTGATGTAACCACTAACACAACAGGAATGTATTCACTTTTTTTGTTCTGTGAGCTCCAACATGCAGCCCAGCATCCATGAGGCAGCAGCCTGCACCTGGGAGCAGAGTCTTGAGGTGAGGAAAGCAACTGAACCTCCTTCATTTGGTGGTGATGAGCTGTTGGATCAGCTCCTATACATGGTCATCATTAGTAAAAGCCTCCAGAAAAGCAGCCAAAGCACCCTCCTGTACAACAACACATTCATTGCTAATGGAGACTATATGTTCTAATGGAGACTAAAAGTGTGTATACAAAAGATAAATAGACTTTTGATCTAGTCTCATTTTAGTTCACTTGCTGTAATAAAAATCCTACTTTTGTGCTGCTACTGTGTTAGGAAGAAGCTGCTTCTCCTCTCCCTAGAGTGAAAATAATAGTAGTTCAGATAAAAGCCACACTGCCACACATTGAAAATGATCAGTTTCTAACCAATCAATACTTTTTTGTTACTTAAGAAGATGGGGATAGGAGGATAAATATTATAATGCCCTTTTGGTCTCTTAAAGCTTGAGTTTTCCAGTGCTACTAAAATATTAGCCATGGAGACAGCCTGCAGTGAAATCCAGGTAAATATGTTCAGAGGGAACTCTATTAGTGAAAGATGTGTGCCTGTCCACTGACAGAGCATGAGAACCATGAGGGCTGGAGGCACCTCCTGGTGGACACAGCAGCATTTTGTTTAGAATGTGCCTTAAAATTGTCAGCTCACCTACTTTATCATGACAGCCTAATAATCATGGAAAGACCTATCTGCTGAAGACAGAGATGGTTTTTCCAGCTCCTGGCCAAAGTGGTCTGGGCGGTACCAGGGTCATGGTAGAAGTTGGTGCACAACGGCACATTGCAACTTCATCCCTAACTGATCTGGGGGCAGAAACAGCTGCTCATGGAGAAACCCCCTCATTTCTTGGCCTGAAAAACTGGCCTCTCACTGTCTTGGACCAAACACCTGACGGAAAACTGTAAGGAAACCACTCTATATTCAATTAGAAGAGTGGGGAAAGCTCTGAGCAAATGTTTTAATCATTGAATTTAGCTCCATGATTTCTGCTGGTGATTTCTGTGGTAACGGGGTTTGATTTCCACATGTATACTGTTTGCAGCTCAACCTGCTTGTTCTGCTTGTGCTATTTTGAGCTGATCCATCTTCTGCTTGCTACTCTTATTTGTTCTGGGAGGATGGTTCCTCACTTCATGTGGTGTCTTTTTCTTCTTCCTGATCAAATATCTGAAACTTTTGGAGAAAAGAGAAAAAAATCAAACATTTCTAACTAATGAGGTGAAGCCACACAAAGAAAACTTCTGCACAACGTGCAACTTTTTTGGTTGGACTTTCTCTGTCTTGGAATTTACTGTGAGTTAGCTGATCGCCAATATGAATGCTTGTAGCAAACAAAGACCGAGATATACAGCAGCTGAAGTTTCTCATGGCAGTCACTCAATGCACATGGGTCCTGCTGAACTCACTGATCAATGAAACACAGAGGTTTTTCCCTGTACAGTACAGATTTGAGGGTTGCTGCTTGCATAAATGAAAAAGCAAAAGCCCTGAGCCGACCAGAGCACAGAGAGAGGAGCCTGGCTTGGTATTAACGAGAGTGTGGCATTAATGAGAGCAGCGCTCAGCCCTGACTGGATCCTGCCTGGCAGCCGGGCAGTCACCTGCCGAGCTGGCACTGTGAGGAGCCAGTGTCACCTTGTACCCCTGGCGCTGCCGTCCTCCCATCACATCCTGCCCTGCTCGCTGTATAGAGACACACCTCACCCCCTAAGTTTGCCAGAAAAACACAAGTCAGTTTGGGACATAGAGCTGTGTTATGCAGACACTACACCTGCAATGCTGCTTGGCCTTGTACCTTTAAGCAGGCTGAGATTTGTGTAATTCCCTCTTTGGCTCTTCCTTATGTTATTTGAACAAAACAGCACCTCCTTTCAACTTTTTCAGTTTGATGAGAGTTATTTTTAGCAAATTGTTTTTTACAGTAATATGCACTTTTATTGTATCTTCCTCATGAGGAACTTCAACCATTTCAGAAGTGTTAATTGAAAATCCTTACAGAAGATGCTGGAAGCAAGCAAATAGTGCTGGAGCCTCAGGGGAAACTAAGGCACAGGGCAGTTATGTGCTTTGCCCAAAGTCATACAGAATTGGAAATAGTCCTCTGACTGCTCACTCCTCTGCTCTGGCCTCAAGGTGAGGAGTGATTCCAGACTCTTCCTGTTCTGCCTTTTGGGTGCTCTTGAGCAAAAATACAGTGATCATTTTGAATCCAGGCAACTGTAATTATTCCAGCACTGAATTACTTCTCCCTTTCCTGCACCTAACTGTATTTCTTTTGATTGAAGAGGGTTAGATAAGCTCTTAACAAGGTAGAGTGGGCAGTGATGCTAGGGACAATTGGTCTTTGTTCATCACAGAAAATGACACAACTCAGAGGATCCTGCTCAGCTACCTGTGTCTGAAAGGGGGGATGCAGCTGCGACAAGGGGTTAATTCTCTGCTCAAGCCCATAAATCCTGCACGTCAACAGGGTTTCTTAGCTCAGCCAGTACTGCAATAATGCAGCTACAAGGCTCTGAAGACCTGAGCTAGGCTCTGCCCTGTGTCTGCATGAGCTGCTGTGAGCTTAAGGGATCTGTGCACTGTGCCCTGTTAGGTGATATACACGTGGCCAAAGACAAAAAAATGCAAAATGCTCCTTTCCAGATGGAAACAGTATCTTGACAACATCTGGAGGAGGGAAACGACACATGAAATTGAAATGCTGAGACCAAACCAGCAGCTGAAAGCACATTCACTTGGCACAAGGTGCCGTGTGGATATTAGCTGAGTACTAAACCCAATACGGCTGTGTCAGCTCAATGCTGTGCTGAGGCGCGTCGCCTCCAGGCTCGGTGCTGGTACGGAGCCATGCTGCCGCAGCTGCCTCCAGGCCTGGAGCAAGCAGCATCCCCCAAGGGCCAGCATCTCCAAACCCCACCACATTGCCGCAGTGCTGCCGCAACCTCCTTCCTTCTCAAGCTCAGGGAGCCATTTCTACAGAAGAATATGCTGCTGCAGGCTAAGTTTAGATGTACTTAACGCTCTCCTAAAACTATCTCAGCATGCAAAGTAATTCAGTTAAGATTTTTCCATTGAGTACCAACAACTTTGAATTCTGCCCATATGCTTCTCAGATACTTTGAACCAGGAGTTATAATCCGACTCCAGGTCAATCTCTAGGTATAGTCAGCTGGACAGAGGATAATGAGGTTTTTGTTTCAGAAGAAGAAAACTGCCTTCACAGTTCTGTTAGAACAAAGATTATAGGCTTGATTCAGATCTTGCTGACACCGCTGTGAGGGTCGAAGCAGTTTGTTGCAGCTGCAGCAGAAATCGGGTGATGGAGGTTTATCCTGGACACTCACTGCTGGCAAAACCCACTCATGCCCCATGCTGTCTGTTGAAGGTACTGGGTGTGGGTTCAGCCTAAAAGGTGACTGAAGCCTGGACAGAGCTGCTGGACACAGCACATCCTGGTGCAGTGCTGGCGAGGCTGCACGCTAACGGCACTTACTTTTATCTCATGTTTTCCTCAGCTGTAGCAAGAGAAATGCTGCATCTTCAAAATGCTGAATTTCCTAGACCAGCTCTTCTCTATCTTTTTCTTTTTAAAGGAAATTGATGCAAAATGTTGATTGACAGTACTTGTGAATATAGCTTTTTGCTTATCTACAAACCACTTACGCTGTGGGCACTTCTTGCCTATTGCTCATTAGAAATAGTTAATATCTATTTTCTGGAAGCTAAAAGAAGTTCCCCAGGCATGGCCCATGGCCCATTTAGTTTGTCAGCTGCAGCAAACATCACAGCATCAATCAGTATTGTGGACCTCAATCTCACGAACCTGGTAGCATAAGCCCTGGTAGCATTTGGCACATTCAAGTTGTGATCTGTAGATGAGAATTGATTATTTTGTATGTGCTGACCTTCACAAAAGTTTCTTACAGCAGCTGCTGAAATGATAGCATCTCTTAGGAAGATTATCATTGGCAGAGGCAGGTCAGTTGGTTCTACCTTGTTTATCTTCAGCTGAACAAGGGAACAAATTCTCCAAAGCACAGCCTGAGATCTTATCGGCCAGAACTTAATAGGCAGCGATGGTTCTCTGGCACGTTTTGTGAGCTGCCCTCGCAGAAAAGCTCTGAGTGAAAGGTACCGGCTATGCCTGTGCTGCAAATATTTTAAAGTATAACTGTTAGGTAAATAACCAATTTTTCAGTTCAATGGCTGAAGCAAGCAGTGGAAAAAACTGTTTGGAGCTGAACTGGAATAGAATTTTTACAGTTTCTTTTGAAAAATGGGGTTCCCACTACTTCCTATTGTATCATTTTCTTTGAAGTTAAACAGAAATCTTCCATTAACTACTTTGTGAGTTATTTAGATACTTGAAAAACCTTTTTATTGGTCAGCTTTAATTGAGCCTAATGTTGCATGAGTGGTACAAGGAATCAGTGAAGCCTGGCTTTCAGTGAACATCAGGTGTCCTTCTCCTACAAGACCAGAGTACAATGACCCAGCTCTTTGCCACGGCCCCATGACACCTCCACAGCAATACCCTGGTTCCTCTCACACCCACACACCTTCTGTCTACAATACCCATCTTTCTCATGTCCTCAGATCCTTTGCTAGTACTTCCAGCTCCCTTCACACCCCGGACCTTTCCAAACTCCCATGCTTCCCACATGCCCCAAATGTCTCTTACAGACTCTCTCATACAGGACTTCTGGCTTCATTCCACTTTCACTACATCTATATACTTATATATATACACACACACACATATATATACAGAAATACTTGCAATGTTTCCCGTGTACTCTACCTAACTTTATTTAGCATGACAGATGATCAAGAAATGGCATGCAGTGCAGTGCAGCATATCCAAAATGAGATTTGTGCTGACTTGGTCAGCCAAGTGCTGTTAAGCTCTGAATCTCCTGGCTTTCTTCCCTTAGTGGGATCAGTAGCTAATGCTCTTTTTTTTAATCCAGCCATTGATCTTAAGAACACTTCTGGGAGATTGATATTTTTAAGATATTAGCCTTCTGTTAAATTTTATTGAAATTGGACAATAGGTTTAAAAGTTATTAGGGAGGGGAATGATAAAACAGGTGGGCACATAAGAAGTGTAATTTCATAAGGAAATTATGTTGATAGGAAAATAAGAAATTTTTGCTTTCAGATATCAAAATGAAATGTACTAGCGTTAAAAAAAAATCCAAACAAAGCATTAAATTCAACATCCATCCATTAAATGGCTTTGTTTCTTGAAACAGTATTGCTCACTGAAATTGCCGTTTGTCAAAAAAAGGCTCCATAACTAGATTTGTGTTGGGTTGAGATCTAGCTGGTACACATCAAGCCACAAATAATCACATTGTTAAAATTAAAGTCAAATTTCTAAATATATGGATTGTTGTTGAAAAAGTCCTTCTATTTCTCAGGGGACAGAGAAGTATAACAATCAGAAATGTCATCTTTGCTACCAGCTCTGAAAAATATGTGAATTTAACTCCAGAACTCGACATGTTGCAAATCTAAATAGGGAACTACAGTTCCTTTACTCGTGTTACCCAAATGTGTAGTGCAGTGAGCAAGTGTATGACCTGCCACTGTAGTGTCAAGGCTGGTTTGCCTGTCCTTGTCTTTTTAAAAGCAACAATATTAATGCAGTCCTGGAAGGATGAGAGGGTCAGTTATTCATTGCTATAAGGCACAAATTCTTTCTTTAAATGAGAATGCAAGTTAAAAATCAGATTATCCAAATGGGACAGTGGAGCACAGAAGGAGGACTATTTTTATCTTAAATACCTCATTATGTTCTTTGGGAATTGGGAGCTGATCTGTCACTAGAAAATGGCAGAGAAAGCAAAATTATAATCACTGGAGACTAAATTTATTGGAAACTTAGAGAAAGAAGTGTCAAACACTAGGTTAATTCACTTTACTAATTCAATAGAATTCAAATTCTGATGTGGAGTGGGAATGTAGAGACACTGCTGTACTTTCTAAGGCAGACACAAGCCATTGGAAGTTGACCTTTGGCTCTACCACATAGCCCTGACAAAACGCATCATCTCTTCCCTAACATACTTGGTATTAAATTTTATTAAATTGTACTAAATTGTATTAAGTTGTAGCAAGTTGTAATGGCCAAAATAATTCACACATCACAATGTTCTTCTTTCTTTCTGGAGGGCAGGGGCTGTTTATTTTCTTTAACTCTTTTGCTTCTTACATTAATACATACTCATACAATAATACATACTTATATGCTCATTCAAGCTCTTACTTCATAATAAGCAAATCAGCAACTAGACAGTCATCAACCCTCTCTCCCACAAACAGTTCCATCCACCTTAGCACAGCCTGGCCATTTCTTATCTCTCTTCCAAGGCCTGTTTCTCCTCAAAGCCTTGCTGCTTCTCCGGGCCTGTGCAGAGCAGAGCTGGCACTTCTCCAAGCCTGCACAAAACAGAGTTCACCCAGCAGAGCCACACTGAGCAGAGCTCTCCTTAGCCAAGCTGACCAGCCAGCGTCCATTTGGCTCTTCAGTATCGAATCTCCCACAGCTGCACAGAGCTGACACTCCCACACATACTCACACCACACCCATCTCCATCATGTACCCAAACTGCAAGGACAGTCCTGTCAGGTGCAAGGAGTTACCATTCCTCAGAAAAGACCTTGCTTTTTGGGTGTGTGATATTCAATACTGATGATCCAGTTTTCAGAGATCTGAGAAGCATGTCTAGATAAATTCCACTTCTGGAAATAGGTATTAGATAGCCAAAGTTCAGAGCCCAATGATGAAGGCATCCAAAGGTAGATATGTTCTCCATTCATTTCTGAGTCTTCCTAGTTAGAATATTTGTCAGTAGAGGGTTAAAAAATATCTATTTTTTTGTTATTGGCATCTGTCTGCTATCAGCTGAGCAGAAACTAACCTTTTTTTGCATACTTTCATCAGTCATCCTCCAGATTAATTTTTTGGTCAATTTTCATCAAATATTTGCTATACTTGAGTCAATTATCTAGAAATGAAAAGTACCGAGTACTTCAAACTGTCCAAGCTAGCCAGTTCACAAATTCCACTTTGAGAAAAAAGGCACAAAACATTAACTAGACTGGACAAGTGATGAATTGCTGCATTCTTTTCCTGTTAAAAAAAATTGAATTGGTCAATGCAGCGGGCTTTGATCTGAGTGATAGCTGTAACAGCCCACATATACTTATAATATGATAACATTCACCTCCTTCTCTCGAGCAGGCTAAGAATGACAATACCATTTATAATGCTTTTAGAAAGTAATACATACATAGAAATATGGTTTTTTTAAAAAAATACATTTCGCTTTTGGTTTTTTGTCTGCTTAATGATTTTTTTTCTATAATTATGAAATTATAAATTGAGGAAAAACCTAGTCCTGGGATTATGAAAGTTGAATGTCTGAAACAAAAATGAAATAAAGACATTTGCTAGGCAAATGAGATACAAATACATGCTCTATGAGGCGAGAAAGGCAGGGAGAAGAAAGAAGGAGAACCAAGGTTGAACTGTGGCACAGCCACTGATCAGAAAAGAAAATTGAACACTTAATATTATTTATTATAAATGCCCAGTTTGAAAGTGATTATACTTTCTCTCTCTGCAACTTTTTCAATGAGGGCCTTAATTTATGCCAGAAGACAACTTAACTATAGGTCTAGACAAACATAGGCTGATAACTGTGATTTCAATGCTATGCAGAGCTTCATGGAATATTCTGAAAAATAATGAGACATGGAAAATAATGTAATGCAGGTTTAGTAGGGGCTGTGCTAACTTGATGGAGTTTAGGTGTAGCTCTAGAATACTAAAAAAGAATCTAAGTAGCATATAGTGTGCCATGGTGGGGACCAGTGTCACTAGCCACCAGGACCTCTTGCAGTGCTCACACCATTCCTTGCTATGGTAACTTTCCCTGTGCTCCCAGTGCTCTGAAAGGTCCTGCATGTTCCTGATACTCATACATGTACAAATATATATGCTTTAAGGCTTGTAAGACCACACTAAAGAAGATGCTCTGTGAACTGATAAGCACAGAAGCTGAGAGGATGGCACCGTTGAAAGCATGTGTGCTCACATCCATAGGCATAAAGTAAAGATTTGGATAGAAAGGGAAAGAATACGAAGATGCCACTAACCCTTCCAGGTGAACCACCAGGACACAGACTGCTGGTTCTTCTGTTTTCCTGCTGGACCTCACAGCACCATGAACCTCCTTTCCTGGACTTCTCTTCATATTTCTTCACTAAGTCAGATCTAATCTTTGCCTAGAAACAGGGGAAATTGGTCCCTTCCAAAGTGGACACCCTGTGAGAGCCAGAGATCCAAGCCTTTAGACTTCTTTGCACCCAGCTCCAGCTTCTCCAGAGGTTCCCAGGCTGTTCTTTCAAAAGCACCTTCCCTAGTACAGAGGGAAAAGGTCAGTACTGCCTTATTCAAAGAAGTTTTTTGAGACTGATGTTGGGTGAGCACATACTTTGTATCTATCTGCAAGGACATTAACTGCACTTCATGAAAAGCAATGGATGGGCTTCAGCTGGACTTGAGGAAGAAGGTGACATCTTGGCAAATTGTTTGTGATTGGGATCTTATATAGAAATTATTCTGAAATATGAAATCCTATCAGTTCATGCCATAATCCTCGATAGTTAGCATTTTTTGAACATTTTTATACCTATATTTGTGCCTGAGTACAACTTTATTACCTCCAACCTTTGTAAGAACTGCTTGATAGATGAGCAGACACAGCCTCGGATGCCAGCTGCTCACTAGTGTATGAATGATTGATCAGTGTATATGCCTGCTGATCTTTTGGCATCATTGTAAACATACAACTTCTAGTCATTTGGCAGAGCCCTTTTAGGGATTTATTTAAGATTTTTGTCAGTCCTCTTCAGGAAAATAGTTGGGCTGATGGTTATATGGGAAGATTTATTGCACTTAACAACATGTCATCTTTGCCCATACAGGCTAAGAATTAACATCTATAGAGCAGCAGGGAGCATACTTATAAAACTGAGCCAGAACAATGGAGAGCAGTTTTGCTCTTTAGATAGCTACCGTCTCTGCTTGGAAGCGCTGAGGCCACATGACAGGGAATGTTCAGAGGTTTTCAGCTATCATTTTAAAATCAACAATTAGATGCTGCAGGCTCGTTCTAAAAGAGCACAGAACTGCAGCCTTAATGCTGATACAAATTTTTATTCTCCCAAGCAACGTTGCTCCTTAGCCATTTGGCATTACTTCTTTCCATGTTGTCAAATCCAGCATTTCCATTAATGATGCAAGTACTGTGTTTTTGTGGCTGTTCTCTTAAGTGTGGCACTTTCATACTTTGCCAGCATGGCTTCTGTACCAAATTTCCAGTCAACTCTTTGACAATGTTTTCTTCTCCTTAACATTTGAAACACATCAAATGATTTCTAGTACACTTCCATTTTCCCTAGTAGACTGATATTTGTCTCTGTAGGACATATGATGTCTGATCTTTATTGCTTTATCAGAGTTTTATTTGCAAGGGGTCAGCCAGTTGTTATTGTCAGAGTGTTATGATAGTTCTTCAAAGGAAATGTGAACATACTTGATAGACATCAAACATTAAAACACCTGAAAAATGTTGTTTGAAACTCTGTGCTCAAGGATTAGTATAAGTAAGATTCGTGACCATTTAAAAAGTGTATGAATTGCTCTAATGGTTCAATTTACTCCCACCCTTTAAAATTCTTACTGATTTCACAGGATGAAAAAACCCTCACTGCATAATCATGTCCAACATGCCCAGTGGAAAAGCTTTGAGGATTTTCGTTCAATAGTCTACTTAAAAAGAAAAAGAAAAGTAGTAAACATTTTGTATAAAATGAGTTCATTTTAGCTATGCCAATCTAATTTGGTTTCTGAATTAGTCTTTTTCAAGTAACCACTAAATAACTGAACTATTGTACTCTGCAGAGATTCCAGATGCATCCATTTTAGCAGGCATTTACATAACACCCCTATTTTTCTCAATTCTTATCCGATGTGCACTTATCTTTCACATGTATTATTGTGGTAGAAATGTAAAAAGTACAGCTGAACTATTGCCTCTGTCTTCAGGAAGCAAGAAATTATCTGCCTTTGCACTTCATTGCTGATAGCAATGCTGGTGGATTTATTCAGTATTTCAAGATGGTTGTCCACCTATTAGACCCTACAGCAGGCATTCAGGGTTTTCAGCTATACCAGCCAGTGAGGAGTATTCTGTAAAAATCTACCTTTATTGACTGGACTGTTCAAGTGCAGTGAAAGGTTATGAATCCCTTGGAAGAATCGGGAAGGAAAGCAAACAAAGTCATAGGGAGGCATAAAGTGCCCCAACACTGTTAGTTCACAGAACAGGGCTTATGCTTGGATGCTTTTGTGTCTGAATTCAGTGCACATGTAGAAAAGAAAGAAGGTGGCTCCTGGTCTCCTTCATGTCTTTTCATCTCCTTCTAGTGAGGAAGAAGGAGGAGACAGACCTACAACATCTGGATTTTCTCCAGACTGCTGGAAGCAGTGGCAATGCCCATTTTTCCTCTCTCTTAGCTGCTGCGGTGAAGAGGACCAAAGAAGTCTTCATGTGTGTTAGCAAATGGCTCATTCTATAAGCATGGCCTGATGCAAAATGATATGTCAAGGAGCAAGAAACGTAACCTCAGACTGACAGAGAGCATGTGGAAAGTCAGCTGAACACAAGCTGGAGATGTGCTGGCAGACAATAGGGCTACTGAATGTCTCAACTGAAGACAAGGAAACTCTGAGAAGCAGAGGGGTTATAACACCTCTGGGTATGGCAGAGTCACAACCACTCCTGGAAGAGTGTTCAGCTCTGATTACGTAGTGTTGATAAACTGCAGAGGACTCAGGCCATCCTACAGCCTGTGTGATAGACAGGAGTAGTTTAAATGATCATGTTTCAGCCTCTTATCCGACATGGAGTTATATGAAGAGCAGTTTTGGTTTCAGAGTTTTGGTTTCAGTGTGCGCATACTAGACAGCAACAATACACTCGGTGATTAGGAGAGGATCTTTTGGGAACATCAGAAGGCAGGAGCTGAGGGAAATAGCATGCAGGAACCTGAGAAATGGTCTGTCTTGTGTCAAATGCTGCCATCTAAAAGGGTACAAAGTGCTTTGAGATGAAAGAGCATTTTGAGATGAGTAATTTTGTGCAATGACGTCCTCATGCTAGCTCATTATGATCCTGAAAATTTTCCCCTTTACAAAACTAAGGGGAAGGTTGTTCATAAAATCAAATATGCTGTGGTATTGTAAATACGTTTAGTCAAACAAGATTGCAACTAAACCTCTATTTTCAGTTTTATCGTGTCTGTGGAGAACATTTCATGCTAAATGCTCCTGAAGTAGGTGCATAAAAATATTTCTGACAGCTGGAGTGCTTGCATGCCAAATGCCTGAAAGACTAAACCTAATAACATGGACCATGTGCTATGAGAAACTTCATTTACTTCATTTAAAAACATGAATTAAGAAAAAAAAAATGTCCTCCAGTACAAGAGTTAGGCAAAACATCTTTGAATTGTAAATTCACTTGTTATCTATTGTGTTCATTTCTAGCAAATGAAGTTAGTACACACCTACAGCAATCCTGAGTGCAATGTTATTCATGAAGATCACATCTGTTTCCTCTTCCACTGCTGTTTTGTGGTATTGTATCAATAGACATATCAAAATCAACAGACAAAGAGCTTGGCAGGCAAGAGCAGAACCCTAACATTCAGCCACAGCAAACCTGGGCCTGGTAGGGCCATCCCAGAGCCAAGGAACTAAAATATACGGGTGTCCTAGTCTGGCCCCGTCCCAGGCATCCAGGGAGAGGTCAGTGGAGCAACAAACTGGAGTCCACCAAGCTTGTCGTTCAGGAGAAGATGAGGGACTCAACAGAAAGTGCAGATCAACTCTGGAAGTAGTCCAGAAATAACAGGAACAGTTTCAAGGTTCTAGAATAAAGCAATATAATAATGACTGGGTAAACAGAGAAAAGCTGCCAGCACCAAACACTACTTTTCCTTGTTACTGTAGTAAGTAGTCTTGGTCTACTTGGACTACTACAGAAAGCCAGATATCTCAAATACCTCATTAGGTATGACTCCTATGTCTTATTGGGTATAACTTTGGAAAATGCGGCTGTTTTCCTTGCTTTCCTTTGGATTTTTTGATAGCTTCTTTATTCCAAAGCTTCTGACAATATCCTTTTTGTTTCCGTTGACCCTATGCCCAGTAAAGCAGAGGCTACCTGCATTTTTTTTTTCAGATGTTTTATTTGCAGATAGAAAATGATCCTGGATTTATGAAACTGCTGAAGAAGAGTCAAAACAATTACACAGTTGAAATGAGATAATGAAACTAATAAGTTTGTAAATCATGAGAAAGATTTCCAGGAAAATTGCTGGAACTTACTTTAACAAGGAACAATTACAGCTCAGTTCTACAGGCTTCCTCTGTGTGTGAGGACAAGACATTAGGGCTGGTGTGAACATATGGACAGCTAGAGCAACTCTCTGAAATGGTGGGCTGGACTGGGCAGAAGAAAAGTCCTTATAGATTAGCTGTTCCCAGTCACAGTCCAGTTTCTTGGCACAAACCTGCCTTGATATTTTAGTCTACATTAACACTTTGCCCAAAAACATTTATGCAAGAACAGCTGAGTCATGAGCTCTCCTGTTCTCTGCTGAAAATGTGGTTCCTATCAGTAAGGGAAGAAGGTGTGGATGGTGGGGTATGATAATCTTTGTGTGTGACTACCCCTAAACAGAATGAAATATGTGCCAGCTACTTCCCTTCTATGTATTTATGTATTGTGAAATATCTCTGATTTTTTTTTTTTCCAAGCTTCAAAACACCATTTTTAATGCAACTCCTAGTGATAGCACAGTCAGACTTGCCACTTTCTAGCTCAGTAAATATGGTATTGCTTGTAACAGGCCATAGGCTTTGTTTTAAGTTAACAACACAGATCTCCAGATCTGTCCAGGCTTTGTATGGACTTGTCTTGACCAGCCTGGAGATTTGTTTTACATTGTGACATTACTTTCTAATGACTTCATCCCCCATTCTCACGCATCATATCACTCCACTTCGTAATGTTCAACCCCTCGATGCCTTGCTGCCCTACAGAATTTTTCAGCTGAGCACGGAGCCCATACAATGCATTGAATCCCCTATACTATTTAAGAAGTGGGTTTTTTTGAGGCTGCCTAGTTTTTTGCTACCAGCATGACTTTAAGTCCCCATACTTGGTCCTTCATATCATGAGCTCACTACATGGAATGATAATTTCTGTAACCGAGCTATTTTATGAGACTCCTTACAGAGTGTAACAACAAGTGGGATCCCTTTCTGTGAGACAGAAAGCAGTTCACCATGTTTTTACTTTCTTAATCAGTGGGGAACTGGGATTCTTTATTCATAGTCTCCAACTTCTTCAGCTGAGTAATTAATGCATATGCTTAAGACTAATTTTACTTTCTCATTACAGAAAGTAGAGCTGGAATGGAACTGTTGGATCAGCTGATATATCAATCAGCACTACTGCGAGATTGACCTTTATTTAATAAGGTATTTTAATCAGCTTTCAACTTCTAGTTTTGATGCCTCACTTGCCTTCCCTTAGAGTATCATCATCTGGGGTGCCAGTAAAGTAGTTCCCTGAAAAAATACTTTTCTCAAGGCTGTCTCAGAATACATACTTTAATAATAATTCCACCACTATTTAGCTTTTCTAATTCACCTTCCACTGCTGAATCACAGCATACCTTATCAACAAAGTCAGTCTCATTCCCCACCATTTAAAAGACTGAGAAATTGAATGATAGTTCCAAGCTCAGTAAGAGAACCATGAATCAAACTCGGCTATTCTGAACACCACTCAATGGCAGTAGAAAGATCTCAGTAGCTTTTCACATGCATATGCATGGTCTTCTGACATGCCCATAAACACTAAAGTAGACATTTTCAAAAAGAAGACCTGGAAGTGTCTTCTAAGTCTGTATTAAAGAACCTTGACTTCTGGTCTGTCCTGGGTTTGGCTGAGATAGAGTTAATGTTCACAAGAAGCTGGGACAGGGGACAGCCAGAACAGCTGACCCGAACTAGACAATGGGGATATTCAATACCATATGATGTCATGCTCAGTATATAACTGGGGAAAATAGCCAGGGGGAGGAGGGATTACAGCTCAGAAATGGGCTGAGCATTGGGTTCCAGGTGGTGGGCAATTGCATGGTGCATAACTCGCTTTATACACATATATATAAAACAATATTTTATTAGTATTACTTCTTCTGTCCTTGTGTTGTCCTATTAAACTGTCCTTATCTAAGCCCATGAGGTTTTACCTTTTTCTTCTGACTCTTCCTCCCCATCCCCAGGGCAGGAGCGAGTGGCCACTCACTGCTTAGCTGCTGGCTGGGCTTAAACCATGACATTGTCTCACTTCCAGTTTCTTCCCCTCAGTTTCTGCTAAAACCTTGAAAAGACTTTCTGCCTGCCTTAGTTTAAGGAGGTTCTCTCCTCAAGTCGGAGGTTCTCAGACTTCCATCTCTGACCTCCAGCAACGGTCCTGCACTGTAGACTGCTGTGGAGGAGGGGGGCCAAAAATCCTCATGCTGGAGTGGTTCTGCTTTGTGTGACAGAATTCAATACACACTGGGCAAGAGAGTGCATGACATTAAGGCACTGCAAAGGAAAGTCCTGCATTTGGATCCAGTGACTGTTCATACAGTCCTGGGATGAAAGTTAATACTTCGGGTGTAGATCCCATAGCAGGGCTATGCAAATCCTCGACCTGGAGAGATGAAGAAGTTCCCTCTGATTCCATGACAATGAAATCTCCACGCTTACCTTTATAGTTTCTCTTTTAAAAATGTAATTTATATGGTTGAAATCACAGGCTAATGGTTGTCATTATCTAAAGCAGGAAGTGTTGGGGAAAAAACTTTATAAAAAAAATCTGTTAGGTTGGCTTCTAGATTAAATATATCTTGTACTATTTGCCTACTGTTCTTATACTCAGAGCTCCTTGTAGCTCATTGTGGAGGTGATACCTGAAGGAAAATAGGTTGTAATTAAACAAATTAACAACTGGAGCTAATTGCAGTGATGATATGTTAGATTAAGCACTTGTCAGCTGAAGCTGAAAGAGAACATGTGAACTCTTCACAGCTGTGACAAGACTTTGTTCTTGGCTGACATGGCAGAGAATCATGTTTTGAAGCTAGAAATGAGGCTGAGGAATTCCCAACCTGGAACCTCTGGCTGTGGGCTTCAAAGAAGAGCCTCATTTTGCCTCTAGAAAGCAGGGCGCCTAAATACTTCTCTGGGGCAGGAGCATAAACCTTTTGACATAGTTCCAGCTTCCTCTGGCCAGCTGCAGCCTGGCAAATGCATGTGGTAGGCTGTCTACAGCAATCCATCACAGATCACTCCTCCATGAGCTTCTTCCACATTTCCCTTCTCAAATGGAAATTCAAGTGGCCAAGTTGGTTTTGAGTTCAAAGTCACCCTAAGTGCTTTGAACATGGAGCCACACACTGAAGCAGCAAGAGGCTGAAGTGGGTAACTCTTGAACTCTTTAGTAAGGAATGATGGGAGGAAACTAGCAGACATGGAGAGAAATAACAGTCTAAAAAAGGCAAAAGAGTAACAGAAATTGTGCATTTTATTTTTGAAAAGTACATGCTAACTGAAATGAAAAGGTGCATACACTGACTTTTTGTGTATCAGGGGGAGTCAGGGGTACATGACTCTACAATAAAGGGACTACAAAATTTTATTGGATAGAGAACATGGGTATACAGGGGTATACATGGTGTTCTGACTGGATTTGTACTCTTTACTACTACCAGGGCTGTTGGCAATTTTTTTTACACATTGCAGTTATGTGTGAAAACTTAAATCAGGTACCAATATTCGTGTTTAGTCACATAACTTTGAACAAGTTAGCCTGAATATTTGTGAGTGTATGTCATGAGAACTACACGCTAATAAGCAGGGCTTTGCAATTTTGCAGCAGTTTGCACATGCACTGTGTCCTGAGCTATTTTCCTTTGAAGAATGACAGCTGATGCGCACTCTGTCATGTTGTCCCTCGGTGGGACAAGTGCACCGCTAGCCTCCTGTCACTCAGCTTCACATACTAGGCCTTTTGCAGATGGTTTTCTGTTGCAGCACCAATCATGTGGGTAGGCTATTCCTGTTTACAGAAGACAATTCTCTAGCCAAAGGTGTACAAATCTCTGTGCAAGACTATTTTTTTTCTTTTACAGGAAACTGCTTGGTCACCAAGAAAGAACTTCCCTTTAGCTTCTGTCTTTAACTATGTTTATGCTGCAATGACTGCAGCTCATGCAGATCAGAGCCAGTCTTCAACAACCTGGATCAGGCTCTGACAGCACTAGTACGGAAAATAATGAGGGTGTAAGTGTCAACCAACCGGTAAGTCCTTGGCTGGGCATCGTGCACCGA